>NC_056733.1:1396594096-1397276631 GCF_019279795.1 Protopterus annectens
CCCACAACCCAACTACATGTCTGTATTGCAGAGTCTCGGTTCCCATGTATCAGCCAGATGGGAGCAGAGTGCATGCGGAACACACAAATATGATTAATTCACTGGACAGGCCGCTGATTCCGTACAGTCGAATGCCATGCCTTCGCCTAATGGGCAGCCATTCCCGATACTGTAGTCAGGAGTGGCCTTAGGTCAACTGGTGCCCTAGGCAGAGGGCACAATGGCACCCCCACCACACCACCCAGTGCCCCCATCCTGGTCTACCTACACCAAATAAATACTGGTAAAGTGCCCCCACTAAAGTGGCGCCCTAGACGGCTGCTTAGTTAGCCTATGCGTAAGGCCGGCTATGACTGTAGTCATGTAGTCCAATGTGATAGGCATCAGAAGGTGGGAGCAGATTGTAAGAGGAACACACAAATATGAATGATTCACTGGACAGGCAGCTGATTCCGTACAGTCAAACCCCATGCCATCGCCTAATGAGCAGCCATTCCCGATACTGTAGTCAAGCGTGGCCTTAGGTCAACTGGTGCCCTAGGCAGAGGGCACAATGGCACCCCCCACCACACCACCCAGTGCCCCCATCCTGGTCTACCTACACCAAATAAATACTGGTAAAGTGCCCCCACTAAAGCGGCACCCTAGGCGGCCACTTAGTTGGCCTATGCCTAAGGACGGCTATGACTGTAGTCATGTAGTCCGATGTGATAGGCATCACAAGGTGGGAGCAGATTGTAAGAGGAACACACAAATATGAATGATTCACCGGACAGGCCGCTGATTCCGTACAGTCGAATGCCATGCTGTTGCCTAATAGGCAGCCATTCCCGATACTGTATTCATGTATTCCAATGTAATAGGCATCACAAGGTGGGAGAACATTGTATGAGGTACACACAAATATGATTATGTCACTGGACAGGCCGCTGATTCCATACAGTCGAATGCGATGCAGTCGCCTAATGGGCAGCCAATCCCGATACTGTAGTCATGTAGTCCAATATAATAGGCATCACAAGGTAATATTGTGGTCCTCGCTCACACCCAGGGGTGTTTGGCTACCGATATGCGAGTATTGCACTGGTTAAGCAATGTAGAGGCTAACCGAGCGTATGAGGCTGTAACCAGAGGTCAGCAGTGCCTAATACCGTGCAAACCCATGCACACCTGCTCCCAACTGCTTTAATGTGCCTTACTCCCTCCGTATCCAATGGGCTTGTTCTGCCCTGCAACCAACTAAACGTATTTTGCAAGGGTCGGAACCAGGACCCTGCGCACACAGCTAATGTGTATTACCAATACGCCATGGCAGATATACAGACAACGGACAGTACAACATACATATCATACAGCACACAGTCATTCAACAGTATAGGAATGTACATACATATATAGAGATGTATCAGGAACATACCATGTGGCAACAAAGCATTACAAATGAATGAAATGGGAAACACCAGCGACGCCTGTATTATGTAGTGGTGTTGCTCTATGTGATCACAAGACTCCCTCAGACAGACATGTGTCAGTCATACACGCAATTAGTTGTACATTGGCCGTATACATCACTCTGTGCATGTAATGTACATTTACACAACAGTACCTGTCCAATCATTATGTATGAACAGTACTCTTGCAAGGTGCTGTGTGCAACATCATCATCATGATGATAAAGGTAAATGGGGTAACCATAGAGGGACCGGCAGTGTTTTGTGTACAATGGGGTTGTCCTCCTCACGTGTACCTGGACCATGTAGGAGTGATGTGCATACCAGGAACGTGCGACTGAGGGACAGGGGTGAGGATAACAGTAGTATGCATATTACAAGGGTTTCATGTGTCCAGTGGGCACATGTGTGTAATAGACAGCTATGTATAGGGCAGATGGTGTCCTAGGAGCCGAATGGCCTTATGTGTCCGTAGGTGAGGGTCAGATGTTGGAGAAAGAGTGTAGGTATGGCCATGGAGGATAGGTAGGAGCACAGAAAAGACAGCATACAGGGTTGGTATATGACACATGTGGGGGGTACACCCTGGATGGGGATGGGTCTTCGGCATTCAAAAGCCCACGGGAACAGTGGGACGGAGGTCCCCAGCCATGGGCAACTGCCACTGCACCTACACAGCTGCAAAGGAGGCAGTGCTGGGGGCTGTCCAGGAGGGGCAGCATCACCCTTTAAATGTGACACTCCGCCCTTGAACTGGCATATCTGGCTTCGTAACCCCTTAGGGAGCCACCAAAGCAACACGTCCGGGGCCGCAGATATGTACCTGTCTGGTCCCGCTCCCAAGGGGGACATGCTCCATTCTCAGTGGTGGTACCACCAGAAGGTGGTACAGAGCCAACAGAGGTTGATGTCTATGGCAGGGCCCCAGATGTGTTAGTGCCCGGTGCCATGGTCAGCTGAAGTGGGACAGGAGGTTCTGCTGGGAACTCCCAACCTATTCAGCCTATGGTGTTGCGTTTTAAACCCACATATGGCTTAGTGATAGACAACAGCATACAGGATTACCTATGACAGTATGCACAGATATCACCAGCAACCCAACACAACAGATGGTATACATTTGCAGAGGGAGCACAACACATGCATATATACCGCATGCCAACTGTACAATGTGTAGCAGACATGTAACCGCAGCTTTGAACAGTTGCCCATCATTGGCTTGTCACTGAGAATCTCACACAGTGTCAGTCATACCACTGTCTCATGTGACACACGTCCAGTCAGGGATGCGATGGCAGTAACACATCCCTATCATCATGTACTGTCTGCAATCCTCACACCATGCTTCTGCTGTGCACAGAAGTGTGTTCAGTGTGCAACGCAGGAAACAAATGGTTGCACACACTGACCAGTTCACAGATGGCCCTACAGATGGGGGTCCCTCATGAACAGAGTACTGTCATGTCTGTATTATAACATGCGGAATAGCCATTACCACACACATGTTAAACAGGCAGTAGTCTCAATGCAGCATAGCTACACTTACATGCTGTAGTTGTGTGGCACATCACCCTCCTGTCTTTAGGCTATTTCCACTGTGAAAAATGATTGAAGTACATCCAGATATCATCTGCGATGCCGTGTCATAACACCACATCCAGGTACCACTCACAGCGAATGTCATGGCCAGATAATAACATGTTTCCCTAGATAGTGTACTGTGTTTATCATGCAGATGGCTATGGGAACACCATCACAGCTGTACCACATGCAGTCAGCTAGAGGAGGACTGCAATAGGTGCAGAGGCCATCACCTGACCATTTACATCTCTTACAATACACATGCTGCTGCTGTGCAGGTGTACATCTTAACATCCACAAAAGAGTGTGTGTGCGGGACAGACAATGTACACCAGGGAAGGGCTTGGAGACTTAACCATAAGCATCATCTGCCACACGTCGAATAGTACAGGGCAAACCCCTGACTACTCATTACTATTACATGTGCATGACGTTACTATATGTGCCAAAAAGGTGACATGTTGCTGTGCTGTAAGAACATGTGTGTAGGTGAGTGAGTGCAATCTGCAACAGATATAGTAGACATACATTAGGTGTGGCACACGTCAGTCCACGTGAATGGATGCCATTGTCACCACAACCACACTCTCTAATGGACAGGCATTGACACCTTTTCCAGTGCCACAAATACACAACATAACTACTTAGTTTGCCACACTGCAGTACTGCACAGGACCACATTCACCACAGGGGACATCTGGAGGTTCTATGGGCTAGGGCATGTAAAAGTGCTTGACAACTGTTGGTATGCCAGCGAGGTTTATACTGGGAGTGACTGCGGTTGGGAGCATCACAACCCACAAGCAGACCCAGGGAGCCAGTACTGGCATGCAGGTATGCATTGCTCCATGGGTGTGTAGTGTTTGGCTGTGCAAGATGGCTGTACAAGGCTGGGTGAGGGGTGATCCTTGCCATCGTGTCACCTGACAATGGTGTGCAGTGCAGGGGTGTAGTGTCTGCAATGTCCCACACAGATGAGTACTGCATTATCTGGCCTGACATCCTGGTTACCAATGTGTCAGGCCACAGCTTTGCAATGCATGCCATGTCTGTGTTTGATAGCCCTTCACATGGACATTGCCAGGGATGTGCATGTCCCACAATACTGTACAGTGAAATGTACAGGTGTACCTGGTTTGGCAGACACATGCAGTGTACACAGCCTGCTATACCCTGATATGCCAATACTGGCATGGTGTGGCAAAACCTGCTTATAGTGAGCAGGTCGGCCCTGTACCTGCATGGATAGTATGATACAGGTATTCCGTGGTGTCAGTGGCATGGGTCCATACAGGGCACATGTGTACAGCATTGTCTGGCTTTAGTGGATCACATTTGATGGCACCACATATGTTGCAGGCATTCAGTGTGGAACATAGTGAAGGCACATTGTCCGCATATATGTGCCTATTGTACCATTGTACAGGGTACCATGTCCTCTGCAGGCCACTGCATTCACACCATGCCTACTATCTGTCCTCAATGTGCATGTTACTAGCAACATAGTGGGATATCCTAGGCAAGGTTGTATGTGCATGGCACATGGGTGCGGGACATATACCGGGTACTAGTAGGGCTGCATACTTAGTTCACCAGGCCTTTTGCCAGATGTATGGGTATGGCTTGCCAACACAGTGCCGTGGCTGACTGACAGCTGTACTCCTCATCAGGTGGCCAATGTGTCATAAGATGGATACCATATAGGAAAATACAAAACCCGCTCCCAAACATGTACAATGGTAAGACAATCACGGCCACCTCTACACAGGCTCTGACAGACAAACACACACTTGCTATGTCCTGTATACAAACCCCTACCATATCACACTGCAGCAACACGCATTTAGGGCACGCGCTACGGCGAATACTACAAAGTACTGTACTTATCTCACGCAGACACACACACACACCCACACACATGGCAAGTGTGGGACTAGAACACCGACCTAACTACTTTATTACACTACAGCATTACGCAGTTACAGAACGCGCTACCAAGATTACTGGGACACAGCACTTCCAGAGGTGTATTTGTAGATGGGTGACATCATCGGCCTTGCTAACGGTGGGTATAAGAAATGTATGGAGTGTTAGCAGTATAAAAGCATTACTCAGTTCTCAGGCAAACGGGGACACACACACACACACACACACACACACACACACACACATGGCAAGTGTGGGACTAGAACACCGACCTAACATCTTTATTACACTACAGCATTACGCAGTTACAGAACGTGCTACCGATATTACTGGGACACAGCACTCCCAAAGGTGTATTTGTAGATGGGTGACATCATCGGCCTTGCTAACGGCGAGTATAAGAAATGTATGGAGTGTGGGCAGCCTAAAAGCAATTTACAGTCCTCTGGCAAAAGGGGACAGACATACATACACACACACACACACACACACACACACACACACACACACACACACACACACACACACACACACACACACACCAGTGGCGGGAACGGAACACCTGCCTATTTACAGATTACTATTACAATACTACATACTTATGAATCGTGCCACACAGACTACACATTTCAAGGCTGTCATTATGACCTTCTGGGAATGTGGACATCAACTGGGATGCTGGCAGTTAAGATGTACATACCTGTGAACCTGTGTGTTTAAAGTAGGAATCCATCTTGACCTGGAGTATGCCCATCTGTGGAATGGACAACTACTACCACTATACAAGATTACAATGGCCATGCCCATACACAGAAGCACATAACTGACACAAGGTGTCACTGGGCATGCTCACACACTTAGCACAGGGCTGTTCGGAATACACTATGTGTCCATCTACACAAGGATATACTCGGTATGCTCATACACTTAGTAGCACAGGGGGCATGCTCACACACTTAGTAGCACAGGGCTGGTCAGAATGCACTACTATGTGTCCATTTACACAAGGATATACTGGGTATGCTCATAATCCTAGTAGCACAGGGCTGACTGGGATGCACTCTGATGCTAAACACGGAAGGCCACAGTGGCCATGCTATTACAGGTAGATGTAAAGAACACATTGTAATGGGCTCTGGTGTTAGTAGTTGTCATTGTTAGCAGGAATGCTGCTCTACATATATTTGACACTGGTCTTTTACACAACATCTGCTGTCATTCTGGGATGACATGGCTGACAGTAGGCAGGCCTTTGTCACATATCACATGCATCCATGATTCAAGGGAGTGGGGATATTACCCAAGTCGCATCCGCCCACACAGTGCCATTCCAAGGCAAATGTCCTAAACACAGGTTAACTCCCATACAACTACAGGACAACTGCATTGTTTTCTTATGCTAACCAGTGCTAGATGTGTAGCATCCATATTCACAGCTGGTCACTGTAGATCCAACAATGGGGAGTACTGACATCTGTGCAGTGAGGAACACCTGGCTGATGGCTCTGTAGTGCACAATAGCACTACCACCATATACATCAGAACCTAGCACTACCACCATATACCTCAGAACCAGACATGCGGGCCATAACACAGGTATGGACCGCTCCAGGTAGTGTACCCACATACATAAAGGCCACTCACATGTACTGACCGCTCCCCCCACAAAAGGCATCACAGATGAGTCATGTGCAGGACACAGTGTCACATGCTGCATTCTAGAATGTAAACCTCGGACACCACCATGCCCTCGGACCACCAACACGCATCCATACATGTTGTATGACATAGACGAGTACACCACCATGTGACCCTTGACCTGTGTACTGTACTAAGCTCTACATCAACTGTAGACAGTACACATGTACTGACAGTTGCATCATGTGTTATGCAATGCAATGCAATGATACCACTGTCTGTGACCAGGTCAGCTATACACATACCAGGGGCCCTCTGTACTTTCCGCCATTAGCAGATGACTGTTGCTGTACACCAGTACACACCCTCATGTATGTATATGACATACATGTATCTACCCTGGGTATGTACATGCCACACACACACACACACACACACACACACACACACACACACACACACAGCATACATGTAAATAGCATAGCTGTTGTTGTCCTTTGTGCAAACAGGTGGCTACAGCCATTACACACATGCACATGGAATGTAGGTCCATGGCTGCTGAATGCTAACAGTACATAAGGAGTGATATCAATGTTGACAGAGGTAACATTCCCTCTGTACTGGTCACCCATTATACCCATCATATCACACAACAGTCCATGTGTCATGTATGTCATTACACATGTCCACCAATTGCAATGCCTACAAACATGCCCAAATGTCAGGATTGTAGGCCCTACACACCTGTACACGTAGTGTTGTGCATTCAGATAACATGCGTGTGCAGTTGCTGATGTATGCAGGTGATGTGTATCCTAGTACATCATGCAGTTGCAATGCAGCCTCAACATTGCCAACAGTATATGGTGATATGCTGAATGTACAGAAAGATGTACCTCAGGTATGGACAGATGTGTGGAAATAACTAAGTGGTGGGGCATCTTTACAGATGGATGTTTGCTGTGGACAGCTCACAGGTGTGTCACAAGCAGTCTTACAATACCCTGTGTAACCGGTAAGCAATGGTTTCATTAATTGAAGGACATAACACACAACTTAGCAGTCAGAGGGACAGCGAAGGTAAATCACTTCACACCTGTTAATAGTTAAGATGTCCCGTGTGCATATATCAGCACTGTTGCCACAGGAAGCATCAGAACAGTTTGTAACTCATGCAATACTGCTGTACATCTGACATACATAACATGAGCTAGGCAGGTCTGGGATTCACAGTACTGGCATGTGTGGTTGCGTGTGTGTCCATATATGTCACGTATTGTGGGGAATACATCTCAATTGTTACTCAATCTCCTGTAGACTAGTGTACACATCTGTACAGACTGCAATGTAGAAAGCAGGACATAGGCAGGGGCGTGTATCTCACACATATGAGGTATCTGTATGTGCATGACATAGGTGTATTAAATACTGAATGCCACAGTGTGTGTATGTAGGGCTGACTGGTCCCTGGGGTAAGGATGTATGCTACCATACTGAACTGATAAGACCCCTCCCACCATCCAGGCGATGCATTCTACTATCCATGTTGATGTCCCCAATCTTAGGCCGTACTGACTACCTGTACATGTGTATTCTCTGTGGCGCGTCATGTAGGTGCACAGTACTGTAATGATGATTTGCACATAGGCAGGGGTCCTCACCTCACCAGTAGCAACTGTCTGTGAGTGTGTGTTACTGTGTCGGTGAATCTGTGAGTGTTTGGGTGTGTTACTGTGTCAATGAATACATGTGTGTCAATACCGGAGTGTGTGGGTGCAGTTGTGTGTTGGCATCCTGACATGGGAACGTGTATTACTGATTCCCAATGAGGCATCACACTTCCCACTGGCCTCTACCCTTGTAATCAGCTAGACTATTCTCTTACCTCACCACTCCATGTAACTGTACCTGTAATGTCACGTATGTGGCCACAGTAGCTTAATACACAGCTATCATGCTCTTGGATAGGTAGACGTGTTTGTAACGTGGGACATTCTCACTATGTGGCAGCCACATGGTGCATGCTTGTATATTCATACATACCTGTGAGTAGTCCACACTGACATATGGAACACTAACTGCGAACACTGACATCCACCGGCATGTGCAATTAGACCTGAAGGAGGACAGCAGAACATCATGACCAACATGCAGTTACTGTTGTTACGCAAGACACATACTGTTAACAGTATTGTACACCTTTACTACATGGTATATCTGCTGCCTGTCAACAGTCCTCAACAATTGTAAACTACACTTATCTTCTTAGTCTGTTCACCCTGTGCATCAGACCATATGAGCATGTCCCTGCACCAATGGTGTGGATGTCAGGGATGCGGCACAGGTATCATCATATGCACAGGGTGTTAATGTTTGCCAGAGGCCTAGGCTGCACCATTGGATGACATCATGTGTGTGGGTTTGGGCCTTTGATCTAATTGGGCGTGTGTGGATGTTATGCATGTGTGTAGTGTGGTGCCCTACTTATGTTTCCAGTGTGTGCATGTATGTATGCACACAGTTCTGCCATGTGTCAGGCCTACACAGGGGTATTACTGACAGCTGCAGACTGTACAGGTGAGGTTTTACAGTTCATGGAGTCCGGCCACGGAAATGTGACCTGGGCCTGCCAGAGGTTGCACGGGCACTACCAGGCAGAGGTACAGACTGAGTACTGTCTGATGTCACTTGTCCACTGGAACTGTGTCCCTGTTGGGACCATCCCGGGCCATGTGCACGTGGCTTGCTATGTCGTGGTGTGGACAGCACAGCACCAGATGCACTGCTACTGCTACCACCACTATGGCAGCGGACATGTGAGGTAGCTCGTACACGTAGACTTGACACAGGTGATGTAGCTGGCCTATGTCCACGTGCCCGACACCTCACTCCTACCAGATGTTCCAACACAGACAGCTCACGCTCGCGGATTGTCATGCCATGGTCAAGGACTCCAACCATGTCACCCAACCGTCTATCCAAAGCCTCAGCAATCTGCTGTTGAGCATTTACCATTGCCTGGATGTTGTTGTTTAAAAGAACAGACAGCAGCCCTTTGAAGCCTCTGATCTTCTCTGTTGCACCATTCAGCACGTGCCTGTGCCTCCATTACAGCCTGAAACATGCGTCTGGTGACACCAGCTGCTGCTCTCTGTCTTGCAGGAGCATGTTGGCCAGAGGTCCTCCTACGAGCAGCACTGGCCACGTGCCTGTGTGGGGCACCACCAGTCGTTTGGTTGGCACCATGGTGTGCATGCACACCTTCCATAGCCCCCACACTTTCCTGTTCCAAGCTACCATGCGCCAACTGGTGATGGGGTATGTGCAGGTATGGGATCTGTGTGCGGGGATGAGGGGGATATAGATGGAATGGCAACCAATGGCACAGTTTCAGCCCCTGACAACTCTGCCTGTGACTCAATCATACGTTCATCATCACTGCTAGAGTCTGTGGGGACACTAACATCAGAAGTACCGCAGTCGGGCAATGCACCTACATCACCTGTGAGGGCAGACAAGAACTGTACATTACAATCTATACAACAGACACAAACACAGACACGCATGTGATATGACAGAAGGCATGCAACATGCATGTGATACGGCAGATGGCATGCAGCACAGACAATAATAGTGGTAGTTATCATACATCCCTGGGTTGCACACAACAGCATGCATGTGTCATAGCAGACAGCATGCAAATTACACAATCATAGTAGTAGTTAGCATACATCCCTGTGTTGCACCATGTAGATCAGCACAGGTTAACAGTACACCTGCCTGATGTGTGGCATATGACCTTGACAATCACATGTAGTATGACGTGATCTGCTGACGTGTGCAATGACATGCATACATGTTTAACACAATGGTGTCCTGTCAAATATACAGTAGGGCAATGGTGTCCCAATGCAGTGTTGTCTGTCCGCCCTACAGATATACTGCACATTTAGCTGATGTGCATGGCCATTGCAGGGAATCATGAGGCGTCTCTAGTGCTATACAGTGTGAGTTACAGACAGGGTTCATAGCCATGACTGTGTTCAGATACAATACATATATACTGTGGAATGTGACCCATGTCACTGAGGTGTATACACACTAAACCATGATGTGGAAGTTGTGACACAGGTCACTGATGGGTATACAGATGACACCCCTGCACATCTGCAACCATATTGCTGCTGCCTGGCAACTATAGCCAGACATGGCGAACACGTCGGTACACCATGTCCCACATGACATCTGTGTACCACACACACACACACACACACACACACACACACACACACACACACACACACACACGAGGAGCAAGTATGACACTGATGTCCAACACCAGCAAGGGGAATGTACTGTATCTGTGGGCTAATGTGGATACTGTACAGATGACTGCTGTCATGTCGCGACACCCTCAAGATGTTCAACATATCTTATGTGGTGGATTGATGTTACACCTTCACAAGATATGCACAGGCCTGTAGGATGTCTAGTGTTCCACATCTACAATATGACCATTATACAAAGGCCATAGTTGCACCATGTGTAGCCATTGTACGACAGGGTGTACACACAAGCACATCACGTCTACTGTGTGTGTTGCTCCATGTCTCTGGCCATCCTCCATGGCCATGTGTGTACATGTGTTGTCCAAATGATTGTGACTGGCATCTATTTCACATGTCTGTGTTGTCCCATATGACATATATGCTCCATTGACAGGGTTATGCAGATAAAGGGTGGTATGTGGGATATGTTTTCAGGTTAGGTAGGCAGTGTTGCAGCCAGGCCACTAGATGTCATGGACATGTCAAGATAGCACATCACATTGTGTGACATTCATAGCAGGGCTATGATCCACACCAGTGAATCCTGTGTGCTGGCCATACTCCAGCCCACTGTGTAGTACTGTTTGTATTCACCACATGTGTAGTTCTGAGCTGTAGTACGTCCCTAAAGTGAAAAGCACCTCCACCATTGTATGCACAGCTGTCCACACATGTGGCAATGACAGTTTATGAGGATTCATGTCAGTGAGATGATTCACATAGTTTGCAAGTGTTGCACATAGGCAGTCATTGTGATGCATTGCAGGTCCGACCTGTATATTGTGACAGGACCATACATTATGTGTACATGTTGTAAATGGCCACATGGCAGATAGATTTGTGCATTACGATTCCTGATAAATAATAACACTCTCACCTGCAATGGGCTGCTTTCGCAGCGGAACGCCAGAGATACCTAAATAGGAGTAACACAACAGTATGAGCGTAATCCACACCTGTATAATGGCTACAGGGTGCAATGTGCATAACAGATACACCAGTACATTAGACTATACTATAGTGTATGCACATGTGTGCATACACAGAGTAGCATATTACAGTATGCAGCATGTGTGTATACATGCCTTGCATATGATGTTACATTACATATTGTACAGTGACACATGCAACTATATGGAATATAGTTGTTATAGGTGCAGTAATGACTTACCAGGCAACTCCAGGCTCAGTGGATGAGAGACACCCACCTCTACAATATCGGCTAAGGCTTGTGGATGTGGTTCTGCAGGTGTCCCCAGGTTGGCCAGTAGCTCCTCGGTACATGTGAGTGGGGGCTGGGTTGGTGGTCCACCACCTGTTGCACCTTGTTCCCTGGCAATTGCATTCACACGCTGTTTCGCCCATCTAATGAGGTCTGTACAGTGTCTGCGCACCTGCTGGTATGTGCGGTTGTGGCCACCAACATCATTAACCCTCCTGCAAAGTTCCATCCACAGGGCATCCCGCTGCTGTGCATCCTGTGGCACATGGCTGAACAGGATATCGTGATTGTCTAGTAGGTATGGGATGAGGGCCCCATCCTCCAAGCGGGTAAAAGGGGGTAGCCTTGCACACGGCATACCTGGAAGACATAATGATGGAGACAGGTCACAGTAACTCACAGAGCCATACAGAGCTAGAGCTGAACATGCATGTGATTCACATTTATTAAGTTTAAATAGTTGTATTTGCAAACCTTCATGACACTGACATGTTTGTGTCACATACATGTGACACTCAATGTTGAGTGGATATTATCACCATATATGTGTGTGTGTGTCACCTGATTACATTGCTCATACTCCATGTGGATGCTGTCTTGATGTGGGCATGTCTGTTTGCCTGTACTGGTGTTCCTACCTATCAGCACATGGCTGGATGTGGCCACATTAATGCAGTCAACCTTGATGCTGTGTATATGTCACATATAAGGACTTACACTGCCTTAACAGACATGACCTGTGACCCTGCAGACTTGTTCAGATAAGGTTTTACATGTATGTGTTCTGCCATATACATCTACACGGCACTGTACAGCAATTCAACATCCTGCCATGTATCACCTGTGTTGCACATGTGATACACATGGGACACTAGTTAGCCAGATGGTATTTGCAGGGATGGATATCAACTATAGCATGCACAGTCAAAGTCAACTAGTGGGCTATATGCCATGGGCCATGTATGAATCTAGGGTGAAAGGTTACCTGGCAGTAGCCGACAGGCGGGTCTGTGGGGCCAGGTGGAGCAGTGCCACATTACTGATCCACAGGGTTAATGATACATTTACCATGCGTTACCATGCGGTCATCACACCATGTCTGAGAGGGGAGCGATGTGCAGCTTTGACAGACAGGAAAGCATAGTATGCAGGACTATGTAAAGTGTATGGGACAAGGATCGGTCCAGCATGTGGAAGGTGGATGTCCAAGAAGTAAGTGTTCGAGATTAGGATGAATACGTGTAGCATGTCCAACATCACTGGGTTGGACATGGATTTATTCAGGGTATGCATCATGCTACATAGTGGAGATGGAGAATGGGAAGGCTGGTGTAGGCCATCTGCACATGGCCAATACCCCTTAAAGGAAATATGTGATCTGATATGGGTCAAGTGAGTGTTGTGTATGGCTGGACAATGATCTCTAAATTCATGGATGGCACCCTATTAGGGTTGCCACATATTAGTGGTATGTTATTGTGATGAATGTGTACATGGTTGCGTGTTCTAATCCTGGCAGTGATATCTTAGCAGGCACTAGTAGTGCAAGAGTGATTAACGCACATTTCAGCGGTTGTGTGTTCCATGTGTTTATTATTCTGTGGAGAACTACCAATGTATGCAAGCTGTGTTTAAGGTATACTATGTAACATGTAAACATCTGTGAAGATTCCTGTCAGGGATACTCCCCATTATTTGTAACTACATCTCTGATTACATTATACAAAACCCCTCACTAACACTCCAGAGAATTCTTGCAGAGTGGGTGGTAAACAGTGGCTACACCCCAGGGATCCCACAATTGGCTCTGCTCCACAGAGGGACAGCTAATTAATCGATGGGGTGGCGATAGCAGACATGTTTTGCCTATGCTTATGAGTGGCCTCGGCAGTTGGGCATGTACCTACCTATGTATCTATGAACCTGTACATACAGTATGGACACATGCTGATAGCTTAATTACATGTTCAGGTATTGACTTACCTTGTGCCAATGGCGGTTGTGTGTACAATAGTTGAGGGCTACCTATGCAGGATGCACACAGTAGACCACCTATACATGACAATTTACAGGTGGTTGTGCGTGTGTGCCATCCATGTTTGCTGTGTGTGCAGGTGGAGAAGGGTGTCAGTCCATGAGTGCCTACACTGTCAGTGTGTGTGCTATATGTTCCCTCTTTGCCAAGGCAAGTGCATACTGGGCACACCTCCATCTGCCTACTGGGGCTAGCACAGGGTGTTCGTGGTCTGAGTCCTTCTGTGCCTGTGGGTCCCTTGGCAATGGTGGTAGGCTGTGAGGGCCTTCACCATTCTGTCCCTGCTGCAGCTGTTTCTGCAGGATCATATTGTGTAGCATGGCACATACTATGAAGATGTGGGCACACGTTCCTGGAGAGTACTTCAAGACTCCACCAGATATGTCCAAGCAATGGAACCATGATTTCAGCATCCCAAACACGCGCTCTATGATGATTCTGGTTTCTGCTTGTGCCTCATTATGGCGTTCTTGCATGGCTGTGTGTGCATTTCTGATGGGAGTCGTCATCCACGGTTCCAGTGCATAGCCAGCATCCCCCACCAGGTGGCCATATGGGATGTCCCTCCTGGCAAATACCTGATACAGCTGTGAGGTATGCCAGATGTGGGAGATAGCTTCCAGGGCTGCCAACACACACATCCATGATAATGCCCTGAGCATTGCACATGACTGGGCAGTTGATGGAGGGGAATCCCTTGCGGTTAATGTAGTGCCTACCCTGCTCACCGGGTGGTGACTTGATGTGTATGTGCATGCAGTCTATTGCACCCAGTACCTCCGGGTAGTCTGCACACGGTGGAAGAGATGCATATTGCTGGCCAACTGCTCCTGCATTCAGGGGAAGTATATGTGCTCATTGGCATGTGGTAACATGGCATCCAGGAACTGGTGGATTACCCTGAATGCTGTTCCCTGTGAGATCCCCATGATATCCCTAGTTGGCTTTTGGAAGATACCTGTGGCTAGTATACTCAAGCTTACACATACCTTAGTGTCCACTGGGATGGGTTCCCCTCTGTTACTTCTGGCTCTGAGGCGTGGCCGGCACAGCTCAACAAGTTGCTGTATGATGTCCCTGTCCACCCTGTAATGCTCTATCTCCAGATCATGAAGCCACTGGTAGGTTACCCTGGGTCTGAAAACTCTTCTCCTCCGGTGGCTGAGATGGTTGTCAGCATCATCCTCCACAGCACCATCAGTCTCCAACACATGCTGGGGAATCAAAGCTATGTCAGCCCCTATCATGTACATATTAAAAGTTCCCCGTCTGTATACACCAATGGTGTAGAGTGTCTGGGAATACACAAGTGTGTGTGTGGGGCTTTCACACCTTATACTATTGTGCAATGGGTGATGCTGGTGTACTTGGGTGTGTTTGTGCTATTCCAGCTGCAGAGTATCTTAATTATTGGTTTTACAACAGGTACTGCTATTGTGGGGCCTTTGGTGTCGACCTACGCTTGGCTGCCATGATTCATCTATTGCCCTTTACTTCAATTTTCAACCCGATTACCTCCCCATTGTCAGGCATGCATCCAGCTGCCGCCTTTCTTGTTTGTACTTTCACAACCCAGGATTGTGTTGGGAAATGTGTTATGTAGCTGATCTACTGCAAGTTTGCTTTGTTCTGCTGTGACAGTTCTCTTTTCTTTGCTGTACGGCACCTCCCCTTTTCTGTTCTGTAGGTAGCTGCTAGCAGCCTTGTTAGCTGTTGTCTATGGCCCACTGTGAGTTTCTAGGTGTTAAATACTCATTTGTACTCCAATTACCATGCTGCAGCATTTCCTTATTGTCTTCCCGTATCCTTCCTGTTTCAGCTGTGGTGCGTGCCGCACACAGCCATTTACCGGGTTTCTGCGCGTTTTCATCCACGTTCACATGAACTTTCAGTTACCCTGTGTGCTCTCAGCTAAGCAAAGCTATGGCTACTTCCACACCCGTATCCTGTGGCTTTGCTTAGCAACACGGATTAGCAATGATCCAATGTGCTTACAGCTACGGTGGCACACCCCTCTCTTGATGTCATGTTTACGTCCAGGCCACTCCTCGGTGTTGTACTGCTATGCTATGTGGTACATCCTTACGCCGGCGGGGCATTTGCGATTCAGTATTACTTGACTCATTTGCATGGCATTGACTGCTAATTCCTAGTTACCGCACGGAACACTGTCACAGACCCTTAGCAACCCTTGCGCCATGGTTGTGATGTAGCATGAGTGCCACTGACTATTGTGGGGATATCATGAATTGTGTTACATTGCAGTTTTGTGACATCTAAATATATTTTCCTTGTGATCCCATTTGCGCACAGATGCACTGCGGTTTTACTTTGCGTTAGTGTGGCCATGACATTAAATGTTATTTTTTATATATTGTGCATGTTGTTTTATGCCATTGGCATATATTAACATTATAATACGTAAGTATGGTCCACTTTCATGGCTCCGATTTTATGTTTGACAAAATGTAAACCGTTTTTTTTTTTTGGTTTACATTTCTACATGCTTACGCTATGCCTGCACCACTTCATGAATGGCTATATACCTTCATTTGCATGCTACACTGCTGTGCATGGGGTAATTAGCATACATGCACTGGGAGCTGTGCAGCTCTGCTGTACGCTGGTAGTGCACATGGAAACAGCTCATACCTGAATAGCTCGGCGGCCATATTTGGCGTTAGATCGCCGATGCTACTCCGTCGCCTGGCGCAAGCTATATGAATCCCGGGGAACGTCTTTGTATAATGGCGCATTAGTGTTCTTCCACGGCTGGTGGCATACTGCTTCCTTGTGTTGATGTACTGTGTATGTGTATGGGACTTGCGTTCCCATGCATACCCAGTACATAAATGCTTTGAAACAGAAGCAACGGAGAAAAGAAAGTCTCCGTTGCTCCATTTTTTTGTTTGTTTTGTTTTTTTTTTAATTAAAAAAAAACTTTAGGGCAGTTTAGGGGTAGGAGAGAGACAGCATGGAAGAAATACAAGGGATATCAGGTACGTGTGTTTAATTTTAAATAACGTGCCTGATTTCCCTAGTATTTTGTCGAAGCTGCCTCCCCGGTATGTTCGGAGTCGGGGCTAAAGATTTTATTTTTATTTTTTAAGAAATAAAAATTAAATTTACACAATATACCAACAGAAAGAAGTCCAGGTGACCAGACCTTTTTTCCGTTGGTATATTGTGGGATTTACAATGGTCACGCTGGTTGGGCTGGCCAATCAGCTTGCACATTTTTGAATATTAATGGGGAGTCATTGTATAATTAATAATAAAAGAACAAGACAATACTATATATAAATTGACAGTGACATCATAGTTCAAAACCAGTAGAAATATTCAAAATAACATTGCAGTACAGGCTCACACAAATAAAAACATCTAAACTAAGCTTTATTCTATTTCTGACAGTATCTAAGAGAGTTATGCTGTTCCCTAGAAACTTACTTCATTAGAGCAAGGCAGATGTTGTGGTGAATGATTCTTGTCAGGTCCAAGACAGAATACAGAATGTCCTGTCTCACTAAGAGACTTCTCAAATAAATATCTAAAACATTACTGCTGGGATAGCTTGCAGAATGACATCATTTCTGGTCATATGACTTCTAGTTCTCAGGTCAAAACCCCCATTGCTAGAAGCTGGTAGCATTTAGCATCTACCTGTAAAACTATACAGACAAGGGCTTTTCCTCAGATCTTTGGCAGATGCTGAAAGGCATAAAACAACTGTAATCCTTCCTACTTCAAAAATAGCAATTAGTTCACTCAAAGAACAATACAGAAAGCTTCCTCGCACAGACTCTGTCTCTAGCTGCATTGAAAACTTGAGAGTTAGCCTCTTTATTGTGTCCTATAAAGTAATTTAATTTCAGATATTTTTCTAAAGTTTACTAGACTAAGGTTAACCTCCTGTATCCCAGTTTCCACTGTTAAAATATATAGATTTAAACAGTTACAAGAATGCATATACATTTCTGTTCTCTTCCAGTAGGGCACACTGTGGATACATTTTAAACACTGCACTTTTACAAATACCTTTTCAACGCAAACGTCTGTACAGAGCAGTTTCATATACATGACATACATTTCTAATACATTTGTAACACAAGCATCATGTATAAATAATTTCAATATTCACCAATGACGTATAATTATTTACAAAATTCCATCTAGCTGTGCTGGCAGTATCTCCTTTCATCACACTTCTTCCCTGCTTTGAAGACTCAAGCTAGTTTTTCAAGTGACCCTTGAGAAACTTTGCTTGAGAGGGATTAGCCTGTCTGGAAAACATTACGCAATACCCTGTCTTGAGATCCCAGCTGCCTTTGCATTGCTAACCCCATTATAGTATTGCCCTGTCATATCACTGGCTTGCAACCCTAAGCTCCACCACAGTAACTTGGCATCTTGCTGCCTGGTTCCCTATAGCCATAGATCCCCCTCATACTCCTTCTGTCTTCTACTGCAAATAATTAGCACCAGGACCTCCCTATCATGGTAGGGTTTCATCATGTTAACATGATACAGTTTTGCCCCTGCCTCCTGCCTAGCAGCTCTACCATGTAGTTAACATCACTGACCTTCCTTGAATGGTCCCTCCCAAGTTGCCTACAGCTTGCTGTGTCTGACAGGAATGAGAACCATAACCTGCTGTCCTACAGCATACTCTCAGCCTTGAGCATTCCTGTCATACCAGACCCTTTTCTGCTGTTGGGCATTTGCCATGTTCTACTGTGCCAAGCCCATGAGTTTCCTGAGCTTTGTCCTGAGGTTTAGAACATATGGCAAAACAGACTCCTTGCAGCATTCACACACACCCTCCCACCCATCACAAATCAAATCTAGAGGTCCCCTCACCCTATGCCCATACAGCAACTCAAAGCGTGAAAAACCTGTGGATTCCTGGGGCACCGCCCAGTAAGCAAACAACAGATGGGGCAAATATTTGTCTCACTCCATCTTAAACTGGTCTGCAAATGCAAATAGCATGGTCTTTAGTGTAGAGTTTAACCTTTCCACAAGACCATTAGTCTGGGGATGGTAGGGAATGGTCTTTAGGTGCTTCACCCACAGTGCTTCCACAGACAAGCTAGCAGGTCTGACATGAAACTGGCACCTCTGTCAGTATTTCTTTTGGGAAACCTACCCTGCTGAAAATCTCTAACAAAGCATTTTCCACCTTTTCTGCCTCCATAGAGGATAGGGCCACTGCCTCAGGGTATCTGTTAGCATAATCTACCACCACTAGGATATACTTCTTCCCTGTGGAACTTGAGGTACTGAAAGGCCTCACAATATCCATAGCTACCCTCTGAAATGGCTCCTCAATCACAGGCAAAGGCAAGAAAGGAGCTTTCACATTGTCTGCTGCCTTGCCTACTTTTTGGCACTGCTCACAGGTCCTGCAGTACCCTGTTGCATCCTTGGAAATTCCAGACCAATAAAAGTACTACATAATATGTCTCTTTGTATGCTTTATGCCCATATGACCTGCAAAGGGAATATCATGGGCTATGGCTAGAAGTGCCACACGGTAGACTCTAGATACCAATGCTGTAGTCCCTCACCTTCTAGCCCTTCCTCAGTGGTCCACTCTCTATACGGTAACTTTTCTCCCAGTATACAAGTTCCCCTTTTCCTTGAGAATCAGGTGCCTCCCTGGCTACTTTCCTCAAGCCCTGTAATGTACGGTCTGAGAGCTGAACCTGTCTCAACTCTCTCTTTGTAACCCTTCCCAGCTCCCTTTCCACAGGAAGTCTGGTATCCTCTGACAGCAGTACCTCACTGTCAGCCTGCCCTTGCAGTCACTCTGTCCAAGGCAACATCAGTACCCACCAGCAGCTGTGGCTCACCTTCAGTCTCACTGCTAAAGGGTAACTACCTCTCTGAAGTAACCACCTCACCAATCCCGGCTTTAATTGTGCGGTCTGTCTGGTCCCCCCCCCCCCAAGGCTACCAGACCCACATGCCTGTTTCCAAACCTGTGTGTCACTGCATGTACACAAGGTACTGGATTATCAAAATCATTCACTATCAGGACATCTGCAGGGATATCCTCAAACACACCTACTTGCTGGCTTCCTTTTCCACCCTCCTAGTCAAGGTGACCCACAGTCAAAGGTATGCGGAATGGGGTCCCTCCTAAAGCTCTGACTGGAGTGGACTGCCCAAGCAAGTAGTGTGCCTCTTCAACCATTGCAGGCTTCACAATGTCATTCTCACTGGCTTGCTCCCTTACCTTTTGTTCCCTACTTTGCCTCCATGGACATATATATGGGCCCACTGTTTACATTTAAAACATATAACTCTTTATCCTGGCCATATACCTAAACTAGTGGTTCCCCTGTTACTTGTGGCCTCTGTTGGGGGAATTTAGGATGCCCACCATGGGTTCCCTTATACCCATGTGCAGCACTGGGTATCCCTTTCCTGTGCAGTGATGCCCTGCTTGCTAGGTATAGGTCTCCTTTTTTCTCCCAACTCATCTGCAGTACTGCATTCCCTATCTGCCAACCAGATTCTCATGTCCTCAAGCAAAGTGCTAAGGGCTTGTTCCCTCACCAAAAGGTCTGCCAGCCCTTTAAATATGGTGACCTGACAACCACTCATCCACCTATGAAAATAACTGCTTAGTTCAGCAATATATTCACACACACTTTCATTTGCCTTGCATCTATGCTCATTAATCTTTTTTCTAGACATTTCAGGTGTTAACTTAAAACACTCTAATAAGCAATTTTTAACTGTATTATAATTTAAGCAATCAGTATCAGACAATTTAGAAACAACAGTTACAGCTTTACCATGTAGTAAGGGGGGCAGGAACCATACCCAGAGCCCTTGGTCAACATTATACTGTTTGCAAACCCTTTCAAACATATGAATAAAACTATCAAAATTATCTCCATCTGGAAACTGTGGAAGAAATTTACTGACCTTTATTGCTTTTGGGGTTCAGTTATTCCCCTCTCCATTACCTCCATGACCCTGGTGAAGAGTCAGCATCTCCTTTCCATATTGCCTCTGCCTCTCATTTTCTTCAGCCTCCAAATGTTTCAGTCACTCATTTTCTTCAGCTTCCAGACATCTCAGTCTCTCTGCTGATTTGAATACCATCTGTTTCTCCTTTTCTTCAACCTCCAAATGCCGCAGTCTCTATGCTGATTCTACTTCCAAACGTTTGACTTCCAGTTCTAGTCTCTAACTCCAGACGGATTTTTAAGTCCTCAGAGGCAAAGTTGAACTGTCCATTTTCTGACAGTTGTACATCCTCAAGGCCAGTCTGGTTGTCCTCCTGGTTGCTGGTCTGTGATGCAGCTGTGACTAAGGATGCAATTATTTCTGCTTTAGTCAGGTTGGCATGCACCAGTCATTTGGTTCCCCTCACTTTTAGTAGTGATACAAATGCACTTAAGAACATCATTTCTAAAAACTGGCATATTTTGCTTACAGATTCCTCTATATCTGGGATAGTTGGGGTGTGCCCTACTTTTTATTACATGAATAAGAAGAATTTGAAAAGGCTACTTTGTTACCCAAAAAGGCACCAAAATAGGCATTTTGCTTTAGGTACCCATAGATGCAGAAAGTGTAATTTTTGTGATTTTCTAAGTATTGATGGAACATTTTTTCATCCTGATATGGGGTGGGAGTTTCATTTTTCTGCTTCAGCTGATTGCAATAACATCAATGTTGTGTGTCTCACATTTTGTGAGGTATGCTCTTCATTTTATGTTGGCAAAACAAACCGCAAGTTAAGAAAGGGCCAGAGACCATCTTTACTGTATACATAATGGGAACATAGTTAATGCCCTAGCAAAGCATGTTAATACATTTGGAGCTAACCACACTTTTAAGTTTATAGCTATACAGTGAATATAAAAAGTTTACACACCCCTGTTAAAATGCCAGGGTTTTGTGATATAAAAAAAATGAGACCACAATAAATCATTTTAAAACTTTTCCCGCCTTTAATGTGACCTATAACCTATACAATTCAATTGAAAAACAAACAAATCTGTTAGGGGAAAAATATAAAATATAAAAAATAAAAAACATACAATACGCTGGTTGCATAAGTGTGCACACCCTTAAACTAATACTTTGTTCTGTGTGCACACTCTTAAACTAATACTTTGTTGAAGCACCTTTTGATTTAATTACAACATTCAGTCTTCTTGGATACACACCTGCCATCAATTAAAGAGACTCTGATTAATCCCAAATAAAGTTCAGTTGTCCTAGTAGGATTTTCCTGACATTTACTCAGTTGCCTGTTACAGCAAAAGCCATGGTTCGCAGACAGCTTACAAACCATCAAAGGGATCTCATTGTTGAAAGGTATCAGTCAGGAGAAGGGTACAAAAAAATTTCCACAGCATTGAATATACCATGAAACACAGTGAAGACAGTCATCAAAAAGTAGAGAAAATAGGGGACAATAGTGACGTTGTAAAGAACTGGATGTCCCTCCAAAATTGATGGATGAAAAGACAAAATGAAAACTGGTCAGGGAGGCTGCCAAGAGACCTACAGCAACACTGAAGGAACTGCAGGAATTTCTGGCAAGTACTGTTTGTGTACTACATGTGACAACAATCTCCGGTATTCTCCATATGTCTGGTCTATGGGGTAGGGTTGCAAGACGGAAGCCTTTTCTTACAAAGAAAAACATTCAGGCCCGGCTAAAATTTGCAAAACAATATATCAATTCTCCCAAAAGCATGTGGGAAAATGTGTTATGGTCTGATGAGACCAAGGTTGAACTTTTTGGCCACAATTCCAAAAGGTACGTTTGGGGAAAAAACTGCATCTCCAAAAGAACACCATCCCTATGGTGAAGCATGGTGGTGGCAGTATCATGCTTTTGGGTTGCTTTTCTTCAGCTAGAACTGGGGCGTTAGTAAAGGTGGGGGGAATTATAAACAGTTCCAAAGTCACTTTTGGCCCAAAACCTTCAGACATCTGCTAGAAAGCTGAAGATGAAGAGGAATTTCACCTTTCAACACGACAATGACCCCAAGCATACATCCAAATCAACAAAAAATGGCCTCACCAGAAGAAAATTAGTTTTGGAATGGCCCAGCCACAGCCCTGTCCTAATTCCAATAGAAAATCTGTGGGGTGACCTGAAGAGGGCTGTGCGCAAGAGATGCCCTCACAATCTGATAGATTTGGAGCACTTTTGCAAGGAAGAGTGGGCAAATATTGCCAAGTCAAGATGTGCCATGCTGATAGACTCGTACCCAAGATGACTGAATGCTGTAATTAAATCAAAATGTGCTTCAGAAAAGTATTCGTTAAGGGTGTGCACACACAACAAAGTATTAGTTTAAGGATGTGCATACTTATGCAACCACCGTATTGCACTTTTTTAATTTTTTATATTTTTTCCCCTAACAGATTTGTTTGTTTTTTCAATTGAATTGTACAGGTTATAGGTCACACTAAAGGTGGGAAAAGTTTTGAAATGATTTATTGTGGTCTCATTTTTTTATATCACAAAAACTTGGCATTTTAACAGGGTGTGTAAACTTTTTATATCTACTGTAGATGTGATGGGGACTGACATTAGAATGGCGGATGTAGAAAATGAGACTGAGTTAGGGGAGATTAGTTGGATAATCCCACTATAGTTTCGTAAAGGCCATGGATTAAATGGACATATCCTTGTAAGCCCAGTTTTAAAATCTAGGGGTTTGAGGAAGAAGTAATTTCTGCACACTTATATAATGTTCTTATTTTTAGATTTTTTTATATATCTCTTAGAAGTATGTTTTTTGTTTCATGCGTTATAGAAATCAGGTACTTGTATCTGTAAATATGTGATTCCTATGATTGGTCAGTTGTGTAACAGGTAATTCTATTTAAATGTGGATGTTGTATGTTCTCACTTTAGGTCTGAAGAAGCTATTTTATATAGCGAAAGCTCATATCAGTTTTATTATTAACTGCGTTCATTTTTACATGGTGGTTGTTTTACTCATTCATGTTTCTGTGTGTGTGCTTTTCTATTGTTTATCTCATATTAAATGGTGTCAAGATATGTATTACATTACCATGGATGTAGTAGGTTTATATACTAACATTCAATAGATTTTTGGATTAGAAGTTCTTTTTTATTTTTTAGGTGAAAGTTCAGTATCAAATTATGTTATTGAATTGATTTATTTTTGTTTGATGAATAACTTTTTTGAATTCAGTTGTAGTGTATATCAAGTATAAGGTACAGCTATCGGGGTATCATTTGCCCCTATGTATGCCAATCCACGGGACTCTTTAAAAATTAATACATTTATACTACAGATTTCTATAAATGATATGAAATAAGATTCTACAGATGCATAGATGACTTAATATTTGTTTGCAAAGGTGGACAATATGTAGCATTAGACTTTATACAAAACTTACAAACAAATAGATTTAAGCTAGTGCATGATGGTATAAACGTTGATAAGAAAGTATCATTTTTGGATGTACTGTTAGAGGATACTACTACTGGTGAAACAGATACAAAATATATAGGAAATTTGAAGAAGATATCAATATTTACATGGACAGAGTTGCCACCCTACACATATATTATCAGCCTTACCTTATGGAGAATTTTTAAGACTACGTCAGTTGTGTAGTAACGATATAGATTTCTGGAATGAACTGCAAGTTACAGTAGATATGTTTATTAAAAGGGGATATGATACGGAGATCTTACTAAAAATATAGATACATTTAAAATTAACAAAGATAAAATGAAATCTGAAACTTATCCCTACAGTACCTCTTTAGTTAAAGAAAAGAGTGACAAGAACAATTTTTTTTTGTGACAACATAGAGCTTTTAGCACAGAAGTACTGAATTTGGTGAAACTTTACTGGGGTTTCTTGTTGAAACACAAAGATTTTATTAATCTGTTAACAAAGACACTGGGCATTTCCTACAAAAGGGGAAAAATATCAGGGACATGTTGGTGCATGGAAAATTTTTGCCCCCTGTGGATAGTCTAAGTAAAGACATAACCTATTTAGGCACTATACCTTGTAAGACATGTTGTTCTTGTAAATATGTGGCTCAAAGTTTTAAAAGATTAACAGAAAAATATACAGCATGGGGCAATTATAGTTGTGATACAGAAGAGATAGTATATGCCCTAAAAGTCTCCTGTGAAAATGTTTATATAGGAGAGAGCAAAAGGGCTTTTAAAATAAGACTGCAAGAGCATTTGATAGAGATAAAAAAATCAAAAATAGAAAGTCTCATGGCAATGCATTTTAAAATTTATCATAAGAATGATACTGAAGGACTACAAGCTACAGTACTGGAACAAGTACATGTTGGACGATATAGTGATGAAAGTATAAAAATAAATTGCTGCGAAAAGAATAAATTTTATGCTAAAATATAACACTTTAATTCCTAATGGCTTGAACACTGAATGCAGCTGGATGTTTTTTTAATATAATTGTTTGATTATTTAATATGATAATGATAATTAAATAACTGATGTAAGTATTTAAGGTGCAGTGTTGTTTGTATGATTGCACTCTTCAAAGGCAAATGAGACGAGGCAGTACAGATTCGTATTAAAGTCTTTTTTGTTTGCTGGCTTTCTGACTTTGTAGTTTATTGGACTATTTTTGCCTTTGCACCTGTTCATGGTGGTTTATTATCATTTGAACCTCTACTGTAATGGTAAGTTTACTTACATAGGTTCATAGCTAAGTTGAGAATCAAACCCTATACTCTGTGTCACTGAGGTAAATACCTTAACAGTTACATCAACCCCCAACCTTTCTTACACCAACCCTCCATCCTGTACCATGTTCATCATATTGATCACTGCTGTACTAGCTTTAGCCATAAAAGTAGATTACTTAATTTTACCACAATTGGGAGATAGAAGAAGAGTTCAGGAACTCTTGGAGAATGGTCCTACTACAGCATGACCTGGGCTTAGAGAAGGAATCAAGCTTATAGTGCATTGCAAAAAGTATGTACACAGGACCAAGAAGCAGCTTCTGGAATACTTCCAGAATCCAACCTTTTCCAAAAAGTTATAGATGAAGACCAAAACCCTTGTAGAGTAGGTCTTGACCCTGTCCTGGAATAGTGTTGTTATGGTGGGTATAACGAAAGATAATCACTTTAGACAACCATTTGAAAATAGTCTGTTTTGACACAGGTTGTCAATTCCTCTTACCCTCACAAGAAATGAGCAAGTGATCTGAAGATCTGAAAGATTTAGTTCTGTCAAGATAGTACCAGAGTTGTCAATGGACAGCCACTGTATGGAGTATCCTTTCTCCCTCCATTTTTAGGTTCAGGAAAGTAAGCAAAGAGATGGATACTTTGACAAAGTAAACTCAGATAACACTTTTGGCATAAAATAATTAGTTCTCAAAGAAACCCTATCCTTGTAGAAAATGAGAGGGTTGACAGAACATAAGATCTTGAAATTCAGATACTCTTCTTGCAGAAGTCAGAGCAATCAGTAAAATGTTTTTCCATGTTAAGAACCTCAAGTCAGCCAGGTTAGCTGGTTCATATGGAAGAAGTGTTAGCTTCTGTAACACAAAATTAAGATCTGAAGGAGAGGTCACTAGTTTACTTGAAGGTTCTTGTGCAAAACCCCTTTCAAAAACATTCTGACATGAGGCTGCATTGAAAGAGGAGTATCCATAGGAAGACATTTCCCATTAAATTAACTTTGACAGAGGAATAAGAAAGGCCAAAGGATAGTAGCTCACACAAATATTGTAAAACCTGAGAACATCAAGCCCTGAATGGATTCTGGTTATGTTGTTGGCACCAACTAGAAAACCTCTTCCGTTTGGTAATATATGATTTTCTAGTAGCAGGCTTTCATGCTTCCATTAATACTTGCTGCACGTCCTCAGAAAAACAGGTGCCTAAAAGGAATTAAGACCCTATCATCCAGGCACTCAACTGAAGTTAAATGATCTCGGGGTATATCAAACACTCCTGTTCTTTTGTGAGTAGATCCTGTCTTTAGAAAGCTTGTGATAATTGCCCCTGGCCATTTCCAAAAGAAGGGAGAACCACAGGTGCCTGGGCCATAAGGGAGTCACCACAATGATCTTGGGGGATTCCTTATGAATCTTTATAAGTACCCTGGATATTAGTGGAAAGAGTGGGAAAAGCATACAGGAGTATGCCTGTCCAAGGAAAAGAAAAGACATCTGTCTTCTAGGCCTTCTTGCATGGAGTCCTGAAACAGAATCTTGCCAGCTGATTTTTCAAAGAGGAGGGAAAGAGGTCTAACTTGAGGAACTTCCAAAGATGAATCAAATCTTAGAAGACCTCCTGATCTAGTTTCTATTCATGAGGGTCTGCCCTGGTCCTGCTCAGCTTGTCTGCCACACACTTTTGCAATGATAGAATGTAGGATGCCTGTAGAGTGAAATTGTCCGGTGAAACTAAATTCCAAGCCAACATGGCTAGGCTGTAAAGGTGGTACAACTTGGCTCCCCCCACTTACCGAAGTACCACATGACTGTGGTACTGTCTGACACAACTTGAAGAGGTCCCGAGGCCCTTGATCAGAGCACGTATTTCTTTAATATTTATGTGTATGCATCTGTTTTTGGTGTCACACTCTCCCCTGCACTTTTAACCATCCTGAAACTGCTCTCCAAGCGTAGTCTGAGTTGTCTGTTGTGACTGACTGCTTTGGAATAGGGAGGGAGATGAGAAGACCTGGATTTATGGATATCTGTTGTCTTCACCAAGTGATTTCTCTTCTGACACCCCCAACACTGGCATTTGAAAAGACAAAAAGTGTTGGTGTTGGTACCAGGGACTTCAGCTATCACTGTAGCTTTCTCATGTGGAATCTTGCCAGGGGTTCATGAGACCCAAAACCCTGAGGTATTTCCTCACATTGAGCAACATTTGAGAGTCTTTGAACTGAGGTGCCTAACTGACATCGCAGGATTACAATCCTGAGTGAAGGAGTCAAGAAAGACTTTTGATTGAATGTTATCTTGGAATCCCAGCTTGACTAAGAGGCTTCTCACCCAATACAGAGAGATAGAGATTCTTGACACTTTTAAAAAGACTCTGGAAAAATAAGCAAGTCATCTAAATATGGAAAATGTGGATAACCTGTAGCCTGCAATGAGCTATAACTGGAGCTAGACACTTTCTGAACACTCCTGATGCAGGGGAAAATCCAAAGGGTGAGGCAAAAAACTGATAAAGTAATCTAGACACACAAAACAAAGAAACATCTGAAGTCTTGATGAATAGCGATGTGATGATAAGCATCTTTTAAGTCTAGTGGTACCAGTAAATTTGAAATAGGAAGAAGAGTTAACAGATTGTGAGCTGACATGATTTTGAATTTGAGCACTATCACAAATTGGTTTAGGAAGGAAAGATCCGGAACTGGTCTCCAAGCATTTTCTTTCTTTCTTTCTTTAACACTAAGAACATCCTTGAACAAAAATCCCTTTACCAGATGGATAGGAGGAACTTGTCATATCACTCCATGGGACGGATTCTGATGAAGAACTAGTAGAAACAAAATATTCTGATCTGGAGGATAAGTAATGACCACTAGAAAGGAGGATTTTCTTCCCACTGCTATCTGTAACCTGGATGAATGATCTAGAAAACTCATTTGTCTGAAGGAATGATCTTCAAAACCCATTTGTCTGACACTATCTGTTGCCAAAGAGGTAAATGGAGATTTAGACCTTCTGGAAGAAAAAAGGGGGTCAGATTGGCTGGAGGTCATAAGGTCTCTTTAACAGTCACTCAGACTTGTTGGACTGTCCTTGGTTTTCGGAGGTTCGAGGCTTCTTTCTGGAAACTACCTATGACCTAAATCATCCATTAATTAACAAAATAAATTACAATCAAACTTCACACTGCTCTGGAATTGGGTGCCTTAAAACAACTTACCAACACCAACAAATCAGAAGTCATGACTTCTGGAGCTGAACAAAATCCATTAGACAACTCTGATCTCTACAAGGACCCCTTAACTGATGTAATCAGTCAGGTTATGCACTACAAATATCTGGGGGACTTCCTGAATTCTAATCTTCCCTTTAAGAAACATACTGGAATGGCTGTAGACAAAGCACTGCAACAACTTGAAATTCATTACAAAGTTCAAAACTGATGCCCCCATTAGTAAAACCAAGCTGTGGCAATAAATGTTTTTTTTCCCAAAAATGGAATAGACATGCCTATAATTGCTCTAAATTCACCATACAATACCAATCTGTTTTAGACTGCAGTGAGTATGATATGCATTCACACTGGTTATCAGTGACTAGGACAGCTACCATACTAGCTATCCTCTTATCAATTGATTAACCAACAACAGTGATAACCAATAGCTGCCACACTCTTCCTGATTACATCCTATAACTAACAATAATAGAGCAATCACCCTGACAAGACATTCATTTGGTCAAGTCATAGGCAAAATTACATTTTAGGTGATTAGACTGGCCAATTAGAAGCAGTTATCTGGAAAGTTTTCAAACAAAACATAAAAATAATATCTGCTTAGAACAGAAATGAAAATACTTCAGAAACATTAGTTAAAATGTAAAAAAGGTTTATATATTGAGATACTTAACATGTTTATATAAAGCAGTGAAACCTCACAATTTCTAAACATCCAAATAGCAAACTTTTTGATTGATTTTCCTTATTAGTTACATTGTAATAGTAATAATTTTAGTGATAAGATTTCAATGTATTTTAAATCTACCATAAATTGCAACTGCAATCAGCAAAGGTATGTAATGTGCTTTACCCATAGTGGGCTTGGGAGATGGCTGTGAAGATAGATCAGAGAACCTACCTAGTAAACAGTTATCTAGCTATCCGATCTTAACTGAACTAAAAAGACAGAGCCATCTCAACTTTTCTGCATGGCATTAGGAAACGATACCTCAAGATAACTTCTATTCAGATACTCAATGATGCCATTCTTGATAAATCTGATTCAAAAACAACTTGCCTTGTAATAAATATTTTTGTAGATGTAAAATGTACCTTATATACTCTTGACTATGCTTTGTTGCTAGACTGTATGACCAAAACTTGCTTATTATCTACAAAGAAGAAAGGGTATTGAAAATAACAATTAATAGTATTTACAGGCAACTTGTATTCTGCAGTGCCAAAAAAGCTCCATCCTAGACCTCCTCCTATATTTCTTCCTTCCCAACAAACTCCACACAGACATAGACACACACACACACACACACACACACACACACACACACACACACACACACACACACACACACACACACACACATACACACACACACATACACACACACACACACACACACACACACACACACACACACACACACACACACACACACACACACACACACGCACACTAAAAAAAGCAAAACGAGGAGGACTATGCAAGGTTATTAAAAAAAGCAGGAGGAACTATTTTCTATTATGACAAGATATTGATAAATCAAAACAATATAACTAGTAAAACAACAATATTAAGTTCCTTTCATGTCTTTAATGCTAAGCAGTGTCTTAATTTTACTATGTTAAATACCCAGCCTGACCTGATAAACTTGATCTCACCATTCTAACCTATTAAACAAGATTTACTCACTATTTCCTACCCTCTCAAACATAATCAACCAACTCAATTCAAATATCAAAGCACAACATTCCAATAACAATTTAATGATTAGCTCATCCAAGTGTTTCCTCAATTCCTACTACAATATAGAGCCATAAACAATGCTGTTGAGGATCTATTTTATCCAAATGTCACTGAGGACTACATCACCAACCACAATATCTAGTGAATCTTCTCTAACAAGAATAGCTGTGTCCACTAATAAGAAGTTATGTACCTACCATAACGTTCCATGTTAGTTGTCTTCTTCTTGCCTTCTTTCTTGCTGGATGGGTTCGGAGCCGATCCTCGGCTCCGACTCGGCCAATACTAAAGCTCGAGAGCTAATTCCACCGGCTTGAGGCTCCCCTATATCCCACAATGCTAGGTGGTAACTACTCAGATCTCGTTTGATAGCTATACCAAGCAATCCTAGTCTCCATAGAATGGAGTAGGGAAATTCACCTCAAAACAATCTGCGTAAAAGAAAGGCAGACCTCAGTAAGGATAGAAGAGGTGGAAGAACGTGTGGGAATGACAACTTTCAGAAGAAAAACACAAAATGAATTCCAGTCGGTCTGTCCAGGCTTGGGGGGAAGGAGGGTGGGACGCAAGAAAGAAGGCGAGAAGAAGACAACTAACATGGAACGTTATGGTAGGTACATAACTTCTTAATGTTAAGTTGTCAATCTCGCCTTCATTCTTGCTGGATGGGACCGCGTCCCTAGCACCTTATCCCGAGTGGCCTATCGGAACAGACTCTTGAGAACAGTGGAACCAAAATTGGCACGACTTCTGGAAACCATGTCCAATTTGTAATGTGAAATGAATGTATGAGGAGAAGCCCAGGTGGCTGCTGCACAAATTGAATCTATTGGCAGCCTATCCTGAAAAGCTACGGATGTAGCTAATGCCCTAGTTGAATGAGCTCTAGGTCTTGAGGGTAGTTTTTGATGTCTGATCTCATAGATGAAGGTAATTGTAGAGGTGAGCCATCTAGAGAGGGATACACTTTAGTAACTGGAAGGCCCAATTTGCCTTCCGCATATGACAGAAACAATTGATCAGATTTCCTGAATTGTTTAGTCCTGTCTAAGTAATATCTAAGTTGGCGATGAACATCCAAAAAATGTAGCTTTTGTTCCGACCTGTTTGAATAGTTAGGGAAAAGACGGAAGATCAATAATTTGGTTTAGGTTTATTTGAGAAGAAATTTTAGGCAAAAAGGATGGATTAGTACGGAGGGATACCCTATCTTTGTGAAAAACTAAGTAAGGAGGACGACTGCACAGAGCATGGAGTTCGGATACCCTTCTCGCTGAAGTTATAGCTACCAGAAAAAGTGTCTTCCAAGAAAGCAACTTCAGAGAACATGAAGCCACCGGCTCGAAGGGGGGAAGAATTAAAGATGCCAGAACCAAGTTCAAATCCCATTGACGCGGGGGACCTTTGATTGGAGGTTTAAGAAGAAATACACCCCTTAAAAAGGCTTTACAGAGTTTGTGAGCCATGATGCTAGACTCTGAAACACCAACATGAAAATTTGATATGGCAGCCAATTGAACTCTAATGGTTGATGCAGAAGATCCTAAATGAAAGAGTTCTGCTAGAAAGTCTAAAATAGACTGGATAGGTGCAGTAAAGGGATCTATGTTTTTAGATGTTGCCCAAAAGGAAAAGCGTTTCCATTTGCTACTATAAATCTTCCAGGTAGAAGATTTATGAGAGGCTATCAAGATATCTCGGACCTAGCGAGATATTTAGGGAAGCCTGGCTAAGTTTGGAATCGGAGAAACCATGCTGTGAGGTTTAGAGAAGGCAGAGATTGGTGCAGCTGACCTGATTGGTGGGTTATCAGATCTGGTACTGGGTCCAGAAGCCAAGGCTGCTCCAAAAGGTAACGATGAAGAAAGGGAAACCATATCTGTCGAGGCCAGTAAGGGGCAATGAGGATCATTGTCACTCTCAAGGCGATGGCTTTCTGAATTAGTTGAGATATCAGTGGAAAGGGGGGAAAGGCATATGGAAGTCCCCGGGACCAATCGTGGACTAGAGCGTCTCTGGTGGGATGGCCTGGTATCTGGAAGAGAGTGAAGAAGTCGTGACACTTGCTGTTTTGGGGAGTAGCAAAAAGATCGCAGCAAGGCTGGCCCCATCTTAGGAATACTTCTTCTAGAACTGATTTCTTTAGAGACCACTCGTGAGGCATGAGAATTGCTCTGCTCAATTTGTCTGCAATAACGCTGGATTTCCCGGGAATGTGCGTTGCTATCAGAAAACGCTGAGAAGAGATCGCCCATTGCCAAAGTCTGAGTGCCTCTCGACATAAAGGGTATGATCTGGTTCCGCCTTGTTTGCTGATGTACCACACTACGGACATGTTGTCCGTTTGAATTGCAATAGTCCCAGTGGGAAGAGAGTCGTGAAGGGCTTGCAACGCTAAAAGCACTGCTCTCATCTCTAAGACGTTTATGTGCAAGTGGCACTCGAAAGGTTGCCACGTGCCCTGGACTGTCCTGCCCTGATAATGCCCCCCCCACCCGATCAGGGAGGCATCTGTTGTCAACGTTGCGACTGGGGGGGAAGAGTGAAGGGTCTTCCTCGGAGAAGTTGAGGTGATGTGATCCACCAAGACAGTTGATTCTTGCATGCTTGAGTTATCAATATGGTATGGGACATCGGGAGCTGTTGAAAAGAACATTGAGTAAACAGCATCCATTGGAGGATCCTCATGTGAAAGCGAGCTAAGGGGAGAAGGGGAATAGCTGCTGCCATGAGTCCTAGTACCTTCAAAACCAGTCTGGCTTTGACTTTGTTGCATTGTAAGAGAAGGGAAACTTGGTTCCGAATGTCTGACACCCTCTGCTCTGTGAGTCTGGCTGAAAGATTGAGTGTGTCTAAGGTGGCGCCTATAAAGACAATAGATTGACAAGGTGACAAAGCAGATTTTTCGAAATTTATCGAAATGCCTAGAGCTTGGCAAGATTGGATGGTGAAGTCCCTGGATAGGAGAAGCTGATGTCTGGTGGTGGCAGTAAGGAGCCAGTCGTCCAAATATGGAAACACCTGGAATCCTTGACGTCTCAAGTGAGCCGCGACCACTGCCATGCATTTGGTGAACACACGGGGGGCTGTAGTGAGACCAAAGGGCAGGGCCCTGAACTGGTAGTGACTGGCTCCCAGCCTGAAGCGGAGATATCTCCTGGAGCGTCTGTTCATTTTGATGTGGTAGTACGTCCTGAAGATCTATCGAGCACATCCAATTGTCCTGACCCAAGAAGGGTAGAATGGACTGTAGCGTGACCATCCTGAATTTTGTTTTCTTGACAAACTTGTTTAAGTAGCTGAGATCCAGTATGGGTCTCCAGTCCCCTGTTTTCTTTGGTACCAAAAAGAATTTGGAGTAGATTCCGGATCCTTGCTGGTCTGCCGGGACTGATTGGATAGCTCTTTTTGATAGCAGCTTTGAAATTTCTAATGCTGCTTGTTCCCTTAGACCGGTTGGAACATCTGGAAGGGATCTTTTTGGTTGGGTTGGGATGTGAATAAAGGGAATTTTGTAACCCTCGGATATGATCGACTGTACCCATTTGTCTTGAGTAAGGAAAGCCAGGCTTTTGGGTACAGTGATAACCTTCCCCCGACTGCCTCCGAAGGTGGACAGCCGGGCAGCCCTCAGGGGTGCTGAAAGGGTTTGTCAGAGAACATTTCTCTGCTACCCTGGTTTTGGACCTCCTCTGCCTCTAGGGCGGCGCCTATTATTATTCTCCCTCTGCCTCTAGAGGGAATCGCCTTGTGCGTCAGATGAGACTCCTGGGATTGTTTATGAACCACATCTTTCCTCCCTTTGACCTTTGGGATAGGGTCTAGAAGGGGTAGCAAAACGGACTCCTACAGCAGAGAGAGTCTTACCTTCTACCTCGCACCTGGTCAATGTATCCTTCACCTGTGGACCAAACAAGGATGATCCATCAAAGGGAGAATTGGTGAAGGACGCCTTGAAAGGGTCCGCAAAGTTGCATAGCCGCATCCAGGCATGACGTCGTAAGGCAACACCTGTGCCTGCGGCTCTACTCGCCCCATCTGCTGCATATGAGACCAGCCGCATGGAGGAGTTAACGATGGAATTTAGGGTTGCCAACTGGGAGTTCATTGTGTCTTTGAACCCCTCAGCTGTAGGATCCTTTATCAGTTCACCCATATCCTTGAGTAAATCCCTCTGGAGACGAGTGAAGTGGCATAAGTAGTTCAGCGACCGCATTGAAAAGGTCGCTGATGAGAACATCCGCTTGCCGTACCTGTCCATGGTCCTAGATTCCTTATTAGGAGGATGGACAGGAACCGAAGGATCAGCTAACTCCTTCTTTGTGGCCGCAGCCACCACCATGGCATCAACAGGGACACCTTTGGATAAAAAATCTTTGTCTCTGGGGGCAGTAATAAATTTGGATGGTCTCCTCGGGGTGGGTTCCACTGAGTCAGGAGCCGTCCAAGCCTTCCTTGCCACCACTTCCATAAGGGGGTCAAAGGGAGGGGACACCCAGGAGGTAGAACAGCGAGAACCAAACGCCTCAAGATACACTGACTCATCCTCCGAAGGGTTAAGGGCTGGCCAGTTCCCCCTCTGTTTAAGGATCTCAAGGATGTCAGCAAAGGAGACATCCTCAGAGGGGGATCGAGGGGAACCTTCGGATTCCTCTAAGTCAGTGTCAGAGGTGATAGACTCAGGGGAGTCAATGTGCTTCCTCTTGCACTGCCTCTTCCTTGGGGGATCCCCTGCAGGGTCAGGAGAGGCCTCGGAAGAGGAGGAAATTCCCAATGGGGAATCTTGAGGAGTTGGCTTTCTGCGGTCTGAGACAAGGGGGTGAGTAGAAATCACCGCAGGCACTGTAGATGGAGGGGCTGAAGGAGCTGACTGTGGGGCAGAACCTGGTTCTAGCACGCTCCGCATGACCTTGAAGGCACCCCTGTCAGGCAAGGCCCGAGGCCCCCGCTCCGAAGAGACAAGGACCTCCCCCGGCACCGACAGGGACGGCTCAGAAGCCGATGTCGGAGCCGAACTCACCAATGCCGAAGCCCCGAGAGGGAGAGCGGGGTTGGACAAGGGTCCGATGCCATTCGCCCCCTCGGAGCCGACGATGGAGGCTCGGTGCCAAGATCCCTCCAAAGAGGAGATCGGAGCAGACAACGGAGCCGAAATGGAAGGTATCGGATCCGACGCACCGACAGTCATGGCTCCGACAAGCCTTGGCTCCGTATTCAAAGGAGTCGGAGGAGGAATGTATTGGGGAACGGGAATAGCCACTGACTGGTGAGTCGGGCTATGCAGCATTTGGGCCAGTGCCTCGGACTTGAGAAGTCTACTCACTACCCTTTGCAAGTCATGGTCGGATAATCTGGAAGACCTTGAGGAATGAGTTTTGTGACTTCGTTCCGAAAGAAGAGGGGATCCTGGCGCCGAATGCACGGATCCGATAGAGGGGGATCTGGACCTCTTTCTCGATTGTGGCTCCGATAAAGGTATCGGAGCCGACAACGTTTTATCAGCCTCGGCTCCAGCCAGAGCCGAGGTAACAGTATGAGGCTTAGAAACATCGGCTCCAGCCGGAGCCAATGTCAAAGCCGACAGACTTCTCAGCAGTCGACTCTGGAGCAGGAGCCGACTGTTTGGAAGTTCTTGAAGGCTTCCCCGACACAGACTGAGTCGGGGGGCCTTCAGGCATCAATAAGCCCCGCAAGATAAGCTTATTCTTGCGTTCCTGCAGGACTCTAGGGCTAAACCCATGACAAAAAGCACAAGAGTCCTGCAGGTGCAAAGGCCCCAGGCAATACACACAAGAAGTGTGACCGTCTGTCAGAGACATTTTCTGACAGCACGAGTCACACTTCTTGAAGCCTGAGACCTTGTCTTTAGACATAATAAAAAAGAGAGCCTAACACACACAAACACACTACAGACACTCTCTTTAGAAAAATATTAAAATAAATTATTAAGGTTAAGCCACAAACACACACACACAAGCCCTTACAAAAAACTAATTTAGTAAAGGACTAGGGGGAGGGAAGGGGCCGAAGGCCTAGAATAAGGGAAAAAAGGAAAAGGGGGCTCGACAAACAGGGGTCGATTTATCTAAATTTTTAAATTAAACTGAAAGGTTATGTATCAATATTAAAAAAAGGGGGTTTTAGAAGTACCTAAAGGTAAAAGTGTAACTAACCTGCCTGAGCCGGTAGAAAAACACACCTCGTCAGCTATAGCGGCAAACGAGATCTGAGTAGTTACCGCCTAGCATTGTGGGATATAGGGGAGCCTCGAGCCGGTGGAATTAGCTCTCGAGCTTTAGTATTGGCCGAGTCGGAGCCGAGGATCGGCTCCGAACCCATCCAGCAAGAATGAAGGCGAGATTGACAACTTAACATCAACACTTATTATTAGAACTCTAGTCCTGGCTTTCAAAAATGGTCCAACTACAATCGGACGTTTAACCAAATACATTCTACATTGTATGAGTTGATCCTCTCATCAAAACTACACTTTACTCCTCTTGGAACACTATAAAGCATTTATCCACTTCTTCAGTTGGGGACAGGGAGAATTTTGTTCCTTTCAGGTGACATTTTATATACATGTGTGTTATTAAGGTCAAAACATCCTGTTTTATAACCTGGATGGGATTTTTTTAAGGAAGAGGGACCCCAAGACAATCATCTATTGGAAAGGTGAAAATAAGCACCCCAAGCATAGCACAATGTTCTACAGAGTCCCAGAACTTCCCAAGAACCTGACACCCTTTAAAACTGTTCCAACCCCATCAACATCATGTCATCTCCAACAGAAAAATATCACAGTGTTCATTTGAACCAACTTCTGAGGCATAGGAAAATACTGATGCATGATCTTCCAAGCAAGTATCTGTACAACAGGCATGCATGACAACTACCACCCCTGGTATCTATAACATCAGGGCCCTACCTAGTGATAGTATCTTCACTCCAATGCTCATAGTTCTTACTCCTGAAGATATAACTTCTAAAAAATGTCAACCTGCCCAAAGCTGTAACAGTTGTCAACTCCAAGCTGCAGTAAACAATACTAGCAGATTTGCTTTTGTTTCTGAAAAAGCCACATGCATATTACTGCATAACTCTCACAAACCATAAGTTTCCAGTGATCCAAAGAGCACATCTACTGTTCTCAGTCTTGATGTATAACCTACTGATGGGAGACTACTGCCCACCACTTGTCAGCCATTTAAAACTGTTCTCTATTTCTTATATCCTCTGGTCTAACATTGAAACCCTGTTTTCTGACAGACCAATAAAACTCCCACAAGAAAATGAGTCAAATTAGGGACCTAGGCTGTGTAGTAATCTCCTAGTGAGACAAGGAGACTGCTGTATAGCAGTCTCCTTGTCTCACTAGGACATATTGAGATTTCTATGCTTTCAGACAACTTTTCAGCTGATTATCTGTGCATGCTAGCTGTAAACATTGCTACATAGTGGCTAATTTCATAACATTTTCCCAAGAATATAGAAATGGGTTTGTAGAGCACAATACTAGGAAACAGTCAAGGCTGGTTTGGGTCTAGTAATGAAGCACATGATGGGTATCACAGTGTCACAGAATATTTGCTTGCCATCCATGTCATCTAACAACATGGATTATTAAATCTGCAGATGTTTGTAACGTGGGCAGGCTTTCTTCTTTAAATCACCATTTTTAAGCTCCTCTGAATATGTTAGCAACTGGCCAATTTATTCTGGTGTAAAGTGTAAGTGCCTAAAGATTGCATATTTCATTCTGGAACTAAGAACCCATAGAAGGACTATTACATATTTAACCATTTTATAACATTACATACTTAGCCATTTTATAACTAGCCTTTCTGCTTTGAAGGGAAGCCTTCTAGTTTATCAGTGGGAGTGGTAAGCACTAGGTAGCCTATCTATCACAAGAGGAGTGGTCTCTGGCCCAGAAATTGTAGTTTATTGGCTGTTTGGGCAGTTTTTCCATCCCTTTCAACTTTCTGGTTTATAAGCCTGCATTTGTGTGGGTTTATGCTTGTTTAAGCACCGCCTAGCGGCACCAAGCTGAGGTAAACTATTACTGGTGCCAGAAAGTGTGCTCTTTGGTTTTTCCCTTGAATCTTGCTAGTTCTTTCTCTCTTGCACTTCAAATAGCTTAATTGGGTTGCACTTCAGTTTATCTGTAGCAATTATTGTAGCACACCTAAGTGCCATCAGCACTAGTTTTCCTTCACGGAAATAGCTCCAGTACTTAGTAGTTATGACCACCCCTCCCGGCATGATTAAAAAGCAGTTCCCTGTGGTTTCTCCTATTAACCTGGTGCACTTGAGCATTCAGAGGCAGTGAAGCAACTGCCTCATGTACACAGACAACCCTCTCCTCTTACCTCCCAACACTCAGACTTGTGAGAGATGCACTTATATCACCAAATTGGAAGCTACGCACTCTCCAGCCAAGACCGGACTAGCTGGTCAAGAGTAGAAGGTCAACATCTGCACCACACCACATGGAACACACAGCCCTCCAGAACACCCACCATCACATCTCTCACATAAAAACACAAACCACACACCCACCTTCGTGGAGGTACTTAATAGAAATTTACCCAAACAGCAGAGACCTCCAAAACAGAAATGCACTTGACCACCACAACACAGCATAAACCACAGGACACATAGCTCACCTCCACAGTGTGCCCCTCAAACTAAGCCCCTAAGGCTAAACACCTTGCCTAATACACTAATCATAGGTGACTCAATAGTGAGGCACACAGATGTCCCACTCACTAGGTTGAATAGGGAGAAGGTAACAGTCAGCTGTCTATCAAGTGCCAGAATCAGACACATAACACACGCACTCAGGTCACTCCACAAGTACAAGTATGACTCTGTCATTGTCCATATGGGTGTGAATGACCTGAGATGCACCTCCCTGGACTACATGGAAAGAGACATGGTGGAGCTCTCGGATTATGCGGCCCAGGCAGGTATGACCCTATCCCTGAGCAGTATCCTACTGTCACCCAAAATTATACTGCAGTACAAACAAAAAATGATTGACTTCAACAACTGGCTAAGTCATTCTAAGGGGATCCAGTATCTGTCTGCTTGGGATGACATGACTGACAGACCTCAATGCTTTGCCAGAGATGGCCTGCATCTGTCACCCCTGGGTTTCTGGGTACTGGCTAAGGCTCTTGCCACCCCTATAGTGCCTTTTTTAGGTGGTATTCCAAAGACCAAATTACCACCATAACAGCTATAAATAAATGAAATTTGAGGGTCATGCTGCTCAATGCTAGAAGTCTAAATCTCAAGATGCACTTGCTCGAAGCACTCCTAAAAATGGAGAACATTGATATTTGTGCTGTAACGGAGACCTGGTTTAAAGCGGCAGAAAGTACCCCTACACTACCAGGCTATAACTCATTCCACACCTTTCAGCCCTGAAACATGGACAATAGCGCCAAAGGTGGTAGTGCCTCCATATTCATAAAGGATATGCACACCTCCAGACTAGTAGCCCAGCATAATGCATCTGAGATACTTCAGGTGCAACTAACATTGGGTAAGATGGAGATCTATGTCACAGCATGCTATAGGTCCCCAACCATGTCCCTAGACTCTCACTCCACATTCCTAAGCACCCTGGAATCTATCAAGGTCCAACCCAACACTCTCATACTAGGAGACTTCAACTACCCCTATATCAACTGGGAGAACTACTCAAGCACCAATACACTGGCCAATGCTTCCTGGAATTCATCAATTCCAATGCCCAGGACCAGCTCATTCTGACCCCCACTAGAGGAAGCAACATCCTTAACCTGGTTATTAGTAACATGGGCGACCATTGCTCTACACCAGTAGTCAATCCCTCCCTAGTCAGATCTGATCATAAACTAATCACCATGGTAATCCACATCTCCCCCACACCCCGCAAAGGTAACCACCTTGTAAAACTTCTCCAAAGCTGACTTTGGGCTCCTGAAAACAGAGGTGGCTAACTTCACGGCACCCATGTCAATGGAAAATAGCTGCATGACTGCTGAATCATACACCAATGCACTGTACGAACATGTATATAAATGAATGGAACTAGCCATACCCAACAGAACCAAGATGCTCTACTCCAAAAAAAAGAAGGCAATCCGGTGGTCCCCTGCCATTAATAAACTCTACAACAGAAGGAAGAAACTGTTGCAGAAAAAGGTGAAGTCCCAAGACTGGAAAAACTCCCTTATTAGCCTCAACAAAAAGTTGAGATCCGTCATTAAATCCTCTAAAGCCAGCTATGAAGGTAAAATTGCGGCAGACACTAAAAACAATCACAAAGCCTAATATAGTTATATCAAGAACCTCCACACAATACCCAGATTTGCTCTGAATTACTGCACAATGGTACCTCCTATACTGAGCCAACAGATATTGACAGCATACTGGCGACAGATTCAGTGCCAACTTTACCCCTCTCTCCCCCCAAAGGACCAATCACAATACCAGAAGAATGCCAGGCACACAGCATTACTGCAGCACAGGTTAAAGCTGCATTGTCCAAGGCCAAGAATACAGCTTTCATGGGACCCAATAATATCCCTGGCTGTGTTCTACATGAACTACAAAGTGAATTGGCACCACATCTCTGTGCCCTGTTCAGTCACAGCCTCACCTCAGGCTTTGTCCCTACCGAATGGTGCACTGCTACAATCATCCCTCTCCATAAAGGGAGAGCAACTACAGACCCTGGGAATTATTGCCCCATTAGCCTGATGAGTCTGATATGTAAAGCTATGGAGTGCATCATCATGGACCTGATTAACAAAGATATAGGAAATCTCCAAACTCTAGACCCCACGCAATTTGGCTTTGTGAAAGGGAGATCATGCCTGCTCAACCTGGTTGACTTCTTTGAGTCAGTCACCAGGGTTGTGGATGAAGGTAAGGCACTGCATACAGCCTACCTCAATATGTCCAAGGCCTTTGATACCATTCCTCGCTCGGGAATTATTGATAAACTCACTAAAGTAGGCATCAACCCCTATATCACTAGGTGGGTTGCAAATTGGCTCACAGATAGAACACACAGTGTAAAAGTAGTAGACTCCAAGTCAGACTGCCAACCAGTCACGAGTGGAGTCCCACAGGGATCGGTCCTGGGTCCTCTCCTGTTCGGCATCTACTTCTCAGAAGTCCAGGCCAACAAAAAGGGACTCTGGCTGACCAAGTTCACAGACGACTGCAAACTGGGAGCCATTATTAACTCCCCAAGTGATGCAGACATCCTACAGAAAGGCCTCACTGAGACCAATGACTGGTGTCGAAACCATGGCCTTAAGCTTAATGCCAAAAATGTGTTGTCATCCCCTTTGTAAAAACTCAGTTCCCACTAATTACCACATCGATGGGAGCCCATTGAACACTGAAGGTGTTATAAGAGATCTGGGGATGCAGGTTGACAGCAACCTCTCCTTCAACTACCACTTTGCCACTGTGGTCAAAGTCCTTCTATGTGGCACATCTCATTACCAAGGGTTTTGCATCCAGGAAGAAAGAGGTCATCATCTCTCTCTACTCTGCCCTCATTAGACCAATCATTGAGTATAATGCCCCATTTGACATGTACCTCACTAGACACCTGCAACAGTTGGAGAGGCCACAGAAGTAACTCACAAAGAGGATCCTAGGCATTAAATACATGTCCTACATGGACAGACTCAAAAGACACCAGCTATTCTCTGTCTCATATTGCCTACTTAGAGGCAATCTTTGCTTGACCTACAAAGCCATGTCTGACCCAGCTCTGTTAGAAATGCTACATCTAAAGAAATCCCAATCCCTCTGCACCACATGCTCCAGAGACCTCAATCTCTTCACCACAATCAACAGAACATGCTGGAGGGACAGGTTCCTCACCCAGAGATTTCCCATGCTCTGGAATAGACTGCCCATACATGTCAAGCAGAGCACCTCTTTGGCCCTCTTCAAAAGGAACCTTGACGATTGGATGGGAGAAAAGAAATTCACCCCTGGGATCACGTCAGTCGCCCTGCTAGACAGGGGTCCAGGGAAGTAAATAGTGTGGGAAGAAATAGCCACGGAATTGTTATGGTTAGGCTTGTATAGGCCCTAGGTCCGATAGCCTAGCACCAACTTATGAACCTATGAACAAGCTTTACAATAAAAAGTAAGAAAATACAAAGAAATGTCTTTTGGCTTAGGGTTCGCCACAGTGGATCACCGGTCCGCAGATGAATGGCAGTTATGTTTTATGGCGTTGAGTTGCCAGCTCAGTGCCCAGCCTTCAAAGAAGGTGCACACACATGTGCACCTATCTGCATGTCTTTAAAACTCACTCGACCACGGAGGACATGCAGAATCCACACAGAAGGCACACCAGCCGAGAAACAAACTGGTGAACCTCTTGCTGTGAGGCAACAATGCTAACTGCTGCACCACCGCAGCTGACAATAAAAGTAATAAAATAATATTCAAAAATCAGAAGAGTAACTCCCAGCATACTAGATCCATCATCATTAAAATAAATAAGCAAATCAGAAGTTTAATTAAATCACCAAAGCCAATTTTAGGCAAAAATAGCTACACTTGCAAAGAACAACCAAAAAGCCTTTAGCCTTGTTTGCAACCTCAGCAACACTTTGCTGAGCTGCTTGTGAATGACACCACCTACACCAAAGCTGATCACATTGCCAACCTACTAGCTGACAAATTCAGCTCCAACTTCACACATTTTCCACCCCTATTATCTCACAAGAAATTCCAGTAACCAGTGCCTCCTCCAGCTTTCACACAGAACCAAGTCCCAGAAGCACTGCCAAAAGCCATGAGTACTTCCTCTGTGGGTCACTAACAACATCTGGGGATGTATATTAAATAGCATGAAGTTTGATTTATCTACACCTCTAACAACACTGTTCAACCTCAGCCTCCACACTCGATTTGTTCCAAGCAAATGGGAGACAGCAAAGGTTATAATCCTGCACAAAGATCTTCCACTGCTGTGGGTAATTACCAGCCCTTAAGTCTGACTAGCCTCATTTCTAAAACCATGGAAAATTAATCAAAGAATTAAACAATAAGGACATAGGGAAGCTCCAAACACTGGATCCATCAGAGTTTGTATTCAGAGATAGGTTTTAACTTACTCAACCTGTTAGACTTCTTTGAAAAAGTAATACCTAGACCTGGCCAAAGCTCTTGATATTACCTTAGTCAGACACAGAGGAGAAGCTTTTCAATCTAGGAATAAACCCCCATGTCACTCCCTGGATTGTCATATAGGACAGGCTGGACAGCTTTCAACTTGGTGGATGGTCTTTCTGATGGTGTACTCAGTTCCAGTTTTAAACTGGGTATGACTTTAGTGTAGTACCATAACCATAATGGCAACAAAACAATGTCAAAGTCTAAATTAGCCTCAAGATGACCATCAACAACTTTAACACTGGACCCAAAGGGTCCATCACCTGCACTGAACTTTTCTACTACCTAGCTTTCTCTAAACCACCCCAGTCTTAAATAACTTACATCTATAACAAAGCAGCAACATTTGCCTTCAGCTAACAGGACTCACCATTGTACTGCCATCAAAAAAAAAAAATCAACTGGCTAGAACTCTCAAACTGCCTAAGATATACAGAACTACAATAACCTCATGTAATACATATGCCTAACAAATGTTCTTCATTAAACTCCCTTACTACAGTAGTACACCCTCACCAGGGATCTACATTCTAAATACCTACACCTAACACACTATATGCACACAACACTTCTGGTAAAAAGTTATACTCTGAAACAGTATCCAAGCTCTAGAAAACACCCCTCCACTTTTGTGTACATTACCCAATTGCACAAATTCAAAGTAAGACTATGAGTATATCTTCAAATGTTGAGGATCTGTCAGTGTTACTCCTAACTAGGATAGGCTAGCTGAATATATCTTTATCTCAACTGTTTAACCCAGATGAATTGCCTCTTCTCCTCACACTAACTGCCATCTTATTGCCTCCAACTACATCTCCAGCTAATAGCCTTATCCCCCCAAACACTCACTGTACTATCAACCTCAATCAAAATAGATACTGAAAATATGAGTTTATAAGATGCAACATATGCTACAAGAATATCACTAATAAGTGTGTGTGTACACACGCACATCTGTGCAATGATTGTTCATTTTTAGTAAACTGTACTGTTGAAAATTTCACATGACTACACGGGATACATAAAGTCTGTCTGTTGGTTGCAAATTCCTAAAATTTGTACCAAACTATTTATTGCCAAGCTTTAATGTAGTTCTCACATGTCGCTCCCAAAAGTACTACTATAATAATGTATGTTGTTCTTAGAAGTCTTACATAATGTCAAACAGTAATGCAGTGACACAGGTTCTCTCTACATGCAGGAAACATACTCTGTTGTTAATAGGAATGATACTATTATTATTTTTAAGCATAATGCTGCTAGGGATTCTCAGAAGCATCCCAGGACTTGTGTGCTTACCAAAAATAAAGGTCTGTGTCTGTGTCAGGACCCAAATCTCCCTCCGAATGTGCATTGCCTTCAACTGTGAGGGCAGTCTGTAAGCAAGTCTAAAAGAACAAAGGGTACTTGCACTAAAGCCAATCAAGATTTCTCAGCCTGCATTAACAGCCCTGTATGTTATTGTCTTTAAATAAATGTGTTAAATAATTTTAAGTCCTCTCAAATAACTGGATTGGATTTTGACCTATTGTTGTACTGACCACTATTGGTGTGCACACAGGATTTGGGACACAGTCAGCCCCAACTCCTTAACTGTGGTCACAGTTAAATAGTGCCTTTTTCAGATATAATCTGCCTGCAAGTTACCCTCTCATTAACAGTGCATCACCCCCCCCACACACACACACACACACACACACACACACACACACACACACACACACACACTCTCTAAGTTACCTAGTTCTGCAGCTATAACATTTACATTTTATTTATTTATTGACGTTTGTTAACCGGGTTAGTCCAACTGGGCTTGTGGCCCATTTTCAGTGCAGACCAGAGGAGAAAAGCTCCAATACATTTCTATTACAGAGTATCATATTAATACAAAAAATAATGTGGTGAGAAACAATTATACAGAGCAAAAGTTTTACATTTGTTAGGTACATACAAACTAGTTAAAGTTCCAAGTATGGAGAAGGAGTCAAAAAAGATATTAAGAAACATAATTTTTCAGTGATATAATGCATTGGAATGAGCAGTAAAACAAAGCAAATATATAATTCTGCAGTTTGTGTGGAATTATGTAAATACCTTATGTGAAGTGAAAGGGGGGACTGAGTGGGGTCCTTAATAAGGGAGAGTGTGTGGGGGTCATTACAAGGGCAGGTCCTGGAATTAAGAAAATATGTTTTTAGTTTAGTTTTAAAGTGGGAGGTGTGTGAAATTATACGTAAGTCAAGGGGAAATCTGTTCCAGGCATGGGCGACAGAGTGTTTATAAAGTAGTTTGCCTATGGACTTTGTTGGGTGGTAAATGTCAAGTAGTTGTTGATTAGAAGTACGGAGGGTTCGAGATGGACTGTAGACAGAGACTAAGCCAGAGAGAGATGGACAGGAGGAGGGTTTATAAAGGATAGAGTGAAGCATGTGAAATTGATAAAGTAGCAATAGTTGGGGAAGTTCAAGCCACTGGAGAGAGTTTAGGGCAGTGCAGTGGTGTGATTTGTATGGGGAGTTAGTAATGAATCTGGCTATTTTATGGTAAGTTTGTTGAAGTTTATTAAGAGTGTTGGCATGAATATTGGTAAGGACTGGGGCGGCATAAAGGAGGGTAGGGAGGAGGAGGGCCTGTCCAACAGTAAGTCTAGAATCAGGAGTTAAGAATCTTTTGTTCTGATAAAGCAGGGCTAATTTCTGGTGTGTTCTTTTTATACATTGGTGTATGTGTAGGTTGAACTTTAGTTCATCATCGATGATGACCCCTAGGAGTTTGGTATGGTTATCAGGTTGGATAGTTGTATTATTAGAAGATGTAATAACAAAGGAGTTTTTATGGTGAGAATGAGAACGGGGAAGGAAAAGTAGGAGTTTAGTCTTTTTGGAATTAAGGATCAGTAGGTTTTGAGGAAGCCATTGTTCTGTGGATAGTAGTGCTTGTTGGGTTAGGGAGTGTAGTTCAGAAATGTTATTAGAGATAGAGATAAGTGTGGAGTCATCGGCATATTGAATGAGAGAAGAATCTTTACAAGAGGAGAAAAGATCATTGGCGAAGATGTTAAACAAAAGGGGTCCTAAGATGGAGCCTTGAGGAATACCAGTAGAGATGGGAAGAAAAGGGGAAGAGGTTAACAGCCATTTGACATATTGTTCCCTGGCAGATAAGTAATCATTGAACCAAACAAGTGATGAGGGGATAGGTGTAGGCTAGCAAGTTTGGATAACAGTAAAGGATGAGAGAGAGTATCGAAAGCTTTGGAGAGATTTAGGAAGAGACAAGAAATTAATTTATTCTTGTCTAGGGCCTCTGCAATGGTGTGTGTGAAGGAGAGGAGGGCAGTGGTGGTGCTGTGGGATGGACGAAATCCGTGTTGGGTAGGGATAAGCAAGTTATGGTCGAGGAGGTATTTAAGAAGCTGAGAGTGGACACATTTCTCTAGTATCTTAGAGAGGGGGGACAGAATAGCAATAGGACGGTAGTTAAAAGGTTCAGTGGAATTTCCACCTTTATGAAGAGGGATAGTAAAGAAGGATTTCCAGAGGGTAGGGACAGTAGATTCAAGAATGGATCTGTTTATTAGTATAGATATAGAATAGGCAATAGAGTCAGCAGCAAGGTTGAGGAATGGAGGAAGTAATTTGTCAGTGGAGGGAGAGCATGGTTTTAGTTTAAGTAGTAGAAATTTGATATAAGTATTGGGAACAAGCTGAAAGGAGAATGAAGTTGTGCTAGTTAGACTAGGAGGGGCAAGTATAGAAGTTGAGTTAGGACTAGTGTTTATGAGATTGTGGATGGAAGAGATGAAGTGTTTGTTTAAGAGGATGGCAGTTCTAGAGGGGAAGAGTTTGGGTATGGTGAGGGATTAGCGGGACTTCCAGGATAGAGAATGCTGTTGAGAGTTGACCAAAATCTGTGAGGATTGGATTTATTGTTGAGCTGGGCAGAACTGTAGTATGACGTTTTGTTGTTAGTATTGGGTTTTTTAGCAAGGTTCCTTAATTGTCTATATTTGAGAAGAAGAGGTGGTTGTTTCATTTTAATCCAAGCTTCCCAAGCATTGTCTCTTTCATAAGGGACTTAGTCTCTGTGGAGAGTCAGGCAGCATGATTTGATTTTACTCTGATCTTCCTAGATGGAGCTAGGGAGTCTAGAGTTCTCAAGAAAATGTTACTGAAAGTGCTGACAGCATCATTTAGGGGGAGCTGTTTAAGGATGGACCAATCTGTGTTGCGGAGAATAGAGTTGAAGTGAGAAGACTTGAAAGTAGATAGTTTTCGACAGTCCTTGATGAGATGGGGTTTGGGAGTATGGTGGTCGTATCTAAGGATGGAGGTAGGGAGATGGTCACTGAGGGAATCAGGTAAGGTGGTGGGATTGTGGTAGTGGTGAGGGTTATTGGTTAGGATCACAATTATGGAGCTGGAAGTTGAATTTTTATGGAATCGAGTGGGTGATGAAATAAGTTGGTGGAACCCATGAAGGTGGATGCTGAGTTGGGGAGAATCAGTTGAGAGTTTGGACCAGTCTATGTTGACATCGCTGAGGATAAGTGTCTCATGTGGTATATTGAGGGAGAACCAGGATAGGATGTTATCAAGAATGGGCAGATTGTTGCCAGGAGGAATATAGATGGAAGCTAAAACATGTTTTTTACGTGGGTTCAGATGGCAGTTGAGAATGATGAGTTCAGCAGGGAGGAAGTTAGGAATAGAGGAGGTGTAAGGAGAGATGTTAAGGTTGTAGGAGTAGAGGATGGATACGCCACCTCCTTTTTTTACAGGTCTGTCAGATATGAAGATGTTATAGCCAGGTGGGAGTATTTCACTGTCTGAGATATGTGGCTTAAAGCCAGGTTTCTGATAGGGAAAGAATGTTTGGGGTATTGAGAGCAATCCATGAGTGCAATTCAGTAACCTTATTTGTTAGGCTTTGAATATTTAGACAGTAAATGGTTAAGTCTTTGGCAAGGAATGATTGTTGTGGCTATGACTGATGATTATTAGAGGTGTGAGATGGGGGCAGTGGAAAGTTAATTGTGGAGGAGGTGTTGGGGATGGTGAGGGGGGGGGCAGGATGATGAGGGTCCTGGGCTGGGATAGACATTTTCCTTACTTTATAGAAAGGAATTTCCTCTAGCAATAATGAAGCTAACCTACACATTTTCTAGAGTTATACAACCACCACAAATAACAGTTAAACTGGAAAAAAAGATTTCTGCAGTCAGGAAAACTTATCAGATTTGTTTTTTGGCCAAACTACAATACTGGTAGGTGCAACCCACTCCATTTGTCCTTGATGCACTTGGGCTCACTTCATCCCCTACCCCACCTCCTCTACATTTGCTTCTTCTCACCCTAACCCGACCCTCACAAACATACTACCAATACACGCTTCCTCCCACCAAAACCCAACTAACCAATAAACTCTTACATCTCCAAATTAATAGAACTTATGAATACTTTGACCCACCCACAAAAACAATGCTACAAATCTACAAAGACATCCTCCTGTCCAACCTACCTAATCAATAACCTCTTAATTCTTCCTTTTACTATAACTGACCGTGCCTATACTTCACTCTTCATCATCTAAATATTCTCCCATACCCTAAACTCACCACTTACTACCATGATAAAATTTCTCACTCTAACTTTCCTCATAGTTGTATTATTAACCTACTCTACATCTTACCAAACACAACTCACTGACGAATTCACCTACTACAAACAGACACATGATTACAATGTAACCCCTTCATCCATCCTGGTCAATATTGGTCCCTACTTATATATAAATCACTACACACACCTCATTAAACCCAAAATACTACATACCTACAAAAATGTTTTGAAAGTATTCTCACCAGCTGTTCCACATAAACTAAAACAGCACACTCATAAGTATACTACTGAATCTACTGCTAGCGGGTGACATTCACCCCAACCCTGGACCCTTTCAGGCATCAAGTTACTCTGCAAATAATAAATAACTCTGCATGAAAACCTAAACTCCTTTCCTGACAAAATAAGAAAGAGCAACAAAAAAAAAACCTCACTCTATTACATATGAACCTCAAAAGCATTGTAAACAAAACTCGAAGAACTACAAGCATGGATAAAATATCACTCCCTTGACATATTAGCAATAACAGAATTATGGATAAAACCTAATATCAGTAATACAGAAATACTATCCCCTCCCCAGTTTTAACATCCTTACAGCTGACAGATTAAACAAAAAAAGCAAGAGCAGCAGCAATAATGTACCACAGCAGCATAAACCTGTCACCATTCCCATCTCCCATTTCCTCCATGTAACCTAAAACTAAATGCACATAAAACAATATGTATAGCAGCCCTTTATATCACACATGGTGGCGATATTAGCACATTGGAGGAAATCCTATTGTGCTATCCTACAATTTACACACAGTGGCATTTATACAAGGTAATGTTAATATCGACTGGTCACATCTCAACTCTGAGGTAATAGCTTCTAGTATAAATCTAAACAATTTCTCCCAAATTATCAGTAATCTGACTAGAATCAGCCTGAAAAACAGTAAAACTTCCACCCTGAACCGATAACTAACAAGACACCCTTACAATACAAGCTCCATCAGCACCTTAACAAGCACACTTAGTGACCACCTGCCCATATAAGCCACAAGAGAATGCTATATTTCTCCCAGGAAGCACACAAATCCTCTCAGAACAAGAATAACTTTGATCCAGAATTGTTTAACACCTCACTACAATCCCATAACTGGAAAATCCTAAAAGTCTTGTTACTAGAGGATACTGTTATCTATTTAAGATATTTATGGAACTACTAAACAGCATGGCCCGGCTAAGGCTTAAAAAAGTGCAAAACAACCCTGCTCCTTTGTTCACTCCTACCACCAGGAAATTAATGAGGAATAGAGATAATGCCTGGAAGGCATGGCTCAATAATACAACAGAAAAACAATCTTCAACAATATAAATACATATGAAATAAAGCCAAATGCCACACCATACTTGACAAAAAATTTAGACTTTTTGTAGCATCCATTCTGCAAATTGGAGTAATAGATAATTCTGTTCCACCATGTCTAAATTTCTACACCTTGGCTCAAATGTACAACCAAATCCCAACCTCCACTATACACATGAGGAAACAGCCAACACTTTAAATTATTACTTTATCTCTGTCATCACTAAATTACTTCACAACCCCACTCAAAACAACTCAACCTCCTCAAATAACCTGACCACATCCCACTCAGTCTCACTTACCGAGTCTAATACTCATTTTTCTTTCAATAGGTACCCATCACAACAATCACAAAATACCTCAAATTAAACCAAGTACACTAGCTCCAGATGGCATTCCTGGTGATTTCCTAAAGATAGCAGCCAGCTCAATTTCTTTTCCAGTATTCACTCTCATAAATAGGTCTATTGAGGAATCATATGTCCCATCCATATGGAAAAAAATCTTACATCATCCAACTTCACAAGGGAAGTAACTCCAAGGATATATCAAACTTTAGTCCCATTGCCATTCTCTTCCCCACTTTCAAAATCCCTTGAAAAATATATTCATAATCAATTAATGACTCCTTACCTTCACCACAGTTCTCCTAAACTTCACCAGTACTATTAACCTAGCCAGAGACAAAGGCCATCTGGTTTCTGCCATGTTTCTGTATCTATCCAAAGCTTTCTTCTAAAAACAACTGTCTTCACTTGGTTTATCAAACACCTCTACCAACTGTTTCTCCAGTTACCTTTCCAAAATACTCCAGTTTGTTAAATGAATTAATTCTTACTAATCCTTCCTGCCCATCAAAAAGTACAGCTGTGTACACTTACCATAAATGTAGATGTTCGAGTGTATTCACTGTTGCAGTCATCAGATTTGGGTTATCCATGCCTGGCTAGCCCTCGGCCGGCCTAAATACTAGAGACTTAGTATTTCTGAGTTGGTTGCTGTCACTTGAGGACTGATGTCAGGTCGTCAGTGGTATAAAGGAAGGCATCCGATGCCATTACATCAGTTTTTCTTGCCCTAACCTGTCAAGAGCCCCCAAGGTAGGAGCCCAGGCTCTAGTGGTACAACCCCACCAGTGGAAAATAAATACCAATATGTCCCTTGTAAGGAAAGGAGAACAAGGAAAAAAAGAAAGAAAAAGAGAAAGGGGGATGGAGGGAGGGAAACCAGGACTGCAACAATGAATACACTCTAACATCTACATTTATGGTAAGTGTACACAACTGTACTATGTTCTTTGTGTTTCACTGTTGCAGTCATCACATTTGGGTAGATTCCCAAAGCTGAGGAAATGGGTGGAGGCAGTCCAGGAAGCTAGAGGCTGGCTAGCATCCCCTGCCCTGGATTTGGAAAAGAGAGGCAGATGGTAATGCTTGGTAAAAGTATGAACAGATGCCCAGGTGGCAGCCTCCAGGATGTCCCTGGTGGGGACTCCTCTGAGGAAAGCTGCAGAGGTGGAGGCTGCTCTGGTGGAGTGCATCCTGACCCCCTGGGGGGAGGCTTACCATGCTGTTTGTAGCAGAAATGGATGCAGTGTGCTATCCATTTGGAAATGGTTTGCTTGGAGATGGCTTTGCCTTCTGCCCCTGAAGCAAAGCTAACCAGCAATTGATCAGACTTTCTGAAGGGTTTAGTCCTGTCCGGATAGTATCTGAGCTGTCTGTGCACATCTAGAGAGTGCAGAATCATTTCCCCCTTGTTTTGGGGGTTCGGAAAGAAGGTGGGTAAATGGATGGATTGGTTGAGAGCCACACTGGACACCACCTTAGGTATGAAGGATGGATTGGTTCTGAGGGATACCCTGTCTGCATGGAAGATGATGAAGGGTTCCACAGCCATGAGTGTTTGCAGCTCAGAGACTCTTCTGGCTGAAGTGATGGCCAGGAGGAAGGCCATCTTCCAAGAGAGAAATTTTAGCTCTGCAGAAGAAGCTGGTTTGAAAGGGGGCAGGGTGAGCTTTTCCAAGACAAAGTTAAGGTCCCAAGCTGGTGTTGGTGCCCTTCTGGGGGGTCTCAAGTTGCTAGCCCCTCTGAGGAACTGTGTAATCAGAAAGTGTGAAAAAAGAGGCTGCTCGGTGGGGAAAATGAGCAGAAATAGCAGAGGCATGAATTTTTATAGAGGAGAGAGACCACTGTGTAGTAGGTCAGCTAAGTAATCCAGGATGAGAGGGATGGAGAGCTGTGATGTATTGGCCCCCTTAGCCTGGATCCAGGTGCAGAACTTTTTCCATTTATCTGCATAAGACTTTCTGGTGCTAGGGCATCTGGCCTCTCAGATAACATCCAGAACCTGTTTACTGAAGACAGCAGATTGGTCAGGGGTTAGGGCAGGGATCTGCAACGTGTGGCTCTGGAGCAACATGCGGCTCTTCCACCCCTCTGGAGTGGCACCCTGTAGCTTTGAAAAATATTGACCACTCTACCGCACAACAGACACACATACTAAGAGCGATCGAGCAATGGACTTTAAATATTCCTCTTAGAAACTTGCTAGAATAACATGGTTTCTATTGCCATGCATTCAACACACACACAGAGCGATCGAGCAATCCCCTGGCAGCAGCAGCAGCATTTCCTGAAAGGTTTCCATACCTCACAAAGTCTTACCACAAGAAATCTGGGCAGAGCCATAAATAAAGGGGAACAAAGGAACAAAAATAGGGATGGACTTTAAATATTGCTCTTATAAATTTTGAAACTTGCTAGAATACCATGGTTTCTGTTAACATGCATTTTACACACACACAGGTATCTCTCAACTGTGCAGATTTTTGCAGAATGTCCTGACTTTTGCCTCATATTTTTGTTCTGTTTCTCATAAAATTGTGGTTTTCTGGTAAATCAATGAGTGCTGAAGTCAGAAAAAATATACTTTTGAGTTTCAGACTTCATATCCTTCAGAAAATTCATGCTAATGTAAAATCTGTTATTCTATCAACTTTTTAAGTTTGTAAAAGGAATATTTAAAATATGTCCCTATTTTGGGCCTTTTTGCCCCATTATTTATGGCTTGGTCCAGATTTCGTTTTCTAAGAGGTCGAGAGAAATGACACACACACACACACACGCGCAGTGATTGAGCAATCTCAACAAAGGAACAAAAATAGGGATGGGTTTTAAATATTGCTCTTTTAAACTTAGTTCTTTTATATTTAGTATAACTATATATAAAACTTTATACGCTGTGTTATCTTCATTTTAGGGGCCAAAAAGGTTTTGTGGCTCCCGATGAATTTTATTTGGTGGGAGGGGCCAGAAAATGGCTCTTTTGATAGTGAAGGTTGGAGATCCCTGGGTTAGGGTATAAGCCAAGCTGCCAAATTGAGTGTCTGCAATTGGGGGTGCATGAATTCCCCTTCCCTCTGAGTTAGGAGATTTGGAATCTGAGGAAGATTCCATGGAGGCAGCGGGGACAGGGTGCACAGCAAGGGGTACCAGTGCTCTCTGTGGCAGTCTGGATCTATGAGAATGGTCCTTGGTTTTTCCTCCCTTATATTGAGCAGTACCCTGGGAATGAGAGGTAGGGGAGGAAAGGCCTAGACCAAGAGGTTTACCCAGGGGAAGGACCGGGCATCCACTTTCCAAGCCATGCAGTGATGCTGCCTGGTGCAGAATTTGCTGAACTGATGGTTGATGTGGGAGGCACAGAGGTCAACCTCCGGGATTCCCCATTTCTGAGTTATTAGGAAAACGGTGTTCATGTTCATAGGTTCATAGGTAGGTATGTTGAGCTGCCACTCGTGGGGGTCCAAGAGTTTTCTGCTTAATTGGTCTGCCAGGGAGTTGAGATAGCCTGGCAGGCATTGTACTAACAGGTGTATTTGCATGGAAGAGGCTGTGAACCAAAGGGTCATGGCCAGCCTGCACAGCGGGCAGGAGTCTCTCCCTGCTTATTGATGTACCACATCACAGTGGTGTTGTCTGTTTTGATCAGGAGAACCCCTGGAGAGAGAAGGGGTTTGAAAGCTATCAAGGCCTGCTGCACAGCCATCATCTCTTTTTGACTGATGTGCAGGGGAAGTTGCTGGGGGTTCCATTGGCCCTGTATGCATCTGCTGTCCAGGTGTGCACCCCACGCATAGTTTGATGTGTCTGTGGTGGGTGTCTTGGTGGCAGGGTGTGGGGAGAAGGGCAGTCCCTTGTTGTGGGAGCAGGCTGTTGCCCACCAAAGAAATTCCTTCCTCAGTCAAGGAATAGGCAGAAGAGTTTCCAGATCTTGAGAGTGTTGACACCAAAGGCTCTTTACGTACCATTGAAGTTTCCTCATATGCAGTCTGGCATATGGAATGAGGAGAATGCAAGAGGCTATGAACCCCAGGGCTTGCAGGATTTTCTTTGCAGAAAGCTGGGGCCTGGTGGCCAGTTGAGAGAAGTAAACTGATAAGAAGATTTGTTTCTCTGGTGTAAGGCATGCCATCTGGGATGCTCCCAGGAAGATTATCCTTTTGGTGGGTACCTGTTTGGATTTCTTTTTGTTGATTATGTAGCCTAGGGAGGTTAGTAGCGCCTTTACAAAGACCAGGTCTTTGAGCAGCTTTTCCTGGCTGTCTGCCTGAATAAGGCAGTCATCTAAGTAGGGGTAAATCTGAATATTTCTTTGTCTGCAAAAGGCAATGGCCGGAGCCAGGCATTTTGTGAAAACTCTAGGAGCAGCAGATAAGCCAAAGAGAAGCGCAGAGAACTGAAAGTGTTGAGATCCTGCCCTAACGTGGAGATATTTTCTGCAGGACTCCCTGATAGGAATGTGGAGGTAGGCCTCTTTTAGGTCCAGGATGGCTAGCCAAGCGTCCTTGGACAGCATGGGTAGCAGCTGCTGGAGGGTGAGCATTTTGAATTTTGGGATCACCAGGAAGGTGTTTAGAATGGATAGCTCGAGGATGGGACACCAGGTGCCCCCTTTTCTGGGCACCAGAAAAAGTCTGGAGTAGAAGCCTTGGCCTATCTGCTCTGCAGGAACATGCTCTACTGCCCCCAAGGAGAGCAGGGAATGGATCTGCTTTTGAGCCTCTGCCCACTGATTTGGTGGTAGATCTGGGAACCCTTTTGGGCTTGGAAGGGTGTGGAAGGAGGATTTGTATCCATGAGATACAATGTTCAGAACCCATTGGTCCTTGGTAATGGTGACCCAGGTGCTTGAGTGAAAGGAGAGTTTTCCTCCTAGGGATATGTGAAGGTGGGCAGAGGCAAGGTCGGGAGGGGGCGAATCATTGTGAGTTCTTACCATAAGGGGGTGGCTTAGAACTTCCTGGTTTTGAAGTGGAGGTAGTCCACTGCTTAGATCTCTGCGACCCCTGGGGTTGCTGTCTGGGGGGTCTGTTTCCATGGGGCCTAGGCTGGCCCTGTCTACTTGGAGCAGGAAAGGACCAGTGCTTGGAGGGAAAATGCCTGCTGAACCTTGGAGGGTGGACCTGTAAGAAATGTTTAACAGTCTGCATAGATTTTGCTTTTTCTTCCATCTTTTTTAAGACCTCTTCTGCTTTAGTACCAAATAAGTTAACTTTGTGCAAGGTTGCATCCAGCAATTTGAATTTGACATGGTCAGGCAGGGGTTGTTCCTTAAGCCATCCATGTCTTCTAGTGACAGATCCAGTGACTGCTGCCCTGCAAGAATCTTCTAGGGCATCAAAACCACAGTGCAAAGTGTGTTTAGTTACTTGACCAGCAGAATGCATCAAGTCCTGTAAATTTTTAGATTCTGCCCATGCAGGAAAGGAGGAATTTTTTTAACATATGGAACTGACAATTTAGTGCCCTGACAGCAAGAGTAGCTGAGGTGTATACTTTTTTACCCCATCTGTCCAGTGCTAGGGAATTCCTGTCTGAGGGGGTGGGATTCTTAGCTGAGGTTGCTTTAATCCCTTTAGGCCCTTGAGTAATGACGTCGGGGTCAACTGTTGGATTTTTAAAAAGATATTTGTGAGAGTCAGGGACTCTGTAGTACCTGTCTGGTTTTCTGGGAGCAGGAGGGAGGGCATCTGGAGTCAAACTGGATTCAAGGAAGACATCATCCACCACATCTAGGACAGGGGGATGGCTAAGGGCCTGTGTAGTGGAAGGTCCAGGAACTCTATGAGTCTCTTTTTAGACTGTGGATAAGTCTTGACTCTCATATTGGAAATGCTCCCTTAAGGTATGCAAGGTTTCATCAAAGGAAAAATCTTCTGGGGGAGAGGCTGAGGAATGGATTCCTCTGCATCAGAATCTTCATATGTGCAGAGGGGCTGCATGTCTTCATAGTCAGCTGCATCGGATTCATCTGACTCTGGTTCAGACAAAACTACTGGAGACAGAGCTCTTTTCCTTTTTGAGGTTGTGGCTTGGCTTCCCCTAATCAGCATGATAAGTTCTTCTGCCATTTTAAGTATTTGAGACTGAGGCAAGGGAGCAGGCACCTGAGAATGTGTAGTTGGTTTCTTTGGTGTGGTTCGACCCCTGGGCCTAAGCAACTCAGTTGTTTTCATAAGAATGGAAGACATGAAAGAAGGCATCGGTTTATGTCGGGATTAAGTGTTACGAAGGACTTCCTCAGAAGCCGTGCCTGCACAGCGGCTCCGGACCCATCCAAGGTAGAGATGACCACAGGATCCTTCAACGAAGAAGAGTTCTCCTACATACCGGACTTCAAAAGGGTCTTGGTAGCGGCCTGCAAATTAACTGAAGCGGGCATCAGGGGCTGTGAAAGCGCCTCACTAAGTTCCAGAGGACTGACAACCAGCTTAACAGGTGTGGTCAGAAGGTTTGGTCCTGTGCCGTCTGTGTCTGTCTTTATCTTTACATTTTTGCAGAAGATCTCTTGTCAGATGGCTTACCAAAGCCATATCGGAAGTCAAGGACTGTAAATGGAAATATCTGGCTGCAATAAGGGCCCGACGACAAATAGTTCTGGCGTTGAACAAAGCGCAGAAGCGACAATGAGGGACGTCGTGGTCTGGGCCTAGACAAGTGACGCAGTAAGAGTGGAAGTCCCGGTGTGGTATTTGCTTTCCACAGGCGAGCCAATTATTAACTTTTTCTGACATCGGTTAGTGCAAGAAAAAAGGATCCAAAACAGGGTACTTAGCTTTCGAAGACTTCAACTTCAATTTGGAAATGAAACTCGGGTAGCAGTTCACTGGCACTCGTGCAAACTGCTTCTACTTTGGGCTCCACGGCAAGAAAGACTTATGTAACGGTGTTGGATGCCTTCTTTTCTACCACTGACGACCTGATGTCAGTCCTCAAGTGACAGCAACTGACGCAGAAATACTAAGTCTCTGGTATTCAGGCCAGCCGAGGGCTACCCTGGCAGGGATGACCCAAATGTGATGACTACAACAGTAAAACACGAAGAACATCAGGTATTCCTCAAGGTTCCATATTGAAGGCATGGCTTTTCTTCAACATACTTACCAACAACCTATACCCCGTCAAATATAAAGCATCCCTCAAAATAATATGCTCATGACTACTACTTAACTGACTCATCCAGTAAACTCCTGGCCTCTACACTCCTGTGTGATGCCGCTGCACTGACCCAGTAATGAAGAAGCCTCAATCCTCACCACTAGCACCAGTGAGGGACATACACATTGGGAAGATGACAAGTACACACACAGTAAAGTACAATTTCCCTTAAGAGCAGACAGAGATCACAGTCAGTCTGGGGCTGGTTTCTGCCTCTTTCTCCAGATTCCCAAGAAGACTCTCCACTGGCACAGCTATAGGGTTAAGATCTCAGCTGAGTGGTCAAGCCAAAACCTCCAGCACCCTCTCTGTCCAACCACTGCTTCATGTCCCTGCCCAAGTTGCTGACACATACACACTTTGAGATCTGATTTATATACAAACACACAGATACTCCTGGGGAAGGCTGGCACAGGTTTACTAGCTATGTCCCCTTCGGCTCAGACTATAAGGTAGTTATCACTGCCACCAATCACTACTTATCAGCTACTTTAAGGCTCTTACAAAGGGTGCCCAATCCTACTGCGTAATGTTACTATTATCCAAATGGTAAGTGTGACCAGGAGCAAGGCTACTGGAGAGGCTTATACAGTGTCACCAAATACATACGCAAGTACTCTAAGAGCTTAAATATCTCTAAACAAACCAGTCACAATTAAAAGGTTTAAATATATTTAATAATAAATAATAAAAGAACAAGACAACACTCAAACAACACAGTAACTACAGAGTTCAGAATCACAGGAAATATTTTAAAACAACATTGTAGGACAGTCTCAAATAAATACAGAAAACATCTAAATTAATCTTTAATATAGTCCTATCTATATCTAAAATATACTATGCCCTAAATAACTTACTTACAGAGCAAAGCAAATGCAAATTCAGATGATGAATGTTTCCAGATGCAAGACAAGATACAAAATGCCAAGTCTTTCTCTCAGAGAGTTCTTAAATTAATAATCAACATTACTGCTGGATTAGCTCTGATTACATTACTCTTTGTCACCTGACTTCAGTTCCCAGACTAAACAGATACTTAGAATTTAACACCTCTGTGTCAAAAATACATATCTCTCAGAAGTGTGGAGATGTGAGGAAGTCAGAGCAATAAAAGCACAACATTTGAAACTTAATTATTTCTGTTTCAAGACAATAGGAAAACTTCTAGCTCTAGGCACTTTGCTTGCTGCACTGAAACTGAGATAGCAATCATAAAACACTTTACTTTTCAACTTATTTTCTTGAAGTTTTGCAAGTTAACTCTGTATGTTCCAGCTTCTACTATTAAAACATACATTTGCACAGGTATATAGTTTATATACATTTCTGTTCTCTTCCAGTAGGGTACACTGTGGTTATATTCTTGAAGCTCAATACATAACATACAGCTCTCTTACATTTGTAGGACAAGCATATGAATCATATTACTACTCACAAATGACATATGATTATTTACAAAATTACAGATAGCTGGGCTGGCTGTGTCACATTTCTATATAAATCATATTAATATTTTCAAGTGACATATAATTATTTACAAAATTCCAGATAGCTGGGCTGGCAGTGTCACAATCCCTCCCAAAAAAAACTCAAGCTAGTTTTTCAAGTGACTCTTGAGAAATGTTCCTTGAGACGGTTGGGCCTATCTGGGAATATCTTACGCCATTCTCTGTCTTGAGAACCCATCTGCATTGGCATTGCTAACCCTAGTCACAGCCCTTAAGGCCAAACACAATGCCAGACACACTAGTCATTGGTGACTCCATAGTCAGACACACTGACGTCCCGCTCACCAGACTGAGTAAGGAGAAGGTCACAGTAAGCTGCCTGTCGGGTGCTAGAATCCGCCACATAACGCAAGCACTCAGGTCTCTCAACAGCAGGTACAAATACGACTCAGTCATTGTCCACGCTGGTGTAAACGACCTGAGACGTACCTCCTTGGACTACATGAAAAGAGACCTTGAGGAGCTCTCTGATTATGTAGCCCAGGCAGGTATGACCCTGACCTTGAGCAGTATCCTACCTTCACCAAGAATGATGCCACAATACAGAGATAAGATGATCAGCTTTAACAATTGGCTTAAACTCTGGTGTCATTCAAAGGGGATCCAATGTCTGTCTGCCTGGGATGACATGCTGGACAAGCCACGCTGCTCAAAGGACGGCTTGCACCTGTCACCCTGGGATTCGGATATTGGCAAAGGCTCTTGCCACCCCATAGTGCCTTTTTAGGCAAGGCTCAAATTCTAAACCTACCACCCTAGAACACAAAAAGGAAAAACTACGGGTAATGCTGCTCAATGCCAGAAGTCTAAATCTCAAAATGCACGCACTCGAGGCCCTTCTCAGTAGGGAGAACATCGATGTCTGTGCAGTGACAGAAACCTGGTTCAAGGCTCCTGAGAGCACCCCAGCACTATCAGGTTTTACCTCTTATCATGCCCGCCCCAAAATCCGGACAATACCAAGAAAGGAGGGGGTATCCATATTCATCAAAGACACCCACACCTCAAGACTGGTGGCAACGCACGATGCATCGGAGACCATCCAGGTGCAATTAACCATAGGCAAGACTGCTCTGCAAATTGTAGCATGTTACAGGCCACCCTCACAAACTCAGGAACCTCACATGGCCTTCCTGAAAACACTAGAGGGGATAAATGTATCACCAAACACCATCATACTAGGTGACTTCAATTACCCTAATATAGACTGGGAACACTACTCAAGCCCAAACACCCTAGCCCAAAAGTTCCTGGAATTCATAAACTCAAATGCCATGGAACAACTAGCCACCATCCACACAAGAGGAGAAAACATACTTGATCTCATCATCACGAACATGGGAGCACAATGTTCAACACCGGAAGTATACCCCTCACTGGTGAGATCAGATCACAAACTAATCTCGCTGGAGGTCCTCATCCCACCCCACCTGAAATAAAAAGACCACAGTAAAGAACTTCTCGAAAGCCGACTTCACACTTCTAAAGACTAGTGTGGTCTCCTTTAAGGCCCCGAGCCGGCGGAAAACAGTACTCAAGCCGCTGAATCACTTACAAATGCCTTCTACCAGCACCTGCAGGACTGCATGGATAAGGCAATCCCAAGCAAAACAAAGACTCTTTGTACCAAAGGCAAGCGTCCAGTCTGGTGGACCCCAGCCATAAACAAACTCTACAACAAAAGGAGGAAGCTACTACAAGATAGAGCAAAATCCTTAAAAGGTAAGACACCCTTGATCACTATAAGTAAAAAACTAAGAGCTCTCATAAAATCATCCAAAGCAAATTTTGAGAGAAAAATAGCTAAAGACTCAAAAGACAATCATAAGGCCTTCTTTAGCTATGTTAAAAACCTGGGAGGAACCTCCCAGATATGCTCAGAACTAGTTCAAAATGATGTGAAGATTACTGATCCTACAGACATTGCCAACATACTGGCTGACAGGTTCAGTGCAAACTTCTCCCCTCCCCAAAAGGAGAGATATCTATACCAAGCGATTGCAGCCCCCAAACATCTCCAACGCCCAAGTGAGAACTGCTCTCTCCAAAGCAAAAACACAGCATCCATCGGACCTGATGGTGTCCCCGGCTGTGTGCTCCACGAACTCAACGAGGAATTAAACCCACAGCTAGGACAGCTGTTTAATCATAGTCTTACCTCTGGATACGCACTCCAGGAGTGGCGCACTGCAACTGTGGTCCCACTTCACAAAGGCGGTACCTCCACCGACCCTGGAAATTACCGCCCATTAGCTTGACAAGCCTTATCTGCAAAGCCATGGAGAGGATCATAATGGACCTCATAAATAAAGACATAGGGAATTTGCAGACTTTGGATCCATCCCAGTTTGGCTTGTCAAAGGCAGATCATGCCTTCTAAACTTGGTTGACTTTTTGAAACAGTCACCAAAGCCATTGATGAGGAAAGGCAGTCCATACAGCCTACCTCGATCTGGTGAAGGCCTTGATACAATACCCCACTCGGGTATCATTGAAAAACTCATCAGCTTAAATGTTAACCCATACATCACAAGATGGGTTGCAAACTGGCTGAGTGACAGAACCCACAGGGTCAGAGTTGCTGGCGCCATGTCAGACTCAAAGCCTGTCACAAGTGGTGTACCACAGGGCTCAGTCCTGGGCCCACTCTTGTTTGGCATCTACTTTTCCAAGTACAAGCAAACACAGGAGGGTTATGGCTAACAATCATTGCAGATCACTGCAAACTGCGTGCCTTAGTAGAAAACACATCTGACACAGATATCCTTCAGAAGGGTCTCTCAGAAACGGATAACTGGTGCCAGAGCCATGGCCTAAAGTTAAATGCTAAAAAATGCATAGTCATACCCTTCGGGAAAAACAAGGTTACCCCTAGCTACCAAATAGGTGGCAATCCACTGAGCACAGAAGAAGTTATCAGGGACCTGGGGACCCAGGTTGATAGTAGTCTGTCATTCGACACCCATGTAGCTAAAGTAGTTAGGAAGACCTTCTACATTGCCCACCTTATCATGAAGGGATTCTCATCTAGATCAAGGGAGGTCATAGTCTCCCTATACTCATCACTCATCAGACCAATGATTGAGTACAATGCCCCATTCGGAATGTATCTGACCCGACACTTGCAGCAGCTGGAGAGGCCACAAAGTTCCTCACCAAAAGGATAAAGGGTCTCAAACATCTGTCCTATGCTGCCCGACTGAAAGAACTCCAGCTCTATTCAGTCACTTACCGCTTGCTCAGAGGTGACCTTTGCCTAACATACAAGGCCATGTCAAACCCAGATTTGATGAATATGCTTCACCTCAAAAATCTAGATCCGTCAGAGCCACAAGGGCGGAGACTTAAACCTCGACACGGCTATTAATAGGACGCTGGAGGGATAGATTCATCACCCAAAGACTCCCTATGCTGTGGAATAAAATCCCGGTATATGTGAGGCAGAGCACCTCGCTGGCCTTGTTCAAGAGAAATCTTGACCAATGGATGGGAGATCGCAGATATACCCCAGGGATTACCTCAGTGTCACTGCTCAACAGAGGCACAGCAAAATAATGGGTATAGTTCCCCATACTAAAGGGGTGGCGTAAGCCACAAAACTATGGGCTAGGCTTGTAAATGCCCTCGGGCAGATAGCCTAGTATGAACCTATGAACCTATGAACCTAGTACCTTGCTGCACTGTCCCATCAAATGCCTGCAACCCTAGACTCCACCACAGTAATTTAGGATTTTCCTTTCTGGCTCCCTGTAGCCATAGAGCTCCCTCAGATGACTCCTGCCTTGTACTGAAAATACTTAGCACACGGGCCTCCCTGATATGGTAAGGTTTTATCATGCTAACATGGTACAATTTGTGCCCCTGCCTCCTGCCAACAGTTTTACCATGTATTTAACATCACTGACCTTCCTTACCACCTTGTAGGGTCCCTCCCAGGCTGCCTGCAACTTGTTGTGTCTGACAGGAATGAGAACCATTATCTGTTGCCCTAGAGCTTACTCTCTAACTCGAGCATTCCTGTCATACCAGACTTTTTTCTGCTGTTGAGCTTCTGCCAGGTTCTGCAGCTTGTTGTGTCTGACAGGAATGAGAACCATTATCTGTTGCCCTAGAGCTTACTCTCTAACTCGAGCATTCCTGTCATACTAGACTTTATTCTGCTGTTGGGCTTCTGCCAGGTTCTCCTGGGCTAAGCCCATGAGTTCCCTGAGCCTTGTCCTCAGGTTTAGGACATATGCCACAACAGACTCCTTGTGGAATTCACACTCACCCTCCACTCATCTCAAATCAAATCTAGAGGTCCCCTCACCCTATGCCCATACACAACTCAAAGGGTGAAAAACCTGTGGATTCCTGGGAAACCTCTCGTAAGCAAACAACAGATGGGGCAAATATCTGTCCAAGTCCCTCTTAAACTGGTCTGCAAATACCTATAGCATCGTCTTCAGTGTACAGTTTAACCTCTCAACAAGACCATTAGTCTAGGGAATGGTACGGGTGGTGTTTAGATGCTTCACCCCACAGTACTTCCACAAACAAGCCAGCAGGTCTGACATGAAATTGGCACATTTGGCAGTCAGTATTTCTTTTGGGAAACCTACCCTGCTGAAAATCTCTAACAAAGCATTTGCCACCTTTTCTGCCTCAATGGAAGACAGAGCCACTGCCTCAGGGCATCTGGTAGCATAATCTACTACCACTAGGATATACTTTTTCCCTGTGGAATGTGGGGTATTCAGAGGCCCCACAATATCCATAGCTACCCTCTGAAATGGCTCCTCCATCACAGGCAAAGGCATCAAAGGAGTTTTTACCTTGTCTCTTACCTAGCCATACCTTTTGACATTGTTCACAGGTCCTGCAGTACCCTGTTACATCTCTTGAAATCCCTGGCCAACAAATGTTTTGCATAATACATCTCTTTGTATATTTTATGTCCATATGACCTGCAAATGGAATATCATGGGCTATGGCTAGAAGTGCCAGACAGTAGGCTCTGGGCACTACCAACTGTTGTATTCTCTCACCCTCTAGCCCTCCCTCAGCGGTCTACTTTCTATACAGTAACCCTTTGTCCTGGTATACAGACTCCCCCTTCCCTTGAGAATCAGGTGCCTCACTAGCTACCTCCCTCAGGCCTTGTAATGTAGGGTCTGAGAGCTGAGCCTGTCTCACCTCTCTCTTTGCAACTCTTTCCAGCTCCCCTTCCACAGGAAGTCTGGTATCATCTGACAACTGTGCCTCACTGTCAGCCTAGGTACTACTACTCGACTCTGTCCTTGCAGTCACTCTGTCCAAGGGAACATCAGTACCCACAAACAGCTGTGACTCAAGCCTTCAGTCTCACTGCTACAGCATAGCCCCCTCCCTGAAGTAACCACCTCACCAGTCCTGGCTGCAAGTGTGCAGTCTGTCTGGGTCTCCCCCAGGCTACCAGACCCATATGCTCATCTCCAAACCTGTCTGCATGTAACTGCATGCACACAGGTTACAGCATTATCAAAATCATTCCCTATCAGAACATCTACAGGGATAGCCTCAAACACACCTACTTGCTTGCTTCCTTTTCCACCCTCTAAGTCAAGGTGAACCCTAGCCAAAAGTATTTGGAATGGGGTCCTTCCTAAAGTGCTGACTGGAGTAGACTGCCCAGGCAAGTAGTGCTCCTCAGTAGCCATTGCAGGCTTCACAATGGTTAGGTCATAAGCTGTCTCTCTCTCAGCCATGGCCTCTTTCCCATTCACTAAGATAGGATATAACCTCTTGTGGTAGTTTGGTACCCTTGTTGTCTCGAGACAACCTACTGTTGGCATTTTGTAATTCCCACTTACTGGCTCTCTCATCTTTTGTTCCCCACCTTTCCTCCATGGACATCTATATGCTACATGGCCCCACTGGTTGCATTTAAAACATTTAACACTTGGTCCTGGAGATGTACCTGGACTAGTGGCTTCCTCTGATACTGGCGAACTCTGTTGGGGCAGTCTTGGCTGCTCAGCATGGGTTCCCTTAGACCCATGAGCAGCACTGGGTGTCCCTTTCCTGTGCAGTAATGCCCTGCTTGCTAGGTATAGCTTTTCCTTCTTCCCAAACTCATCTGCAGTAGTGCATTGTCTATCAGCTAACCAGATACTCATGTCCTCAGATAAAGTGCTAAGGGCTTGTTCCCTCACCAAAAGGTCTGGCAGCCCTTCAAAAGTGGTGACCTAATATCCACTCACCCACCTATGAAAGTAAGTGTTTAGTTCAGCAACATATTCACACACACTCATCTGCCTTGCATCTATGCTCACGAAACTTCTTCCTATTAGCTTCAGGCGTTAACTTAAAATATTCTAGCAAACAATTCTTTACAACATTATAATTTAAATAATCTGTATCAGATAGTTTAGAAATTACAGTTAAAGCTTTACCATGGAGTAAGGAGGTCAGGAACCATACCCAGAGCCCTTGGTAAACATTATACTGTTTACATACCCTCTCAAACATATGAATGAAACCATCAAAATTATCCCCCTTTGTAATCTGTGGAAGAAATGTACTGAACTTTGTTGCTTCTGGGGTTTAGTTACTCCATTCCCCATTACCTCTATGACTCTGGTGAAAAGTCAGCATCTCATTTTCATGTTGCCCCTGCCTCTCATTCTCCTCAGCCTGCAGACATCGCAATTTCTCATTTTCCTCAGTCTCCAGATGTCTCCGTCTCTGTGCTGCTTCTATTTCCAAATGCTTGGCCTCCAATTCAAGTCTCTAACTCCAGATGGATTTTTAAGTCCTCTGTGGAAAGGTTGAGCTGTCCATTTCCTGAGTTGTACATCTCCACGGCCAGTCTGACTGTCCTCCTGGATGCTATTCTGTGATGCAGCTGTGACTAAAGCTGCAATCATATCTTCTTTAGTCAGGCTGGCATGCACCAGTCCTTTAGCCTGGCACATCTCAGCCAACTGGCTCCTTGTCAGCTTGCCATACTCCTCTGCTGACATGCTTGCCTGCTCTCCCTGACTAAGTTAACAAAAAAAAAATACAATTGTGATATGAACTCTGAATGCTCACTGTGTGGCTGATTGAGTACAAAACCTTAAGTGACCCACGTGGATATCCCACCACTGCCAAACAATTAATATGTAACGCCCCTGCACTGGTCCGGTAATCAAGGAGCCTCAATCCTCACCACTAGCACCAATGAGAGATGTACACATTGGGAGGATGACAAGTACACACACAGCAAAGTACAATTTCCCTTAAGAGCACACAGAGATCAGTCAGTCAGTCTGAGACTGGTTTATGCCTCTTTCTCCAAATCCCCAATAAGACTCCTCACTGTCACAGCTATAGGGTTAAGATCTCAGCTGAGTGGTTAAGCCAAAACCACCACCACCATCTTTGTCCAACCAGTGCTTTATGTCCCTGCTCAAGTTGCTCACACACACACACACACTGAGACCTGATTTATATACAAATACACAGACACTCCTGGGGAAGGATGGCACAGGTTTACTAGCTTTGCCCCTTTCTGTCCAGGCTATAAGGTAGTTATCACTGTCAGCAACCACTAATTATCAGCTACTCTAAGGCCCTTACAAAGGGTGCCCAGTCCTACTGTGTAATGTTACTATTATCCAAATGGTGTCACCAGGAGCAAGGCTATTGGAGTGGCCTATACAGTGTCACCAAATACATATGCAAGTACTATACGAGCTTAAGTGTCTCTAAACAAACCAGCCACAATTAAAAGGTTTAAATATATTTAATAATAAATAATAAAATAACAAGACAACAGCCAAACAACACAGTAACTACAGAGTTCAGAATCACAGGAAATATTTTAATACAATATTGCAGGACAGTCTGAAATAAATACAGAAATCATCTAAACTAATCTTTACTTTATTCCTATCTATATCTGAAAGATACTATGCCTTAAATAACTTATTTACAGAGCCAGGCAAATGCAGATGATGGATGTTTAGAGATCCAAGACAAGATACAAAATGCCCAGTCTTTCTCTGAGAGAGCTCTTAAATTAATAACATTACTGCTGGGTTAGCTCAGATGGCATCACTCTTTGTCACCTGACTTCAGTTCCCAGGCTAAACAGATACTTAGAATTTAACACCTCTGTGTCAAAATGCACATCTCGCAGAAGTGTGCAGCTGCTAAGAAATCATACAGCAATAAAACCACTTTTACATTTGAAACCTAGTAATTATTTCTGTTTCAAGACAACAGGAAAACTTTAGCTCTAGACATTGTGTCTGCTTGCTGCACTAAAACTGGGATAACACAATCGTAAAATACTTTACTTTTCAACTTATTTTCTTGAAGTTTTGCAAGTTAACTGTGTATGTGCCATTTTCTACTATTAACACATACATTTGCACAGGTATATAGTTTATAAATATTTCTGTTCTTTTCCAGTAGGGTACACTGTGGTTACATTCTTGAAGCTCTGTACATAACATACAGCTCTCTTACATTTGTAGGACAAGCATATGAATCATATTGCTATTCACAATTTACATATGATTATTTACAAAATTCCAGATAACTGGGCTGGCAGTGTCATATTTCTATATAAATCATATAATATTTTCAAGTGACATATAATTATTTACAAAATTCCAGACAGCTGGGCTGGCAGTGTCACATCCTGCTCCCCACTTTACTACATGGATCTGCAGTACTGCTTAATCTTAAAACCTTCATCCAAAATAAACTAAACCAGTGCTACAAAAATAAATAAATAAAATTTACCACAAACTCAAACAAAACCAATGCTAAAAAAATAACAATACAATTTGCTACCAACAAAAACACACCTCCTCACAACTTAGCCCTAAAATAGCTTCATTTGCTTTGGGTAATCCAAGCCACTCACTTGCAGAAATTAAATCCCTACTAGAATTTATTACATGTGCTCACCCCTCCTAAAGCACTGTGATCTGTAAATAAAATGCTCCTCACTACATACAAACTCTGCTCCAGTTATGTAGCCCACTCCTGGAACTCTATCCCCTTACCCTTAAGCTTACTAATAACCTGTCCTATTTCAAGATCAATCTAAAAAAATATGACACCTGTACTTATACTGGAACAATCCTCAAAACAGATGCATGATCACTGACTCACTATAACTATGACTTTATCATTCTTAACTCACTATCATCTTCCTAACTTAATGGGTAGCAGTGGCCAAACATCAAAAGCAGCTCTCACTTTAATGACACCATACTAATAATGTATGCTCTTCTACCCCTTCAGACAACAGTTTTCATTTATTTTCCTCTCCAATGGCCTTCCATAACCTTCTTATCTCGCTAATAACAAATTCTCTCTCCACATCCTTAATGTTCCTTCATGCTCGTTACTCCTCCTCATCTCATTCTATTACTCTATTTTAGCAGCAGAATACTCTATTTCCCACCTCCACATATTAGAAATATAATCAATATTTTGAAAACTATGTATTTGTTTATTTGACGAAGGCTATTCATGTCTGCAAAGTGGATTGATACTAGCAGGTCATACTGTATCTTTGATCATAATTTACCCTAGTAACATTTTGAAAATGTATCTCAATCTGTTGTGAGGGCTTTCTCTCCTTATATATAATTTATATATCAGCTATTGTAAAATGTGTTTTGTGGGGCCTTTTCCCCAGCTCATTGTAAAATATTTCATCTGTTGCAGGGCTTTTCTCCCCTTTTTATAGAACTACCATTGAAATGTTTTTGAACATTTCAACAGACATGGAGGAGCTCTCGGATTATGTAGCCCAGGCGGGTATGACCCTAGCCCTGAGCAGCATCCTACCATCACCCAGAATGATACCACAGTACAAGCAGAAAATGACTGATTTCAACAATTGGGTAAGTTTCTGGTGTCATTCTAAGGGGATCCAGTATTTGTCTACCTGGGATGACATGACTGACAGACCTCGATGCTTTGCCAGAGATGGCCTGCATCTGTCACCCCTGGGCTTCTGGATACTGGCCAAGCATCTTGCCAACCCCATAGTGCCATTTTAGGCAGTGTTCCAAAGACCAAATTACCACAGTAACAGCTACAAACAAATGCAATCTGGGGGTCATGATGTTCAACACTAGATGTCTAAATCTCAAAATGCACTCACTGGAAGCATTCCTTATAATGGAGAACATTGACATTTGTGCTGTAACAGAGACCTGGTTCAAAGCAGCAGAAAGCACCCCCGCACTACCAGGCTATAACTCATTCCACAGATTTCGGCCCCAGAACCTGGACCAAAGCTCCAAAGGTGGTAGTGTTTTCATCTTCATAAAGGATGTGCACACCTCCAGACTGGTAGCCCAACAAAACGCATCAGAGATACTTCAGGTGCAACTAACATTGGATAAGACAGGGATTCCGGTTGTACCTGCTATAGGTCCCCAACCATGTCCCAATACTCACACTCCATATTTCTAAGCACCTTGGAGAATATTAGGGTCCAACCTAACACTCTCAAACTGGGCGACTTCAACTACCCCTCCATTAACTAGGAAAACTACTCCTGTACCAATACACTTGCCCAATGCTTCCTGGAATTCATTAATTCCAATGCCCTGGAGCAGCTCATTCTTACCCCCACTAGAGGTAACAACATCCTTGACCTGGTCATTACTAACATGGGCAACGGTTGCTCTACACCAGTAGTCAACTCCTCCCTGGTTAGATCCGACCACAAACTAATCACCTTGGAAATCCACATTCCTTCCACCCCCACCCCACCCCCACGCAAAGGTAACTACCATGAAAAACTTCTCCAAAGCTAACTTTGGGCTCCTAAAACCAGAGGTGGCTAACTTCAGAGCACCCATGCAAATGGAGAATAGTAGCATGACTGCTGAATCATACACCAATGCACTGTACGAACACGTACACAAATGCATGGATCTTGCCATACCCAATAGAACCAAGACACTCTCCTCTAAAAAAAGAAAGCCAATCTGGAGGTCTCCTGTCATAAACAAACTCAACAACAGGAGGAGGAAACTGATGCAGAATAAGGTGAAGTCCCAAGACTGAAAAACTCCCTTATCAGCCTCAACAAAAAGTTGAGATCCCTCATCAAATCCTCTAAAGCTAGCTATGAAAACAGAATTGCAGCAGATAGTAAAGACAACCACAAGGCCTTCAATAGTTATGTAAAGAATCTCCATGGCAATACCCAGATTTGCTCTGAGCTACTGAACAATGGTACCTCCTATCCCGAGCCAACGGATATTGCCAATATACTGGCCGACAGATTTTGTGCCAACTTTACCCCCTCCCCCCCAAAGGTCCAATCACAATACCAGTTGATTGCCAGGCACCCACAATTACTGCTGCACAGGTTAAAACAGCACTGTCTAAGGCCAAGAATACAGCTTCTATGGGGCCTGAAAATATCCCTGGCTGTGTTCTACATGAACTACAGATTGAACGGGCACCTCATCTGTGTGCCCTGTTCAATCACAGCCTCACCTCAAGCTTGGCCCTACTGAATGGTGCACTGCTACAGTCATCCCTCTCCACAAAGGAGGAGCGACTACAGACCCTGGGAACTGTCACCCCATTAGCCTGATGAGTCTGATATGCAAATCTATGGAACGCATCATCATGGACCTAACAAACAAGGATATAGGAAATCTCCAAACTCTGGATCCCACACAGTTTGGTTTTGTGAAGGGTAGATCATGCCTGCTCAACTTGGTCGACTTCTTTGAGTCAGTCAACAGAGCTGTGGATGAAGGCAAGATGGTTCATACAGCCTACCTTGATCTGGCCAAGGCCTTTGATTGCATTCCCCACTAAGGAATTATAGAAAAACTAACTAAGCTAGGCATCAACCCCTATATCACTAGGTGGGTTGCAAACTGGAGAATCCAAGAGAAAATATCCAGCACCAGAAGAAGTTACAATTAAATCTTGAAATATATTTATTAGAACAAACCCAAAAAATCCATAAGCAGCAAACCGGTTTCAGCTGAGTAATAGCCTTCTTCAGTGCATTAATGTGAATAGACAATTCCACATGCTTATATAAAAAACAAGTCAGAAGAATTGATTGCAATTATCCATTAATTATTTAAACAATTAAGCAAATTAACTTAACTAATTCAGGCAAAGACTAAACAGTGCACCTAGCCTAATGATCTATCCTGACTCTTTTTGACTTAAAATAGAATGCCATCCTGATTTACATGTTTTGTTACATTCAATTCTATCAATAACAGTAAATGTGAACTTAGCAGTTTTGTGTTTCAAAGCATGTTTATATATTGCATTGGATAACCTATGGTTTTTGATATCACTTAGATGTTCACTAATTCTGAATCTGAAAGGTCTTGATGTTTGCCCTACGTAAAACGCAGAGCAAAAACAGGTAGCTAAATAGATTACCCAATCACTACTACAATTCCCAAAACATCTGATGTCAAACTGTGGATGTGTTTTTACTGGTGAACGCTGTTGTTTTGACTATATGTTTACAAGCATGGCAATGACCACAGGCTATACAGCCTGACAATCTATCTCCAAACAAAGTGGTTTGTTGTTTGGTCGGCTCATTATGACGTTTATAGTGTGCAAAATGTGAGTTAATAGTTTGGCCTCTCCGATATGAAAATAAACAACGAGGTCCAAGACAATTGCCTAGTTTTTCATGGGCCATTAAAATATCCCAATGATTGTTAATAATGTCTCTAAACCAATTTGTGTTGCATCCAAAAGTAGTTACTAGCCTGATTGGTTGTGAGGTTTGTTTTTTGGAAATGGTTTGGTCCCAATATTGCAATAGCTGACTTCTGTCCTATTGATCAACAAAACTTTGTGCCCGATTCAAAGATTCTGCCTGATAACCTCTGTTGAGAAATCTTTGGGTAAGATCATATTGGCAGGGCCCATGAGATTGTTCAGAGGAACAAATCCGCTTAATGCATACATATTGAGATTTGGGAATGTTTCGGATGATGTGGTGTGGGTGATGGCTAGAGACATGAAGTAAGGTGTTATACTGTGGAAACATTCTGTATACCTTTGTTTCAAGTGTGTGAGATCCATCTGTCTAGTAATGGAGACATCCAAAAAGGTGATATTATCATGTTCAATATTAAGTGTGAATTGGATCTCCCATTTATTTTCATTGAAATATTCTATGAACTCCTTAGCATAAAGCACATCACTCCACCACACCATCCAACAATCATCCAGATAGCGTCTCCAAATATCTATCTGGTCCACAAATATATTTGTGATTGTCATCATATATCAGTTGCTCCTCCAAATATCCCATGAAAAGGTCGGCATAAATGGGGGCAAAGGATGCTCCCATCGCCATACCTTGGACCTGCCAATCAATAACACCCCCCGTTAAAATAAAAAACATTTTTGGACAACACGTTCCGTTAAACAAACTAGTAATGTATTGAAACCAGGTGTGTATAAATCGGATCTATCCAGCCAGCATGGGATAGACTCTAGTCCTGCCCAATGTGGAATTCTGGTGTACAGCGAGGTGACGTCTAGCGTACATAGATACCAATTTGGTTCTAGTTGTGTGTCCTGGATGATATTAAGAAATTGTGTGCTGTCTTTAATTTCAGACCTAACCAGAGGTAGCAAAGGCTGTAAATATTCAGTTAGAAAAGCTGATAAAGGTTCTGTTAAGGAACCCCTGCCAGATACTATTGGTCGTCCTGGAGGATTAGTAGAATGTTTGTGTATCTTAGACAATAAATAAAGATATTGTGGTTGGGGGTCAGAAACCTTAAGTTGTTTACAAGTTTTTTGACAAATAATGCCTTCCTCCACGGCTAGGTCTAGAAAAGAGTCAATTTCTTTCTTAAAATTAGGAGTTGGTCTATAAGATAATAAAATAAAAAGATTTTCAAAAAAAAAAAAAAATTAGGAGTTGGATCTATGTCCATCTGTATGCAAGAACGGACGTCTGACAACTGTTTCTCTGCCTCGGCCTTATACATATTCCAGTCCAAGACAACTACCACCCCTCCCTTGTCCACTGGCAGAATGACTAGATCATGTTTCTTGCTAAGATTTTGTAGAGGTAACTGTTCAGATCTGGATACATTATGGTTCATATGATGTGTTTCATGATGAAAATGGGGATCTTTGAGTACACACTCCTTGAACACTGACATATTTGTCCATGGGAGGAATAAAGCCAGATTTCCCAAATCAAAAATCAGTAGGTCTTTGTGTATCCTGTGTGTCAGAAAAAAATATTAAAAAATATTTTTAGGTTAAGTAATCTGCAGAAATCAATGACATCATTGACCAGGGTATGTTCAGGAACCAAAGAAGAAGGTACAAAGTTGAGACCCTTATTAAGCAATTGTATTTCACCTTCAGACAAATTATAGGAGATGTTGTGCACATTATCAATGTTCAATGAGTTATCCGCTGTAATAACTGTTGAATATTGTGCATGTTTTCTGTGTTTCCTGCCCCCCCCTCCTGTGTTTTTTATACCTAAAGGGTCTCGGTTTGGTTTCCTCTTGGCCGCTGGAGACTCTTGGGTGGATAGAGAATCTAAATCAGTAATAGATGATGGGTTGCAAACTGACTCACAGACAGCTACTTTCATACTGTGGGTTCTGTCTCAAAGTCAGATTGCCGACCAGTCACGAGTGGAGTCCCACAGGGTTTGGTCCTGGGTCCTCTCCTGTTTGGTATCTACTTCTCTGAAGTCCAGGCCAACATGAAGGGATTCTGGCTGACAAAGTTCGCAGACGATTGCAAGCTGGGAGCCATTATTAACTCCCCAAGTGATGTTGACATCCTACAGAAAGGCCTCACTTAGACCAACGACTGGTGTCAGAATGATGGCCTTAAGCTCAGTGCCAAAAAATGTCGTCATCCCCTTTGGGAAAACCTGGTTCCCATTAATTACCACATCCATGGTAATCCACTGAACACAGAAGGTGTTATAAGAGATCTGGGAACACAGGTTGACAGCAACCTCTTTTGATCACCACATTGCCACTGTGGTCAGAAAGTCCTTCTATGTAGCACATCTCATTACTAACTGTTTTGCATCCAGGAAGAAAGAGGTAATTGTCTCCTCTACTCTTCCCTCATTAGGCCAATCATGGAGTACAATGCCCCATTTGGCATGTACCTCACTAGACACCTGCAACAAATGGAGAGGCCACAAAAGTACCTCACAAAGAGGACCCTAGGCCTTAAACACTTGTCCTATATGGACAGACTCAAAAAACTCCAACTATTCTCTGTCTCATATTGCGTACTTACAGGCGATCTCTGCTCGACTTACAAAGCCATGTCTGACCCAGCTCTGTTAGAAATACTACATCTAAAGAAATCCCACTCCCTCCATACCACATGCTCCAGAGACCTCAACGTCATTACCACAATCAACAGATGGTCAGGTTCATAACCCAGAGTCTATGCTATGGAATAGACTTCCCATATATGTCAAACAGGGCACCTCACTGGCCCTCTTCAAGAAAACTCTTGATGAGTGAATGGGAAATAGAAAAATTCACCCTGGGGATCATTCCAGTGGCTACACTCAACAGAGGCAATGGGAACTAAGGTCAGGTGGCACGATGCCAGGGGAATCCTATGGGCTAGACTTGTAAAGGCTCCAGGTCCATTAACCTAATACACACCTATGAACCTATTGTGGAGCTTTTCTCCTTCAGCCTCCACAGAAAATGGCCACTGGCTCAGTCAGACTTTCCTGGTTACCAAAGGACAAATAAAGTAAATAAATTACAGTGGATATAAAAAGTGTACACACCCCTGTTAAAATGCCAGGTTTTTGTGACGTAAAAAATAAGACCACAATAAATCATTTCAAAACATTTCCCACCTTTAATGTGACATATAACCTGCACAGTTCAATTGAAAAACAAAGTGTTAGGGGAAAAAATATAAAAAATAAAAAAACGTACAAATAAGCTGGTTGCATAAGTGTGCACACCCTTAAACTAATACTTTGCTGAAGCACCTTTTGATTTAATTGCAACATTCAGTCTTCTTGGGTAGGAGTCTATCGGTATGACACATCTTGATTTGGAATATTTCCCCACTCTTCCTTGCAAAAGCGCTCCAAATCTATCATATTCAAGGGCATCTCTTGTGCACAGCCATCTTCAGGTAACCCCACAGATTTTCTATTGGATTTAGGTCTGGGCTCTGGCTGGCTATTCCAAAACTTTAATTTTCTTCTGGTGAAGCCATTCTTTTGTTGATTTGGATGTATGCTTGAGGTCATTGTCATGATGAAAGATGAAATTCCTCTTCATCTTCAACTTTCCAGCAGATGCCTGAAGGTTTTGGGCCAAAAGTGACTGGTATTTGGAACTGTTCATAATCCCCTCCACCTTGACTAAAGCCCCAGTTCCAACTGAAGAAAAGCAACTCCAAACCATGATACTGCCACTACCATGCTTCACAGTGGGGATGGTGTTCTTTTGGTGATGCAAAGTGTTGTTTTTGCACCAAATGTACCTTTTGGAATTGTGGTCAAAAAGTTAAACCTTGGTCTCATTAGACCATAACACATTTTCCCACATGCTTTTGGGTGAATGGATGTATTGTTTTGCAAATTTCAGCCAGGCCTGGATATTTTTCTGTGTAAGAAAAGGCTTCCATCTTGCAACCCCATCCCATAGTCCAGATATATGGAGAATACAGGAGATTGTTGTCACATGTAGTACACAACCAGTACTTGCCAGAAATTCCTGCAGCTCCTTCAGTGTTGCTGTAGGTCTCTTGGTAGCCTCCCTGACCAGTTTTCATCTTGTCTTTTCATCAATTTTGGAGGGATGTCCAGTTCTTTGCAATGTCACTGCTGTCTCACATTTTCTCCACTTTTTGATGACTGTCTTCACTGTGTTCAATGGTATATCCAATTCTGTGGAATTTTTTTGTACCCTTCTCCTGACTTGATACCTTTCAACAATGAGATCCCTTTGATGCTTTATAAGCTCTCTGCGAACCATGGCTTTTGCTGTAGCAGGCAATTGAGTAAACGTCAGGAAAATCCTACTAGGACAGCCGAACTTCATTTGGGGTTAATCAGAGTCTCTTTAATTGATGGCAGGTGTGTACCCAAGAAGACTAAATACTGTAATTAAATCAAAAGATGCTTTAGCAAAGTATTAGTTTAAGGGTGTGCACACTTATGCAACCAGCTTATTGTACGTTTATTTTTTATATCCCCCCCCCCCAACCGATTTGTTTGCTTTTCAATAGAATTTTACAGCAGGTTATAGGTCACATTAAAGGTGAGAAAAGTTTTGAAATGATTTATTGTGGTTTCATTTTTATTTTTTTATATCACAAAAACCTGGCATTTTAACAGGGGTGTGTACACTTTTTATATCCACTGTATATTTACCTTTTTTTCAACCTAATTACCTTACATTCACAGTCCATGAGCAATTGTATACTGTGGAGCTTTTCTCCCCAGGCCTCCACTGAAAAAGAACCCATTCCGACTCTCCCAGTCAACAAATGCAAATAAACAAACTTCATTTTTTTCAGATGAGTTACAGAAACAAAGATTTTGTATTTGGAGTGCTTTCACAAATTTCTGATCTGCAGGGAATACAAATATTCAACTACTATACAGGCATAGCAAGATGCATTGGACTCCACGTTTATGTTTTCTTTGGACTTGGTGACTCAAACTTTTATCAGCTTTGGAGCAATGAGGCAGTCTGGCACTTAAATTTAACTCATTGGCAGATTAAGCCAATAAATTAGTATTAGCAGGTATTAAGTGCAACTTGCTCTAACAATTGAATTTATATTGCTGCCATTTTGTTTTTTACTTTGTGCCATTTTAAAAGCCATTTGTTCATTCTGTAATACATCTTATATCATCCATCTAAAGAATGGCATGATTGTAAGTGATTCCCATTTCCTCTAATAAAAAGACATATGCTCTGGATACCAAATTTAGACCATCTAATGGCTATTACTGCAAATTTGAGTTACTATGGACTTCCTATGTTCTCTCATCATAACCATCATTATCTTCTCTACACTCTCATTACTTAGTCATTATGTAATATATTTTATAACACTGTATTCTGAATAACTAAGTTAGACAGCTCTGCACAACTTGTAATAAAAATACTATGTTACACAATGTTTCATTTTTATGAAAGTCAAAGTTGAATTTATCTGTATTCACTTGCCTGTATTTGTCAGCTGTTCATACTTCTTTAATGACTTCTGCCTGGCTCAAAAGCATCCAACAGTATACCATTCTGAATTTCTAAATATTTTGTCATCTAAAGCTTCTCGTTACCATTCTATGTTACAAATTTTATATATATATATATATATATATATATATATATATATATATATATATATATATATATATATACACACATATATATATATATATATATATATATATATATACACACACATATATATATATAAATATATATATATAAATATATATATATATATATATATATATACATATACAAACTACTGACTTGAAGAAAATTTACTGTCAATTTTTACAAGTCAAAACTCCCTTCTATCAACCAAAAAATGTTAGATGTATTTCCATTTGTTAAACAGGTAAACGATACTTTTCAACCAGGCCTGAGGCAACAAGAACAATTTACAAAACCAGTTGGCACATTTCAACAATACAGACATTTAACACAAAGTTATCTACTGTCCTGATAATACAGATGTCTAACTAGTTTTATTACATTAAGGGCTGGTGTTAACATTTTGGGGACCCCCAGCCACTTCCTGTCCAAGTATCACCCTGTCACTGCTACCCCTTCTAAGCAACTTTTAGCTCATACTGCAAACTTTTAGGTGTAGTATGCAGACAATGACCTGTAGCAACAATACTATTACATTATAACAGGCCTGTGTACCACACTATGTTGGCCCATCTCAGAAAGGGAGATTTACAGTTGCTGGCATTTACTTGCAACAACTCTATGTACAGGTCTAGACTTAGATGAAATGGAGCCCTAGGCCTACCATTTCAGCCCCCACACAGACACCCTCTAGTCTTCCCGTATGTTTCCTGTCATCTTGGGGTCCTCACGCCATGCATATAACTTTTTTTTCTACCTTTACTCACATTTTGCTTTACTCTTCAGCTTTTTCAATAAGCCGTAACTTTCTATATGGTCTGAAATGCAATTAAAAGTTTTTTTTTCTTTTTACACAATCTTTTCACCAATGATGGCTTGAACAGAAATTATGATTAAGGTAATTTTGAGGAAAGTGAAAAAAAATTAATTACAGTAATGTATTCTACTTTGTTAGTCCTACGCATTATAGTGCCCTACACAAGCTATAATAACCTTTGTATACCTCTGATGTCTGCAAGAAAAGTAAAAGAAACAATGACTATACTATCTTCAACCCTAAAATGACGACCTGTAAAGTTTGACTGATGAAAATTAAAGAAGCAATAACCACACAAATCCCCCCCCCCCCCATATAACCTACAGCAGCTTTCTCTAAACACACATATGAGCAGGGCTTGTTTTAGAATAGGAAAGAAGAGGTAATTATCAGCTTTATCTTAACAGGATCATATCATAGCCCTGTTCAGGTTAAAATAATATAATCAGGAAATTTAATACATTTTTTCTCCAACCAACAGCTTTTGTGCCCCCCACACACACAGTCAAGGATGATTAAGGGAGCTCCTTGAATCCATTTATACAGTCTGGGGAGTGGGGGCCACCGAACTTCTAGAAGCTCTAAGTGTCTAAATATTCTGTGATATGTTTTATGCTATACCTTTGAAAATGAAATATAATGCTCTGCATATTCTTTATTCTTGATGTTTTGCTATTGTGGAGCTTTTCTCCCCGGAACTCCGCTGAAAATGGGCTTTTGACCCAGTCAGACTTTCCCAGTTAACAAATGTCAAATAAATAAAATTATCTGCATTTTTTACTGATGCCCAATAGAATAATGTACATGTCCTGGCATTACTTGGTGTGTACACAGATAAAAATCATTGATATTTTTAGACATGCACAACCCATAACAACACTTGGTGTTATACCTATTTTATCAACAGCAATACATTGTGCAACACTGGTACTGCCACAACAGATCAGTGACTGGTGTTTAGCATTACCAAACAGAAGCAGGGTTAAGTAATTTTTATTTACTTCATTGAGGAGTAATGCATGTTATTGTCCCTGATTTCACACATTTTGCTCATAATTTTGCTCTGTCCATCATAAAAAGTTTGATTCACTGATAAATCATTCAGGATTACATACAATCAATAAATCCAGAGTTTTATAGTTCTTATTGCCCAAAAAAATGCATGTTGATGCAAAAGGTGTTATTCTATTAACTTTTTAATTGAATTAGAATAATATGTAAGACAAGTTTCTGATTTTGAGCCTTTATTCTGCTATTATTTATGGCACTGGCTGAATTCTTCAGCAAAGAAGTTGAGAGTTATAATATCTGGTGTTCTGACAGTATTTAAAAAACTTCCAGAAAGAGAAAATCATCCCTGAAAATTGGAAGCATCAGCTTTTTTTACAATTTGCACTGAGATCAGTAACTCTGGGCAGTTGATCTCTCTAGTGCTTACCTTGCTCATGTTCAGCATTAGCTTTATCCTATTATGGTTGTATCACAGCTCTGTTCAGGTTAAAGAGCATAAGGAAATTAATACATTTTTTCCTCTTCATTTTTCCCCAACCAGCAACAGCTTTTGTGGGGCCCCTGCAGCCACAGGTAGTGTGGGTCCCTAAAGATGACTATGCTGTTAATTTTAGTTGAAAGAACATCCAACAGTAGGGTTTAAGTTAGGACACTACATTAGTGGTGAAATATTTAATGGAAGTGTGAAGCTTGTTACTTGATAAAACACTGTTAACATAACCAGAGATATATTTGAATTTTATACCCAGCTGGTTTATTAAGTATACAAGATTGTTGTATTAGCTTTTGTTGGTTTGACAGACATGTTACAAAATATCAAGATAAAATAACTTGCTGTGGTTGGGGGGGTCCCCAGCGACCGCAGGGTTCGCTGGTACCTAAAGCCGGCTATGATTACATTGTAGCAGAAATAGTACAAACTGATATGTACAATAATAAAAATCACTTCACAACTATAAACACGTTTCTGTCATAGCTATTATCTGTAATCTGAGCAAACTAATTGTTGTGAAATAAGTTATATTATAATGCAGGAGAAGACAACAAAACACTATCTTGTCTAGGTTTCCAGCTGTTTACATATATGCACATATGCATTTAACATGCATGTTGTTGGCCTGTGGGATGGCGGTGTACAGCTACAGGATTTCAAGCCAGTGAAGCTATACTTGCTGTCAAGCAATTGAGTACAGTATCTTAGGCATGGACAAACCAGATGATTCCTATGAAACACGAACATCTGCTTATTTTGACAACTTCAGTAATGTCCATTCCAACTGGCTCATTTGCTTTATTATGAGTCACTTCCAGATCCAAGAGTCACCCTGCAGTCAGGTACTAATTCCTGTGGACCTTTCAGGGCAAGGGAGAAACAAAAATAGGTTGTCACATCTTTCTTTCATATCATGTACACATGCGACCACACCTACTGGCTATTTAAAGTCCTCAATCCACCTTACATGTCTTTGGAATGTGGGAAGAAACCAGGGCACCCACATGAACACAGCAGGGACATGCAAACTCTACACAGAAATCACCCCAGCAGATAACTTCTTGATGTGAGGTGGCCAACTGGCTGTTAACATTTTGGAGAAGGGTCTTTCAACAGGTGCTAGCTTAAAAGGAGGTCAAGCTATTTGCAGTTCTTCTGAGTTTATATTGGAGAATTTTATATAACAACATAAGGTGAGAAAGGATCTTGTGTGAGGAGTGAAAGTTAAGTTTGGGTCATCAATTAAGAGGAGATACTTTCCAGTAGTTGGGATAGGCAATGGTGTCTCACTGGGATCTATGATTACATCATCATCCGTTAGTGCTTTTAAAGTACTGGGGAGTGCCAAACAGTATTTAGAGGCATTAAACTACAACTTAACATGCAATTAGTTCCATAGTAAAGAGAAATCATACTGCAAGTTTTCTGAATAAACGCTTGTGTTTTGGGCAGCTTTGGTGATAATATTGTCAGCATAAAGAGGAGACTATTTTGTAAACATCTCAGAGCATGTCATTAATGAAAGGTAAAAAAAAAAAAAGGGGAGTGGTCTTAGAATTGACCCTTGTGAGACCCCTTAATTTGTCTCTCCAGCTAAGGACTGCAAGCCAGATTCCAGAACTCTGAATGTTCATCCAACAAGGTAATTTTTAAACCAAAATGGAACTTCGGATGAGAAGTTTAGACGTCAGACAACCTATTAAAAAAAGTGCCTGCAAATAGTCTGTTGTGACCAGTGTACTAACTAAAGAAATGAGGTTAACTGTTTCAAAGGCATGTTTCTTATCAAGGAAAAATACGGCTGGTACGAGGCCCTAATCCATACAGCCATAGATTAGATAAGTAAGGGTATACAATACAGTCTTAGTAATGTATTTAGGTTATTAACCCATGCTTTCTGAGAACATTTGTTCCAAAAGTTGGTTATAAATTAGTTTCCCAAACATCGTTTTAACAGTGGACATAAATAACCTGCTGACACAGGCGATGAAACCTTAGGTAGTGGAATTATTAAGGTATGTTTAAAGCTGTCGGAAATATTGCTAGATAATAAATAAATGCTATAGAGTTGCTAAGTATGGGGCTTCCAATCTTCAGTATTTTGGAGTATGTTGTGTGAAAACAGGGGTTAAATACAGTACAGATTTTCAAGTAATTCACTGACTGGATATCTGTTGAAGTAGAAATATGGCTATTCCAAATACTTATGGAAATGACTAAAAGATGTACATAATTGGGCATTGTAAAACATATGAAGAATTAGAGACGATTGGGTTGGAGCCATTGCTCTATACTCTTATGATTTCTGTGGTTTAGTCTCCCCTCTGATGGGAGTTTGGGCAGATTTTGTTGTTACTGGGATAACAGATTTATGCCACACAGCCTGGGGACCTCTAAAATAGGAGACTGTCTGCACTAATGTTAAGTCTAGCTTTTTGTGTAATTTGAGATGCTCTGTTGTTAGTGGTAGGGTCATTTTTCTAAGTAGCATCCTGCATTTTGATCAGCTGTTTTAGTTCAACTGTAATTTAAGAACCAGGTAGTTGTACATCAGCAGTAATAGCTAAATGGGTTTGAGAGAACTTGGTTAGTACTGGATCTAATCTTATCAGTCTTATTACTAAGATGCATGGTCTCTAGTGCCTAGGTTCTTCAGCTGACAGACTGAAGGATGAGGCACGTCTTGCAATTTGATTTTTTTTTTAGCACCATGCCACTCTACATGAAGGTCAGCACTGTACCACCACCTTACCCAGATTCAATGCTGTTGTCAGCAATGGTGGCATATTTTTGCTGAATGAAGGTGGAAACTAGAGTCTTAAGCCATGGTCTCAGCAATGGCTGTAATTGTATTACTAAGTTTTGAGGTCCGTATGAACCAGCGTGGATCAGGATTTAGCCCAATATAACCAAACTGACAAAACTGAAAACTATAGCAACAGTGATGAATTTATTGAACGTGCGACAGCCTGAAGCTGCTCTTCTAAGTGTAGTTATATGTACAAAGGCTGACCTGTTTATTGATATTAAGAATTTGGAATAGTTAGTTCAACAGCATAGTCTGTCACTACTTGTTATGGATCCGACAGTCCTGATTAAGAGGAGATTATATGGATAACCTCACTGAAAAATAAATAATGCAAGAATATAGAATTAAATAGGAAAAGAAAAAAATAAGTGAAAGTGATATGTACTGCACCACAGATGCAATGAGTGCATGCTGAACATGTGGAAGCTACTCGGTGAAGGTATACCCTTGCTTTAGCATACCTCTCAAATTTTCTGTGATTTTTAGGGATGTCCCTGATTTTGACACAAATTTTAACTCAGTATCTCCTAACCCTTCCTGAAACAAGTAATGTTTCTGGTGGCAAGTTACACTTAATGACAATAATTACAGACTACTACTTCAGAAAATGTATATTAATTCACATTACCTCATTCTGTTAAAGTGTCCCTTTTTATTTCCTGATATCTCCAATTCTGCAAAGATCTGTCCCTATTTAGCTGACAGCTATGAGCTTAAGTATGCGTATGCTGGAAGACAAGCTGTAAAGGTGTAACTGATAGACAGCAGTAGGTCAGAAGAGTTATGTAAAGATGATAGCAGGGAATGATGAGAAAGGTTAATTTGTGTTAGAGAATAAGGTACTGTGTGTAAAAGTGAAAAATAAGCAAATTAATGATATACAAAAAAGTGTCGGATGGCAGGGGGAAATAACCATTGTTGGTGCTGAACTGACTTGATGCAGTACTCTGACATGGTATAGAGTACATTCAAGAAAATCTTAACCACAGGAAATATATTGGAAGCTATCTTTCTAAAACTAACTTTTGATAGTTTCCTACGCCATGCTAACTAAGCTTATGGTTTCAATCTCAGTACACTAACGCAATGCCCAGTCTAACAGAAAACAAACTTGAAAAATGAAAGAATGTTAGTACCAGCTACTTATGAGTTAAATGTAGCCATATAGCACAATTCAGTACTTGGTCTGGAGCCATTCATTACGGTATGGGCAATCACTGTAGGGTTTCTAACAATCCAATATGTTGAGGATTCCATTACCCTGGATGAATGTTCATTAGATTCCATAATATAAAACCTTAACCAGGATTTTAAGAAACAGAATGATACTTCTTCATGAATCAAAGCTCAAGTCATTGCTCTGCTCTCTTCTTCCAGGATGATTCTCATTGCCAGTTCTGAATGCCTTGATCCACAGCTTTCCCACATCTACCTCAGCTGCTGAAGAAATCAAACCATCAGAGATGAAGATGCCTCAGATGAGGTCATATGCATTACTGTCCTCTACATGCAGAAAAGAAGTTTGCAGTGCTCCATCTGTTCAAACATTTCTATTGGTCAGTATTCACAAAGATATTTAGTGCAATGTTTAAAGTTGGGTTTTCAAGGTCACTTCACTCATATTACAAGCTCAAAAAGCATCCTCAAGCAAATATGTATAATGTTTATATATTCATTCAAGCAAATATGTATAATGTTTACAAATTCAGACTTTATGATTTTTCCTACCCAAAATCTTTGGAAGGCTGGTTCTGATAGACATTTCTGATAATTAACATTCTAGTGTACTGCTTTAAAAAGTGTTGTATCATGAAGGCAGTGGATTTTGCAATAAATGAAGTAATTTTTGAAGAAGAGATGAAAAGTAAATTGAATTACACTGCAGTGACCCATCTGAAAATTATACTGAAAAGATAAATGTGACTTAACTCGAGATACTAACCAGCTCTAAATTGGAAGGGATTATGCATTGCTTAAGGCATTTAACTGGATTCTTCCTTGGATGTGTGGACAACAAGAAGCGAGTGAAACTGAGGTTAGTGAGTTCTAGCACAAACAATACTTGCACAAAAATGGATGCTCCTAGCAAGGCAATACAATATTCTATCTTGCTGTTTAGCATTACCTGTAATCCTGTCACAACCAGCCTCTTATGGAGCAGAAGCAATTGTGCCACAATGTATGCTCATGATATTAACACTGAAATGCCTACAATGGGGTATACAAAACATGAAGGATCCCTATACACAAGAGAATTCTTAAGCTAACCTTCACATCAGAACTATCTTGAGTCCTTTATAAAAGCATGGAAATGCCTGAAACATAAAACTGGTGTAGCTTATATGATCTTTTATTTAGTCAAAAGTAAGTGAAATACAGTGGCTACAATCTTCTCTTCTGACAGAATACATTTTTCTCAAGCAAAATTCTGCCACTAATCCTGGTTTCAAGTTAATTCAGGACAAAAAAAATCACCAAAGAAAGTATAGGAAGATGAAAAAACTTGAATCAGGCAGACATGATCATCCAACAAAGGACATTTACTATGTTACATAGTCTACTAATAAGAACAGTCCTACAGAAGAGAGTTCTATTAGTCATACTAATGATTACAATACAGAATCTTCTGTACTGACCATCATTCTTACTTTTTTTTAAAGCACCACAACATGTTAGATCCCCCAGACCTGGGGGACTGCAACAGTAGAAATAGTACCAGAACTTCTTCCACTGTCAAGAGATACTCAGTAATATTAGCCCAACACCACAGATGCATCAAGCAGTGGAAGTCTTCCAGAAACAAAAGGTGAGTGTATGGGCATTAACAGCAGCTCAACCACCAAATCCTCAATGACAGAAAAACAGTAGCAATGGCAATTCCGATGCAACAGGCATTAAATACTAGCACTGTGGCTAACCCAATTAAAATCAGCAATTTTTCAGTTTATACAAGAACGTTACTGTCAACTTTTTAACTTGATATTGCAAACCTTTTGCCGCTTTCTTATTTTTACTAATTACTTAGTTTTATCCATCAGCTGCTTCATACTTTAGAGTGCTTTATGAAGTAGGTCTTAATGTTCAATGTCTCTGTCAGCCTCATAGAACTTAAAATCCCAAACTCTAGCCATCATCCGAATACATTTTTCATTTATTAAAGGAGTTTGCAAACACTAGTACATAATTTCTTGCAACTATATAGTGATTGCTAAAAATTGCCACTGACAAAGCTAGGCTACCATCATATAAGCATTTACATGCTAGAATCAGGTCAGCCTAAGCAAGTGGCAACTGACACAGCAAAACATCTTGACCAAATGTTCACCAAAATCAAGTTTTTCTAGTATTCAAACAATTTCAAATTATTACAGACAGACAAAAAGGTGAATGGCACAGATTGCCTAGATACTAAAAATCTCCTTCACAATGGAAAATCACCTCCAAATTAGTGTTGTTTTTGAACTTCAGACCATTATCTATGACACAACCAACACCTCTCCCATCGAAGTAGGTTATGATTAACAAGGCAGTATTCCTTAGTTGATGCAAACTATTACACATGTAATAAACGTGACCAGCTTTCTGTGACCAAATGGACAGCATGTTAACTTGCCCTTAAGGCTGGGTTGTTCACCCACTTTTGTTACAACAGTAACAACCCTGGCATCATCTGCAAATTTTGCTGTCCAAACCCTGCTGTTAATTAGCAAAGCAGTCTTGAATATATTAAGAAATGCCCCCCAAAACAGACCTTGGCACCACTTATTTGGTTCAGTCAGAATGAATAGTGGAGTACTTCCCATGAGAGAGTACTGCTCACCCTTTTCAGAGATTACTATGGGGGGGGGGTCCCATGCACTGAGCTGTGGTGCTCAGTAGAGTTTTTCTGACAAAGCCAGCCACAATGACATGAAAGGACGGCACCTGCTGCTCTAACAGAAGCATCCGCTGTACTACGCATTACATGAATGGACTGAGTCAGAGATAAAGTTGCCAGCTGGAATGTAGCTTGATATTAAAATATCAGATCAGATAATCTTCCACAATCTTGACTAAGTCATCTAGCACTTCTCTTTAGAATATTTGCATGTACATAAAGAAGTCTAACACTCCCAGTGAGAGGCAGAGGGATGTAAACAAAGGTTTTGGAGCCGTTCAATACCAAGAAACAACCATAATGATGTCCATCATTGGGTTCTCTGGATAGGTTGAAAATTCTTGAAGGTGGCAGAGAATTTTGTCTGGGTGTTTTTATATAGCAGCTACCATATCCAGGTTCTTCCAGACATTACCTAGAATAACCAGTTTATTTTCAGCAGTGGACAGTCCCATGCAAGACAAGGACTGGGTGACCAGAATGCCTCAGTCAGGCTGTCGTTTAATTTAGAAGGGATAGTCTGGGGCCAATTACCTTTAATCCTGATTTGCTCCAAGGCCTCCTAAAATGTGGAATCAGGATATAATGAAGAGAAGCCAGCTGCCTGCCCATCACGGACGTCTAGGTTGGCCAACTCCTCTGAGGAGTTCATGAGCTTCTTGTTATAGTGGCCTTACATCCTATCCTTTGTTGGGGGTGGGGGGTGCAGCCAGATGTACATATAACAGTCTGGAGACTCCAATAACTTGGCCCTGGATCAGAAAGGGAAGCAAGAAAGAAGTAGCAGATAAGCATCCCAGGTGAGCCATGGTCTGAATTATTTCAGGGGGAGGCTCATATAATAAGGCTTGCATTGCAGGACACCAGGGCATGCCATGCTCCCAAAGCAGAGACAAGGCTCACCAAGCTGGAGAAGTCAAAACCACTAGAAACCAACCCAGGAACCAAGTCAACAATGATGGAACAGACCCAACCCCTGAAATAAAGCCAGATGCAAACACGTCTGAAGTCACAGCACCTGTTATCCAGCAATAAAATGAGGAGCTTGGGTACAGAGTATTTGATCACGACAGAAGGACAGTCTGGACTCAAAATATCAAGCCCCACCAGGACAATACAGTGTCTGACCCCTGAAGGTGAGGTCAAAATCCTTTACAACAACCCTGTAAACTGTTAACACTGATGCAATTGAAGATGTAGGCATCGATTCCAGATGGTCTATCAATGTCAGTATCAAATTAGATGGGTTGAACGATGGTCAAAAAGGTACTGAAGCTTTAATGGCCAAGTCATCCCATCTCACCCCTCAAATCAATACACATTTCAACTTAGTAATTTCTCTCCTGTAACTCTCAATATTTACTATGCCACAACATTCCTTAAACCACGGGTCTTTAACTCCAATAACCACTGCTAATTTAGGAGGACTAGCAAACTCAAGCAAGGGCCCCAATCTCCACGACAAAAAGAAACGTAGGTAGTACATATATAAATGTGGTGCAGTTACTTCTCTCATCTATAGTTCTGCTGGTTTGAAGGATGCTCGATGTCTGAAGGATGCGAGTTTGAGAAACCTGCAAAACCAACACTCCACTATAAAACATTCGCCCCGGAACCTACTTCCACCTCTAGCATAAAAAATAAATACAAAAACTGAAACCTACCAATGCTGCACCACATAACCTACCAGAAGAATACAGGGAAACAGCAGCAGAAGCTCTGACCTCCCAGTTTCTACATTAAAATTAACAGACTCATTAAAAGAAAGCTATGTTCCTAGACTATGAAAAAAAACTTACATTCTACCAATATACAAGGGCAGCGCTTCCACAGATCTTACAAACTACAGACCTAAACAGCCATTCTATCGCCACTCAACCTGAGAAATGTATCCATGTGCAACTTGTCGCCTTTATTTCATACAATCTATCATCTCCAATACAGCACTACTTCTGCCCTAATCATAACACTACTACAGCCCTCCTTAACTTCATAACCACTATAAATCAAAACAGAAATGAGGGGAACCTAGTCTCTGCTGTCTTCACTGACCTATCAAAGGCTTTTAAAAAATAGTTTAACACAGAAAACTGCTAGGAAATGGTCTTTCCTAGGTCTAGATACAACCACATTAACGATTTCAGAGCTACCTGTTCTACAGACACAACAGGCTCTTAACTGGTAAAATACCATTGCCTCTTTCATTCCCATAGCAGTTTGGCTTCCCCACCCTACCCTGGGTATAGGCCCTCTTATTCAACATATTTATGAGTTACCACCACTCAGCAAGCAAACAGGAAAAAAAATTATCCAGTATGCAGATGATTACTCATTGTTTTTAGCAGCATAGATAAGAGTACACTTCAATAAGTAAACCATGATTTCTTTACCTGTATGATTGCTAACAAATTTCCATTTTCTTCTAAACCCCAAAAAATCCAAGCTCTTCCTATTCACCCCAATCAACTCTACCAAGAAGTCCTTCTTAATGCTAACCTCCACTAACATAAAAAATCAAACTAATAACCCAGACTAAACTACTATGTGCAATAATGACGACCTGAAATTTGATCATGTACAAGATTTACACTCAAACTGGCACCTTCTACCAGATAAAAAATGACAACACCAGAAAATACATTACTTCAACCTTCCACCATCTGACTCACCTCTACACAGCCCATATTCTCATTAATTCAGTGCAAACTTCACCCCCCTCTCACCCCCAAAAGGGCCCATAACCATACTAGAAGAATGTAGAGCCCCTGAAATCAGACACTCAGGTTAAAACAGCCCCATCCAAAGCCAAAAACACAGCATCAATGGGACCGGACAGTGTCTCAGGCTGTGTCCTACAAGAGCTCAAAGTTGAACTAATCCCTCACCTAAACACACTGTTCAAACTCAGCCTCTCCACAGGCTACGTACCCACAGAGTGGTGCACAGCAATGGTTATTCCGCTCCACAAAGGTGGAGCCACAACAGAACCTGGGAACTATCGCCCTTATAAGCTTACTAGCTTGGTCTGCAAGGCTATGGAGCGCATCATCATGGAACTTATTAACAGACACATTGAGAACCTCCAAACACTGGACCCTACCCAGTTCGGCTTTGTTAAGGGCAGATCATGCCTCCTAAACCTGGTGGACTTCTTTGAGACCACTCAGCTAGAGCGTCTTCTGCGTGGAGATATGCGTAAATGGGCGTACCTTCGTTGAAGGTTGTGTGTCAGGGCTGGTAACTAGACATGGAAAAATCAACTACCAATTATTAGCGGACCGGAGTTCCGCTGTGGCGACCCCTACCCGGGAAAAGCCGAAAGACACAAACAAACCAAGGCTACAGATGAGGAAAGGTGGGACACAGCCTACCTAGACCTCGCAAAGGCCTTCGACACCATTCCCCATTCTGGTATTCTAGACAAGCTCACCAGCCTGACCATAAACCCCTACATCACAAGATGGGTTGCCAGCTGGCTCATTGACAGAACCCACATGGTGAGAATTGCGGGAGCTAGGTCTGACTAAACCGGTTACAAGTGGCGTTCCCCATGGCTCAGTCCTAGGACCCCCCCCTGTTCGGCATATACTTCTCAGAGGTACTGGCAAGCACAGGACGACTATGGCTGACCAAGTTCACAGACGACTGCAAACTAGGGGCTATAACTGACTCTGGCCGACACAGACATCCTCCAAAACGGTCTCACTGAGACGGATACCCGTTGTCAAAATCATGGCCTCAAGCTAAATGCCAAAAAGTGCAGTCATCCCCTTTGGAAAAAATAAAGTACCTACAAACTACCACATAGGTGGTAGTCCCCTAAATATGGAAGATGTAATAAGGGATCTGGGGACCCAATATATAGTAATCTCTTCTTTGATAATCACATTGCCAAAGTGGTTAGAAAATCTTTCTATGTGGCCCACCTAATCACAAAAGAGTTCGCATCCAGATCAAGAGGTCATTGTGCCCCTCTACTCATCACTCATCAGACCCATCACAGAGTATAAAACGCTTCATTTGGGATGTACCTTACAAGACACCTGCAACAGCTGGAAAGACCACAGACGTACCTCACCAAGAGGATCACTAGCCTCAAACAGATGTCCTATGCAGCTCGACTGAAGAAACACCAGCTGTATTCTGTTGCATACCGCCTAAACAAGAGGTGATCTCTGCCTGACATACAAGGCCATGTCCAACCCAAAATTGATGGACATGCTCCACCTTAAGAAAACCATATCCCCTCGAGCCACACGCTCTAGGGATCTAAACCTCACCACAACAATAAATAAGACGTGCTGGAGGGCTAGATTCCTATCCCAGAGACTTCCCATGCTTTGGAACAAAATTCCAATCTACATTAGGCAGTGATCCTCACTAACACTCAAGAGAAACCTTGACAAGTGGATGGGAAACATTACCCCGGGGATCACTTCAGTGGCTCTGCTGGACAAAAGCACAGGTGAACTAATCTAAGGGGTGGCAAAAGCCAACACATTTTGGCTAGGCTTATAAATACCTTCAGGCAACCCAGAACAATCTCTTTTAGCAATGTTACATCTAATATAGCATACAAACAACATGACTGTGTAGTACTCTCGGCTCTGACTCAAACTACTTAACTACATACACTCACAAACCTGAAAAATGCCCTACCCTAACTCACATCCTTCAACACTATTCACTAAATAGATTTTGCACCCTGTATATAAACACTCCTAATAATTAAAGCAACTCCTCTGGTAACACTATTCTTCCAACATTTCTAGAACTGTAACTACATCCAGATATCTCAGGTGAAATCTTTCAAGTCTCACTTCAAAACACCTAAAGAACACATGGCTGAGTTTTTGGCTCAGCTCCTGGCTAGGCAAATTCCTAAACATTCATGGTGTAATCTGAGCTATACTATCCCTCAACTTTATTAGATAAAGACACTATGCTGATATATCAGAATCTCTCTCCATCATCCTTTCTTCCTACACCACTTAATTTCCTCTTCTCTTCCCTTACCATTTTCTACTCGTCGTCTCACACCCCCCAGTGTCTATTACACCCGGCTATTCTCCTTCAATATCTCCTAGTTCAGTATCTTTGATTTTTCACCCCCCCCATCACTTTTCATATCACATCTCTTCTGTATCTCCCTCTAACCAGCACAAACTATACACAGACATCTTACACCATTGTCCTCATGACAATAATCCCATATCTTGCTCAACTTTCCTCAAGCTTGCTCTCTGCTAATCCAATCTCCTAAAAGTCTCTTTCAACTTCTACCACATCCAATGAATGATCTGACCACTTTCTGTGCTGACACATCTACAGTGGATATAAAAAGTGTACACACCCCTGTTAAAATGCCAGGTTTTTGCGATACAAGAGAGACCACAATAAACCATTTCAAAACTTTTCCCACCTTTAATGTGACATATAACCTGTACAATTCAATTGAAAAACAAACTAATCTGTTAAGGGAAAAATGTAAAAAATAAACATACAATACACTGGCTGCATAAGCTGTAAACTAATAACTTGTTGCAGCACCTTTTGATTTAATTACAGCATTCAGTCTTTTTTGGATACACACCTGCCATCAATTAAGGAAACTCTGATTAACCCCAAATAAAGTTTAGCTGTCCTAGTAGGATTTTCCTGACATTTACTCAGTTGCCTGCTACAGCCAAAGCCATGGTTCACAGAGAGCTTACAAAGCAAAGGGATCTCATTATTGAAAGTCATCAGTCAGAAGGGTACAAAAAAATTTCTACAGCATTGGATATGCCATGGAACACAGTGAAGACAGTCATCAAAAAGTGGAGAAAATATGGGACAACAGTGACATTAACTGGACGTCCCTCCAAAACTGATGACGAGACAAGACGAAAACTGATTAGGGAGGCTGCCAAGAGACCTACACAGCAACACTGAAGGAGCTGTAGGAATTTCTGGCAAGTACCGTTTGTGTACTACATGTGACAACAATCGTCTGTATTATCCATATGTCTGGACTATAGGGTAGGATTGCAAGACAGAAGCCTTTTCTTACACAGAAAAACATCCAGGCCCGGCCAAAATTTGCAAAACAATACATCAAGTCTAGTCACAAAAGCAGACCACAAAATACAAGTCTAACAGACACCGAATCCAGAAGCCAACAGGAGGTACACAGCCACTTAATTTGCCTAAACTGGATGAATCCACCAAAGACACTTATTAGCACATAAAACACAAGAGCTTTCATCTCTGTCAGATTAGAGACTTTATCAAGATAAAAAACAGAACAGGAAGCACCAAAATACAACCCCACCCCAATTAACAATTAGCAAACCATCATTGAATTAACCCACAGAAAGCACTTAATACATTTTCCCAAAACGTTGTCAGGACAATACCAATAATAATCTCCTGTTGGCTTCTGGATTCCGGGTCTGCTGGACTAATACATCAAGTCTCCCAAAAGCTTGTGGGAAAATGTGTTATGGTATGATGAGACCAAGGTTGAACTTTCTGGCCACAATTCCAAAAGATAAGTTTGGCACAAAAACACTTTGCATCACCAAAAGAACACCATCCCCACAGTGAAGCATGGTGGTAGCAGTATCATGTTTGGGGTTGCTTTTCTTCAGCTGGAATTGGAGCTTTAGTCAAGGTGGAGGGAATTATGAACAGTTACAAATACCAGTCACTTTTGGCCCGAAACCTTCAGGCGTCTGCTAGAAAGCTGAAGAGGAATTTCACTTTTCAACAAGACAATGACCCCAAGCATACATCCAAATCAACAAAAGAATGGCTCCACCAAAAGAAAATTTAAGTTTTGGAATGGCCCAGACCTAAATCCAATAGAAAATCTGTGGGGTGACCTGAACAGGGCTGTGCACAACAGATGCCCTCACAATCTGACAGACTTGGAGTGCTTTTGCAAGGAGTTATGACTGCTGAATCCTGCACAAATGCACTCTATAAGCACTTACACGAGTGCATGGATCGTGCTATCCCAAACAGAACCAAGATGCTACCCTCCAAAAAAAAAAGGAAGCCAATCTGGTGGTCCCCTGCCATAAACGAACTGTACAACAGAAGGAAGAAACTGTTGCAAAAGAGAGTAACATCCCATGAGTGGAAGAGCTCCCTGGTCAGCCTCACTAAGAAGCTGAGATCCCTTAGAAGATCCTCCAAAGCTAGCTATGAAATCAAAATCACCAGTGATTCTAAGGACAACCACAAAGCATTCCATAACTATGTCAAGAATCTCAATGGCAACACCCAGATCTGCTCTGAGTTACAGCACAATGGCAAGAAAATTACAGAACCAACTGATATTGCCAACATCTTGGCAGCTGTGTCACCCCTAAAAGGTCCCACATCTATACAGGAAGAATGTAGAGTCCCTGTAATTACAACTATGCAGGTAAAAGCTGCACTCTCCAAAGCCAAAAAACACAGCATCCATGGCACAACATCCCAGGCTGTTTTTTTACACGAACTGGCTCCCCACCTAAGCACCATGTTCATAGCCTCACATCAGGCTTTGTGCCCAGTGAATGGAGCACAGCAACAGTTATCCCACTCCACAAAGGGGGAGCCACCACTGATCCCGGGAGCCATCGCCCTATTAGCCTGACGAGCCTGGTTTGCAAGACCATGAACGTATCATCATGGAACTCAGACAATGGTAACCTCCAAACTCTGGACCCCACCCAGTTCGGGTTTGTGAAAGGCAGATCATGCCTCCTGAACCTGATCGACTTCTATGAGGCAGTCACCAAAGCCATAGATGAGGAAGGTGGTTCACCCAGCCTATCCTGACCTCGCCAAAGCTTTCAACACCATCCCCCATTCTGGAATTATAGCTAAACTAGGTATAAATCCCTACATCACAAGATGGGTTGCCAACTGGCTCACTGACAGAACCCACACTGTAAAAGTTGCAGACTCAAAAATCTGACTTCAAACCAGTGACAAGTGGAGTACCAAAGGGTTCAGTCCTGGGACCTCTTCTGTTTGGTATTTACTTCTCTGAAGTACAGGCCAATACAGAAGACCTCTGGCCAACGACATTCGCAGATGACTGCAAACTAGGAGCCATAGTAGAGTCCCCAAATGATGTGGACATCCTACAGAAGGGCCTCACCGAGACAGATGCCTGGTGTCAGAGCCATGGCCTCAAGCTCAATGTCAAAAAGTGCATTATCATCCCCTTTGGTAAAAACTCTGTACCCATGAACTACCACATGGGCAGCAGTCTACTTAACACAGAATGTGTGATAACAGAACTTGGCACCCAGGTGGACAGTAGTCTCTCCTTTGACAATCACATCGCCACAGTAGTCAGGAAGTCCTTCTACATGGTACACCTCATCACAAAAGGGTTCTCATCCAAGAGAGAAGAGGTCATTGTTCTGCTCTACTCGACACTCAGACCCATTATAGAATGCAAATCCCCTTTTGGAATGTACCTCACAAGACATCTGCAGCAGCTGGAAAGGCCACAAAAGTACCTCACAAAGAGGATTACTGGCCTCAGATACCATACACTGACTGTCTCAAAAAACTCTAGCTTTACTCCGTAGCACCTACTCCGAGGTGATCTCTGCATATCATATAAAGCTATGTCAAACCCAGAACTGTTGGATATGCTACACCTAAAGAAATCCCAATCCCTCCCAGCTACACTCTCTAGGGACCTAAACCTTGTCACCACAATAAGCAGGACATGCTGGAGGAATAGATTCCTGTCCCAGAGACTTCCCATCGAACAAGCTACCCATCTATGTCAAGCAAAGTTACTCATTAGCGCTCAAGAAAAATCTTGATGAGTAGATGGGAAAATACACCCCAGGGATCACTTCTGTGGCTCTGCTCGACAGTGGCACAGGAAAATAACTTTCTTGGGTGGCGTAAGCCTGGGAACCTTGTTGGCTAGGCTTACTTAGGCCTTTGGGCCGATAGCCTAGTACCTACCTACGAACCTATAAAAGAGTGGGCAAATATTGCCAAGTCAAGATGTGTCTGCACATAGGCTCCTACCCAAGAAGGCTGAATACTGTAATTAAATCAAAAGGTGCTTCAACAAAGTATTAGTTTAAGGGTGTGCACACTTATGCAACCTGCTTATTTTTTTCCCCACTATACAGGATATAGGTCACATTAAAGGTGGCTTTGAAATTACTGTGGTCTCAGGGGTGTGTACACTTATATCCACTGTACCTACTTGCCAGGTGTTGCCTCTCAAACCTTTTTAAACCTTGCTCCTCCTGCACACAGCCATACAACCATCACTTCCACTAACAAGTTACTCCAATACTTTTCCTCAAACCTCACTTTTTAAAGAGCACTCTCTTGCATATTTCCCTCTCTTTCCTTCCACTTTTTTGTAATGAACCACTGTGATATTTATGCATTAGATTGTATTCATGACTTCTAATGCATAAATATCACAGTGGTTCATTACAAAAAAAGTGGAAGGAAAGAAAGAGAAATATGCAAGAGAGTGCTCTTTAAAAAGTGAGGTTTGAGGAAAAGTATTGGAGTAACATGTTAGTGGAAGTGATGGTTTAGATAAACATCACTTATCCGCAGTGGTGGTGCTGCGGTAGCGTTGTCGCCTCACAGTACGATGCTGTCCGGTTCGATTCTCAGCTACAGCATCTTCTGCGTGGAGACATGCGTGAATGGGCGTACCTTCGTTAAAGGTTGTGCATCAGGGCTGGTAACTCGGCACGTAAAAATCAACTACCAATCATTAGCGGACCAGAGTTCCGCTGTGGCGACCCCTAACTGGGAAAAGCCGAAAGACAACAACAAAAAAAAAAAGATTGTATTCATGACTTACAAAAAAATACCCATGTATATGTACTGCTGCATTTTGTAAGTCTGTTGCATTTTACTGTGTGTTCTATTTGCATTCACTCTGCAAAACTGTTCAAAGAAACCGTAGGTTTCCCTACTTTTTTTAAATCTTTGCACATGCATTAAACTTGGGAGGTTTTTTTCTCCCTGGGCTTCTACTGAAAAGGTGTGACTTAAGCCCTGATGGACAATTGTAATAAATAAATGGGGACCAGACATGACCAGTTAAGTGCTAGGTCTAATAATTAGGCACAAAGAAAGTGCTTTAAAATCAGGGATGGGGGGGGGGGGGGGACAATTCTCCTACATCTCAAGAAACTCCTTTCACATTATGATGTGGTTCAGTTGAATAGAAAGTGACCAATCATGTTTGCCTGACACACAGCAAGAAAGTCTTCAGCCACACACTGGTAGCAGCCGCATCCATAATGGCAACAATGCTTCTATTGGGTGGAGTACAGAGCTTCTTTCCCCTTAGAAATCCAAAGGGGTGAATCCCTAAACTTCTAACTCCTGACTATTTTTGCTCTCTAATTAAAGACAGACAGGATAAAGGAGGAATACAATGAACAGTCTTCTGGGAAATATTAGAGTCCCTCCCAGACATTTGAGACACTTCAGCACTGGCCCCTGGGAGTAGGTCTTGCTCCAACGGGCACTTTACTTTCATTTACTGCTAGCAACTCCTAATAGCAATAAGCACACAAATTACTGTAAAACTGGCAAGCAGCAAACATGCACAAACACAGCAAGAAAGAACAGCAAGCAGTAGTCTTCAGATTTTATAGATTCATAGGTTAGTACTAGGCTAACTGCCCTTTCAGGCCATTTTAAGCCTAGCCAGTTACCCCATACGAGAATCAAGCCCTGTACCTTATGCCTGTAAGGTAAACACCTTAACAATTATGTCAACCTCCTTCTACCCTACCTGTGTTTTGAACTTTATTCCCTTTTTATGAATATTGTGACAAAATTTCCTCTGCACTGCCCACCTACGTCTCCTCTTTTTAATGTTCTGTTACATATAACCTGCAACCACTCTTCATGAGCATTACCATTTGGGGTACAACTGGCAGTACTTGACTGTTTATTGAGCTTTATTGCATCAGAATAAAGTATATTCCCAATATCCTGAATGCCTTTATAATGGCAGCTTCTGTTCCAGATTCAACTAAAAACTCTACCAGAGCAGGTCTTTCACTTACATTGCCCTATCCCTTTCTCTTTGCCTATACTCGAGATCAATCCCTGATAAGGAAGGCAGTTTCTATCCGGCAGTCCAAATGTCTTCTTTTCCTCTTCTCTTCTATTACCTTTTCTTCTCTAGTTATTTGCTCCCAATACCTTGGTTAACTTGCCAGTTTTCTCAAATAAAATTTGCCCCCGCCTACTCTGTAACCCTAACTGCAGTCCTCCCTATTGGGGAAATCTTTTTCCATTCTCATTTTAGCTTCATTCTTAGAATACTTTCTGCTACTTTATGAATATAATATTATGTATGGCTGTTATTCTCCTTATTGATCTGCATCCAAACTAAGAAAACTAAAACCGATAACCTCCCAGCAGAATTTCTGCAAATTGCAGCAGATGCTATAGCATATCCAGTAGCCATACACAAACAGATCACCATCAGATAATATAGTTCCAGATATTTGGAAAATCTCACACATAATACTTTTACATAAGGGAGGTAACTCAACTGAACTTACTAATTATAGGCCAATTGCCATCCTGTCCCCCTTATCTAAAATTCTAGAGAGGACTACACACATCCAATTCATGGGCTACCTTCACACACAAACTATTATCAAACACTCAACATGGTTTTTCACCCCTCTCACAGCACTACTACAGCCTTCATGTCCTTCACAAATACAGTGAACCACTACAGAAACAAGGGACTATTTGTATCTGCCACATTTTTAGATTTGTCTAAGGCCTTTGACATGGTTAATCACAACAAGCTCATCAGCATCCTCTCCACCATAAATCTCAGTAACTCCACTATCACATGGTTCAGAAGCTACTTATCAGGATGCCAGCAGGCCATCCAATGGCAACAACAACTCTCCCCTCTTCTCACAGTTACCCTAGGAGTTCCACAAGGTTCCATCCTTGGACCTCTACTTTTCACCCTCTTCACCAATCAGCTCCACACCATCACACTACATACCATTGTCATACAATATGCTGATGACTTTAATCTGAGCAGCTTCCTCCTTACATGACCTTCACACCATAACCCAAGACTCCTTTTTAGCCATTGAATCATGGCTCACCAAATCCCAACTCATACCAAACCCCAGCAAAACAAAGCTCCTTATCTTCTCCCCAATCGATCTCTTCCTCCCAAACTTTCTCCATCCTATCCAAAACTACAAGTACTATCACCCCCAACAACCCATACAAAACTGCTGGGCATAGAAATCATGAATAAAGGAAAGTTGTGTAAAATCTTACTATAACCATAGATTTCCTTCTCTTCCATATTGCAGTACTCTACATGTGGGCCCACCCTTCCCCCTCTCCAGCTCGTTGATAATAAAAATACGAAAATGGTGCCCTAGAAGGGGAGCTTGCCAATAAACTAACATGAACTCTACTAAGCATAACAAATCAGAAAATAAATCAATGAAAGGGTCTAAACACACATTTCACCTTTCAGTTAACCACTTCATCAAATCAAGAACTTTATTACACACCACTGGCACCCATTTTGACCTTCTTAATTTTCAGCACTAAAACACTCTCATATGAACATCTTAGCCATTAGTATGAGAACGTGCTGAAAATGTAAAAATTCATGGTTTTAATAGGTGCCAACAGTGTTAAATCAAAAAGGATCTAACCTATTTGCACATCAACAACTTGAAATTAATTAGTTATTTAATGTGAGGAGTTATATAAATGTGTATTTTTGTGGATTGTGTTATCTGATGAAGTCTGAGGACAAAAACGCATTGTATGTTGTCAGCGTTAAAACTTTGTGGATTACTACTTTGTGGTTGGCGACTGCTTTTTCCAAACTTCTGGTTTGGTTATTTGGTTGCTGTTGGAGTTTTTTCCCCTTTTTTCTTGGTTTTTGGTTGTTTTGTTGGGAAATGGAAGATTCGGTTTCCACACCACGATCGCCAAGGGACCGGAGGGATGACCTTGGGGAGACCTAAAAGCTTACTGGGCAACATTCGCAACTTGTGGATTTACTGACACCTATCAGTACTAAACTGGTTACAGTTCTGAGTTCTGCTCTTCCGGGTAACCAGGAAGCATTATGTGATGGCAAACGCTTGGTTGGAGCGGTTGGAACTGTTTCTGGCAAGAGTGACTATAATGGATTCACTAAAGCTAAGGAAAAAGACTTGTTTAATATTTTAGACACTCCTCACTTATTCTCTTCTAAAGAGAATGGCACTAGTAGGATTGATACAAACGGCAATAATGGCACTGGCGGAAATGTTTCCAATTCAAGAAATAAAAGGTGACTTTAATAATCTAAAAGTGGCATCTGGGACTCAAGAGAAGAAATTTCTCGAGTGGCTTAATACTAATTTTAACATCAGTTTTGAGTCTGGTGCAAATAATAGTGTCACTAATGTTCAAGCAATGACACATACAGAAATAACATTAATAAACTAGCCGACGTGTTGGGGAAGTTTAATGCTCTCAAAATTGATAATGAGTACCTAGGGGAGTGTTTAAGAAGGGGAATTGTCCCCAAAGGTTTGAGTGTGTTTAAATTCCCCAGCAACATTGATAACAGTTCTGTTTTCTACAAAGACCTTGTGGAGACTTTTAATAGATGTGGGCTTGAGGTGGTCAAAATTGTTATTACATGTAATGAAACTAGAATAGATGAACTCATTACTGTTATAGAACATTTAAACAACTGTATTACAAATGATTTGTTACATACTGTTGAAGCGGAAAGAAATAAATATTTTGCTATGATGGATAAGATAGATGAACCATGTTCAGTTAATATTAACAGGAAGATTAAAAAAACTGAACAGGGACATCTTGGAGTATAAAGAAAGGCACTGCTATCCTGCACCTAGGAAAAATGGGAGAGGAATAAAGTAAATGTTGAGTGTTTAGACATTGTTGATGAAGTGGGTGACGCCGCCAGTCAAATAGACCCCTTTAGAGTAGCCCCCTCCCCAGTATTCAGAAAGATTAATGAACCAGAGGGCCCCTCAATATTACTATCCACCCCAGGGAGGGGGACACCGTGGGACGATGAAACAGCAATATTTCCACTGACATCAGAGGTATTAAATCAGGACCAAGGGGTAGATGCACCTTTGGAAAATGATCACCCTGTGAGGGTTTTTGATGAAATTACTAGTGAAAACAATATATTTACTTATAGGAATTACAACATTTTTAACTACACTGGTATTGAATTAACGATTGATCATTTTAATTTACTTTCCAGGGGCTTTAAATTCGTGCCATATAAAAAATGTGATATTACTAGGCTGTTACTGGAGTTCAAAATGTTCATCAGACAACTTAATTTGGAAATTATGTTTCAGGGACAAACCAAAACAGATACACAGGCCTGCTTAAAACGTAAAAGTGAATATAATCTACCTATACACCCTCAACTTGAAGAATTTTGAGGTTATAGTGGAGAATGAATTAAGAAAGGTTGTAGGTAAATCTAAAAAATATAAACCCAAATGAAAATGAGAAAATTTTTTAAGTAAATTACAGGAAAACTCGATCAGTGTTATAAAACCTGATAAGGGAGGGGGTACGGTACTTATGGACCAGGTAATTTATGAAGGGAAGATGAATGAAATTTAGGGAGACCACTTTACCTACATTAGGGTTTCTAAGAACGAGATCCATGTGGCATATAAGAAAATAGAGGTAGCCCTAAATTATATGTTGTTGGAAGGACTAATTAATATAGACACCTTCAGATTTTTACATGTTTCTCAACCTAGGATACCTACTATGTCTGGGATTCCCAAGGTCCATAAAAAACAATTAAATCCCCCTCTTAGACCCATAGTGTTGGCTGAGGGCTCAAAAACTATGCCATTAGCAAAATTCTTGGATGTAAAATTTTAAAAACTTTGGAATACGGAGAAAACTATCCTGAAGGATTCGTGGGAATTCCTTCAGGGTATAGATATGAACATGATTTAGGACATCATTTTCATAACAGTGGATATTAAAGATCTATTCACAGTTATTCCTCAAGAAGAGTGGTTTGCTTGGCTTGAAACCTTTTTGGTGGATAAAACTAGAATTTCTAGTGATGACTTGCAGGTTATTTTAAATCTGATGGACATGGTTCTGAAAAATAATTTCATTTATTAAGGTGGCGAATATTTTCAACAGATAAGGGGGGATAGCCATGGGCACTAATTGTGCATCAACCTATGCTAACATTATTTTAGCCTGGTGGGAGAAACAATACATCTTTAATTATAGATTCTGTGATTGTTGGGTTTTATACAGGCGCTTTTATTTTTTGGAATGATTCCAAGGAAAAACTAGAAGAATTTTTGGAAAATCTTAATAGCACCACATCTTTTTTACATTTTACTAGTAATGTCTCCTTTGATAAGGTTGACTTTTTGGATGCAAGTATTATTAAAATTACTGGTGGTATTAAATCAAAAGTCTTCCAAAAGGAGACATTCTCCAATTCATATCTTCATTTTGAGAGTGCCCACCCTTTTTCACAGAGGAAAAAGTATTTTCAAAGGGCAATTGGTTAGGGCTAGTAGGCTCACCTCTCTAGATGATGAATGTCTTTTTCTAAGAAAACTTTTTCTAGAAAGGGGTTACCCAGATGAATTATTGAATGATACCATTTTATACATTAAAAGTCAAAGGGTGTCAAGATTTAGGCCCTTGTTGGGTAAAAGTATCGAGTCAAACTCTAACAATGTTAATATTACGGATAAGTTTCTTAGAGTATTCACCTTGGAATATAATAGTGATTCCCATCGGGTAATAGAGTTGGTTAAAAAGGAATAGGACAGGCTCACCTCTCTCACTGATTTACAGGACATGCAACATAAGCCTTTAAATATTGTTTTTAAAAATGAGAACTAATTTAAAGGAATTAATGGAAAAAAGGAAGCCTGTTCAAAAGGCCAGGAAGCCGGGTATCTACAAATGTGGGGCATGTGCACAGTGTATACACATAATACTGACAAGGTGTGTATCAAAAGTAGGAGTAAATATGTTCATAGTACATGTCACAGTAATTGTAACTCCAGTGGGTTGGTATATCTGGTATCCTGTGAGGCATGTTGTGCCTTTTATATAGGGAAGACTGAAAGACGCCTGAAAAGGCGGATCTATGAACATTTTTATGATACAAGTAAAACTAATAAGAATGCCCTGTATAAACACACATAGGAATGTGCCAAAGCAACTTTTTTTGTACTGGAGGTTGTTCCCAAAGACATTTGGGAGGTTTGTGGGAAACCAGTCTTGAATATAGGGAGCTATATTGGCAGGTATTTTTGGATGCAGGAAGGCACCCTGGTCTGAATGAAAGTATTTCACTTGCACCATTATTAAAACTAAGAGCAGCCAAATTATAAAGGCATTATTAAAACTAAGAGCAGCCAAATTAAAGGATTTTTTTTCCTATCAGCCACTAGAGGGTAGCATTGTAAGTTTTTACATATTTATTCTTTTAACTGTGTTAAAAGGTGAATTTTTTTACAATACATACATTATATATTTTTTTTTCTTTCTTTTACATACATTTATCGTATAATACATATTTTTTAATGTGATATTTAATGTTAAACAGTTTTAATATGTTTTTAAGTTGTATTTGTCCTTGCGTATTTATTCCATTAATTGATGCAAAAGTTTTATTGGTTAATTAGTTAATTATTTAATGTGAGGAGTTACACAAGCATGTGTATTTTTGTGGATTGTGTTACCTGATGAAGTCGGAGGACGAAAACGCATTGTGTGTTGTCAGCGTCAATAAAACTTTGTGGATTACTACTTCGTGGTTGGAGACTGCTTTTTCAAAACTCCTGGTTTGGTTATTAAATCAAAGAGGATCTAACCTATTTGCACATCAACTTGAAATGGAACTTTGCTGCAGAGAAATACTGTCAAAATAGCATGGAGCCATTTTGATAAATGACAAGTTTAATGCATAAGTGAACAGATCTGAATGGCCAGATCTGCCTGGCATCAAGAATTATGTGCAATGAGGAAGGGATAAGACAGCCAGGGAATATTTTACAGGCAAAAGTACTCACTGGTGTGAATACTAAAAGCAACAGGTGAAACACCTACATCTGCTAGACTACAAAAAACCCTCCGCCCCCAAACCAAGAGTCTTAGTCAAACCACAGTACCCTTTCCCTACATTCTGCAACACGTAGAGAGATGCCAGGCTTCCTCTTACACATGGAAACTGTGTCAACTGCCATTTAACATAAGCACAGTCAAGAAAAGAAGCCCGCCACATCCACACTTACAAATTCAGTTTTTGTAAAGAGATGTGGAATTCAGATTACCTTATTTTTTGATAATCACTAACATCTTGTCAACAAGGTATTTCCTCCATTTACAAGGGGAAACTACTTACTTTCATGAGATTCACTACTCATCTGTTCTTCTATAGCCACAACAAACATCACATTGGTCTGCTCCAGTTGTTTTTAAAAACACTGCTCCCACTACTTACAGTTTAGCTTAATGGAAACCATCAGGATTTTTTCATTTCTATTAAAAAAAAAAAAAAAATTAAGAGAACAGTTTACTGGTTAGAGCACATAATTTATTCCATAGTAAGCAAAGTTCTTATACAAGTCACAGAAGGTGCATTTCATGTGCAAGTAAAACTAAAACTGCAGACCATAGCAGATGGAAGGGGTAGGTGCAACCTAAAATGTAACACTATCTCAGAAACAGCTATTCAAAAAACATTACTGTTTTTAGTTCAGCAACAGTAGCACAAGAATGCTGATATGCAGTCGTAGGTGTTCTAGGAAAAAGTCTGGCATTATGCATTACAGCTCTGCCCACTGAATTACCCTTTCAAGAGACCAACATTTATAAAATTTGTCTGCCTTTTTTGTTTAGTAATCTACCTTGACCAGAAACCCTCTGCCTAATGCACACAATCAAAACACAAAACTGTGTTACTCTTCCTACAATGCACAGGACAAGCAAAAACCATTCATACAATTTCAAATAATGAATCACAAAGTTTTCTTTGATGCTGTGAACTTTACTAATAAATAGTATACAATGAAGCGAGTACAGATTATAACTGTCAACCACCAACAATAGCAAACACTGCAGCTTGTGTTGCCCTTGATGGGGTTGTTAACAAGACATGGAACACATTACAAATTAAAAACATCTGACAACTTTCATTACCATGGAGTACAGTAACCTTGCATCAGCAGTACAGTACATTTTCGTATAACCAGATTTTTGTAGGTAACAAAAGTACAAAAGTTGATCAAAAAGGTCATAACGTCCATTAAGTTACTAATTAAAATAAGGGAAATATACAAGTAACACAATTTATCTACACAATTTACAAAATCACTTGAAAAAAATGACAAATCAGTTTCCTTTTTGCCATCAGGGTGCCATACAAAATTACATTTACATGCCATACTAGGTTGAATTTGTGGCTCCAGCAGTTTGGCAAACAGATTAAACCAGGCTTAAAGTACATACAATTGCAATGGATGCACAAAACTCTTTTCAAAGTTGACAATCCCCAAACAAAAAAGGGCAGTGTTAAATGAAAATGCATTAGTCTTATCTGCCGCTCCAAGAAGGCTTCAAGTCTTTGAAAGCTTTACTCAAATATTACTTATGACTGTTCCTTGAATGTCAGTGTTACTGAACTTTACACAATGCTGTGAAGCAGTGTATAGTGAACACATGAAATGGTAATGCTTCAGCTACACACAATCCTCCATTTCAGTTTCAGATTCTAGCTTTGGTTAAAAAAAATCTGTTGGGTCCTCTGATCAGACAGCACACAACTCCAAAAGCTTTGTTTTTTTTTTTCTTCCAGTAACACAAGAACAGAGTTAAACACAGATGCAACATTTGACTCATTTCTACACAACAGTGAAGTAGGCCCTTTCTTAGGAATGTTAACAAGAGAAGATAAAAAGACCACAATTTCATAGGAAACAAACATGGTATAAAACCCCACAGCTTCTGAATTCTTCTGTTACAAAAATACTTAGAACTCCAGCATTCTTCACACTGTATACCTTTTAGTTTTTATAAAGGGTGAAGGGGGAAATTAGTATTCATAGCACAAACAAATGTACTGGCCTCAAAGCACATACAAAAGTAAAATCATAAAATTATGACTCGGCAAAATATAGGTCTCATTTTTAAGAAAGAAACTACTGTCTTCTCAAGTACCCAAGACTAAATTAAGCCCATTATGTAATTTAAAACAACAGTGCACAAACAAGCCACAATGGGAAACCATTTGTTACTTTAAAAAGTATTTAAGAATTAGAACTTTAGCATAGATGCTCAACAGTCACACTACAGTATGCTTGGAGAAAAAAAAATGTTGATGCAGGTATGTAAATTTTATATTGCAGTTCATTCTCAAACTGTTTATAGATTTATTATTTACAAGCTGATACCCTTCAGAACGCCTGAAAGTAATTTGGGTATAAAATGCTTTACCATTCATGTTACGACATGTGACTACTTTATTTCTGGGAAGGGGTTACACACAAAAAGGTACTGTCTAAAGTACACAGAGATATGTCAAAGCAAAATTACTAAAGACAATCGCTGAAAAGATCACAATAGTATACAACATTGTGTTTTAAAGTAGCCACATCATAAACTACACAGCAAGATGGACACAAAACTAGACAATCTCAGTAATGAACAATGGGGTGACAACATTTCAACAAGCCAATTACAAAAGGAACCTACATTAATTTTTTGTTAAGCAGGGGAACAAAACTTTCAGAGCAATGTCTGCAAAGTAATCATCCCAAATACCATGCAAATCCTTAGCAGCAAGTTCAAAATAAAAGAATCAAACTACAACTGTACAAAGATGAATGCGAAATAAGCAGTACACATGACTATTTCCAAAACTAACAATTTATGACCTGCAGTTCTCCATCATAAACAAGGTGTTTCAAGTTAAGGAAAAAAAGACCTGGTTCAATGAATTTAGAACAGTGGCCAGAACGTGATTACTAAAACCAAACAATGCAGAGAAACTCATTGCAGGACAACTTAACATACAAATGGCTAATATGAGTTTCTTAACTTCAAGTAAATCGATTTACAAAACCCTCCTAAAACAGCAAAATACTGGGAAGCACCAAAATAAAACAATACCCAATAGATTTAGTGGCTCAGAAATAAAGATATTTAAAAACAATAGATAAGGCAGTATCAAATGCATTCTGACTATGGATGTATTAGATCTACTTGCAGCAAAGATGTTTGGTAAACAGGTCTGTCAAATTTGCACACAATTCTTCACAATTTAAAACTCAAGCCCAGAACAAAGAAACATGTTGTAATGGCAGTAAAGAGGATTACACAAAAATGATTTGATAGGTAAAAATTTCCAGTGAGACAAGTGGAAAAAAAACACCACCAATGCAGGAAGGTGTGTGTGCACACTAAGAGGAACACCAATAAACACTTAGGAAAAATATTAGACAATTTGATAAAGAATCACAACTAAGAGACTGCATTTAATATTACTATTGGTATCCTACAAATGCTGCAGAAAAAGAGTAGCCATGTTATATTATCAACCTCAGGCACCACTCCAAAGTGCAACTTCCATCTGCAAAAAGTTTACAACTACGACAAATACCAGGGTATGGATTTTTTTTACTTTCAAAACGTCAGCTTACTAATACACAAGAACCTAGACCCTAACACTCCAGTTCATGCTATAAACACAGAAGAAACAACTGCTCACTACTACATCCATGAATTATGCAAATAATAGGAGTCAGCCAATGATTAAACCAACAATAGAGACTCACAATCCAAATCAAATGTTTTTCTCCTTTGGAACCTCTAATCTTAGCAGCATCAACTTTTATAAAAAATTCACTTAAGACAATCCTATTAGAAAAACAAATGAAACACTTACTGTAGTAAAAGATTAAACTTCCAAATACAAGACACGAACTAATACTACACAGCCATTCAACAGCACAGTCTCCTTACTACTTTATATAGATAATGATTGCTTGTGTGAAACCAACACAACCAAAAACTTACATAAACAAGTTTAAAGCTCAAGTAAAAGATTGTGCCCCTTTGTCGCATACTAAGCAAGGAAAAGACAAATCAGTGTAGTACATCCAACAATCTAAGCATAACCCACATTTTCAGGCTTTTAAGATAAAGCAAAAATATTTACTGCAGCTACATTATACACAAAATGGCATGAATGCTCAAATAAAATCTGTTCTGTGAATCTGCTGGGGAGCCCACACTACCAAAGTTATAATTAATATAAATCATTTTAGTATAGCACCTTTCCATACAACTATGAAATGTTACTTCCAATAAAGACCATGAAAAAACACACGAGAATAAATACTTTATTTGGGATAGTACAGTTCTTTAACAGCTGTGGTTTTATAAGAATATTTACTGTAATGTAACAGAATAAAAAGTCTGCACATCTTTTTCAGCAGTAAAGGTCCAGGAGAATTCATCTGTCTTCATTTCATGACAAAATCAGAAACTTCAGTTCCTTCCAGAAAGGGCATAAAAGCAAAACATACAAGAAAACAGATCTGTACGTGTGAAGACACAGAGCACCAAACACTCTTCTCCTTGGCTCCTAGTTACAGAAGACTTTTCTCCTTGGATCCCACAATCTGCTATGTAGGTGAGCTGCCTTAATCCATACATACCTGTATACAGAGAGCTCTGCAACATTTCCCCGATGTTCACTAGTAAATTTATAAATATGCAGCGCCACTGAATGAAGACCCAGGTTAAGATCTTAAGCATCCAAAACATATTTATCAAAAGAGGAATAAAAAGAAAAACTCGATTTACTGATTCTTCAATAAAACTTCGCATCTGAGGTAAACACAACACTAAGTAGAAAAAATCTGTTCCTCATTTGTTTCTTTGTCTTTGTCAACCTCTTCACTGATAGCAGCACGCAGTGCTCGGCTGCGAAGCATGCTGTATGGAAAAGCTGCACTACTACAACTATAGCCCATACTTGCAATGCGGGCTATAGTAGCTTTAATACTACCTGGAGGCCTTCCGGGGCTCACTTTATATCCTGCTGCCTTAGTAGTACCTAAAGGCCTGCCAGGGCTTGTTTTAAAGCCAGCTGCTTTAGTGGTTCCAAGTGGACGACCAGTACTGGTTCTATACCCTGCAGACTTTGTGGTCCCAGAGGGTCTGCCTCGTCTACCAGACCTGCAAAGATTTTTCTTTTTCTTGAGATCTTCTTTCTTATCAGTACCTCTGCCACTTGGAATCTGCAAGTTTGATTCAGTCAGAGTTTCTTGTTGCTGCTGGCAAGCCACTGGTTTGTGGCTAGCTGTGTTAATAAATTTGTTTTCCTGCATGGAGCACAAGTCCAAGTGATCAGTGTTTGTCACACTATCTTCATTTAGGCAAGCTGACTTTTCTGTCCCACTGAAGTTAGTATCACTGCCAGCAATAGGATGCATCATTTTCTACCAAAATAAAGAAAGACATATTAACTTCTCACTTGGTTAAACAATTACCAGATTAGTCTGATTTTAATTATATTTCTACATAATTGAGTCTACGTTTTAACCAAGTAATAAATTAATACACATCAACATATATTCAGCCTTCTAACGTACACACAGCATACAGAATACATTTCTCAGATAATTACCTTTTAACAAAGAGCTTACTGCTGTACAGTACTGCATGCAAAGGTTACATCAAATCATGAAACAGTACAAAGACCGAGGTTTCTAGAAACAGTATCTACGGCTAGTGTTTAAATATTTATGACAAAAATGTAGGAAGAGAACATGCACCATGAAAAATTCAACATTCGAAGATTATTAAGCCAACTTTACACTGCACAGTATGCAACTGCAGATGTTAAAGCTTTTATCTGCTAAACAGTTCGATACATGCAAAACACACCTTTTTGTCATTAAGAAATATCTTTAAAAAAAGAGACCACATCTGACGTCCCCGTGACAAAAATGAGATGCGTCGTGCCACAACTTTCTTGTGCGGTATATATATTTTTTTTCCAATTCACCCTAATAAAGTTTATTTGGTTTAAGCAGCACGTTATTTCATGGCGGATATACGACACTTGGTAGGAAAACCGGGTCTTAAAAAATTGGTGGGGTGGCCTTTAACAAACGGATTTTAGCAGCAGTTGCAACGTTAGCTCGTGCAAAACCAACGGCAGATGACTGCATTATGTGACAAAGTGACAGCATCAAAAGGCTGCCAATAGTTCATACGGTGCACGTTTGTCTACTCAGTTCGGAAGGGAACGTTTAAGCTATCATGTACAGTCGAAAATAAAGGCGCTATTGTTTTCCTACTGAGTGGATGAATTAGCTTTTCAGCACCCGCCCCTCCCCCAACAGTAGACTACAGGTCTGTCAGGGCAGAAAGAACAATAAAATAGTACATGCCAAGTACAATTCTAAGGTACAAATTAAACAAATACAGGATAATATTTTCCCACCGATCCCATAAAGGAGGAAACCGAAAGGTTCAGCAATTCACCGGCCCCAAGGATTAACCCTTAAGTAAATTAGGCTTTCTAAAATTAATGGTTAAGAAAAATACACATCCACATTACCTTCGAACATTTACTTAATACAGGTTCAAAATTTTCTGCCATCAAAGTGAATCGAACTGTTAACAGTTCACAGGTTAATCTTCATGCAGTACTTTTACAGAAGAAAGGCGGCCATTTCTATAAAACATTAATATACCAGAAGTGCACACAGCGCAAGCGCAATGGCCCTGTCGGGAACTGCAGCAGCACCAGTGCACAAAATAAACAATTAAATTTTAATTTACCGTATTTGTTCGATTAGGCGCATGTAATGTTTCATCTTTGTCATGTAATAAGAAAACGTTGTTCTTGTAGTTTTAATCAGTATGTAATACAGAGTTAAACTAGCTGGTTACCAAACAGTAATAAGCATTAACAGTACGTCCTCCACACAGACACATTCGCCTTAACTTGGGCACCCACAGTCCACAACTGAATTTGCTGTTCCTGGGATTAGACAGTTTTCTATAGGCCGTGCCAACATACCAACTTCCTTTTACAGTGTTAGCAAAATCAAACAACTGAATGGCAGTTAAATAATTAAAAATGTATAAATCGCACACACCTGTGTATACGTACAACGTATTTGTACGTGTAAAATGTGTGTAACACAGGAAGATAAAGATTTCTAACATACTGCAGCTTCCAACGGCAGCCAACACACAAAAATCTACCTTAATGCCCTATAAATCTTTTTCAGTAACTGTATAGTTTTATACAATCATATCTCTTCTCGAAGAGCAACTATTGCAAACCGTACCATGCTCATTAATCTACTAATTACTGCTGTCTCTCTCATCATCAGGGTTGCTAGATACTTAGCAAAAAAACAGTCCAATCAACTCCAAAGACCAGTCCAATGTACATCTTCATATCCCCAGAAGTAAATAAGAACAAAATGTCATAAATCAGCTATAATTATGCATGTCTTCATATCCCCAAAATTAAGAACAAAATGCCATAAATCAGCTATAATTAAAGTCATAATAAACCTTATTGTAACAAGAGCCTGCACATACTGACAATGTGATAAAACTAATTGTGAAATATATCATGAATTACTAATAATTAATCGTAATTACCTGATATTTATCTGTAACTGCAAAATATTAGTCAGGTAGAACATCATCATCATTATCATCAGTCGAATAAATGTTCGAATTGAATGTACTCAGCATTGCTGTTGTTGGGATAAATCCATTGCAACAGATCCCTTTGTGCTTCATGTAGCTTCAAATGCATAACAAAGCTTCTAGCATGCCTTACTGCATTCTGTTTCTCAGTTTCGTTTTAATCAGATTAATTTCAGAGAAAGTTCTTTATACAGCTGCATTACTGAAAGGCATCGTCAACACACTCAAGACAAAATTTTCCAGCTTTAGAAAGTCAAAATCCCCTGAAGCATCCTTGTGATTTGCTACGGTTATCCAAAAACTGCTCAAAGTCGTTATTGCTGAAGTTTGGCCACAACATTGTGCCGATTTGCAACCACTGCTGCTCCAGAGCTCCCAAATTCCCTTTGTACAAAGGTAAAAATGACAACTTTGACAGGTTTGGTTTCTGTGCTGCAAGGACGACAGAAGGCGAGAGATCAGCCAGAGTCTCTAGCTGCTGCACATTTACCAGCAGTCTCTGACATATTTCCCCTAGGAGTTCCAACATAAAATCACAACAGTGTTTTACTCTGCCAAAGAGCGCTCGATGTTAGACTCATGCAACAGTAAGTGAAATTCAATGCCATAGTTAATAGCTGCTAGGGGTAGATGGTTAGACACGTTTTCTAGATCAAAAGCCATTGCTGCTCCCCATGATGTAAATGTGGTAGGTCTTACAATTTGGTGAATCATGTTTCAATACAAAGATAATAGTTCAGTCAGCAACTTTACAGGACTCACTTTGCCTAACTGGAATAATTTGTTCACTCTGTTCAGTTCCTGTAATATGGGCCGCAAAAACAGCAAGTAAAGTTTATTCTCTGGTGAACTTAACATCTGATACAGTAGCTCAGCCATATAGTTGTGCAACTCGTCTTTGGCTATCTTAAAATGAAGCTTCAGTTCGTCATATTGATCAAGGACCCTCAGAAAGCAGGAGGCGATAGACAGCCAACAAGTGTCTGACAACCTCAAAATCTTAAGTGGTTCTTCGCCAACATTAATGCATTTAAATAATTGCTTATATTTCAGTTGGGGAATGGTACTGTGGGCAAACCAGTTATAGCTCTCAGATATCATGAATTCAATGTTTCTTGGTATCACCTTTAGTGCATGAGATGAACTTAGTTGAATTGAATGACATATATACCTTATGTGTACAATATCTGGGCAAACTCCATGGAACCATGTTATGACTGAATTATTTCTTCCACACATAGTATTACATCCATCAGTTGCTAAGCCCAAGCATTTGTTACTTGGTACTTTATTTGACTCAAGAACTGGTAATAACACTGAATATTCCTTCTACTGTTCCCGATTCAACCTATATTATTCCAAGAAATGTTGTGAGAATAGAGCCTAGTGAAGGACTGTAGTATCGCACCATCACACAGACCTGTTTTTTCAGGCCAATGTCAATGCTTTCATCAATTATTAAGGAGTAGGCTGTCTCCTTACTGTCTAACTGGACAAAGTCTGACAATTCTTCCTGCATTGCTGGGCCGAGAAAATTATTGATGAGTGCAGAACATTTCATTAGGAGGACTATATCTTTATCGGAAATGTCTTTAACAATCTCTCCTATGTGATCTACTGTTGCAGTACTGCAATGGCACACAACATGTGCCTCCACCTTTAACTCAGCTACCTTGACAGTGTTGTCTACAGGTTTCACATGACAGCCTTCATCATGTAATGTCCATGCATTTGAAAATGGTACAGCATTCCATTTATGTTTCATTGTTCCAGTATGATTCACTAAATCAGCATGACGAGCACGAATGTGACATCTGCAATACTGACAGAAAGCAATAGTATCATTACCAGTCACACTGCATATCCACTCCTTTATTGTGGCATCTTTTTCAAAGATTTTACTGTATCACTTCTCATACTCTGACCACTTCACCACAACTATGAGTGAAAGTGGTGCACTATGCTCTTAAAAAGGCAGTCCTGCCCTCCCTTGCCTTCCAATAGTTTTTTCCAATAATTTTAAATATACAGACAACAGTTAGTTTTTCAATTCCTAACAAAACACTTTGGAAGTTATCAAAGCATAAAAGTGTAGCTTCTTGATGTCAAATTCAGAATGGTTTGCACTTGGACTTAAATCAAAGTTTACAGCCTAAAGAAAACAAAAGAAACACCAACACAATTTAATACAGTGCTTACTCAGACAGCCATAAAATTACTTTTTAATCACATGCAGTCTCTTCTTACAATAGGGTTCATTTATGATTTTAATTATAGCTAATTTATGGCATTTTGTTCTTATTTACTGTTGGAAATATGAAGAAATACTGTGTTCTATGCATTAGAGATTGCCCTGCACCATAAATAAATTACTGACTGTAAAAGTGGCACAACGTTTCTATAAAGTGTCTTACAGAACTGGATTTTAGCAGATTGTAGCATACCTAGTATAATAACAAGGCTATGATTTGGTGGATATAGGTCATGTTGTTTAGACCTTTTATCCTTTCAGTAAAGTATCTCTGCTGACATTCCAGCTGTTCCATGTATCCGGATAGATGCATGCTAAAGGGGGCATTATATTCAATGATTTGCCTAATTAGGACAGTGTAAAGGGGGGCAATGACATCCCTACATGTAGACACAGTCCCTTTGTTTATAAGCTGTACAGTGTAGGAGTCATTACTATAGACACGTTATCGAAAAGTGAGGTTACTGTCCATATAAGTTTCTTAGGGATCCACATTGAAAAGGTCTATTACACTTAAGATTTTTTAATGCATGTCCATGGTAAATAATACGGAAAAAGATTAATTCAGGAAAATAATGCTTTTTAAGTCATCCTGTGAGCTTCTTTGTTGAAATTATTAGTAACCTGCTTACAGTTGTTCCACATTATGAAAGGCAATCTTCCACCGAATGCACTACTGAAAGAAGTGTACCATTTTTATTTATTTTTTCAACTACCACTTCACCTATGAAGTTATGTTGAACAAGGGAAGCATAAGTGTGAGATATTTCAGACATGGGAGACACACAGCAAAATTCTGAGCCAAAAGTCGAATAGTTAAAAGTGCTACTGATCCATACCTCTCAACCTCTTAGAGCAAGAAATTTGGACAAAACCTCAAATAATGGAGGGACAAAGGCCCAAAAATAGGTACAATTTCTAAATATTGCTCTTATAAACTTAGAAAGACAACAGAATAACAAGCTATACATTAGCAAGAATTTTCTGAAGGATATGAAGACTGGAACTCAAATATCTGCCATTATTTTCTGACTTCAACCCTCAATGACTTGCCAGAAAACCACAGTTTTATGAGAAACAGACGAAAAATAGGAGGCAAAATTCTGGACATTCTGCAAAAATCTATACAATTGAGAGGTAAACCACCATAGTGTAACAGTTTTACCCTAACCCAACTAAAATAATGCAACAAATATATTATTTACATGTAATACCCACACACTTTCATAATGCAGCATAATGCATCTTTAAAGAAAACTACATATGTACTGGCTAATGACATAAGCATACTAATTGCTAAAATAAATACAACAAAACCAGCCAAAACATCAAACAAATCTTACATTCTCTGCACTCCTTAACAACAACAGACAGTTAACTAACTCCCCAGCCCAGTCCATGTGCCTACACAGCCCTATGCAAACTTTAAGGCAGCTGAGCACACTTCGCACAAAGTTGCTTTCAAATCTGGGCCTGGCCTGCAGGTAAAGATAACAACTTAACTGCCAACAACACCTTGTACCTGCTCAGAAAGTACTTTAAAGCAAAACATGAAGGTTTACTACTTTACTTTCGAAGTTCAAACACAAATGTTAACTTATCTCAATAACTTAACCTTCCCAGAGTAACCACCACCATGCCAGGCAGTCATCAATGACAATTACTCATCAGTTCTTCAGACTAGAGTTCAACAGAGTACTTCTACTCAGTTAAACTATGATTAACTATACACACACCTTAAGTTCAAAGAAAAATATCTTATCTCACCAGACTCACTCATCACCACCACACCAGGCAGTCATTCATTTTCTTTTTATCTTCAGATATTAATTAAATGATCAGAGAGGTGAAGTTCAACAGCTTTATGGGCAGTCAGGCCCAGGTGGGAGTTGAAAGTTCAGTATTAACTTCAGTCAGTGCTTCTGCGAGTCCTGCTGCTTCAGGCTGACTTCTGTACTAAAAAAAAAAATCTCTGCTCTGAGTCTGAACACCTGCTGGTTGCTGCTGCTGCTGTGTGCATGCATGGTGTGCATCATCATGGCACATTACTTACTCAGACAAATGGAAAGCCACCACAGTACCACCTGACTTCTGCCATTTGCCCGGCTCTGCCTCCAAGAAGTTCCAGTGAATCCAGCCCATTTCTAGCCCCCCCAAAAAACCCCCCAATAGTTTCCATCCCAAAATCTTGCAATTCACAGCTGTTCCAAATTTCCTGCAGGCAACTGCCAAAAACAGCCCAATTGGGCAGGAAAATGGTGAACCTGGCAACCTTGCTCAATACTTAACCTCCACCCCTTCAACAGTCTCTCTTTCATCCTAACCTCCTCTTACCTACTTCTTTCTTCACATTTACACAAGGTGCTGTTAACTCGTTAACTACATAGTAATAATTTCCTCCACCCTACACAACAAAACTGACATTCACCTTTTGAAGCTTATCTTCCTGAAAATGTTTCAAACTCAGTCCATACTACCCACATTATCACAAGCCAAACGTAAATGTTTTCCCTCCACCAACATCCTGCCATGCACCATACTTCATTGTGGGGACATTCATTGTGGGGACATTCACCCTAACCTAAGTCCAAAAAATAACTTAACCTACTCAAATTCCGAGCCACACAGTAAAGCTCCTCTAAAACTTCTTAATATCAGTCTAAGACATATACACAATAAACTGGATTTCTGACTATTCCACAGACATCCTATCCATAACTGAAATTGGGCTAAAACCAGAAACTAGAGAGGAGGAAACATGTCCTCCTGGCTGTTAGGAAAAGTAAAAAGGATGTAGGGTGGCCATTGTTTACCCTAACACACATAGTTTAGCCCTTGCCAGTACACCATTCCTCAGTTCAGTAATTCAGGAATAATTATCTTCTTCCTCAAACTTAACAACCATAAAAGCGTTGGATTCATTGCTCTGTACATCCCCTAGGCAATAATGCCCCGTCAGTTGAAGATTACTCTCCTGGGCAGTTAGTAACAGGAAATTATGATTTTAGCTGACTTTAACATAGGTTGGAACTCAGTCAGGTAAACAAATCTCAACACTCAATAAAATTATACATATGTATTCACAAAATGTTTCATGGTCCACTAGGTATAACAAATCATACAATAACTCATCAATAATAGACTGGAGAGCACTCTCTCAGACACATTTAGTAACTGTTTACCAACAAATGCATATAGGTACTCTGTTTGTATCCTAAAACACTGTTTTGCCCTCATCCATTGTCTTGGTGACTCTCTCAAAGAAGCTTAATAAGTTATGTAGGCATGACCTTCCCTTAACAAATTAGTACGAGTCCATTGTATGTTGGTTGCCAATGTTCTTGCTTATCATTTCCATGATAGTTCATTCCATGGCTTTACATATTATGCTTGTTAGACTGATGGGTCTGTAGTTCCCTGGATCAATTGGTGGTCCACTGTTGTAGAGGGGAATGACTGTTGTGGCCCTCCATTCACTTTAAATGTGGCCTGTTTCAAGGCTCTAGTTGAAGAATGCCTCACATGGTCTTGATTGGTCATGTTTTAGACTGCTCAGGAGGCGACTGGGGATGTTATACTTAACTTAAGTGAGTGCTGCTAGAAGCTGATCCCTGCTAATAGTTGGGGAGAGTATATTGGAGGGGATTTTACTTGGTGGAGCTCAGAAGGAGTAGATGGTGAAGTTTGAGCTGAATTGATCAGCCAGTAGATTTGCTATGTCACCCTAATCAGTGGTATCCTTCACCTTCAGTTCAGCACACTGCTGTGTGTTACTTTTAAGGTTCCGGGCATAGCTGAAGAAGTCCTTGTGATTGTCCCTAGCTTGTTAGGCTATCCTGATCTCATAACTGGCCTTGTAAGACTATATTGGACCTCTTACTTTCTTGTTTAATTGTAAAAGAGAACACTTATCTTTAAGGAAGTTGCTCTTCATGATTTTGCCCATGAGTTTTCTTCTTTTACTATATACCTTGTTTAGGTGAGGATTTCACCCGTTGGATTTGTTTTTTTTTTGTTTGCTTTTTGTTTACTTCTGATAGATATGGCAGCCTCTATGCAACCATTCACATGTTTGTATAGGGAGTCTGTGAATAATTCTGTATAGTTTGCTGTGGTCTCGGGGTTAGGGGGAGCCTTGAATTTTGACAAACTACCACTTAATCGGATGTAGTTTGGGTTATAATAGTTCCCAACTGTTATTGTTTTTTCCAGGTTTATTTTTACTTCAAAGGAGACAGCTTTGTGATCAAACTTCACTAGAAAGGACATAGCACTGGGGAGTGGGGGTACAATGCCCTCCTGTGTTGGTGAGCACCAAATCCAGTATGTTTCACCCTCTGGTTGGAAAGTGGACTATCTCTTCCAAGGTGTTTGTGTTCATAAAGTCCAGGAAGCATTGTGCCTGTGAGTTTGAGTTAGTTTAACTTTCCCAGTGTATGAAGGGGTAGATAGTCACCCATGAATATGGTGTTTGGTTGGATGGTGAGAGCCTCTTGTAGGTTTCGTTAATAGGCATGAGACTCTAGAAGCATAGGTGATGACCTGTAGCTAGCTATGATATGATGAGGGACCTTATCTATAGTGATTTGCATATGGTTGAGCTCCATGATACTATCCTGCTTAACCAACCTAGAGGTATGTTTGTTGCTAATGTAGAGTGAGACACAGCCACCTTTGTCCCCAGTCTGTGCTGTTGTTCATCTAAATGTGTGGACGGCTTTGTAGTCTAGTCAAGCACTGCTGGAGTAATTTCTATGGCTTTAAACCAAGTCTTGGTCATGACACAGATGTCTATATTCTCCAGAGTGATGAGGGCTTGAAGGGTGTGGAGTTTTATGTTTAAGCTCCTAGGACTGACCATAACAACTTAAGGTTGCTTGAAGAGTTTCTTCACTATGTTGGCAGTTTTTTTTTCTTTTTGGCATTGCGTAAGAAAAGTTTCTAAGGAGATGGATAAAGTTTTAGCCAGTATCTGAAAGCCTAGGGGGATAGATGCAACCCATCCTTGACAAAGCAACATGGTCTGTTGACCATGTCCTCCCATGCTGACAGATATTGAATCCCCCTGGAGTAATACCAAAAACTAAGCCAATTATTAAAATCAATCATTTTATATCCATATTGTGGCATTATCCTTGGTGAAGGTAGAATGTTCCTCAATGCAAGGCTCATACCTATCTGTGATGCATATTCCAGGAGATCTATTATGTCTCTTTTCATATAGACCAGTGAGGTACATCTCAGGTCATTTGCACCCACATGGCCTATGAGAGAATCATATTAGTACCTTGAGTGCAGTGACTTGATTGTGTGCATGATAATGCTGTTCCTGGCTTCAGATGGACAACTAATTATTATCTTCTCCTTGTCTAACCTGGTGAGCAGGGCATCTGTGTTTCACACAATGGAGTCCCTGATCACAAGAGTATTAGATAAAGTATATGCTTGCCTTATGGATTTTGATCTTGGGGGACCATTTTACATAGGCTTATGTGAGACATTTGTATTTTCTTTTATGATTAACTGTTTGTCTGAGATAGGATGCCCAAACCTACCAAACTGGCCACAGAGACATTTGGAAATTACATGTCTATGTTGTATGGTCCTGTAATAGGGAGGACTGTTTAGGATTAAGGATTAGTTTTTAACAGGGGGTCTCCTAGGGTAGTTTCTAGGCTTAAAGGCAAGATGTTATGTAGTTTTAGGATGCAATACTAATAACTCTGTGTCACTTTTAAGTGGTTAATACACCAAAATGACTCCATGGGGCAGTCATACTAACATGACTGTTTTACAGCCAAGCTGTCTTCCTCCCAAACAGCAATCTGCACCTCTATTATGCAGCACAACAAGGTCATCTCTGTCCCAGCTCTCTAGTTATTTACAATGACAGTAGTCATCTGAATTTCTGCCTTCTTTGCATTGTCTGTGGAGAGTATCAGCACATCTTTTGACCTGACTCTGAATTATATTAGTAGTAAACTTCTTAACAGACTAGTTCAATATTTCTGAATGTGCTTCTGGAAAGCACTTCTAAGTTATTTACTTTTGTTAAGCCTATCTGGTTTTAACTAGTCTATCACTCAATGCTTTTGGTAAGCACTCTTGAAGACTTAGCTACATTTCCTCACATTTCTAACATGTTAACCCTACATGAGTCTGAATGAAGAGTCTTCCTAATTAGTTTTGTTAAGGCAGTAAGTGTCACATGAATCTTTTCCTCCACATTCTCTACTTATTGCTTCAATGGGCATGAGTGACCCTGTGAATAGCAGATGATATAAAAGGTACTTAAAGGAAATAATGTGAGATTTTTCAGGCAGCCAAAATGATGTTCAAAAAGCAAACATGGCTATTGACAAGAAAGAGAATAAAATATATTTACTATTTTTGTTTCATAAAGTAGCCATAGGCTGGAATGAAGTAAATAAAAAGCTATTTATGATGATAAATAAGTTTGAGAAGGTGGAGGTGTGTGATTCTTGTATAACTCTGCAAGTGGCAAAAAGGCATGAGGAATATTCCAGAAAAATGGAGTTGAGACTTTCTACTATCCCTGCAGCAACAGTGGTCACCCTCCTGCCTGTCACTGCTTGTACTTCTCACCCCTAACAATGACAGCATTTGAGACATCCTTTGCCCTGTCCTTGGAGTGTTCTTTACCTCTCCCTATGTTAGTACACAGTAGACAGTGCATTTCACTGGCTTAAGCCATGTAACAGTATTATTTGAAACTGTCAGGATCTCTTGAACTGACAGCACTGGTGTCACTTTTGATGGTTACAAAAGTGACATGACTTGTACCAATATACCATCGAACCAGATTGTGAACCCATTGCTATTTCAACTAAAGAAAGGGATTTGGGAGATAACAGATCCCCTTTCATTGATCTTTCTATAGATGGGAGGCTTCATAATGAATACATTGTTTTTGAATTTTGTCTTTTGCTGTAAGGGTCAGGCATTCCTGAATGCCTGCCAGTCCTCTTTGACCAGCAGAGACTAATAGCCAGGCCTTCATATAGATCAGAGTTACACTGATGCCTTGGTTCTGCCTCACTTAAACTGTATTGAGCCATAACCCCTGTTGAAAATTATTTGCACACTTTGCCTACCAAATTGGGCTAACCAACTGACACTTCAGCATTCTTAGGGTATCATGGTCAATTCATACAATCACCCTGCTAACATAAGCTTATGACATAACCTTATGAAGAAAAGAGCAGGTTCTCAGCTAACTGTTCATCGGGGGAATTCTGAGTTAATGTAGTAGAATACATGGCCTGATAAAATATAGGTAGCTTGCCTGAAATAATTGCCTGTTTCATTGGCGTACAGTGTTCAAAAAAATAAATAAACAGAAAGCCAACAATCCCTTAGGCCAAAAAAAAAAAAAGCAGCCACACACTTCTAATACTAGGTAATAACATTTCATTGAATAATTTATCCATTGAGACTGCAATATGTTATTCTTAGAGAACACTGCCGCTGATTTAAGCTAAACTGATATACATGCAATGACAGACACTTTAGTTCTGATGAAGTCCACGTTCTGTCCAGAGAGTTTTTTGGCTATGACATAGGCCTCCTGGTTAAATGTTCATAGGTTCATAGGTTTATACTAGGCTATCTGCCCTGAGGCATTTATAAGCCTAGCCCAAATTTTTGTGGCTTACGCCACCCCTTATATGAAAAAATACTGTGCCCATTAGTTTGTTGTGCCTCTGTCCAGCAGTGACACAGAGATGATTCCCGGGGTAAACCTACGATCTCCCATCCACAGGTCAAGATTTCTCTTGAACAGAGCCAGCAAGGTGCTCTGCCTCACATGGACCGGGATTTTATTCCACAGCATAGGGAGTCTCTGAGTGATAAATCTATCCCTCCAGCACATCCTATTTATGTCCATGCTAAGGTTTAAGTCGCTTGCTCTAGTGGTTTTGGTGGATTTGGATTTTTTGAGGTGGAGCATGTCCATTAATTCCGGGTTGGACATGGCCTTGTATGTCAGGCACATGTCACCTCTGAGCAGACGGTATGCGACTGAATAGAGCTGGAGTTTCTTCAATCTGGCAGCATATGACAGATTTTGGAGTCCCTTTATCCTTTTGGTGAGGAACTTTTGGGGTCTCTCCAATTGCTGCAGATGTCGGGTGAGATACATCCCGAATGGGGCATTGTACTCGATCATTGGTCTGATAAGTGAAGAGTACAGGGGAACAATGACCTCACTAGATCTGGATGTGAATCCCTTCATGATCAGGTGGGCAATGTAGAAAGTCTTTCTAACCACTTTAGCAATGTGAGTGTCAAAAGAAAGGCCACTGTCAACCTGGGTCCCCAGGTCCCTGATAACCTCTTCTTTGCTTAGTGGATTGCCACCTATATGGTAGCTTGGGGTTACCTTGTTTTTCCCGAAGGGTATGACTATAAATTGTTTGGCGTTTAACTTCAGGCCATGGCTCTGGCACCAGCTATCTGTTTTCGTGAGTCCCTTCTGAAGGATATCCATGTCCGATGCACTTTCCACTATAGCGCCCAGTTTGCAGTCGTCTGCAAACTTTGTCAGCCAAAGTCCTCCCATGTTGGCCTGTACTTCTGAGAAGTAGATGCCGAACAATAGGGGGCCAAGGACAGAGCCCTGTGGGACACCACTTGTGACCGGCTTGGAGTCTGACATAGCGCCAGCAACTCTAACCCTGTGGGTTCTGTCCTTAAGCCACTTTGCAACCCATCTTGTGACATATGGGTTTACATTTAAGCTGGTAAGTTTTTCTACAATACCCGAGTGGGGTATTGTGTCGAAAGCCTTTGCAAGGTCAAGGTAGGCTGTATGGACTGCCTTTCCCTCATCAATGGCCTTGGTGACTGTTTCGAAGAAGTCAACCAAGTTCAAGAGGCATGATCTTCCCTTGACGAAGCCAAACTGGGTCGGGTCCAATGTCTGCAAGTCCCCTATATCTTTGTTTATGAGCTCTATTATGATCCTCTCCATAGCTTTGCAGACTAGACTTGTTAAGCTTATGGGGCGGTAATTACCAGGGTCCGTAGAGGCACCGCCTTTGTGGAGTGGGACCACAGTTGCCATACGCCACTCCTTGGGCACGTATCCTGTGGTAAGGCTGAGATTAAACAGCTGCCTTATGTACGGGTTTAATTCCTCATTTAGCTCGTGTAGCACACAGCCGGGGACACCATCCGGTCCCATTGATGCTGTGTTTTTAGCTTTAGAGAGAGCAGCTTTCACCTGCGCATTTCAGATGTCTGGGAGGCTACACTCCGCTGGGATAGTTATCTCTCCTTTAGCGGCGGGGAGGGGGGTGAAGTTTGCACTGAACCTGTCTGCCAGTATGTTGGCAATGTCTGTGGGTTCAGTGATTTTTGTATCATTTTGGACTAATTCTGAGCATATCTGGGAGTTTCCACCCAGGTTCCTAACATAGCTGAAAAAGGCCTTATGATTGTCCTTTGAATCCATGGCAATTTTTCTCTCAAAATTGGCCTTAGTTGATTTTATGAGTGCTCGTATTTTTTACTAATAATGATCAGGGGTGACTTCCCTTTTATGGATTTTGTTCTATCATGTAATAGCTTTCTCCTCTTATTGTAAAGTTTGTTAATGGCTGGGGTCCACCAGACTGGACGTTTGCCCTTTGTGGAAAGAGTCTTGGTTTTATTTGGGATTGCCTGATCCATGCAGTCCTGGAGGTGTTCATAGAAGGCATTTGTAAGGGCTTCCAGAGCTTGGATTGTGGTTTCCACTGGCTCAGGGGCCTTGAAGGATACCACACCAGTCTTGAGTAGTGTGAAGTTTGCTTTAGAAAAGTTCTTCACTGTGGTCTTTTGTTTGGGGTGGGGGCGGGATGTGGATTTCCAGTGAGATTAGTTTATGATCAGATCTCACCAATGAGGGATATACTTCCGGTGTGGAGCATTTTGTCCCCATGTTTGTGATAATGAGATCTAGTATATTTTCTCCTCTCGTGGGAACAGTGACTAGCTGTTCCATGGCATTTGAATTAATGAACTCCAGGAACCATTGGGCTAGAAAGTTAGGGCTTGAGTAATGTTCCCAGTCTATATTCGGGTAGTTGAAGTCACCCAATATGATGGTGTTTGGAGATACATTTATACCCTCCAGTGCCTCCAGTGTCTTCAGGAAGGCTGTGTGGGATTCCTGAGTTTGAGAGGGTGGCCTGTAGCATGCTACAATTTGTAGAGCAGTTTTGCCTATGGTTAGTTGCACCTGGATGGTTTCCGAAGCTTCGTGCGTTGCCACCAACCTGGAGGTGTGGGTATCCTTTATGAATATGGATACACCCCCTCCTTTTGTGGTGTGGTCTGGGTTTTGGGGCCGGAACGCATGATATGAGGTAAAACCTAATAGTGCTGGGGTGCTCTCAGGAGCCTTGAACCAGGTTTCAGTTACAGCGCAGACATCGATGTTCTCCATACTGAGAAGGGCCTCAAGTGCGTGCATTTTGAGATTTAGACTTCTGGCATTGAGCAGCATTACCCTCAGTTTCTTCCCATTTTTGTTTTCTAGGGTGGTAGGTTTAGAATTTGAGCCTTGCCTAAAAAAGGCACTATGGGGGTGGCAAGAGCCTTAGCCAATATCCGGAATCCCATGGTGACAGGTGCAAGCCGTCCCTCGCAAAGCAGCGTGGCTTGTCAAGCATGTCATCCCAGGCAGACAGACACTGGATCCCCTTTGAATGACACCAGACATTAAGCCAATTGTTAAAGCTGATCATCTTGTCTCTATATTGTGGCATCATTCTTGGTGAAGGAAGGATACTGCTCAGGGTCAGGGTCATACCTGCCTGGGCTACATAATCAGAGAGCTCCTCTATGTCTCTTTTCATGTAGTCCAGGGAGGTATGTCTCAGGTCGTTCACACCAGCATGGACAATGACTGTGTCATATTTGTACTTGCCGTGGAGTGACCGGAGTGCTTGTGTTATGTGGCGGATTCTAGCGCCCGATAGGCAGCTTACTGTGACCCTCTCCTTGTTCAGCCTGGTGAGTGGGACGTCAGTGTGTCTGACTATGGAGTCACCTATGACAAGTATGTTTGGTGTTGTATTTGGCCTTAAGGGCTGTGACTGCTTTGCACACTGCTTTTGTGGTTTATGTGTTGCTTGTGGGGTGTCTTGAGGTAGCAGTTGTTTGGGTGTCTGCTTTGGAGGCCTCTGCTGTTTAGGTAAATTTTTACTCAGAGCCTCCGAGTATGTCTTTGTGTGTTTATGTGTTTGATTCAGTGGTGTGGTAGCATTATGCGAGGCTGGTTTTGTGGTGTGTGTAGTTGCCTTCTCCTCCTGTCTGGTCTTGCCAGTCCTGAGTTGAGAGAGCTCAGCCTCCAGTTTGGCTAAATAGCTGCATCTCTCGCAAGTATTTGTGTTATGTGGGAGGAGGAGAGGGTAGTCTGTGTACACGAGGCTGTTATAACATTGCCTCATGATTCCCAGATTCACCAGCTGGACCGGAGAGGAGATTGACAACTGACCTTTGGACATGCTAGAATAATATTGGGAATTCCTTAATAATTGAAAACAAGGGCCAGTGGGGAATGAGGGTGTAGTGATTCGCTAAGTTGGAGTTTAGTTAATATTGTGCCCATTTTGTAAACATTGCTGGTCCCTAGGAGATGTACAGAAAATGGATTTTGGGCTTCTAGAACTCTCCCACAAAGTAATGATTGTGGGGACATGCTGTCAAGGGGAGGGGCTATAGTCTCCCAGTTTGCACTATTTTCCCAAATAATAACATGATAATAAAATAATCTGTAATGAAATGCATAAGGTAAATTAGTTTAAGAGTGTATAACAAATGAATACTGCTCTCTTGGATTATAATAAACACCAGACATACCCAAATAGGTTTTACACTCTGTAGCTGTACAGCAGAGTTATAATCACTAACTTCCCAGGGGTTCAACCACCTCACTTCCAACTCGGTGCTTACTAGTGCTATCTTACCAACTGTAAGTCTATGTTGACTAAAACTATTGCATTTTTATGTACACAATCTCCAGTACAGACAGATAATACTTTTCAGTGTCACAACCCGTTCATTATTAGATGATAGTTCATTGTCACTAGTCAGACCAGTATGGCAGATGAAGCTTACAAATGACTGTATACTCTTAAAAACTCTTAAAAAGAAACCAGCTGTACTATAAGATTTTATGGCACCAAGTGCCATAAGATCTTTAAAAAAATGTCTTACATAATATTATGGAAATAATAAGCAACTAATCTCAAAGCTTTTCTGAAACTAAACATAAAATTCTTTTGCTTAAGGAAATTAAGCAATACACTTTGAAAGTTAAACATACAGACAAGTATGTTACTGAACAAGGAACTATATAACAAAATATTTTGAACAGATAGATGGCACAAGAAATAAGTAATTATTAGCTAACAAGCTCTAACAGTACTACTAAATGAATAGAACTGTGGTCTATCTACTGCTGACCTCTGACTTTTAAGGCCATTTAGCAGTCATTCATTCATTCATTCCAGTTTGGTGACCGGGGAGGTCCACTGGGCTCGAGAGCCCATTTTTAGTGGAGGCCCGGGGAGAAAAGCTCCACATAGCAAGTTACATAAAGTATTATAATGTTCATTTTGATTAAGCAGTGAAGTTCTGTATCACAACTTACATAACAAAATAGACGTAGAAGTATCATATTGCACCGTCACATAAAGAAGTTGAAAAATAGCAATAGAAAAAGAGTCGATATAAGTTACATTCAAATATGTAGTTGTACACTTTTTTTTTTTTTTAATTTGAAGGAAGGGTAGTTGCTAAGGGTGAGAGGTAGGGGGGAGATTAGTTGTAGTTTCTAGGCTGGGTATAAGTGAGGGGTGATTAGGAGGGAGGAAGGTCAGCCAGGAGAGAAGGAAGAGGGGAGGTTGGGAGGTGAGGAGAGAGGAGTGCAGTTACAATGCTTGTGATGAAATAGGTAGGAGTGGAGTAGTCTTTTGAAAGTGTTTAGGTTGTCACAAGCTCTCAAAGTGGAGGGCAGTGAGTTCCATTTTTTAGATAAGGTATGGGAGAGTAAAAGTTGACCAGCAGGGTGTTTAGGTTTGTGGATAGTAATAAGGTTTTGATGAGTGGATCTAAGAGGTCTTGGGGGGCTATAAGGTAGGAGGATATTGGATAAAGAGGGGCAGCTGGTGGGTTGAAATATTAATTTATGGGCTGTGACAATTTGGAGGATTTTAGTTGATTTGGGAGTTCAAGCCAGTTTAGAGTTAGTAGGGAGGAGCAGTGGTGAGAGGACGCCTTTGCTTTTGTGGCAAATCTGGAGATTTTGTTGTAGCATACTTCTAGTTTGGAGGTAAGAGTGGAAGCTAGATTAGTAAGTAATGGAGCACCATATAGAAGGGATGGGAGAAGATATGTAGTGGCCAGAGTCAATCCAGTGGAGGGAGAGAGGAAGTGATTATTTCTGTCGAGTAGGCCGAGTTTTATGTGGGTTTTTTTAATGTTTTGTAGGATATGGGTGTTGAATTTTAGGTGTTCATCAATGGTGACCCCTAAAAGTTTGGCAGAGGGAACAATATCAATGATAGATTTGTTGAGGCTGATAATTTCAAATGAGTTTTTATCAATGGGAGTTGCTTTGGAGGGAGTGAATAGTTGGATTTTGATTTTGTTAGCATTGAGTAAGAGGTGGTTTTGGAGCATCCATTTTTCAGTGATTGAAAAGGCAGATTGAGTTAGTAATTTGAGTTCATATTGGTTGGAAGCATAGCAGATCAGAGTAGAGTCGTCTGCGTATTGGACAATTTTGGTGTTTGGAATGGCTTTGTGGAAATCATTAATGAAGATGTTGAATAGAAGAGGGCCAAGAATGGTACCTTGGGGAACTCCTGTGGGTGTTGGAAGGAAGGTGGAAGTGGATTGGCACCATTTCACTGCTTGGGACCTGTCAGAAAGATAGCTAGAGAACCAGGAAAGAGTATTTGGGGAGATATTAAGGTTGGATAGATGGTGTAGAAGATGAGTGTGGGAGATTGTGTCGAAAGCTTTAGATAAATTTAATAAAATAGATGAAACTAAGTTGCCAGAGTCCCGAGCTGAGTTGATAGATTGTAAAAAGGACAGAAGGGCTGTGTTGGTATTGTGTCTAGGGCGGAAGCCGTGTTTGGTTGGAGAGAGTAGTTGATGTTCAGTTATGAATGGCATGAGCTGTATGTGAATGCATTTTTAGATAACTTTGGAGATGGGAGAGACGATAGCTATGGGGCGGAAGTTAGAGAAGTTGCAGTTTTTGCCACCCTTGTGGAGTGGGAGAATATAAGCAGAATGCCATAGTTTTGGTACATATGACTCAAGTAGTGACCTATTGATAAGGATGCTGATAGGGAGCACAAAACTGTCAGAGGCGATTTTTAGGAAAGAGGAGTGAATGTTGTCAGGAGCATTAGTGCAAGGTTTGAGTTTATAGAGAATTTTTTTTATGAGATTGGTGGATACAGGTTTAAGTTTGAAAATAGGGGGGGTGGGAGGAGGTGGGGAGGAAGTTGGGGATGAGGTGGTAGGGGGAGGTTATTGGGGAAGGTTTTGGTCAGTTCAGCAATGGAAGAGGTGAAGAATGTATTAAATAGTTTGGCGATTTCTTGGTCAGATTTGCTAGTGTCAGGACAAGGGTTATTTGTAGTACCAGGCTTGAGGAGGGAGTTTATGGACTTCCAGAATTGTTTGGGGTTTTTTGTAAGATTTATTTGGAGGTGGTTGTAATAGGACTTTTTGTCTTTAATGGCTTGTTTTTTGGCTAGGTTTCGCAACTGTTTGTATTTTAGTAACAGCTCAGATTGTTTATGCTGGTGATAGCTTTTCCAAGATTTGTCTCTTTCTTTCATAGTTTTCTTGGTGGCTTTTGTAAGCCAAGGGGCTGTTTTTGCTTTAACTCTTTTGGTTCGAGTTGGAGCTAGGGAGTTTAGGATAGAAAGGAATGTAGAGTTAAAGAAGTGTACGGCTTCATCTAGAGGTAAGGTTTTTAGTGGGTTCCAGTTTATGAACTTTCGGGAGTCACAGAAGGTAGAGGGGTTAAAGTTAGTTAGGTTACGGGTTTGTAGGAAGTGGTGGGAGTATGGGGAAGAGGAAGTGGCTCTGTGGGTGAAAGCAGGGAGGTGGTCTCCTAATGGATCGGGAGTCACACCAGATATAGTGGTTTTATTTGGGTGGGAGACTAGTATCCAGTCTAGGATAGAGCCTAGGTGGTTGGTCTTGTTGGGCCTGGTGATGGTATGAATAAGTTGAGTAAAGTTGAAGAAATTAATAGATATGGTGGGATTGGGGTCTATGATTTTTTTGCCAGTCTATATTCACGTCTCCCATTATGTAAGTGTCTTGTTTTATATTAGTGCATGTCCAGGAGAGAATGTCTTCTAAGGTATTGGTGTTATTGCCAGGGGGAATATAAAGGGAGATGATACAGATACTTTTTTGGTCATTTAATTTTAGCATGCCAATCACTAGTTCAGCATTGTTAAAGGATGGGAAGGATTGGGGAAGGGAGTAATAGATAAAAGGTTAAAGTAAATTAGTGCTACTCTACCACCTCCTTTATTTAGGCGGTCTGATCGGAGGCATTGAAATCCGGGGGGGAAGGAATTCAGAGTCAGTTATATGTGGTTTTAGCCAGGTTTCAGAGATGGCTACTATGTCATAAAAGACCCAAAGATAAAGTCAAAAGTCATAAAGCATGCTAACTCTGAAAACAGGCTGTTTCTCTTCTCATCTGCAGTCCACAAAACTCTAAGAGAGGACAAGCACAAATTACCTTACTAAACTGCTGTGTGAATTTCAAGTTAAGAATCACTCTACTTGACGAAAGTCCAGAGGGTGTCTAAGAATGACTAAATATGGAGAACTATTTAGCTAGTGCAGCCCTTTTAGACAAATCCCTCACCCTTTATTCATTAGGTAACAAAGACTTGACTTTACTCCCTTCTATATCCAAGATCAAATCTGAACAGCTTTCTGTAAAGGTATAAGCTAAGTAAAATAGTCCGTTAATCCGGAGGAAGTAGGGTAATACAGTAATTATCACTGTTACTTCACAGCAAGAAATTATATACTGTTTTCTATCCAGAGTCTGCATGCCCTCCTTATATTCATGTGTTTATTTTCCAGGTACTTCAGTTTCCTTCCACATCCTAAAGCCATATGATAGGTGCCTTGTGACTCCCAATTATCTGTAGGTGAGTGTGTGTTTATGTGTGATGTGGAAGAAAGGCTTGGCAATGTGCTTCAGTTCCCTACTTGCCTAGTAAGCACTGTGAATGGTGGTGTCAGTTCATGGGATCACAATAGGAGTCAGATTTAATCTATTTACTCTTGTAGGTATGTGCATATGTATCTATTAATCTACTTCCATTTGTTTACCGGGCTAGTCTGAACGAAGGCCCATTTTCAGTGGCGGCCTAGAAAGAAAAGCTCTATAATCAGTATGTTATATGTCGGAAAAAGGACAAATAAATATATGTCTATATGTATGTAAAGATAAATGTTTATATATATGTATATATATATATATATATATATATATATATATATGTGTGTGTGTAAGTGATCTTTGACACGGACCATACATTAGACGTTATGATAACAGTCTATATTAGTAATTCATATGATGATATCATTCCTATACAACTAGTTTTCCTTTTTTTTGGCTTCTTCTTCCTTAAGAAAAGTATGCACTACAACTACATGTCATTGATACTAGGGTAAGTTGTCCATAGATCTATACATATACATATACGTACACACACACACACACACACACACACACACACACACACACACACTAGTAGGGTCAGCTATTCAGCTATCAAGTGCAGTTGAGTCACATCTCACCCCCTACTCAATGTAAAAACAAACAAAAAAAAAAAATATATATATATATATATATATATATATATATATATATATATATATATATAATATATAATATAATTTGAAACTTAATTCTAATAAACAAAAATTGTCAGTTATCTCACACAACAATATATCTATAGAACAACTCACTATACCAAACTCTTAGGCACCATTGGCAGCAAGCTGTGGATGTATGAATATACAGACCTGTTACAGCTAAGACTAAGAACAGGGTATTCTTTATGAGTCTTAACCTTAAATAATTGCAGCAGTACAAATATGTGCTGATCAGTCCTTTCTTTTAGCTAGCCTACTAAACCGATCTACTATCTTAAACAAACATTCCCATCTCTCAAGTCTATAAGCTCAATTAGTTTTATAATAAAATTGCTGAATTTGCTGCATCATCCTCAGTAAAACTTATCACTACACAACCTTACACATGGGAAACTGGTTGGAATTAAAACAACCTATGACATTTTGCCAGCTAAAGACACAATGTACAACACAAACCTAACAAGTGTCCTAAAGTAGCCATGCTTACCACATTTAAAAATAAATACATTTGAAGTAGAAACATTAGCTCTCAAACCAAAACCTTATAGAAGTAAAGGAAAAAAGTATATAATCACCATGGTGAGTCTTTATACTCAGTACACATGACCAAAATATGGAATGCTATTCCACCTGACCTGAGTGGAGAACCAAACCAAAAAATGTTTCTACATAAACTAAAAACCTACTTAACACAACACCGAATCTCTATTTCCACTTCAGTGTACCCAATCTTCCACAGTTACCTGAAATATTCTCTCAGTCACTGTCCTTATTACTCAAATCCGACCAATTCACTAACATCTTCTCTTTCACTATTTAACCTCTGTTCTGTCACCTTACTGTCCTCTTTCCCCTTTTACCTTCCAACCCACCTTTATCCCTACTGACATATTCCCTCACTATGATGTCTTCCCTTCTAAAGGTTGTTGTACAGCCACACCTCCTTTATGCATACTGAAAGTTTATACATTTTTGTACATTTCTACATCATTGCTGTGTATTTGTGTGTGTGTGTGTGTGTGTGTGTGTGTGTGTGTGTGTGTGTGTGTGTGTGTGTGTGTGTGTGTGTTTGGCTGTATTGGGAGGGTCAGGTAAACAATATTTGAACATACCCAAGGGGAAGAAGCCTTGGACTTATTGCTTTCAAACAAGGACAGCAGACACAGCTTAGATATGGTAATAACAGACATTTTGAACATATTATGTTCATCATATTGACCACTGCTGAAGTAGCCTTAGTTATATGGATTATATCCTAACAAGGATATAATAGCCATCCAACCTCCAAAGCTACAGGGCACCCGCCATGCTTCCAAACCATTAGCCAGCTTGAGCTGAGCTGACTAACAAGACAGGCTTTGGGCACCAAGCTTTCCTGCAGTTGAAGAGAGTGCTCCTCTGCGGGCATCTGAGAACTGATGGTCGGCTAGGCAGATAAGTTCCATTTAGTCAAAAACTTCCATATTAAAAATGTATTGTTTTATTGTACTTTTCTGTTTAGGAAAGTTATTTTTAAGCTATGATTTTGTGTTTTAATGGACTGTCATGAGACTTAACTATGCTTTTAAATGGGAACTCACCTTTTTTTTCCTGTTATTTTAAAAGTTATTTAAAATGGCTGAAAACCATTTTTCTGTAGAAAACTTGTGACTATTTTAGTTTGTGGGGCTGGCAAATTGTTTTAAAGAGTTTTTTAATGGTGTTTTATGTGAAAAGTGAATTTAAAGACTTTGCCAGCTTATTCTCTTTGCTTGAAAGAGGCACTATTTTCAGCTTGACCATGTAAAAATCTACCAGTCCCATAGTCAGTCCTTCTTCCAGCCACAAGAAGAAAAGGCAGGCTACCAATGTGCCTCAGCTACAGCTGGGTGACTCCATTGTTGCAAAATATGGTTCTTCAGACAGCTGATCTTTTACCCCAGATCCCTCTGGTGTAGCACCTATAGCCACTATGGACCGGGGGGGGGGGGTAGCCATGCCCTCTGCAACTGCTGGGATCCCCTCAGTGGACAAGGGAGAGCAACTCTTTTCAGTCCTGGGAGATGGAACAGGGAAGACCTCACTGTTTGATTAGAATGTTATGCCCATCCCTGGGGAAGCTGCTGCTGCCATTAATAACACTGCTGACCCAATTTTTCCTTTCAAAAAGAAATAGAAAACTAAACATGTATCCACTCATACTCAAATTTCCTTCAACAGGAGTAGTTTACTAGGTCTGGTTCAGGGTTTAATTTATGCTCTTGATCCTTCTTATAAGGTGTTTTCTGGTAAAAGAAAGAGGGATACCTCTTTTCCTGAAGGGATTCAAGATTCTGGATCTGGACAGGAAGAAGAAGGGATAGATGCAGGGTTTTCTCCTTGGTTTTACGAATCAGACTCAGAGGAAAGCTCAGTTTCTGATTCTCCCTATGGGGGTTTGTCATTCTCAGATAGACTATTTTCAGAATGTGATAATGTTTTCAGTGGGAGAACACTGAGGTTTTTCAGTCTCTCAAAAATACTATGAGCTTTTATGGAAGGAATTTCCAGAACATACAATGAGCTTTAGAGGATGTGTGTGCCACTGCCTACAATTTTCCTGATAATCAGCCTGCTGCCCCTAAAAAGGCAGATAGAGGAACTTTATATATTCTTTTACATTTTTTATACATTCATCCCAAACCTGACCTAGCAGCTATAACTTTAGTTAATCCTACTGCTGCTAAACATTTGGTTAATTCCAATCCTACTATTTATGACAAGGATGAGAAGATTATTGATAAGTATGGGGAAAATGCATGCTTCTGCAGCTTTGATTTTCAGGATGTTGAATTGTCAGGCTCACATATTAAAGTTTATTCTGTCTAATTGTGAAAGTATGAGGAAAAAATCCACTTTAAATAATTTAGTTTCTTCCATTTTACAGGTCACTAGTCATTGTTTACAATATTTGCATGACTCAGTTGATACTTCTTTCAGGACTATGGCCACTGGTACGGTTTTCAGGAGTTTTGCCTGTTTGCATTCTTGGAACCTCCCAGATAATGTGAAAAATTAATTCTTAAATTCTCCTTTGGATAGATATTTAGTTGTTGGTTCCTCTGCTAGCAGTGGGAGAAAATCCCTCCTTTGCATGGGCAATTCCTCACCCACCAGTAAAGGCTAGTCTGTTCCCCCTGTCCTTCAACATATGCCATCTCAGGGAGTGATAGAACCCCTTCCTCCTTCCCAGGCTGAGAAAGGTTTTTATTTAAGGATGTTTTTAGTGCCAAAGAAAGAAGATGCTGGGAAACCAGTTCTAGATCTTTCTTTCCTAAACCTGTGTCATAGTGCCCAGGTTTAAAATGCTGCCACTTCACAAGCTGTTAACGCTTCTTCCTCATTTAAGCCTCCTGGTAACATTAGATTTAAAGGATGCTTATTATCACATCCCTATTCATCCAGACTTGATATTTTTTAATGTGCTGTATGTCTAAATCACATTATCAGTTATCTGCCTTTCCCTTTGGACTATCCACTGCTCCAAGGCTATTCATAAAGTGTCTAGTTCCAGTTATAGTTCATTGCTGGCTACAGGGTATCCATATTTTTCTACATTTAGATGAGTTGCTTATCTTTGCAGATTTTTTTTTTCAAAGTGTCAGTAATCTCTCACTTGGGTAAGAGCTCTCTTAGACAATCTGGGATTCCAATAAAACATTCAGAAATCTTTTTTGACTCTTTCACACAGAATTGTGTTTCTGGGGTGTCAGATAGACACCTCAATTCAAAGTGTTGTTCTTCTATGAGAAAAATAGATCCTTATCTAGATCTAGTTCAAAGGTTTTCCATTCAGACTTTGGTCACCGTGAGGGAACAACTTAAGATTTTCAGTCTTATGGCATCTATGATTCTCATGATACCTCTGGCAAGATTCCACATGAGAAAGATGCAGTGTTTATCTGGAGTGTCTTTGGTCCCAGCACCAACATCCTTTTTCATTTCAAATGCCAGTGCTGGAGTTTGTCAGAAGAGAAATCACTTGGAGAAACAGCAAATTTCTCTAAACCAAGGTCTCCCCTTCTCCCTCCATGCTCCAAAGCAGTCAGTCAACACAGGCATTGCTTTATGTGGGGAGAAGTTTAAGAGAGCTATAAGTGCAAGGTGTGTGGAGCACCAGAGAGAGATGTAAGCACATAAATATAAAAGAAATGCTTGTCCTGATCAAGGCATTCAACTCTCTGAATCATCTTTGGTCTCCTGGACCTCCTCAAGTTGTTACGTACAATACCATAGTAATGTGGTACATCAATATGCAAGGGAGAATCAGGTCGTACCCCCTTTGCATAGTAGTCATGCTTGCTTAGTTCATAAGTTCACAGCACAATTTCACTCTACAGGCATAATACATTCCATCAGAGCAAAACTGTGTGGCAGACAAGCTGAGCAGGACAATGGGAACTAGATTAGAGGGGCTTTCAAGCTTTGATCCATCTGTGGGGAGTTCCTCAAGTAGACCACCTCCCTGAATAATCAGCTGTCAAGATTCTGCTCCAGGAATTTATGAAAGAAGGCCTGGAAGACATGTTTTTTTTTTCCTTTCCTTGGACAGGAATAGTCGTGTATGCTTTTATCCTTTTCCACTAATATCCAGAGTATTTCTGAAGATTCAGAAGGAATCTCCCAAGATCATTGTGATGACTTCCTTCTACCCCAGGCAATAGTTGTTCTCCCTGTGATGACCCTCCACTGGGCCAGTAATCAAGGAGCCTCAATTCTCACCACTGGCAACAGTGGGGGACGTTCACTGAGAGAATGACAGTACACATACAGTATTTCCAGATGCAGCTCCCTGCATCAAGTGCAGTTCCCCTTAAAAGCACACAGAGACCACAGTCACTCCAGGGCTGTTTTTCCCTCTTCCTCCAGATCCCCAGTAAGAATTCCCACTGGCACAACTATAGAGTTGAGATCTCAGCTGAGTGACCAAGCCAAGACCTCTAGCACCCTTTCTGTCCAACCAGTGCTTCATGTCCCTGCCTAAGTAGCTGACACACACACTCTTTGAGGTTTGATTTACACATGCACACATGCACACACACACACACACACACACTTGGGAAAGGATGGCACAGGTTTACTAGCTATACCCCCTTCTGCCCAAATTATAAGGTAGTTTCCACTGCCACCAGTCACTCCTTATCAGCTACTTTAAGGCCCTTAACAAAGGGTGTCTAATCTTACTGGTAGTTTGACCAAGAGCAAGGCTATTAGGAATGGCTCACACACTGTCACCAAGTAAATATGCAAGTACTCTGAAAACATAAATATCACTACACAGATCAGCCACAATGAAAGGTTTAAATATATTTAAAAATAAACAATAAAAGAACAAGGCAATACTAAATATATATTTACAGTGACTTCAGAGTTCATAACCACAGTAAATATTTAAAATAACATTGCAGTGCAGGCTCACACATCTAAACTAAGCTTTACTATATTCCTGACTGTATCTAAGAGAGGTTTACTGTTCCCTAGAAACTTACTTCATTAGAGCAAGGCAGATGTGGTGAGTGGAGCTTGTTGTTGTCAGGTCCAATACATAATGCAGAATGCTCTGTCTCACTAAGATACTTCTCAAATTAATATCTAAAATATTACTGCTGGGATAGCTTGCAGAATGGCATCATTTCTTGTCATCTGACTTCTAGTTCCCAGGCCAAAACCCCCATTGCTAGAAGCTGAAAGCATTTAGTATTTACCTGTAAAAATATACAGACAAGGGCTTTTGCTCAGATCTTTGGCAGATGTTGGAAGTCATAAAACAATTGCATTCCTTCATGCTTCAAAAGTAGCAATTAGTTCACTCCAAAGACAATACAGAAAGCTACCTAGTACAGACTTTGTGTTTCCAGTTGCATTGAAAACTTGAAAGATAGACTCTTTATTGCATAGCCTAGAAACTAATTTCATTCAAGATATTTTTCTAAAGTTTGCTGGACTGAGGTTAACCTGTTGTATTCCAGTTTCCACTGTTAAAATATATACATTTAAACAATTGCAATAAGGCATGTACATGTCTGTTCTCTTCTAGTAGGGCACACTGTAGTTACATTTAAAACACAGCACTTTGCAAATACCTTTTCAACACATACATCTGTACAAGTAGTTTGATATACACATGACATACAGTTCTAATACATTTGTAACACAAGCATCTTGTATAAATCATTTTGATATTCACCAATGACATATAATTATTTACAGAATTCCAGCTATCTCTGCTGGCAGTATCTCTGTTTGTCACACTCCCTTCTCTTGAAAATTGCCAGGGGCAATTACCACATGCTCCTTCACAGTATGGATCTACTTTTAAAAGATCATGGGTGTTTGATACACCCTGACCCCAATCAACTTCAAATGACTGCCTGAATGATAGGGTGTTAACTCCCTTTAGGCACATGTTTGTTGAGGATGTGCAACAAGTACTAATGAAGGCAAGAAAGCCTACTATTAGAAAATGAAATATTAGCAAATGGAAAGGTTGTGTATTTGGTGCCAACAACATAAGCAGCATCTATTCAGGACTAGTGTTTCTCTGAATTTTCATTATTTTTTTGAGTTACTGTCCTATGGCCTTTCTTACTCCTCCATCAAGGTTTATTTATTGGCCATTTCAACTTATCTGCCATGGATCCTCCTCTTTCAATGCATTCTTATGTCAAAATGTTTTTAAAAGGGGTTTTATATAAGAGATCTTCAAGAAAAACATTGGCCTCTCCTTGAGATCTTACTAAGAAGGTAACAGCACTCCATTTCAGCCAGCTAATCTGGCTGGCTTCAGGTTCTTAACAAGGAAAACTGTTTTACTGATTGCTCTCCTCTCTGCAAGAAGAGTATCTGAGATACAAGCTCTTACAGTGAGTCATCCTTATCTCATTTTCCACAGAGACAGGGTTTGTACAAGAACTAATCCTTCTTTTATGCCTAAACCTGTATCCAAGTTCACAAAAAGCCAAACTATTCATCTCTCAATTTTCTTTTCTGAACATATAACTGAGGGAGAAAGGATACTGTATATATTGGATATCCACAGACAGCTCAGGTACTATCTTGACATAAGTAATATTTCAGATCTTCAGATCAGTTGCTCATTTCTTGTGAATGTAAGAAGGGACAACCAACAGGCTATTTCCAAATGGTTGTCTTAGGCCACAACCTTTTGTTACGGTCATCACAACAAAACTATTCCAGGCAAGGTCAAGGCCCACTCTACCAGAATCTTGGTTTCTTCTTTGGCTTTGGCTTTTTGGAAAGGGTTGGATTCTAAAAGTATTCTAGGAACAGCAACTTGATCCTCTACATATACTTTTACAAGGTGTTACAAGCTTCATTCCTTCTCTAGGTCTAAATCAAGCTTTGCTAGGACCATTCTCCAGGTGCTCCTGGTCCCTTTCCCTTCCACCTCCCAAATGTAGTATGCTAAGATGCTCCACCCATAAAGCTAAAGCAACATCAGCAGTGATCAATATGATGAACATAGTACAATTCTGTAAGTAAACTTAACATTACAGTAGACATTTGAGTGATCACTGCTTTAGTAGGGAGGGACAGAGTGGCTACTATACCAGTGATCATATGAACATCTACTGTTATGATAAGTTTACTTTCAACTGCACTATCACTATTGTGATTCATTATCACCTTAGTAGTTTCAAGATAAATAAAAACTGAGATCTCAGACTTCAAGAGAATACGCTTTGACTTAATGAAGTAGTACCTTGCTTTGGAGTTTCAGTCACAATATAAAGCTAATAGCAACTTAGGTTATTAGCTCCATTCTCCTTCTCCAGTAAAAGTTTGAATTCTAGAAGACTTAGTCTTTTAAAATTATTTGATTCCAGTTGGATTTTTAGATGAATACTGCACTTGGACAGTTCCACTGTGAAAGAGGAAAAAGAAAGGCCATGAACATTAGCGAACAAGAAAAATCCGATGTTTTAAGGTTCTGTGTTTAGGAATCTGATCAGCCTGAGCACTATCTTAGACTGTCGTGTCTGTAAGATTAGCTTTTTAATCATTATTTGCTGTACCTTAGGTATAATAAGGAAATAATTACAAAGTGCAGTAGGAGAACAGTTTCAACAGACAATGTTTTTGGGCACTCCACTTATTACTGTTGAGGTTGTATTTTACTTTTAAAAACAATGTTCATTTTACAGTAGGCACTACAAATCTACACAACTATACAAGACAATTTAAAACAACTGAAAAGGAATGCTGAATCCTTTTTATTTAAACTGCATTCTAAATTCTAAATTCAGAACTCTCTACAATAAACTACCACAGTATATTAAGCAAGCAATAATGCCTGACAGGGTGTGTGTGTTAATATAGCAATAACCCACGCTTGGGTGTGGGTAGTGCTGGATTTACCCATGGTTGGTGAGGTTTGGTCACGAGGGCAAAGCCCGTGTGGCCAAACAAAGACAATAGTGGGTAAATCCAACATTACCCACCCCCAGAAGTGGGTTATTGCTATTATACAATGACATTAAAGAAAAAAAAATAATTACTTTTCTTAAATAATGGTATTGTATAATGCCTCCTTGCTGCCCTTCCACAGCTGTCTGGTATTCTGCAGCAGTTCTGATGTACTGCGCATGCGTATGCTTATGCTGTACATCAGAGCTGTGGGTGGAAGCAACGGAGAAAGCAAGATCTCCGTTGCTTTTTTTAAAGTGTCTCGCTATGTTAAATCCATTTAACATAGCGAGACAGCTTTAAAAAAAGCAACGGAGAAAGGAAGATCTCCTTTCTCGCTATGTTAAACTCCTTTAACATAGCGAGACAGTGTCTAAACAGCAACAGAGATCTTACGTTCTCTGTTGCTGTAAAAAAAAAACTTATACTAATGGAAAAAGTCCGGGTGACCGGACCTTTTTCCATTAGTATAAGCCTGATTTACAACGTGCATGCTGACCAATCAGTGTGCACATTTTGGAATATTAATGGGGGGTCATTGTATAATGTGTAATTAACACCAAGAGCGGCCTTGGGTCAACTGGTGCCCTAGGCAAAAGGGGTCCATGGTGCCCCCCACACCACCTAGGTGTCCCCATCCTGGTCTACCTAAACCAAATAAATACTGGAAAAGCACCCCTGCTAGAACAGTGCCCTAGATGGCCGCCTAGTTGGCCTATGCCCAAGGCCAGCTATGATTAACACCCACCCAGGGGTGTTATGAGGCCCAATGTCGCAGGTGGATATTATGCTATGGATATGTTTTCAGCTTAAATTTTAGCTCAACATTTCTTTTCTTCAATAAATAAATTGTCTTATCTCTTGGTTTATCAAAGAAATTCCATTCTGTTCTTTTTTCCTAACTCTGAAGGACTGGCTCAGTGGCTTCTCTGTCTGCAACAAATTAGCCCATTCATTCCATGAAGGCAAAAGTAGGGCATTCCCAGGCCATTTGAGATCCCTTAGCCTAATCAGTCCACACATTCTCTCATGGTGAAGGTCAGGTGGTAGAGAGCAGGTGGAGCACTCCCCTTCCAAGCAGCATGTGTTTTGAGCTTCATTATTGCTGTCTTGTTGTAGGGAATGTGTCTCTGCACACTTCATTGGCTACTTGCAAATGTACAGTGGGAACTCATGCTCATGCACCCATGCTCCACAGGTGCAACAACAAATGCTCCTGCTATGTGTCACCCATGTGCCAAGCCACAGCCACACCTGCCTCCCTTCCCCCAGGGTGGATGAGCCAGCAGCTAACACAGTGATTGTAGAATTCACCTTTGTAGCTTATGAATTACTCCCTTATTTTTCATAGCTCCTAAACAGTAGCTTTCAATAATGTGTATTCTTATTTCTTTATAACTATCTGAGGCATCACAGACTGTTGCTTGCTCCCTTAGAATTGTGTACTACATATGTTGTTTTATAGGTGTCCTATACCGCACTTCTCAATTAAAAAAAATCAAATTGTACAGTTTTCTTTAGCTGAAAATACATGTTTAACTTTTCCAGCACATCAGCAGATCTGACATTGTATGTGGCATAGGCTTGTAGATTTAATTAACCTTATTCCATATTAATAATAGAAGTATTAACGAGAGCCCCCACCATTTTGCATTACTACCTCAATATTAAATTCCAACTCTTCCAGAGTATTTTATAGATTAGCCAACACTTCACCAACTTTGCAGTCATTCAGAATGCCTGCTATGCCAAGACAAGGTAATAAATTCTGAAAGTGTCTACATACAGAATCTCATTACAAATTCTAGATGTAAAACAAACACTGCCAAGCTCACCATATAGTCACTGAAGTTTTCTGATGCCAGATGTATGTCATGTATGGGAATGCATAAACTGCAGGTAAAAAGTCTGTTATGCAGACATTCTCATGTCTCAAACAACAGGAAAACATGTTGTGGGGTTGTGCTAATGGAATACAGCAGATTTGAGATTTCCCCTGTATCTGGAGGAAATAATTCATAGAAAACAAAAATAAAAATAAATAAAAAACAGAGAAACTAGTGGTCTTAAAATTTCATTGAAGAGCCCAGTCAGAATAATTTCCAAAAATCATGAAACCTATTTAGTGTTCCAAAGCAACAAGCCTTTATTTGTCACAGACAAGCAATCCTCAGTAATAAACAATCAGAAATATTTTAACAATGTTAAACATATCAGCTTTTATTTATTTAGAAACAACCATGCATGTGTGTGGCCCTAGACCACATCCCGAACTACCTGCCATATGCAGTACAGCTCAGTCTGTATATCAGTACAGGTAATGTAGGCTACTGGCCTTTCTGCCATGTAATGCATGCAGTACAGATACCAACATATATAAGGACCACCAGCTGCAATGTAAAAGTCTGTTCATTTGAATGGGGCATGTCTTTACTTAGACATTCAATACCAATCTAAAAAGTCCTGTAGTGTTGTAAGACAGATTAACATTTCAGAATCAGGTAAAGGGCACCAGGATTCCTTATCAGCTTATAGGGCATCAGGAATCCAAGAGGTCTTTTCAAAGAGTCAGGTCTTTGTGTTAATTTTTTTTAGATATCATGTTTCCTCGTGTAACTTGTTTTGAAACTGGCTCATTTTCTTAAGACATGCACTAGCAGTGTTTCTTATTTTTTATCTGAAGTTACAATAAATTAAATTGTATAACTATTAAATCTTGCCTACATTTTCCATTAAACTACGTGTGTCACAGCTGCAGAGAAAATGCGTAGTAGTGCTATTTCACCAGACACATTTTTACTGTAACACCAATTTACTGAAGACTTATTTCTCTTCTCCAGTGCAGTACTTTGAGTGATGTTGGCAAATACGTTAGAGAGAGATATGTTTATTCAATTCATATGAGCAGAATCTCAAACATGAATTATACAGAATGTGTATAAAACCATCATTTGTACTATGCAGGTCATATATGTTATATTGTACAGTCACAGTCTCATCATGTCCCAAAAGATGCATCGATTCCCAGGTTCAGAAACAAAAATGCACAGCAGAATCAATGTAAATTGTCAGCTTGGAATAATTTCATAAATATCTTACCACTCATCTCACCTATCTTATATACGTTCACACAATGTATAACAAAGACTGATAATGATCAGAGGTCCACAACAAAGTATAGGCATTTATGCTCCCATTATGGCTATAGGACAACTCTGCACTATTTTTGAAATTTCATTGCCAGTACTAGCAGAAGTTCAGGAAATGTTCATAGCCTGATAGTACTACACACTACTGCTGTGTGAGGCAAGCTTTCCCCTACACTAGCCACTTGGTAAGATATGTTGTACAGTAGCTAGCTGCCTTACTCAGTAGCACTGTATGCCATGAGCATAAACAACTGTGTCTCATGCAGAATCACAGTCATTAGGCATGTGAACCACGCTGAGGTCATTACCACATGGTAATGAAAAGATCTGGCACTGTACATACTATCATTAATGGAAACATTGTAGCATTATAGTGCTGTGGTGGGACAAGATAGAGTGTGTTTGCTTGAAGTTGCAGGTTTGCCTGCAACACAGGGGACTCCATTACAGGTAACAGCATTATTTCTGTGCAAAGGATTTTTTTTTCTCCTTTTTTCCTTTTTTGTGGTGCCAGTATGTTGCTCAGTACTGTATGCTGAGCAATACACTAGCAGGGGAGAGGAATCAGGATCATTGTACAGTTTGCCATTGTTGTCCCATATATTACATAGCTCTCAACCAATCAGGGTCACATCCTGAAAAAAGTCAGGGATAATCATGGACACTTTTAAAATATTAGTTCTATGAACCTGAGGCATGAACAGAATTAGAGAATGTGAATTAATGGTGATGAGACAGTCCAGGGGACTGGCTTATTCTAATTAGCCACGTGGTCATCCCAGAAGTGCCTGCAGCTACTGATTTACACTGCTGAGTGATTCAGAGAATCACTTAGCTGTATAAATGACCACAGTCAGCTGAAAAATTTAACTCAGCTAAAAGGCTGTAGCCAACAATTGACTTCTACAAAAGAAGTTGCAGTGCAGGTAAGTGAAGTAGAGCTCAGCAGATCCATAGGTGTGTGTGTGTGTGTGTGTGTGTGTGTGTGTGTGTGTGTGTGTGTGTGTGTGTGTGTGTGTGTGTGTGTGTGTGTGTGTGTGTGTGTGGGGAGGGGGGTGTCTGTGCTAATAAATGCATGAAACAACAGAGGAAAGTACCATTGCAAAGTAATTTTTGTATGAGCAGCACATATCAGCAATTCAGAGACAACCAAATTAGCCGATAATGAGGGCTTCCTCATTATGGTTAAAGCTGTCTCTGAATCGCATTTTTCACAATTGCTTAATTTGACGTATCTGCATAGGCACTTTACATGATCTTAAACAGGTTCTTCTGAATCCTAGGGTGAGTGTTTGATTCAGTGGGAGGGAACCTTCAGGATTACCATGTTTAGACTTTCTGATAGGTTGGGGGAAAGAATGCTTGCATTTTTTTTGGCAAGGAGCGCTTTTCATATATGTACAGAAGGAAAGTCACTGTATCCCACAACTTTCTGTACAAGAGGTGCTTATACTTGGGGTGTTGGTGGCACTTAGGCTCAGATGTTGTTGAGTTCAGCAAAGGCTAAAATTTATTTATGGAAGCAAAATTGATCACTAATTTACTAAAGTGTAACATAAATATACTTCAGAATATTCACAAAAAACACACCTCAGTGGAAAGAAAAATGTGTCCAAAAACCACAGGCACAGCCAGGCAATGAAGTAGAGTAGATTTAATAATCCAAAAATAGCTGAACACAATAAACAGTAAGCGCTTTCATCCAAATCGGACTTCCTCAGACTGAATAATGTGTATTAAAACATTGCACCTTAAATACTTATCTAAAAACACATGACATACTAGTAATGATGTAACTTCCTTCTCTTAAGATAGGCTACAAAATCAGATCTATCATTTAACCCAGGTGGATAGCAAGCATTCAGTTTTACCTGCCATACATATTCTTTCCACCCCAACTCATCTTCTGCATCAAATCTATTACTAACATTAGTTACTTCATCCAAAACAATAAATTTAATATCTACATGACATCTTGTGTTATTTTGTAGTGTTTACTAAGTGCATTTTTATCATCTTTTGTAAGGACAGCGTACCTATGCTCATATATTCGTCTATTTAATTCTCTTGAATGCTTGCTATTTTTTAGATAAGTATTTTTAGATAAGTATTTATGGTGCAATGTTTTAATACACATTATTCAGTCTGAGGAAGTCCAATTTGGATGAAAGCGCTTACTGTTTATTGTGTCAGCTATTTTTGGATTATTAAATCTACTCTACTTCATTGCCTGGCTGTGCCTGTGGTTTTTGGAGACATACTTCAGAATATAGTGATTTAATACTATTTTAAGCGTGTGAACATATGAAGATATGTGTGTGATCATCAAGCCTGTCATGCCCACACAAAGTTAGTGCTTGGACAACTATACCATCTCTCTTTTCTTGTCTTACTGTCATCTCTAATTTATGTCCCAACCATTCTTCATCTCCTCACATCTAATGTCTTATCCATCTGCCTTCTTTTAAAATATGGCCTCTTTTTTCATTCCAGACATAACAATCCTGCATCATACAATCTTTATCCTTTGTCATTTCATAGTTATACAAAAGATCCAAATTATCCTTCCAGTCCCTTACTTCCATCAGTGTGTGTGTGTGTGTGTGTGTGTGTGTGTGTGTGTGTGTGTGTGTGTGTGTGTGTGTGTGTGTGTGTGTGTGTGTGTGTTACAGAGTTGTCATCCTTCTTCTACAGTCTACCCTTATCACTTCCTTTAAAATTGTATTGCTTTAATTTGAATCCATCTACAGTTTTGTAGCTTTTCTTCAGGAAAGCATCTAGAATTACAAACAAAAGCCCAAAGCAGACTTTATCAGAATGTTTTAGAATGTCTTTTAACCTTAAATAAAGTATTTAAGTTAGTACCTTTTTATAGACAGAATTATTGCCTGTCACTACATTATGTCAACAGCCTTACTATGGCTGATATACAGTTACTCTCTTCCTATCCCAAATGGTCTTCAGACATCTTCAGAATATGCACTGTCTGCATTTAAGCAATAAGCTGAAAATAAACATTGTACATTATCAACTACAATCACAAAATAAAAACACATAACTTTCTCAGATCCCTATTCTACTTCATTCTCAGAAAATGCCTTTTCCAAAATATCTTCAGTTCTTTAGAACACCCTCCCATATATTATACAAATTACCATACTCTCTTCCTAGGAAACAGAACTCCATACACACCGATCTGAATTACATTCCTTTAAATGTTTTGACTCTGGCTAGCCTTCATTCTATACTGCATTATCTATTCAAATGTTACAGAATTTACAGTATGGTTGTTTATCTTTTCAGCTTTTATGTGACATGGCTTATTGGTAAATCACTTTGGCTTTTCCTGGTTAGCGGTCACCACAGCGGAATTCCGGTCCGCTAATGATTGGCAGTAGATTTTTATGGTGCCAAGTTACCAGCCCGACACCCAAACTTCAGCGAAGGCACACCCATTCACGCATGTCTTTTGAACGCCACTCGACTGCGGGGAGGACATGCAGACTCCACACAGAAGGCACTCCAGCCAAGAATCGAACAGGAGAACCTCTTGTTGTGAGACAATAATGCTACCGCTGCACCACCGCGGCTTTAGCAGAATTTACAGTATGGTACTCAACTTTTTTTGGCTAGCCAGAGTCAAAACATTTAAAGGAATGTAATTCAGATTGGTGTGTATGGAGTTCTGTTTCCTAACATCCTGTAGGTGTTGTACCTTCCCTACCCCTCTGTTCGCTGTGCCTGCACATTTGCACAGGTTCCTTTCCTGAGTGACCCCCCCCCCCCAACCTGAGATTCACTGCATAAAGCAAGTTCTACCTTCTTCACTGAAGCTGGCTATCTTAACTAAGTAAAACCTCTGGGAAGCAAGAACCTGACTCCCTCCAGCTTTTCAATTGTAATAGGTTGAACTACAATTTAGTTTTTGTAAATTGTTGAGGCTTAATGGTGTATGCACAACAACAGTGAAGGGATCTAGCCAATTGCCACTAGATTGGGCTATACTACTTTGAATCAGCCTTACACTCACACAGTGTTCCAGTCCCAAGCATTTACTTTTTAATTTGGTAAAGTAATTTCACTCCCTCCTTATTGACTACATTGCTAGTTTACCCTTAGGATCCAATTAAAATTAGCCTGAAAATTGGTGTACAATTAAAAAAGAATAAAACAAATTAAAGTACAGCCAACAACACTGCTTACATACAATCATATAAACCAAAAGCCCAAGGTAACTCTCAGAGTTGGTCCTCACCTTACACTGATAGATTTCCAGCCCTTCTCCCTGTGGGGGAGGAATCCATAAGTTCCTGGTTAATCCTGTCCTGACTGCTCTCTTCTCCATGTCTGCCACTCCCACCCCCACCCCCTAATTATCTTCATTAGTCAGCCCCCTCCTAGGGTGCCATCTTTAATCAAACTCTCTACTACCAGACTCATTAATTTCATCCTGTAGCTGTTGTACCTTCCCTACCCCTCTGTTTGTTGTGCCTGCATAGTAAGTAAGTTACTCTGCATTACTGTCCTCTCTTTGCTGTTAGCTGATGATTTATTTGGTTATTACTGTTAACTACTGAGGTATTTGATGGTGCTAAGCTGTAACTGCTGTTCAGAACTCCTATATGTTTTGAGATCTAGCTAATGATCTAACTTACAAACTGCTTGTTTTTTTATCTTGTTTTATGAAGGTAGAGCTTTAATTGTTGAATATCTGACAGGCATCCTGCTGTTTTGCAGAGGTCATTCATGTTCTGATTAGAAGACTTACATGCTGGACTTTATAATTGCTTTTATAGAAGGCTAAGTGAATGTAGTTCATGTTACTGTTAGTTCATACCGAATAACATAGCTCTAGAATTATTGTCCTAAAACAGCCATACTTTGCTTTGTGCATTATATCCTGTGTATATTCACTGAAGTATACAGCTGTTATCACTGGACTTAGAGGCTGTATGTTACTGCTCTTAGTCTGTGATTTTACAGAGCTGATACTGTAAGCACTATAATCAATTTTAATTATAATGTATGCAATATAATTAATTTTACTCTTCAGCTCTATTCCTTGCATGCTCTCCACTTCACATTCTTGTAACCTTTGCACTAATTCTGCCTTATTTACCTTTATTTTTCAGTTTGCATGGGTTTCTTTCCTAAGTGACCCCCCCCCAACCTGGGATTCACTACATAAAGCAATTTCTACCTTCTCCATTGAAGCTGGCTATCTTATAGGTTCATACTAGGCTATCTGCCCTAGGGCATTTATAAGCCTAGCCAGAATGTGTTTGGCTTTCGCCACCCATTTTAAATTTATTTTGCTATGCCCTTTTTCGAGGTTAGTATACTGTGCCTCTATCTAACAGTGACACAGAAGTGATACCCGGGGTAAACTTACGATCTCCCATCCACTCATCAAGATTCCTCTTGAAGAGAGTCAATGAGAGACTCTGCCTAACCTGGACTGGGATTTTTATTCCAGAGTGAAGGGAGCCTCTGGGTTATGAATCTGTCCCTCCAGCATGTCCTATTTATTTCAGTGCTGAGGTTCAAGTCTCTCGAGCGCGTAGCTCGATGGGATTTGGATTTTCTGAGGTGCAGCATGTCCATTAATTCCGGGTTGGACATGGCTTTATACGTCAGGCACAGATCGCCTCTGAACAGGCGGTATGCCACTGAGTAGAGCTGGAGTTTCTTTAACCGGGCAGCATATGGCATCTGTTTGAGCCCTTTGATCCTCTTGGTGAGGTAATGCGTTTGGGGTCTTTCCAGTTGCTGCAGGTGTCTGGTAAGGTACATCCCAAACGGGGCATTGTACTCAATTATGGGCCTGATGAGGGATGAGTAAAGAGGCACGATGACCTCCCCTGATCTAGATGTGAATCCCTTCATGATTAGGTGGGCTATATAAAATGTTTTTCTAACCACTTTGGCCACGTGGTTGTCAAATGAGAGATTGCTATCAACTTGGGTCCCCAGGTCCCTAATTACTTCTTCTGCACTTAATGGATTTCCACCTATGTGGTAATTTGTGGGCACTTTGTTTTTGCCAAAGGGGATGACTATACACTTTTTGGCATTTAGCTTGAGGCCATGGCACTGGCACCAGTTGTCTGTTTCTATGAGGCCCTTTTGGAGGATGCTTGTGTCGGCTGGAGAGTCGATTATGGCACCCAGTTTGCAGTCATCTGCGAACTTGGTCAGCCACAGTCCTTCTGTGTTGGCCTGTACCTCTGAGAAATATATACCGAACAAGAGAGGTCCCAGGACTGAGCCTTGTGGGACACCACTTGTAACTGGTTTGGAGTCTGACATGGCTCCAGCAATTCTAACCATGTGGGTTCTGTCCTTGAGCCAGTTTGCAATCCATCTAGTGACATAGGGGTTTATATTTAAGCTGGTGAGGTTATCTATAATGCCCGAGTGGGGTATTGTATCGAAGGCTTTTGCGAGGTCCAGGTAGGCTGTGTGGACCACCTTCCCCTCGTCAATGGCCTTGGTGACTGTTTCAAAGAAATCAACCAGGTTTAAGAGGCAGGATCTGCCCTTAACAAAGCTTAACTGGGTAGGATCCAGTGTTTGTAGGTCCCCAATATCTTTATTTATGAGGTCCATGATGATCCTTTCCATAGCTTTGCAGACCAAGCTAGTCAGGCTTATGGGGCAATAGTTTCCAGGATCCGTTGAGGCACCACCTTTATGGAGAGGGACCACTGTTGCTGTACGCCACTCTTTGGGCACATATCCTGTAGTAAGGCTGAGATTGAACAGTAGTTTTATGTTTGGGTTTAGCTCTTCTTTGAGTTCATGTAGGACGCAGCCCGGGACACCATCTGGTCCCATTGATGCTGTGTTTTTTGCTTTTGAGAGGGCGGCTCTTACCTAAGCATCTGAGATGTCAGGGGGGCAGCACTCTGCTGGGATAGATATTTGCCCTTTTGGTGGGGAGTTTGCGCTGAACCTGTCAGCTAGGATGTTGGCAATGTCTGTGGGTTTGGTGTATTTTTTGTCATTTTGGACTAATTCTGAGCATATCTGGGAATTACCACCCAGGTTCCTAACATAACTAAAGAAAGCCTTGTGATTATCCTTAGTGTCCTGTGCAATTTTTCTCTCGAAGCTGGCCTTAGACAATTTTATGTGTGCCCGTAGTTTTTTGCTAATACTGATCAGTGATGCCTTCCCTTTTTGGGATTTTGCTTTATCATTTAGTAGCTTCCTCCTTCTATTGTATAGTTTGTTTATGGCTGGGGTCCACCAGACAGGATGTCTGCCTTTGGAGGATTGGGTCTTGGTTTTATTTGGGATCGCATGATCCATGCATTCCTGAAGGTGTTCATAGAATGCATTTATAAAGGATGCTGCGGTCTGGGCCGTATTTTCCACAGGCCCGGGGGCTTTGAAGGATTCCACCTCAGTTTTGAGGAGTGTAAAATTTGCTTTAGAGAAGTTTTTCACTGTGGTTTTCTGGGCAGGGGGTGGGGTCGGGATGTGAATATCCAGTGAGATTAGTTTATGGTCTGATCTTACCAGTGAGGGATACACTTCTGGTCTGGAGCATAGAGTCCCCATGTTGGTGATGATCAGGTCCAGTATGTTTTCCCCTCTTGTGGGAGTGATAACAAGTTGTTCCATAGCATTTGAGTTTATAAATTCTAGGAACCTTTGGGCTAGGGTGTTGGAGCTAGAGTAATGCTCCCAGTCTATGTTTGGGTAGTTGAAGTCGCCCAATATAATGGTGTTTGGAGAGACCTTCATATTTTCCAGTGTTCTCAGGAAGGCCGAGTGGGGTTCCTGGGTTTGGGAGGGTGGTCTGTAGCAGGCTATAAACTGGAAGGCAGTTTTACCCACTGTTAGTTGCACATGGATAGTCTCTGATGCTTCGTGCTTTGCCACCAACCTGGAGGTGTGGGTATCTTTGATGAATATCGATACTCCCCTCCTTTTGTGGTTCGGTCCAAGTTTTGGGGCGAAAAGCATGGTATGAGGTATAACCTGGTAGTGCTGGGGTGCTCTCGGGAGCCCTGAACCAGGTTTCTGTTACTGCACAGATATCGATGTTCTCCATGCTAAGGAGAGTTTCAGTGCATACATCTTGAGGTTTAGACTTCTGGCGTTGAGTAGCATTACTCTTAGTTTCTTATCCCTTGTGATACCTATGGAGGTGGGTTTGTCTTTTGAGCCTTGCCTAAAAAGGCACTATGGGGTAGCAAGAGCCTTTGCCAATATCCGAAAGCCCAGGGGTGACAGGTGCAAGCCGTCCCTAGCGAAGCATCGTGGCTTGTCGAGCATATCATCCCAAGCTGACAGGCATTGGATCCCCTTTGAATGACACCAGTACTTAAGCCAATTGTTGAAATTGATCATCTTGTCTTCATATTGTGGCATCATTCTTGGTGAGGGTAAGATGCTACTCAAGGTCAGGGTCATACCGGCCTGGGCTACATGCTCAGAGAGCTCCTTTATGTCTCTTTTCATGTAGTCCAGGGAGGTACGTCTCAGGTCATTCACACCAGCATGGACAATGACTGAGTCATATTTGTACTTGCCTTGGAGTGACCTGAGTGCTTGTGTTATGTGGCGGATCCTAGCACCCGACAGGCTGCTCACCGTGACCCTCTCCTTGTTCAGCCTGGTGAGCGGGACGTCAGTGTGCCTGACGATAGAGTCACCTATTACAAGTATATCAGGTGTGTTGTTTAGTCTTAAGGGCTGTGACTGTTTGGCACACTGGCTTTGTGAGATATGTGTTGCACGTGTTTTGTTTTGGGGTAGCGGCTGCTTGGGTGTCTGCTTTGGAGGTCTCTGCTGCTTCAGCAGATCTTTATTTAGAGCCTCCAGTATGTTTTGTGTGATTATGTGTTTGGTTTGCTGTCGTGGTAGGTCTATGTGAGACTGGAATTGTAGTGAGTATGGTTTCCTTCTCCTCCTGACTGGTTATGCCAGTTCTGAGTTGAGAGAGCTTAGCCTCCAGTTTGGCTATATGGTTGCATCTCTCACATGTGTTGGAATTTGTTGGGAGGAGGAGAGGGTTGTCTGTGTACATGAGGCAGTTGTAACATTGCCTCAAGATTCCCAGATTCACCAGCTGGACCGGAGAGGAGATTGACAACTGACCTTTGGACATGCTAGAATAATATTGGGAATTCCTTAATAATTGAAAACCAGGGCCAGTGGGGAGTTAGGGTGTAGTGCTTTTAATTTTTAGTGCTGACTTATATAATTGCTTTAGTGAGCAAGTGCCAGGTAACTTAAGTGCAATGTGTTACAGGTAACTTAAATGCAAAAACAACAAACAGTAACTTTCTTTCAAGTGAAACAAGGAAATAAGTACAGTAAGCAATGCAGATATCACTAAGTAAAACCTCTGGGTTAACTAAGTAAAACCTCTGGGAAGCAAGAACCTGACTCCCTCCAGCTTTTCAATTGTAATAGGTAAACTACAATTTAGTTTTTGTAAACTGTTGAGGCTTAATGGTGTATGCACAGCAACAGTGAATGAAGGGATCTAGCCAATTGCCACTGGATTGGGCTATACTACTTTGAATCAGCCTTACACTCGCACAGTGTTCCAGTCCCAAGCATTTACTTTTTAATTTGGTAAAGTAATTTCGCTCCATCCTTATTGACTACATTGCTAGTTTACCCCTAGGATCCAATTAAAATTAGCCTGAAAATTGGTATACAATTAAAAAAGAATAAAACAAATTAAAGTACAGCCAACAACACTGCTTACATACAATCATACAAACAAAACCAAAAGCCCAAGGTAACTCTGAGTCAGTGTTAGCCCCACTCCGCTCACCCTTGCTGCGCTTAGCTTGCTCTGTTCCCCTCCCTGCCCCCACTAGTGCTAAATTTAAGCCAGACTTTGCCACTCCCATGCCACTCCCCTCCTGCTAAGTACCAATCAGCACCTCACACATCATTGAGCAACCCTGCCCCCTTAACCCATTTCCTTCTCTCTCATTCTTCCACACCCTGTTAGCACAGTCAGCCATCAAATTTGGCTCACCCCCTATCAAAATGCAAACAAGCAAAAAAACACTAATTACCCAAATGCCTATACTGTTTCTATTTTACCATCTCACTGCCTATGAACAAACACTTGACCATGGTATTCACTACCCAAATGGTCAAACAGACACCCATGACTTCACACATAACACCAAACACTTTACCTTCCCCTGCACCCCAAATATACCACTCTCTATAAAATACCACCCCTGTACAGCCACAAAACATAATCCTAAAGACAAAGACTATATAAAGCTTATTAACAAACTCCTAAAGCTCAGAATATCCTGTCATTATAACCTTATAACACATGGAGACATTCATCCCAACCCTAGCCCACCCACACCTAATAACCTCCAGTCCCCTACCACAACCCCCACAGTCAAGCTACCCATGAATACTCCCACTAGTTCCCTACTAGCATTTCACCTAAATATTAGAAGTATTAACAATAAGATTCCTAACCTACACGCCCTCCTAGCAACCCACTCTCCAGACATTATGTGTCTTACAGAAACCTGGCTAAAACCCAGTACTACTGACAATGAGATACTACCTCCAGAATACAATATTCACTGGTTAGACCGTGCTACAAGGAAAGGAGGTGGGATAGCAGTCCTAAAAATACTCTAACCGTTAACAGAGACACCATTCAACCTCCCCAATTCAATAACGCGGAACTCCTCATAATCAAGCTACAGATTTAACCAAAACAAACACTTGAACATTGTCTGTGCATACATTCCACCAGGCAACAACCTAAATACCCTAGAAGATCTCCTTTACTGGTTATCCACTACCTATCCCCAAGAAACCATAGTTCTTGGTGATATTAACACCAACTGGCACCCCTGCTCCTCCGACCCCCCCCCATTCATATAAACGTATCTGGGTTTAAACAGACCATAACCTCTCCCACTAGGATAAACCAACCAACCAGCAAGGAAAGTATTCTAGACTGGATCCTAGTTAATAACCAACTCCAACTGTACACAGCTGGTACTCTCCCTGATGACCTCAGTGACCATTGTCTAACCTATATCATAAAACATAAGGCAGGAAACCCTCACCAGCCCAAATATAAAACATTTAGAAACAGGAAAAACTTTGATGCTGCTATATTCCAAAATGAACTAAAAGCAGTTGACTGGTCAAAACTAACAAATCTAACATTAGAGGAGGCCACAGATCACTTTAACACTAAATTCCTAAGTATCCTTGATTCCCATGCTCCAGCACGTACAATAAAAACTAGATCAAATACAGCACCATGGCTCACAAAAGATACCAAAGCTAAAATCAAAACTAGAAACAGAGCCTGGGCCAGCTGGAGAACAACCAAAGTACCACTTGACCATCTAAAATATCGTCAACTCAGGAATGATACAAAAAAATCTATTTTACTGGATAAAAAAAGTTTCTACCAAAATCTCCTACAAAAACACCACAACAACCCTCAAATGTTTTGGGCAGGCTTAAATCAACTACATTGTCCAGGTCACTCCACCACCCCAACCCAGGCTAACTACACTCATAGCTCCCCAGAGACAATAGCTAGTGCCTTTAATAACTTTTTCACTGAAACAATTCAATCCCTAGCAAATCAACTAACCTCCTCTAACTTAAACCACATGCCTAATCTACCTAATAATCACCTGGAATTTGGCATCCAACCAATATCCACTAGTTTTATCAAAACACTTCTAAAAAATCTAAAACCTACCACCCTCGCTGCTGACCTCCTCCCTGCAGAATACCTACAAATAGCTGCAGATGCCATTGCATATCCCATATCTATTCTCATCAACAGAACCTTATCTGAAAATGCTATCCCCTCCCTCTGGAAAATATCTCACGTCATCCCACTCCATAAAGGTGGAAGCTCCTCAGACATATCCAACTATAGACCCATTGCCATTCTTTCCCCACTAGCCACAATAATGGAGAAATGTGTACACAAGCAACTAATGCAATACCTTTCACAGAATAACTTACTATCTGACTCCCAGCATGGTTTCAGGCCATACCACAGCACCACCTCAGCCTTCCTTTCCTTTACTACTGCCATAAACCAAAACAGGAATGACAATAGGCTAACCTCTGCCCTCTTTCTTGACCTATCAAAAGCCTTTGACATGGTCAACCATGAACTTCTCATTCTTTCACTAAAATCTATTTCCCTCAAGTCTGCTATCCAGTGGTTCCAGTCCTACCTGACAGCAGGTGGTACTATGGCAGGGCAAACTCTCCAGCCAGTTACCTGTCACACTTGGTGTCCCTCAAGGGTCCATACTAGGTCCACTACTCTTCTCTATTTTTATCAACAACCTCCACACTGCTATCCCTAAAGCCATCTGCATCCAATACGCAGATGATTCCACTCTTATCTGCTCAGCCACCTCCCCATCCAACTTGCAAATCTTAACCCAAAATACATTTAACACTATCGAGAACTGGCTCACCAATCAATGCCTACTTCTGAACCCCAATAAAACTAAACTTCTACTCTTCTCTCCCACTAGTAGATCCACCACACTTTCATTCTCTGTCACATCTAACAATGGTACCACTATTTCCCCAGATAATCACACCAAACTGCTAGGGGTTATCATAGACAATAATCACAAATTTGACCTACAGGTCAACAAAACCATACAGACCATCAATAAGAAGCATGGATCACTGTATAGAAACAAGACATTTTAACCCCATTGGCTAGGACTGCAATCGCCTGATCACACCTACTCTCTACTCTCTTATATGCCTCGTCTGTACTCTCAGACCTCAACAAATCCGAACTAGGTAAGCTGTCCCATAGCTACAATCATATTGCCAGATTCGCCACTGGCTCCACCTATAGAACCCACCACTTCCAGAACCTTAAACAACTAGAGTGGCTAGAACTGCCCAGTTTAATTCAATTCAATCAACTCCTAATAGCGCACAAAATTTTGTACCACCCTGAGGATGCCCCCTCACTTAAAAATATTATTAAGCCATATAGCAATCTAAGATCCCTACAGTCAGCCGATAAACTACTGGTCCAAACCCACAAAGTTAATAACTCTGCTGGTGAATCCCTGTTTGCCAACTTCATTGGCAAAACCTGGAATTTGTTGCCAAACTATATAACCCTACAATCCTTCAAAAGTATCTTCAAAAAAACCTCAAACAGTATCTCAAAGTGACTTGGCTATGCCCAAGTACCAACCCTGATTAAGTTATAAACTAAAAGCATATTCTGCAATTATCATAACTTGTAACTACATCACCAAGCTCTGCTTCCAATCTGATGTCTCTTACTTTTAATTGTCTGTCCATGACAATTGTGAGTCCATACTAGGGAACACTACTAATTGTATATAATCACTTTGTTTTTATAATTGTTTGCTAACTTCTGTGTAATCTATGTAAGCTTAGCTTTGTGGAGCTTTTCTCCCCGAGCCTCCGCTGAATATGGACATGTATCCAGTCGGACTATCTCGGTAAACAAATGTAAAATAAAATAAATAATAAATAAATAAATAATTACAAGTAATAATGTTACACATATTTTGCATATACGTTATCCAGTTTGTATCCATGTATTTATTATCTGTCTCTGCCTGGGCAACAAGCTGTTGGCTGACAAAGTGTCTTTGGGCCTGGTTCATTTGGTGCTAGAGGGTTTCAGTGCTGCAGCTCCTTCAGCTTTTCTAAAGAGCGTGTACTTTTTTTGTACTAAATGTATAGTCTTTTTATTTATTTTTTTCTAAGCTGCAGAACTCTTACAGCTCATACTGTACAAGTATGCAGTTGTGCAAAGGACTATTAAAAGAATGGTCAGTTTGGCTATTTTTCTAAGTCAAACCATCTGAAAATATAGTATCTCCTATAAAGATAAGGCTGTCACACCTTCTGTGTTCTCCTCCTGCTGCAGACCATTTATTGAAGTGAAATTTTCTGTAAGTCAGCTAAGCTGCCCAGACAAAGCAGCTGTTTAAGAAAAAAAAAATACTTGTCTGTTGGCTCTCAGATGACTTTCTTGCCTGATAATGGCAGGCTTCTTATTCTATAAAAAGTGGCATGGAAAGGAGTTGTGAGAGATAAGACAAATGGACTAGTAATTACAGAATAATTTTACCTTACTTCATTATCTATTATTTTCTATTATCCATGTGTCTGAGTCCTAGACAAGTTGCCATTAAACTTTTTTCTTTCACTCAGCTTGTAGGTTGTCTTACTGGTGCTGGACTTGTAACAAAACAATCACTGAAATGACTTGATGGTGGTGGAAAGAGTGCTTGTATGTCTAAGAACAACAGGTTAAAAGTTACAAAATTTATTCTCAGGCTAAATATTTATTTATTGATTTTGCATTTGTTAACCGGGTTGGTCCAGCTGGGTAAGAATTTACCCTTTTTCAGTGGAGATCTGAGGGGAAAGGCCCCAAATAGACATACAAATACAGACAAATTAACAATATTAAAGAGCAAAGCAATCTTATGGATACAATGGATAAGAAGAACATAATGTACTCAGTGGAATAGTACATAGCTATATATACAAAATGTGTAGTAATAGGTTGTAACAGGAGTAACAACAATAATAAATCCAGCAGGTATATAATGAGTTACTATAGTCACCCTGCTTTTGTGTTACTGTGACCATTCTGTCTTCCATTTTCATTACAATTAAATATCAGAAGTGATATGGTAAGGAGGTTTGATGTTTATGAAAACAGAGGACCGTTATGTGATCACTGCTGAAAGATTCTAGATACGGCATGCTGGAGGGCAGCATATAGCTATGTGTCTGAGAATGACAAGTTGAAGTACCTTAAAGTGACCATCGTGGCTTTCAGTGAATCATCAGAGATATACACAGAAAGTGGCTATTTTTTCAAAGGAGTATACCATTGCCTGATAATGTGCTTTGTGTTTAACCAGAATGAGTGGATGGAAGAGTTTGAAGCTCATCCTGGAGAGGGTGCCAGTCTATCGAAGAACATACACAGTCAGTCATGAAATGCAGACACTCCTACAGACAGTTTGGAAGATTGCAAATCAACCTACTGTATGTCTTTAGGAGGAGATAGAAAACCAAAGCACCTGAATAAAACCCATGCAGACAAGGGAAGGCATGCAGACTCCACACAGAAGGACCTCCACAGAATCAAAATGGAAAACATCTTAATCTTAAAATATCTACTGTTAGGAGACAATGCTACTCACTGCAGCAACTATGTATAAAAGCAAAGAGTTACTTGATTACTCTTAAATAGCCATTAATGTGTATTGCTGGAGGGTACAGGATGAGTAAGTGTCTCAGAGTAACAAGATAAAATACATTATCTTGGTCATTATGTTTTCACAATGAGATATAAAACATATGTACTGAAAGTGGCTAGCTTTTTAGGGAAGCACGATATGTGTAAAGAAAATGGCAATTACATGATCTGCGTTTAATGATCACTTATATGACTTATTGGGGCAGAGTATGTGTCTAGAAGCAACAAGCTGAAAAACATTACTGTGGCTATTTTCTTTCTGTGATTCTTCACAGTCCAAGGTGTTGCATCATCTCAAGAAGGGTGCATGACACTGAAAAACTGTGGGCAAAAGGAGAAGTTAGTGCTTGCTATGTTTTAGAAACACAATGAACACACAACTATATTTTAACTTTCATGTTGTTATTTCATTATTATTCATGTTAGAGACTCATTATTATAAAATGGATTTACAACAAACATGCACTTTTTGATTTTTTCTCACTTGGCAGATGCATTTAATGAAAATCTTAACTATATTTTGCTTTTATAACACAAGAAGTAAAGACACCATTTTTGTCACTAAAATTATATTTTCCAGTATTTGAAATATTAATACAGAAAAAAGAGAAACCATTCTCAGGAATTGTGACTTGATACTCAGAAATTCAACAAGCATCTCCGCTATTATTTCTGCACCAAAAACACAACCTAAATATGGTTTACAATTGAGCATCCAAATGAGTTGTTCAAAAATGTTTACTAAAATGTTAAAATGTTTCATGTGTACCTCAGAAAGTAGTTTGTGCAATTAGGGCTAAGCAGTTTTGTGATTGTCATGGTAAGAATAGTGAGATCTAGTTAACCACCTCTTATGTCTGAAATGAACTCTCTTTCTCAGAGTAGGTCTAGGATATAATCTAAAGAGAAAGTCTGCTGTTGTCAGACTATTCACCATCTGCAATAGTGAATGGCCAGTTATTTATTCAAGACTGCAACTATGCTCAAAGTTAGTCTACACTAATGCAGCCATGCCTTATTCCATTTAACCCCCCCCCCACTCATTTGCTTCCTTTATTTCTGCCTTGGTCTGAAGTCACTGGTCCTCCTGCTTTGCACGTAGGATATTTAACAAATAAATGGATACTTAATACCACAGCTAGTTTCTGAAATCACCATTGATATGTTTGCATAGATAATCTGTTAAATGGGCATATTGGATTTTAACTGGCTCTGTCAGGTATCCTGACAGCTGATGGTGGGGCTGCACTACAGATTACATCTTCCAGCCCCTGCTCTAGTGCAGTATGGATGTTTAGAGGAGATGAAGTATTAGATGACATTGCCTGTTATGCTGTAGTAACTTAAACATGCTTATCATCCTCCATTTGAGAAGTTTTCTTCACAGAAACAGTAATTTCATATTGTCAGTGGATTTTCTTCGGCTTATTGTCTGCTTTTGTTTTCAATGTTCATCCTGTCTGGTACAATGCACCTTTTAAAGGGTAAAAAGACAGCAAGGCATAGCTTTTCTGCATAGTTTGTGGTATGAAATTACATTCTTCCCATCCTTTCCATATATTCAAGCAAACTAATATCCTGACATGGATTTCAAGAAATCTTCTTGGCCTGGTGCTTTTTTATTCCACATTTCTAGCTATTCTAAATAGCTTAGCACCAACTCGCACATGCCGTGTTAAAAATAAGAGATTGTCCTGGATATCAAAAGAAACCATTAAACTTCAAAAACTAAGGGACAAAACCTGTATCAATACCAAACAACAAAAGACAATAAAGCTCTGCTAGCATGCCAGCAGCTCCGCAATCAAAACTCAAACTAGACAAAAAAAACTTATTATACAACTATGCAAAACAAATATGAAAACAATCCCAAAAGGTTCTGGCAAGCAACTAACTCACTCTTCCACCCAGGTAAAGCTACAACTCCAGAACCAACAACCAATAACCAAAGCATGAGTATTGCCTCACAAATCAACACCTACTTTATAAATACCATCCTCTCCTTTAGTTACAGGGAACAATTCCACCCCACCATCTCTTCCACCTAATGGGGACACTAACAACAACTCTTTTGACCTCAAACCTCTCCCAACTAACACTATAAGAATAATGCTGAAAAAACTGAAACCTTCTTCCTTAGCAGCTGACCAACTCCCCAATGAGTACCTCAAACTGTCAGCTGATGCCATAGCTCTGCCTATCTTCATTCTTGTAAATAGGTCTATAACAGAACAATATGTCCCAAAATTATGGAAAATTTCCTATATTACCCCTCTGCATAAAGGAGGAACATCAACAGAATTAAACAATTACAGACCCATAGCCATCCTTTCCCCCTGTGTCAAATTTCTGGAAAAATGTATCCATATTCAATTACTACAGTACCTGTTATCTCACAACCTTATCTCTCCTTCCCAACATGGTTTCAGACCAAAACATAGCACCACCACAGCCCTAATTAATTTCTCCAACACCATCAACCAGCTGAGAAATTCAAACCAGCAAGTAGCATCAATCTTCCTAGACATGTCAAAAGCATTCAATACTGTCTCCCATCAGAAATTCCTTAGTACTCTTGCCTCACTAAACCTATCAAAGACTTCCCTCTCCTGGTTCCTAAGCCAGCTTTCTGACAGACAACAAGCAGTATGATGGAAATCTGAACTCTCACCACTTTTGCCTGTCTCGGTTGGAGTCCCCCAAGGGTCCATATTAGGACCCCTTCTTTTCACCATCTTTTCTAATGATCTAGCCTCATTCACAACACACACTAAAGTAGTTCAGTATGCAGATGATTCAACTTTAATCTGCTCAGCAGATACCTGACCAGACCTCCAAATAGTAGCCCAACAAGCTTTTAATAATATAGAAACCTATCTAAGTAAATCACAACTAATCCTCAACCCCAAAAAGACACAGTTAATGCAATTTACCAGTAGCAAACAATCACCGACCACCCCTCTTTTCATTATTCTCTCAGCAAACAACACAGTCATCCAGCCAGTTGAGCATACAAAACTCCTTGGAGTGACAATTGACAACAAACTCAGATTTGACCAACACATAGCCACCACAATTAAGAAAGTTCACATCAAACTTGGCTCACTGTACAGAAGCAAGCCACTCCTCACTGACAATACCACACTAGCCATATCCAGAACCTTCCTCCTCTCTACACTCCTATATGCTTTCCCCCTCTTTACCATCTTAAAAAATCGGACTTAAACAAACTGGAAACTTGCTACAACAAAATAGCCTGTTTCACAGCCAACCTTCCCCACCAAACCAGCCATTGTATTACTCTACATAAATTAAATTAGCTCGAGCTACCTAACCTTCTTCGTCTCTACCAACTTAAATTCACACACAATATCATCATCCATCCTGACAGTTTCCCATCCCTCAAGGAACTTGTTGTTCCCTACTCATGCCTAGGAAGTCTAAGATTTGCAGACAGAAACTTTCTCACAGTAAACAAAGCTAACAACACTCACAGCGAAGCCTTGTTCTCAAATCAAATAGCCAAATTATGGAACTCTCTACCCCACACCCTCCAAAACAAAACTGAATTTACCAGTTTTAAACAACTACTATTTAAACATCTATCCAAGAACTGGCATTGCTCCTGTGCCAAACCTGACTGACAAGATATCTCTAACTCTCTCAACACACTGTCCACTCATTACCTCATTTTCTCCTCTCCTCAGTGTTTATTACTACTCAAAAATAAATACATATAAAGGAAATCTCATTTGGTCATAACTATTATTTAATATGTACACACTACTAACTTTGTTTTTTTCCCACAGTGATCTTCACTGAAATGCTTGTGTTTTTCTTTTTGAACCTGTATCTACTAGAAAACTGTATTGAATACTACTTTGTATAGACTAACTAGAAGATACGTATTCTACATCTTACTGTATGTATACTGTTGTACTATCTAATTATTGTATATTGCTTGTATTTCTATGGAGCTTTTCTCCCCGGGCCTCCGCTGAAAATGGGCTTCTGGCCCAGTTGGACTTTCCCAGTAAACAAATGTAAATAAATGAATAATAATCTTTATTAAATTTAATTTAAATTAAATATGTTGTGGTCATATACTTCTACTACAACCTTGTTTTTGCTTAACTGTTAACCTTACTTTAACTACTTTTTACTTATAGCTTTGTAACTTTGTGGAGCTTTTCTCCCCAGGACTCCGCTGAAAACGGACACATGTTGTCCAGCTGGACTATCCTGGTAAACAAATGTTAAATAAATAAATAAATGTTCACATATGACAAAGGCAATCTTACATTTATATAAATGAAAAACATACAAAATGATACCACTTTAGTTGCAAACAATTTACATCACAGATACCCTTGAAACAACTGTAGTTGCAAACATTATACATCACTTATAAACCTTCCAGTCATTGTCAGTTAAGCATTATATAGCTCATTCAAATCCTGCCTCTTAAACCTCATTCCTGTTCTGCATATATTGTTCCACAATTCCCATTTTTTCCTATGAAGTTTGCTCCTTCCCTTTTCTAAAGATCCCAATTCCATTTGTTTTATCAATGTTACTATATTCACTACTTCTAGTAATGCTGGTCTAGACTTTGATTTCCATTTTCTAGTAATTGCTTTTTTGACAGCCACCATAATTACACTCAGCAAGGCTTTACTGTTTATAGGCAATTCTGATTCTGTGTCATAACTCTGAAAAATCATCTCCCCAGTCAGTCCAATCTGCTCACCCGACATGTACATTTATCTAACATTTGTCTACCGGGAAAGTCCGATTAGGAACAAAGTCAATTTTCAGTGGAGGCCCAGGGAGAAATGCTCCAGACACATGTCATTGTAACATGGGAGGAAACCGGAGTACCTGGAGAAAACATACATGAATGCATGGAGGACATGCAGACTCCGCACAGAAGGCACTCCAGCCAAGAGTCAAACTGCAGAACCTCTTGCTGTGAGGTGACAATGCTACCACTGCACTACTGCGCCATCCAGTCCAGCAGAGCAGCCTGCAGGAAATCCCTAAAGTCCATCAGCTCATTACACTCCCAAAAAATATGTTCCCAACTACCTCTTTCTTGCCTGTCACACCTCCAACATTTGCTGTCCACCTGAGGAAAAATTTTTTGGAGTCTACTTGGGGTATAATAATACCTATGTAAACACTTCCAGGCAAAGATCCTAAATCTTCTAGATTTTGTTGCATATTTGGGAGATATACATATATCCCCCACTGTCTGTTTGTGAATTGCTTATCCAATCTCTCTTCCCAATCCTTTCTAAGCTCCTCTAACTGATTCTTATAATTATGCAATATTTCATATGCTTTACTAAATATTCCTTTTTAAATGGTAGCTTCTGTTAAAAACTCTACCAGTGCTTGTCTTTCATTTAGGAGCCCCCTAGTTCATTCTCTTTGCCTATACTCTGATATCAGTCCTTGATAGGGAAGGCAATCTCTAACCTGCAGTCCAAATAAATGATTGGCCTCTTCCCATTCTATTACTCTTCCCTTTCTAGTTATTTGCTCCCAATACATTGGTTCCTTTGCCAGTTTTCTCCAATAAATTCCAGTCCCCTCTTGCCTATTATCTGTATCCCTGACTGCAGTCATCCCTATCGACAAAATCTCTTTTGTCCATTCTCATGCTGGTTTGGTTCGTAGAATACTCCCTGCTATTTTATGAATGTAATACTCTGTATGATTTTGGTTGTTCTCCTTAGGAGTCTGCATCCAAAATCCCAATCTCTCCTTATTTCTTGAGCTTCCTCCCTGTGTCAGCATCATTCATGATGTTGCTTGTTAGTTGCTAGTTGTCTGCTTGTACTATGTATAAGAGCCTTAACTGTGTTGCTCTAAAATATCCCCTCAAATTAGGTAGTCATAGTCCACCTTATTCTATTGGTACAATCAGCTTATCCCACTTGATCCTTGCTGTTTTCCCTTCCCAGATAAAATCCTTCAACTCTTTTTAATTGCTATCCACAACTTCTCCTCCAGTTGATAAAAATATGCCTGACGTGTATAAAACTAAAGGGAATAAAAACATTTTAATGGCATGTATCTTAGTATCCATATCTATGTAACAAAACTTCCAGTTTTTCAATTTTTGTATTATCTTCTGTTTAGTCTCTTCCCACATATCCTTAGCTGCCACCATAGAATCATTTCTAATCCATACTTGTAAATACTTCATTTTGTCATAGCCCCATAAGTATGGATATTGTTGAACCAATTCGTGTGTGGGTACATAATTTACCGCTGTTGCCTTTGGTTTAGCTTCATTAGTTTTGTATCCCAAGAATATTTGAAACTGTCTTAAAATGTTCCATAACACTGCAGTGTCCCTTTCTGGTTTTGTCATGTATAAAATAATATCATCTGCAAATAAAGTCAACTTTTCCTGACTACCATACCAATTATATCCTTGAATTTCTGACTCCCTTATTTTCTGTGCCAGTGGTTCTAAATATAAAGCAAACAACAAAGGGGAAAGTGAACAACCCTGCCTGGTTCCTCTACTCAAGCAGAAATTATCAGAGAGAAACCCACCCACTTTAATTCGCACCTCTGATCCCTTATATATTCTTCTAATCAGCCTTATAATTGTATCAGGGAAAGCAAATGCTTCCATTGCTCTGCTCATGAAGTCCCAGTCTACTCTGTCAAATGTTTTCTCTGCATCAAGACCCACCAATAAAAGTGGTACTTTCTTACATTCTGCTTCTCTCTGGATCATCAGTGTTCTGTTAATATTGTCAAATGTTTGCCTCCCCTCCACAAAACTACACTGATCCATATCTATCAATTGTGGTATCACTTTTGCCATTCTTTTAGCCATTACAGACATAAACACTTTATAATCATGGTTTAGTATTGAAATGGGCCTGTATGAAGCTGGATCCAATGGTGCTTTACCCTCTTTAGGTATTATAGCTACCACCGCCTTCTTCCAGGATGCTGGTACTTCTCCTCTTCTTAAAATAATGTTAAAACAAACCTTCCAGATCTTTATCAGTTTTTCCCCTCCTAACTTCCAATTTTCCACAGGAATATCATCTATTCCTGGGGACTTTCCTGTAGACTGGTTCTGCATAGCCATTTTTATCTCATCCCTTCCTATCCTAGCTGTTAGTAATTGAGCCTCGTCTACCTTTAATTTTGGCATATTTAATTCTTACATAAACATTTCCGTTTGCACCTTTTCTTGATTTCCTATTTCTCTGCTTTATACAAATCATAAAATTTCTGAACTATTTCTAATACTTCTACAGGGTTTCTTGTTATCTTCCTTGTTATAGGCTCCCTAAGCTTGGTGACTGCCCTTTCCACTTTCCGTTGCCTGAGTTGTTGTGCTAAAAGTTTTTGTGCTCTAGAATTATTATCAAAAAACAGTTGCTTAACAGCAATCTTTCCAGACATGCATATTATCGAGGTAATCCCTTATTTTCAATTTAACATTCTGCAATTGCTCCTTTTCTTGTTCTGAGAGATTCCCCATATTTTACAGTACTTTAACACTTGTCAATTCCTCTAAATAATTCTTGTTACTGTTTAGCCATATCTGCCTTTCTTTTATTTCCAACCTAGTTTTAAACTGCACTTTAATTTTATCCCCCCATTAGCTATGTTTTCAGAAGATAATTCTGCCTTCTCTAGTAGCTCTTGAATTAATTCCACAACCCATTCCTTAAATTCCTCTCTTTTCAACCGATAGGTGGGAAAGCACCAGTGTCTCATTTTTATTTCATTACCTTGTGTTTTTATTTTAGTTATTACTGGCACATGATCTGAAATAGTTACTGGGTACATTTCAAGACCTTCTATCAAATGCATATGTTCCTGTGAGAAAGAAAATCTATCTAGTCTAACCCAGTTTTAGTATCTCAGTGAGTAATATGTAAATTCACTCTGAACTCCTAGTGCTGAATTCACATCTTACATGCCAAACATTTTCATAAATTTCTTCAAAAATGTACCTCTGTTTGTTATATTTTCCCTCCCAGGCCCCCAAGACACATCTTCAGTGTTGCAAACCAAATTCCAGTCTCCACCTATAAGTAATATTCCTTGCTGAAAGCTGATTATTTCTCCCAGAATTTTCTTAAGCTCCATTATAGCAGTTTTAGGGGGGATGTAAATGCATGTCAGTGTAATCCTCCTCCCTAGCCAGTAGCCCCTTAATACTATGCATCTTCCATTATTATCTTTTCCCCTCTTCTGTCACTATTGGAGCTCCTCTTGCAATTAGTATAAGTACTCCTCTTTTCCTTTGTCTCAGGAATTCCACTGAATAACCATCCTGGAAACCTTTAGCAAATTCACATGTTCAGTTCTTTCCAGGTGTGTCTTCAGTAGCATAGCTATTTGCACTCTGCATGTTTTAATATAGTTCATTACTCTCTCTCTTTATATTTATTTGTTAGACCATTCAGATTGAAGGACATTACAGAAAGCATCATTTTCTTATATAGTTATTATTACCACCTTTAATATATATGCTTTTTTGCTAAATGTCTAGTTCCAACTTTTATGTTACCTGTATATACTGTTCGGCAGGTTGGTCTTTTATACAGTTGTTTCTTGTCATATCCATTTGCACCTATGTCACATTTACATAACTTTTTGTTTTTTAAACTTAGCAATAACACACAAAACTATGTACATCTTCAAATGTTGAAGTTTTTCTTGGCCTGGTGTTTTTGTTCTGTGTAGGAGAAAGACACTTAAATTATCTAGGCCACACATTTCACATGTTAGTTTTTTCATTGGTTAATTTGTTTCTTGAGTGATACTTAAATACACAGGGAATTTCTGCGTCTTTGTCTTTTCTGATAAGACTCCAAACCAGCAAAAACTATCAGCACTGTTGGTGACTACCTGCTAGTTATTTTTCACACCCACTCTCCCATTCCTTGATCTGCTTTTTAAACTTGGTGATTTTAAACTGCCCACCCTTAATGTAAATTGACCTGTATATGCTCCTCCCTTTCTACACTGCTCTTTATATATTGGATTATTTATTTGTCTTTCCTTGTGCATATTTTGAAAAAAGTGCATTTTGCCTCTCATTGTCTGTTCTACTGATTTACTTGCTCTGAATTCATTATCTAGCTAGTTGTTGGATAAAGTAGTGCATTTTTACACTCTAGCAAGCACTTTTCTCTGTCTTTACATCAAGAGGTCAGTAGATTTTCCATCTAGTGGCACTAGGTAGTAGCCTGGTTTGTATAGCTTGTAGAAACACATTAGAGATTCCTGAATGTAGTTGTTTTATTGGCTTGAGGGCTTATTAATAAGCTTATTTGTTTTTAGTGCCTTTATAAATTCTGTACAATTGAGTGGCTTTTGGCTCATTTCTACAAAGCAAGTACTTTTATTGAATAATCATACTTTAATAAGCTGTTTAAAGTACACTGCTGTATCTGAATCTTTAAGTTTGTTTGTGGTAGAATTTCACTCTGGACATTCCTTTACTGTGCTTTTACATTAGGAGGACTGGGATTACTCATCTAGTGGCAGCAGGTGTTTACCTGGTCTAGCTTCTGGAAGCGCACAAAAAGGCTCTAAGTGTAGTCATCGTATTGACCAGAGGGCTCAGTCAGTTTTCTGTATTTCCAGTGCTAGTATAAATTTGGCACATTGACATTAAGCTGCTCACTGTGCCAGTGCCCTGTACAGATGCAAACATCTGGAAACATTGCTTATTTTCATTATACTGTGAAAGTATATTGTGCTAGTTACCTTATTGTGGCACCCAAAACTATTGGTGCTCAGAGAGCATCTAATTTTGGTGCTGGGCAGCATCTCTGGTTAGGATAGCTGCAGATTACACCACATAAGCATCTTTTCCTCATCCGGTTACAAACACCCTCCATTCCTATTCTTTTCAAGTATACACTAGGACCTGCAACCATGGATGGGCACTTTTCTTGCTATCGCTGCATCCATCTTGGTGGATATGGGTATCATGAGGCAATGTAAAAATTGCCTTATGTACACTGACAACCACTTAATTCTTGACCAGCAAATACAGTATGTGACAGATGTATTTACACATTGACATTGAAGGCTAAACTCTCACATACAGACACAAAAGGCGGCAAACAGGTTGTCAGCAACTTACACGTCACTCACCACACCAAAAAGGAGCACACACATAGAACCACATATGCAAAGATGCTCACATATAACTTACTCAAACCTCAAAGGCCTCTCAGGCACAGTCCTCAGAAACTTTGCATGTACACAAACAAGACAATTCCCATCTCAACACATAAACCACATTTCATTTTGCCTAAACTACCAAGCCCATAAGGTGAAACACTCCAATACCCAATATTCTGGTCATTGGATGGCAGACTATTGTGAGACACACTGATGTCCCTCTTACCAGGCTGGATAAGGGGAAGTGTACAGTTAGTTGCTTGTCAGGGGCCAGGATTCACCAGATCATGCAAGCACTCAGGTCACTTACCCCTAAGTACCTGTATGACTCAGTAATAGTCCATATGGGTGTGAATGACCTGAGACATACCTCCTTGGACTATATGAAGAGAGAGGCATGATTGAGGACTCAGAATTTGTGTCACAGGCAGGTATGAGTGCAGCATCGAGCAGCATTCTACTGTCTCCAAGGATGATGCCACAATACCTGCAGAAAATGATCAATTCTAACAATTGGCTTAGCTACTGGTGTAATTCAAAAGGGGTCAAATACTTGTCAGCCTGGGATGGCATGGTTGATAGGCCATGCTGCTTTGCCAGGCCACACTACTTTGCAGGTCTTCACCTGTTACCTCTAGGCTTTAGGATATTTGCCAAAACATTATCCATCCCTATAGTGCCTTTTTAGGCCTTGACAAACAGAAAAACCTTTCAACATAACAAAAGCTACTCAGGACAAGCTAAAGGTATTACTGCTTAATACTAGGAACCTCAACAAGAAACTGTACTAACTGGAAGCTCTCCTCACCCTGTAGAATACTGACATCTGTGCCATTACTGAAACATGGTTCAAAGCCACAGAAAGCATTCTGGCAGTACATGGCTATAATGCCTTTCATACATTCCATACACCCACTTAACATGAAAGAGCAAAAGTTGTAGGTGTATCTATCTACATGCAGGATAAGCACACCTCAAGACTGGTTAAAACAATATGACATGCTTGAGCTACTCCATGTCCAACTAACCATGGGAAAAAAAGTCCCTTACCATATTCTTAGTAACTACAAGTCTGGTACTATGAACCAGGAAATCCATACATCATACCTGAAATTACTAGAATTACTCATCATCCAGCCCAATAACAGACTCATTAGTGATTTTAACTACCACTCCATTAACTGGAAGGCATACATGACCACTAACATGCAGGCCCAAAAGATTTCTTGACTTTGTAAATTCAAATGCCCTGGAGCAGCTAGTCTGCACTCCCATTAGGGGAACAAATGTTATAGATCTGGTACTCATAAATATGGAAGAGTGGTTGCAACCCATAGTGTTATGGCCTCACTGATAAGATCAGATCACAAAGTGGTCTCCCTTGAAATAAAGGTAACACTAGTCCCCCATCTAACCCCAAAAACTTTAAGAACTTCTCTAAGGTAAATTACCCCATATTAAGGGACAACACAGCTAGTTTCCAAGCTTCCCTAAATCCAAAAATCACAGAAAACTATGCAGAGGCATATACAAAAGCCCTGCATGGCCATATAAACAACTGTATAGAAACAGCAGTACCAGACTGAAATAAACCCAGGTCTAACCGCATAAACAAGCCACCCTGGTGGACCCCTGGTATTAATAGGTTGTACAACAAAAGAAAGAAAATTCTGTTAAGAAGTAAGAGGGAATGTCCACAACATAGGTTCATAGGTTGGTACTAGGTTATCTGCCCTAGGGCTTATACAAGCACAGCCATAACAATTCCCTGGCTATTTCTTTCCACAATATTTACTTCCCTGGACCCCTGTCTAGCAGGGTGACTGACATGATCCCTGGGGTGAATTTCCTATCTCCCATCCAATTGTCAAGGTTCCTTTTGAAGAGGGCCAAAGAGGCGCTCTGCTTGACATGTATGGGCAGTCTATTCCAGAGTCTGGGCAGTCTCTAGGTCAGGAACCTATCCCTCCAGCATATTTTGTTCATTGTGATGACAAGGTTTAGATCCCTGGAGCATGTGGCTCTAAAGGATTGGGATTTCTTTTAAGTGCATCATGTCAAATAGCTCTGAGTTTGACATGGCCTTGTATGTTAAGCAGAGATCACCTCTGAGAAGATGATGTGCGACAGAGTATAGCTGGATTTTTTTTAGATGGTCAGCATAGGGCATCTGCTTTAGGCCTGTGATTCTTTTAGTGAGGTATTTCTGCAGCCTTTCTAATTGTTGCAGATGTCTTGAGAGGTACATACCAAATGGGGCATTGTATTCTATAATGGGTCTAATGAGGGATGAGTACAGTGGGACAATTACCTCCATTTTTCCGGATGAAAATCCCTTAGTGATGAGGTGTGCCACATAGAAGGATTTCCTGACTGTTGTGGCGATGTGGTTATCGAAGGTGAGACCACTGTCCACCTGTGTCCCTAAGTCACTTATCACACTTTCAGTGTTTAGTGTACTGCCACCTATGTGGTAATTCATAAGTACATATTTTTTCCCAAAGGGGATACCTATACATTTCTTGGCATTGAGCTTAAGCCCATGGCTCTGGCACCAAGCAACTGTTTCTGTAAGGCTCTTTTGAAAAATATCCACATAATTTGGGGATTCAATAATGGCTCCCTGTTTGCAGTCATCTGCAAACTTTGTTAGCCAGAGTCCCTTAGTGTTGGTCTGTACTTCAGAGAAGTAGATGCCAAACAAGAGCGGTCCCAGGACTGAACCCTGAGGTACTCCACTTGTCACTTGTCTGGAGCTGGATTTAGTCTGCTATTTTTACAGTGTGGGTTCTGTCAGTAAGCCAGTTGGCAACCCATCAAGTGATGCAAGGATTAATGCCCAGCTTACTATCTATGACTCCAGAGTGGGAGATGGTGTCAGAGGCCTTGCAGAGGTCCAGATAGGCTGTGTGGATCACCTTACCCTCGTCCACAGCTCTGAAGACTGATTTGAAGAAGTCAATCAGGTTCAGGAGACAAGATCAGCCCTTCACAAACTCAAACTGGGTGGGGTCCAGTGTTTTGAAGGTTGCCAATGTCTTTGTTTATAAGTTCCATGGTAACACGCTCCATGGCCTTGCAGATCAGGCTCATCAGACTGATGGGGCAGTAGTTCCCAGGATCCAAGGTGGATCCCCCCTTGTGGAGTTGGATAACTGTAGCTGTGCACCACTCAGTGGCATGAAGCCTGAGGTGAGGCTATGATTAAACATGACACTTAGGTGATGTCCCAGTTCATTTTGTAATTCATGTAGTACACAGCTCAGGATGTCATCTGGTCCCATGGATGCTGTATTCTTAGCTTTGGAGAGTGTGTTTTTTTTTACCTGTGTGGCTGTTATTACCAGAATTTGGCAATCTTTCGGTATTGAGATGGGCCCTTTAGGGGGTGAGAGGGGAGTGAAGTTGGCACTGAATTGATCTGCCAAGATATTGGCAATATCCTTGGGATCAGTATATTTAATGCCATTCTGTTGTAGCTCAGAGCAGATCTGAGCATTGCCATTTAGATTCTTGACATAGCTATAGAATGCCTTGTGGTTGTCTTTGGAATCTTTGACAATTTTATTTTCGTAACTTGCTTTGGAGGATTTTATGAGGGATCTCTTCTTACTGAGACTGGTAAGGGAGTTTTTGCATCCTGGTATTTTCCTCTTTTCTGCAACAGTTTCTTCCTTTTGTTGTAAAGTTTGTTTATGGCAAGGGACCACCAGATTGGCTTCCTTTTTTTTGAGGAGAGCGTCTTGGTTCTATTTGAGATGGCACGATTCATGCACAAGTGGATGTCCTCATACAGTGCCTTAGTGTAGGATTCAGCAGTTGAACTTTCCATTCCCGTCTGCATGGGTGTCATGAAGTTTGTCATTTCTGACTTGAGTAGCATGAAGTTGGCTTTGGAGAAGTTTTTACGGAGGTTTCCTTACTGGGGGGTGGGGGAGGGATGTGGATGTCAAGGGTGATTAGCTTAAGGTCAGACCTGACCAACTAGGGGGTGACCATAGGTGTAGAGCATCGATTTCCCATGTTGGTAATGACTAGGTCTAGGATATTGGAGCCCCTGGTGGGACTATGGATTAGTTGATCCAAGGCATTGGAATTTATGAATTCCAAGAACCGTTGGGCAAAGGTGCTGGTACAGAAGTATTTTTCCCAGTTAATGGCAGGGTAGTTAAAATCACTCAGTATTAGGGTGTTTGGTTGTATCTTAATATTTTCCAGTATGTTAAGAAAGGTGTGGTGAGAATCTTGGGGCATGGTGGGGGATCTATAGCAAGCTACAATTTGGATTACAGTCTTACCTAGTATTAGTTGCAACTGGAGATTTTCAGACGCATTGTGTTGGGCAACTAGCCTGGTGGTATGAATATCCTTGGTGAATATGGACACTCCTCCACCTTTAGTGTTTCGGTCCTGGTTTGGTGGCCGAAAAGTGTGGTAAGAGTTGTAGCTTGGTATTGCAGGGGTGCTCTCTGGAGCCTTGAACCAGGTCTGTTACTGCACAGATATTGATGTTCTCCATTTTTAGGAGTACCTCGAGAAAGTGCATTTTGAGGATTAGACTTCTACAATTGAGTAGCATTACCTTCAGATTTTGCATGCTTGTACTTGTTACGGTGGTGGTTTTGTCCTTTGAACTTTGCCTAAATAAAAGGCACTATAGGGGTGGCAAGTGCCCTAGCCAGTAACCTGAATCCCAGGGGTGACAGGTGCAGACCATCTCTGGCAAAGCATCGTGGTCTGTCAATCATGTTGTCCCTGGCAGACAGATATTGGATTCCCTTTGAATGACACCAGAAGCTTTGCCAATTGTTGAAGTCAATCATTTTGTCCTTATACTGTGGTATCATTCTGGGTGAAGGCAGTATGCTACTCAGGGCTAGAGTCATACCTGCCTGGGCCACATGATCCGAGAGCTCTTCCATGTCTCTTTTCATGTAGTCCAGGGAGGTAAATCTCAAGTCATTCACTCCAACATGGACAATGACAGAGTCATATTTGTACTTTTTGTGGAGTGACTTTAGTGCATGCATTATGTGGTGGATCCTGGCACCCGACAGGCAGGTGACTGTAATTTTCTCTTTGTTCAGCCTGGTGAGTGGGACATCAGTATGCCTGACTATAGAGTCACCTATGAATAAAGTGTTGAGTACGTTGTCTTGCCTTAGGGGCTGTTGTTAGGTGGCACACTGGTGTTGTGAGCTATGTGACACTTTGGTTGTGATTGGAGTTTGTTTGCATTTCAGCTTCGGAGTTCCTTGTTGCTTGGGCAGGTTACTGTTAAGGGCCCCCTATATATGAGGGTTTAGTGTTGCTATGTGAGGGTGTTGGTGGTGTGGGTTTAGAAGGGCTATGTATTGCTTGAGGTGTAGTGCGGGTGTGAACCTTCTCCTCTTAACTGTCTATTACAATCTTGGCTGGAGAGAGCTTTGCTTCCAGTTTGGCTATGTAAGTGCATCTCTCGCAGGCTGTAGTGGTGGGTGGTAGGAGAAGAGGGTTGTCTGTGTACATGAGGCAATTGCTGCAGTGCCCCAGTATGCCCAGATTCACCAGGAGAAATCACCGGAAGCTGACCCTTGGACATGCCTGGTTTGGTGCTTTTTTTTGTTAAGTACAAGACCTGTTTTCCCTTACCTTAGCAAGGCACTTTGCAATTACAAGTTGTTTAGTGCCTACGATTAATTTCTCCTTATTAGCAAGGAGAGTTGAGTGCTTGTATCAGTTTAAGGCTTCCTAGTACTTTTCAGCATGTTTTAGAGCAAGTGCTAGTCACAGGGATGCTTAAAGGTAAGATGAAAAAAAATGGTTTATCCTAAACACTGCAGTGTGCACTAGAGGAGTTAGATGTGAAAGTAGGTAACCTAAGTTTTACCTGTCTAAAAAGTTAAGTTTTAGTGGAGAGTCACTATTTTTAAAACAGCAAGATAGATTGAAAGGGGGTGGTCACTTTTTTACTCTGGTACTATGGAATACAGTAGGATGGCCAACAAATTTAAATAGTTGAAGGGGAGTGATTTTTCAAAATGATAATTTTGCGCTTACTCAGACAAGCCAGTAAAAGCAGAGAGGAAATGAGATGTATGGTCAAATTAACTTAAGGAGCAGGCAACTAGAAAGACAGTGGTGTTTAAGAACACAACAGTGGGAGGGTGAGGAAAAAATTTCTGCCTGACTCACAAGATACGGAGCTGTAGTCTCTTTTCAAGTTTTAATATGCAGTTAAAAGCAAAAAACAAGTAAAACACAAGGTAAGGAAAATAAATCACAGTATTCAAAATAGAAAAAGGCAATAAAGTAATACAAAATACAACAAATAAAAAGCAAACTAACCTTTCCCTCACAGCAAAGTGTAGCAGAGTCTGGGTGAGCCTTTCTAGTAAAGCTCTGAAATGTTTTATTTTACCCCTTAAATAGAAGGTTTAGTTCTTAGCTTCACCCCTTCAGTTCACAGATGATTAACTTTAACTGACCTGTTCTATCTTATGTGTGAGTCCTTAATTGATCTGTTCTGATTTCTGCCTACCTCACAAAAGACAGAGCTGTGGTCACTTTTCAAGTTTTAATATGCAGTTAAAAGCAGAACCCAAGTAAAACACAAGGTAAAAAAAATCACAGTATTCAAAATAGAAAAAGGCAATAAAGTAATACAAAATACAACAAATAAAAAGCAAACTAACCTTTTCCTCACAGCAAAGTGTAGCAGAGTCTTGGTGAGCCTTTGTAGTAAACAGAGCAATAAGTCCCTCATTAGTCTAAACAAGTGAATTAGTGAACTAGTCAAGTCTCTAAAAGCAGAATTTGAGGTAAAAATAGTCTCCAAAGCAAAAGATAACCATAAGGCATTTTTCAGTTATGTCCGCAATCATAAGGGCAACACCCAACAATATGCAGAATTATATGCACCTGTACATCAGCCAGACGATATAGCAAATCTGCTGGCTGACAAATTCAGCTCAGATTTCACCTCCCCATCACTCCCATTTCTCCCCCAAGAAATACCCTCCACCATTCCACCACCAATTATCACCAAAGAATAGGTTGCCACTGTGCTCTCTAAAGCTAAAAAACATGGCTTCAGTGGGGCTTGACAATATACCAGGTTGCTTCTTATACAGTTTAAATCAGGATTTATCAGGCCCATTAGGATCCCTGTTTAACCACAGCCTTTGGACTGGCTTTGCCCTGATAGAGTGGAGGACAGCAACAGTCATCCCTCTGCATAAAGGGGGACCATCTACTGACCCAGGAAATTACAGACCCATAAGTTTGACTAGTCTTATATGTAATACCATGGAAAGAATAATTGTGGACCAGATAAATAATGTCATAGGAGACCTCAAAACACTAGACCTGACCCAATTCATCTTTGGCAAGAGCATGTCATACCTACTGAATCTGGTGGAGAAAGTCACTAAGGCCATGGATAAGGGTAAAACACATACCACCTACCTTGACCTGGCCAAGTCACTTGACACAATTCCCCACTCAGATATTATAAAAAAACTCAGAAAATTGGGCATAAATCCCTGTCACCAGATGGACACCCAATTGGCTCATGGACAGGACACATGGTTAAAGTGGGTGAACCCAGATCCAGCAAGAGGCCAGTTGCTAGTGGTGTGACACAGGACTCATGGACAGATTCCACTCCTGTGTGGAATATTCTTCTTTGAAGTCAAGGCAAAAGTGGAAGGCCTCAATGACACAATTTGCTGATGGCTGCAAGCTGGTGGCAATCATTAAATTCCCTAATGATGTAGACATCCTTCAGGAGAGTCTAGATCTGACAAATGATTGATACCATAACCATGGCCTAAAACTAGATGCTTCATGTTTATTATTAAAGGTGTCTTAAAAGTAATACCAGTCTAGACATGACAGTTTGCCTTCTGTACTGTCACCTTGTTGGTGGTTACTAAAACTAAGTGCAAAAAAATGCATTATCATAGTCTTTGGAAAGTCAAATACCCCTGCAAATTGCAAGAGCAATAGCAAAACCCTTAGAGTAGACTCAGAGGTGAGACAGCTAGGTACATAGATAGATAGTAGCCTGAACTTTGACTGCCATGTGTCACAGTAGTGATGAAATCCTTTTATGTGGCAAAAATCCAGCCATCATTAGACCAATAATCAAGTACAGTGCACCCTTTGGCATGTACTTGACTAGGCACTTACAGCAGCTGGAGTGACCTTAGAGGTTCTGCACAAAGAAAATACAGGGTGTAAACAACACGAATTCTGTAGATGCACTAAAAGCCCTGTTCCTTTACTGTCTCCTACCAACTATTAAGGGGTGAACTTTGCCTGACCTACAAGGCACTCACAAATTCAGCCCTGATGGAGCTGCTACACATCTGCAAGTCAAACAGCATGAGGGTCACCCAATCTAGGAATCTAAACTTAGCAACTCAAACAAAGCATGCTAGAGAGACAGATACGTGTTTCAGAGATTGCCCTTTATTTGGAACGGGTATCCTATTCACATTAAGCAGAGCTCTTCCCTGGCCCTCTTCAAATGCAATTTAGATCAAAGGACAAGAAATCACAAATTCACACATGGAGTAGTGCCTGTGTTCCTTATGGACAAGGGACAACCTGTAATATACTCAAAGCACAAGCACAAATCCAGGCCATCCTCTTGCCCCAAGGGGCCATATATTAGGTAAAATCAGGTTATGTTGGCTAGGCTTGTAAGGGCCCTTAAACTGTTAGCCTAGTAATCTCCTATGAACCTATAAGAATATTATAACTTGTGATGATGTTGCTCTTGTAATAATTAACAGTTGGCATTCTGGAATAGTCTCCCTTGATTCAGTGTATTGGCCTCTCAGGCACTGTATCACCCTGGTTCTCAAAGGACTGTAATGGGTGGTTGTGAGCAATGTAGGGAGTGATGTCCAGAACCTGCATGTCCTGCCACTTTATGTGGGCTTTTGGTGTTGATACAGCTAGCCACTATGGTCAGACTGAATTATCTGACAGTCAGTCCATTGAGTCCATTTGCCTTTGGTCATTATACTGAGATATTTAACTGGCTGCTGACAAGTGGCTCCTCTGTTCTTATGGTATTCTTGGTTCATTTTGCCTGTCTGGGTCTTGGGCTTGTGGTCTGAAGTGCTTCGTATTGTATTAGCTCTTTTTTTTTCAGTGAAAAACTGAAACTGAACTTTGTTCTTTGGTTTTCCTGTGACCCTAGAAGATGAGTTTCTGGAGTAGATTCTTGCAATTTTCACTCAGCGGTAGTTCATACCTCATAGTTCATTTTATCTACATTAAGAAGCTTTTCTTCTTTCCAAATGTTCTTATCTTTTTAACAAAACTCTTGAGTATATTATTTTTCTTAAGCATCTGTTTTCAATCTGCTTGATTTTTAGATCACTTGAAAGAATAAAAGGTTTATGCTTTCATACCATTTGGTACAGCTTGGTTGCTTTGTTGTGGTATTTGCTATATTAACTGTGATTTTAAACTCTTACAACGAAGCATTTGTCTTGTGTGTGCTTTGCTACATCTTTTTATTATTATGATTTTTAGATATATTGAGATTTATCTATCTATACATATATATATATATATATATATATATATATATATATATATATATATATATATATATATAGAGAGAGAGAGAGAGAGATCCTATATTTGTTTCTTTCTCTCTATATATATTTATTTATTTATTTGCAGTTGTTTAACCAGGATAGTCCATTGGGCCTGAAGAACCCGTTTTCAATGGAGTCCTGGGGAGAAAAGCTCCTAATACATATACAACAAAGATTAATATACACACATAGATTGCATGAAGATTACAGAGGTAAACAAACTAAGATTAGTATACACACATAGATTGCATGAAGATTACAGAGGTGAACAAAGTAAGATTAATATACACACACAGATTGCATGAAGATTACAGAGGTAAACAAACTAAGATTAGTATACACACATAGATTGCATGAAGATTACAGAGGTGAACAAAGTAAGATTAATATACACACATAGATTGCATGAGAATTACAGAGGTAAACAAACTAAGATTAGTATATACACATAGATTGCATGAAGATTACAGAGGTGAACAAAGTAAGATTAGTATACACATATAGATTGCATGAAGATTACAGAGGTGAACAAAGTAAGATTAATATACACACATAGATTGCATGAAGATTACAGAGGTAAACAAACTAAGATTAGTATACACACATAGATTGCATGAAGATTACAGAGGTGAACAAACTAAGATTAGTATACACACATAGATTGCATGAAGATTACAGAGGTGAACAAAGTAAGATTAATATACACACATAGATTGCATGAGAATTACAGAGGTAAACAGACTGATCAAAAGTATTTCAATCAAAGGTAATAATGTCAAAAGTATAACAGCATTTTTTTTTGTAGTAGGATTGAGGATAGGTAGTTAGATGCAGTAGGGTAAGGAGTTGCTAGATACTAGTATGGAGTAGTAAATTAGAAGCAAGCAAGAAATTGTTACCTGATATTTGAGAGAAGGAAGGGAAAGAGTATTGAAGTAAAGTGTAGGTTATGAGGGATGGGAGCATGAGCATTCCCATGTGGAGGTTAGATGAGAGTGGAGTGATTTTTTTTAAAGGATGGGAGGCAAGTAATGGTACGAATGGAGGGGGGAAGGGAGTTCCATAAGCATGCTAGTGAGTGTGACAGGAGGTACTGTCCTGGGGGGGGGGTGGAGGCGTCTGTAAATTTCTATAAGGTTTTGATTGTTTGATCTGAGAAGTCTTTGTGAGTGGTGCATTTTAAAGGTAGTGGAGAGGGAGGGACAGTGGGAAGGCTGGAAAATGAGTTTGAGCATAGGTGAGCTGAGTGTAGGAGAGGTAGTTTGGTAGCTCTAGCCAGTTTAGTTTGTGGAGAGATTCACAGTGATGGGTTGATGATTTGTTGCTAGTGGTGAATCTGGCAATTTTATTGTAGCAAGAGGATAGTTTGGTTTTGAGAGATGATTGTAGATTTGTTAGAAGAGGGGCTCCATAGAGAAGGGAGGGTAAGAGAAATGTAGTAGAGAGAGTAAGTTTAGTAGTTGAGGTGAGGAACCGATTGTGTCGGTAGAGCATACCAAGTTTTTGGTGGGTTTTTTTTATGTTTAGTAGTAAATGGGAGTTGAATTTCAGCCTGTCATCAAGTATGGAACCTTGTGGGACACCTGTAGGGGTGATGAGGAAGGAGGATGTGGCCTTTTTCCATTTGACAGCTTGTTGCCTATTGGAGAGATAGCTGGTAAACCATTTGAGGGAAGAGGGTGAGAGGTTTAGGTTAGCTAGTTTAGTAAGAAGTAAGTTATGAGATAAATATCAAATCCAACAACTATTTTTATACTGAGTTTTGAGAGATGATTGTAGATTTGTTAGAAGAGGGGCTCCATAGAGAAGGGAGGGTAAGAGAAATGTAGTAGAGAGAGTAAGTTTAGTAGTTGAGGTGAGGAACCGATTGTGTCGGTAGAGCATACCAAGTTTTTGGTGGGTTTTTTTTATGTTTAGTAGTAAATGGGAGTTGAATTTCAGCCTGTCATCAAGTATGGAACCTTGTGGGACACCTGTAGGGGTGATGAGGAAGGAGGATGTGGCCTTTTTCCATTTGACAGCTTGTTGCCTATTGGAGAGATAGCTGGTAAACCATTTGAGGGAAGAGGGTGAGAGGTTTAGGTTAGCTAGTTTAGTAAGAAGTAAGTTATGAGAGATAGTGTCGAAGGCCTTAGAGAGATCGAGAAGGATGGTAGATACAGTGAAGCCAAAGTCTCTAGCTTTATTCACAGTTTCAAGGAAGGAAAGGAGGGCAGTCATAGTGCTATGATGGGGTCTGAATCCATGTTGGGTAGGAGTTAATAGGTGGTTGTCCAAGAGATGGGGGAGGAGTTGAAGGTGGATACATTTCTCTAAGACTTTAGAAATGGGAGAGAGGATGGCGATGGGACGGAAATTGGAAATATTAGTATTATTTCCTCCTTTGTGCAAGGGAATGATGTAAGCTTTTTTCCAGATTTGAGGAACAAGACCTTCTTGGATAAAGCGGTTGATTAGGATACTGATAGGGAGGGCAATAGCTTCAGCAGCTATGCTGAGGAAGTATGAGGGAATGTTATCAGGGGCATTGGTGCATGGTTTTAGTTTCTGCAGGAGTTTTCTTATAGTAGAAGTAGGAATAGGTTTAATGAAAAATGGTGGGGGTTGAGAGGGTGAGGAATGAGAGAAAGAAGTTGGAGGGGGAGGTGGGTGAGGAGAAGTGGAGGTAGGAGGTGGATTGTTATTTGAAAAAGAAGTGGAGGTAGGAGGTGGATTGTTATTTGAAAAAGAAGAGGTAAGTGTGGAAATAGTCAATGAAGAAAGAATTGAATTGGGTAGCAAGATCAGAGTCTTGTACATTTGGAGAGGGGTTAGGGTTTTCTGTAGTACCAGGTTTTATGAGGGTAGTTATGCCTCTCCAGAACTTTTGTGGGTTGGTTTTATGGTTGCTTTGAAGTTGGACAAAGTAGTTTCGACAGTCTGCTGAGATAAGCTTTTTAACTGAGTTACGAAGAGTTTTGTATTCATTGAGGTTAGAAATAGATTTGTTCTTATGGTATTGTGTCCAGGCTTTATCTCTAAGTCGCATGGTGGCTAGTGTACTTTTTGTTAACCAGGGGGTGGCTTTCCTTTTTATTCTTTTGGTTATTAAGGGAGCATGATTATTTAGGAGATGTAGGAAGGTAGTATTAAAGTGAGTTATAGCATTTTTCAAGTGGTATAGTTTTTAGAGGGTACCAATTAAGTGATTTAAGGGTGTCAGAGAAAGCTTCTGGGTTAAAGTTTCTATGGGATCGGGTAGTTAAGTAAGTATAAGTAACTAGGAAGAGAGAAGGAAGACGTCTAGTGAAGATGGGAAGGTGGTCACTGAAGGAGTCAGGGAGGGTTCCACTGTCAGGGTAGTTGTGGGGGTGGGAGACTAGAATCCAGTCTAAAATGTTGCCACTAGTGAAGTCTTTGGATGGCCTAGTTATGGAGTTAATGAGTTGAGAGTAGTTGTATAGGTTGATGTTGAGGGGGTGAGTAGGGGATTGAATGGAGGACCAATTAATATTGGTGTCTCCCATGATTATAGTTTCATTACAGATATTAGTTGTTAGCCAGGAGAGGATTTCTTCGAGTATTGGGACATTGTCTCCAGGGGGAATGTAGAGAGAGGCAATGTATATAAATTTATGTTTGTTTAGCTGAAGATGAGCTAGTATTAATTCTGCATTAGCGAACTTTGGAATGGCTTTATTATAGGGTGTTATGCATAGGGAGGAAGAGTAGATAAGAGCCACCCCACCACCTTTTTTATGGGTTCTGTCTGTTCTGATGATAGAGTAATTAGGTGGTACTATCTCTTCGTTTTTTACATGAGGTTTTAGCCAGGTTTCAGAAATAGCTAGGATGTCTGGTTTGTTATGGAGTAGCCAGGCATGGAGATTTGGAATTTTGTTCACTAAGCTTTGTGCATTAAGAGATGTAAGTAGGATGGATTTAGTTATTGAGAAGGAGGTGTTGGTCCTGGATTAGGGTGAAAATCACCAGATAAAAGTATGGAAGTTAAAAGTTGAGTTAAGTAGTGGAGGTATTTGGATTGTTTTGATTGAGAGATATAAGTTGAAAGATTAGTGGGAGATATGGGTAGAGTAGTTGATGAGGGTTTAAGGGGGGGATAGTTTGAAATGAAAGCATAGGTTGTTGTTGAAGGGATATAGTTCAGGGGAGATTGAGTTGAAGAAGTTGGATTGTGAAGTATGGAGAGGGCATGTTGTCTGTGAGAATGGTGAGTGGGTGATGGGATAAGGTTGGGTAAGATAGTAGATGTAGGTAAGGTTCAGGAGGAGTAGTAGTTGAATTGGGAAGGATGAGTATTTTTTAAGCATGTTAGTGTTTTTATAAGCAGTGTAGTGGTGTTGTGTAAGGAGGAGGGAGGGATGAGAAGTTATGCAAGTGGGAGGGGATAGGAAGAGGAAGTGGTGGAGTTCAGAGGTTGGAGAGGAAGTAGGAGTGGTTAAATGGGTATAAATGTAGATGTAGTGGGGGTGGGTGGGAATTGGGGGTAGGGGAGCGGAGTGAGCCCGCAGGGCGAACGAAGCGGGGAAGAAAAAAAAGAAAGATCAGCTGAAAAAAAGTATCAGCTACTGCTGATGATATAGAAAGGTAAGTAGATGTAGTACCAGATAAAGACAAGTAGTATGTAGGGAAGAAAAAGATGTTTTAAGTAGATAAGTTGATGTAAGACAGGGGGTGAAAACCAGATTGTAGACAAGAGAAAAATACATTCTCTTAAGTTAGTTGGCCAGTTTAATAGGAGAGAAGCCAAGGTAACGTTAGAGTTGCACTGACTCTTGGTAAGTAGGTGCTGCCACCCAGTGATGAGAATGTAGAAGGCAGGTGGCAAGGTGAGCAGGTCACATACAACATTCAATATGTAAGTATCTAGGACAGAGGTGACTTGGGGGGAGAGAGTATATTTGGGAGGTCCACAGTAGGCTGCTGAATCATTTACAAGGGAAGTTAGACAAAACAAAAAGTGTTACTGAGTAGGTAGTATAGAAACAGTAGATGCTATGAGGCTACCTACATTCAAAAAGTTACTTTAGGGCAGTTCTTCACAGGAGTTCTACAGCTCAATCTGCCATTTGAAGCTCAGGGTAAGACCCTCATTTGGCACCTACCCCTTCCTACACAGATAATTTTTTTTGAACAGGAGTGGGAAAAATGCCATGACAACAACTTTTCACAAAAAACATGAGAGACCAAGAGGCTCAGAAGCATGTCCAAGCAAGAAGTTTTATTGAAAGTGTAACATATTTCCAGAGTTAATCATTTAACTATCATGTGGTACATAACCAAACACAACACAGCTTTAGCAGTTTAAAGAAACCACACAGATATTTAAAAAAGCAGAATTCTGCACAATCCACATTTCTTTGCAGGTACAGTCCAAATGCCAACAGCAGCATAACAAATTATACTATTAATGGGTTGGTAAATATGAAATGCAACACAGAAAAACATGAACTAACTGCATCTGTCACATAGACAGAAAAATATACATCCTGACCCTTCACTAGATTTTATATATGTATGTATAATGAACAAAAAAAGTTTAGCTGGGCATTGCAACACCATTTGTACCTGAATACATCATATTGAGAGTTTCTTGTAACACAATATTTTAATAGTTAGCACTAGTTCAGTGAACACTGGATCATCTACACAGCAATGCGTGGTTTATTGTTTGCTATCAGCATGCCCCAGTAGCATAAGATGCTAGACACTTACATTGACTGTGTTTACTGTTTAGACAGGGCTGTGCTGTGCTAGACAATATAAGCTCTACCTCCAAGTGCCTTATTTCATTAATACAATTATCCCCAAGCATAACACATAAAGATAAATGCAAAGTGTAACCAAGTAAGCAACAAAAGAAAACAAAAATCTGAAAAAAAACAAAATTAAAAAATAATCCATTGGATTAAATTGCTTCTGACAGTAAGGTTCATACTGCGTTTTAATCATATGCACAAAGTACAGGGTTTGATTCTAACCTTTAGAATGGGAAATATGGCTAGGCTTAAAATGGCCCACAAGGGCAGGTAGCCTTGTACTAACCTCTTAACTTACTTACACACACACACACACACACACACACACACACACACACACACACACACACACACACACACACACACACACACACACACACAATTATTTTGTTACTGCCCAAAACAAAGCCATGATAGATATATATCTGCATGCTAGTCATCAATAAAGGAAGTGTCTGGGCTAAAGTTAGCTTCATTTTAATCATAAATACATTATTAAAAAAACAATAATAATCCTAAATATCAAATCCAACAACTATTTTTATACTGCTTTACATATACCTATCCTATTTTATGATACTCTTCAGCTGCTCACGCACCAAAGGAAGAGAGTTTACCAAAGCCCTACACCAATATCTGGCTCAGACATTCAGTATAATACTTTTGGCAGCACAATTTATTATTTTGCAAATTTGCAGTAATTGTGATTATTTCAAGGTACTTTAACGGAGACCTCAAAAAGCCTATTAAGAATACAGTGTACCGTTAGGCCTCATTTTTGATTGGACAAAGCCATTTTTGATTGATTTTTCTCCTTAGTTCACATAGGTAACAAACAGACTTTTAGAGTATTAAGCAATATATGCTGAATATTCAGCCCTGGGCCCTGGCCATGCCTCTCAGCTGTCCAGATTTTTGCATAATGTCCATATTTTCACCTCATAAAATTTGTCGTTTTCTGGCAAATCGGTGAGAATTGAACTTGATAAATAAATAATGACATAATTTGTATTTGACTTTTATTACCTTCAGAAAATGTACACCAATACAAATCCTGTTATTCTATCAACTAAGTTTAAACTTTATAGGAGCAATATCTAAAACCTATCCCTATTTTTGGGCCTTTGACCCCATTATTTTAGACTTTGTCCAGATTCTTGAGCTAAGAGATCAAGAGGTATGCCCCCTGACACTGCTTTATGAGAGACAGAAACGTATGTTACTTTTTTCAATAACCAAGAAGAGACTACTAATATAAATTTGGAGTGTGTGGGTGGCTCAACCCAGCTTTGGGAAGGCAGGGGAAACTGCCCCCCAGAAAAATATTTAAATTTCAGTGAGCCTGATCATCAAGGACTTCTATGAGTCATAGTGGAGGAATTTACTATTTCCTTGTTTTAAACTCAAGGATAATATACATTAAAATTATGATTGACTTTGCTGCATTGCTGCCTATCAAGCAGTGTAACTGCATTGTTTGCCTTCTTTCTCTAAATGCCCTGGATCCCTTCAGTAGTTTGTCCATCTATGTACAAACACTTAAGTGACACCCAAATGAAACATTTCCCCAAAGATCCTTCAGTAGTTTGTCCATGTATGCACAAGCACTTCAGTGACACCAAAATTAAACATTTCCTCCAAAGATCCCTTCAGTAGTTTGTCTGTGTCTGTACAAGCACTTGACTGAATCCAAGATGAAACATTTCCCCAACAGACCTCTTCAGTAGTCTGTCTGTCCATGTATGCACAAGCACTCAACTGACATCAAAATGAACTATTTCCCCAATGACACCTTCAGTAGTCTATCCATGTATGTATGCAAAAGAACCAAAATGAAACATTTCTCCAAGCAACCCCTTCAGTAGTCTGTCCAAGTATGTGCAAACACCAAAATTAAACTTTTCCCTAAGCAACCCCTTCAGTACTCTGTTTATGCATGCACAAGCCCTCAAAATAACATCAAAATGAAGCATATTTCCCCCAAGTAATAACCACTTTAGTAGTCTGCCCAAGTATGTATGCACAAGCACTCAAATGACATCAAAATAAAACATATTTCCCCGAAGTAATGACCCATTCAGTAGTCTATTCAAGCATATACTCACAAGCACCAAAATAAAACAACCCCCTTCAGCAGTCTGCCCAGGTATATACTCACAAGCACCAAAATGAACACATTTTCCTCAAGTAACGACCCCTTCGGTAGTCTATTCAGACCTCCCTAATGTACCAAATTACTCGTTTTCTACCGAGTTTTGGGATCCAAATAATAGGGTGCCACGATTCCTGAATGGCGCCCCTTAATTTCCGAATTTCCCAGCTTTTTATTTTAATTTTTTTTCCTGGCATTTTGAGCTGGCGTCATCACATGCGTGATGACATCAGCTCCATGAAACGGCCTACCAGCCTGTTGGAATTGAGCTCAAGGGCTCACGTGCATGCATTTCTGACTGTTTCAACCAAGCGGGAATAATTGTGTTTCTGGTTTCTGGAAATGGAGAATGGTGGTTCTGCAAATGGAGAATGGCTGCTCCAGCCAAGCCATTCACATTAAGAATTCTGGGGACTGCAGTACACTGGTGTTCTGGATAGCTGCTGTAGAGGTAGAAAGCCACGAGGGAATGAACAGAAATGTTAAGGTAGGTAGTTGTAGCTATTTCATTTGCACTGATGTTTTGAGCGATCTCTGAGGTAGAAGCTGTGTGGAAATGATTTGGTAGTAGCAGTTGTGTGTGTGTGTGTGTGTGTGTGTGTGTGTGTGTGTGGAAATGATTTGGTAGTAGCAGTTGTGTGTGTGTGTGTGTGTGTGTGTGTGTGTGTGTGTGTGTGTGTGTGTGTGTGTGTGTGTGTGTGTGTGTGTGTGTGTGAAAGAGATTGGAAGAGAGTGAGAGCGATGTGTATGTGGTAAGCTTTTTTGTGTGAAGTGAACCTTTAAGAAGTCTGGAGATAAATCAACTTAGTAAAAAAATAGTTAAGATGTAGATACGTTTCCTCTCTTTTTATTCTATTTTATTTATATAATATGTAAGGTTAAGAGCAATCAGTGGAAAAAACATAAAATGTCATGTGTGGTCAGTCACATCATGACACCTGAATTGGCCTCTCCTTTTCTTTTGCCAGAAAGGAAGGTTTCTGGTTACATTAATTTATAATGTATTTGGGTACTTGAATGTAGTACTGCACATTTTCAGAAGTGCAAATCATCTGATGTACTGCTTTCCACCCATAGTTAAATTGTGTATTGCCATTTACTGTAAGAGGGATACGCAAGGTCTGCTATCCTTTGAAGAAGTGTGACTTGGATATGGGACATGCTTTGAGACTTGTGTTGGATCCTACAAATTTGTGTTCTCAAACTATACAGGTTAACTACTGCAGGTAACTATTGCCTTAACAAGGTTGTTTTCAGAATTCTATGTTTTCCACTCCACATTTACTAATGAGCAAGGCTGATCTGGATAATTAGCATTCTAAACTGAATAATGGCATATGAGACTTTTACTTTTGTCCTTTAAAAAGCCTAACAGCCCATTCAGGTTAAGCATATAACAATGAGGAATACCTGTACAACCATCTTGTTTACTTCAGCTGCTAGGGTGGTATGGTAGTTTTCACAACTGGAGGCACAACATTGTTCCCTCACCAGGCATTTACTTTACAATGGATGTCTGTTGAACCTGAGTATAATTGGTTGCCAGATTTTTAAATCAGAAGCTCACATTTTGGAGATGGTTTACTACTTTGCTATTGCTGTCCAGTATACAGTTCAAAATATTGAGTATTAATGTTGGAGAGGCAGGAATTTCAGTAACGAAATAAGTGAGAGAGCTCAAATTTTTAGATTCTTGATATGTTAGTTTTTGAAAAGTCCTTAACAGGCCATTCAGAAACAGTTGATATTGAGACAGTGTATTAAGTTTGTGTTGCATGTCTATGGACTAATCTTCTGGTAAATTACTTTCCCCTTGTTTGGTTAGGCCTGAAATACACACCTTTTTATGGCATTATACATGTTTCTTCAGCAATAGATGAACCTATAGCCAATCTTTTCATACCATATGTAGAAAATATGAATTGTTCATTAGACCACCCTGTTTTCCCATAAAAATAAATATATTGAAAAGTAGAACATATTAAAAAATATGTAGACTAGCACTACATTGTATTTTTTGATATTTCTGTATTAGTCACACATGTGGATGTAGTTTAACAAACTGCTGTAGCTTTTCTGAATTTGTCCTCAAGTTAGGACACATGTGACTCTATTTATTTTTGGCCAAAATGTGATAAGGCAGTCCTGATTTAAGTATGCTAACATTTTAGGTTGAGTAAGTGAACTGTTAACCTCCTCAATTAAGTGATCATGTACACTCTTGCTTTTAGTTTCAGAGTGTGTGTGTGTGTGTGTGTGTGTGTGTGTGTGTGTGTGTGTGTGTGTGTGTGTGTGCGCGCGCGCGAGAGTAGAGTTTTATGATGGAAATGTTCTGACTTGGGTAGTTTTATCATTATTGGTTTATGCATTTTGTTTCATTGCCTACTGGAAAAATGTTCAAACAATAAATTTAAAATGTGTTCTAATGCTAACAAGTGTGCTGTATTATACAAGGAATATAATTTAATAAAGTCAGAAAGGTGCATCAAGGAACACATGTATGGTTCATGTACAAGGGGCCTATGATTTGAAAACAGCCCAAAGGCAATCTTTATCCACCACTGTCCAGATGCATTTTCTTTGGATGTGGTGTAGGTTTCAATGCTGTTTCAATGAATGTGAGTTTCAAGGGCAGAGAAGTTTTAATGCTAAGTCTGTTTTCATTGTGAGACAGTATTGCTTTGTTTAGCAGATGTCTATTAGTGTCTGTGCATTGTGCTAGAAAATGTAAAAATAAAATCCAAGTAATCATTGTAGAAGTAAAGCAGTATACACATTAGTGTTTATGGTAAAGGGGGTGAAATAGCCAGGTAATGGGACATTGAAATGGCTGCAGGGGGACTCTGATGCCATATTTTGGTTCTGTTCTTCAGTTTGCATTTGAAAGTTGATATCCCACAATTCCATTTAGTGAGCGGGGTTACATAATTATGTGTGCAACTTTTATGTTAATCAGCGTACAGATTTGTACCTATTTTTCATGGGCCTTGCCCAGATATTTGATGTTTCCAGGTTCAGAGGTATGAGTCTATTCATGTATGCATAAACACTTCAGTGACTCCAAAATGACCCATTTCCGCCAACGACCCCTTCAATAGTTTGTTCCTGTCTGCACAAACATGTCACTGACTCCAAAATAAAACATTTCCCCACAATGACCACTTCAGCAGTCTGTCCAAGTATTCACAAGCACCAAAATGAAACATTTTCCCCCTAATGACCCTATCAGCAGTACGTTCAAATATGCACAAGCACCAAAATGAAACATTTCCCCTCAACAAGCCTTTCAGCAGTCTGTCTTTTTATGCACAAGCACCAAAATGAAACATTTGCCCCATCAACCTCTTCAGCAGTCTGTCCAAGTGTGCACAACTACCACAATTAAACATTTTCCCTAATGATCCCTTCAGTAGTTTGCCCATGTATGCAAACAAGTGTATTAGTAAGTAAGCCTACTTACCTCAGAAACTCGTTTTTTTTTTCTTTTTTCCACCCACTCTGTCTATCTCAACACACATTAAATGCACTCACAATGAGCAAATTTAATACCCAAAACAGAGTATCCCTCAACTCCCAGTGGGTGCCAAGGATTTAACTAAAGAAATTGACTTTATTGCACTGTGGGACCCTCCCATCAATCACAGTCTTTTGGGGGCAGTGCCCAAGAAAGATGATGTAAGCTGGGGGTGGAGGGCTTGTGTCTCAGACATCCCATTTAGGACATGCACATTGCCATTCCCTTAAAGGGAAAAAAAGAGATATTTCATAAAAAATATTTATTTTTTTATTTTTACATTTGTGAACTGTGCCCTTGACAAGACAGCAACTGCCCCTTTCACCCTGTTCTAGCTATGCTACTGCACTCACAATGTTTCAATAACAAGGTTGCAAGCCAGGACTGCAGAAGGACGCATGATCAAACACCTGTACTTGTCCACTTTCTGGACCCATGTTTGCACTTGAGTAAGTTGGGGGATTTAGCATTTGACATGTTTCTGGATTCTGATCTTTGGCATTCCTGGCTTGCGACCTTTTTGTCAAAACATTGTGGGTTTTAACATAGTCAGGTTCAACTGTGCCATAGTAAACATATATACTGGACCACAAATCATCAACAAAAGATCATCTTACAGAAAAAAGGGGAACAAGCCTCCCTGCATCCCCCATGTGGGGGCTACAACCCCACACCACCTGCTAAATATTAATAGGGGCAAAGTTCCCAGTCACCACTGTATTGTAATCTCACTCAGCAAATGCTGGTACTGTTAGATTAACAGATTTTTCAATCAGCTGTACCAGCTTTTCCTTACTTCAATGAAAAGCTTCATTGATATAGATAGATAGAAAGATAGATAGATAGATAGATAGGTGGATAGATAGATAGATAGATAGGTGGATAGATAGATAGATAGGTGGATAGATAGATAGATAGATAGATAGATAGATAGATAGATAGATAGATAGATAGATGGATGGATGGATATAGATATATATGATGTCATTCTTAACTTCTTATTATTACCATTCTTTATTGTTTGTATTTAACAGAAATGTATAGAGCTGTAACTTGCTTGTCATATATTGTTTATCGCTTTCTTGACATATTGTATTTGCCGCACTGATGTAGGTCATAGCTGAAAAAAGGTCATTGGATCAGTCTTTTACCTGGTTAGCAAACTCAGTAAATAAATAAATAATTAAATAAATAAATAAATACTAGTGCTCGAAAATTAGGAATCAAGTTAGATTACTTTTAAAATCTCAGATGATATAATTGTTTGGAAATCAGAACCGACTGATCAATGGGCAGCTGATTATAATCCACATTCACTTATGTGTGACATGCAAAAAAAAATGCTAGGTGTATTGTTTTCAAATCCACTTTAATTTATCACATTGTATTTAACTTGTAGTTATTTGTAACTTGTTTAAAATATGGTATAGCAAGTTTTCATTTTTATATATATATATATATATATATATATATATATATATATATATATATATATATATGGCTAATGTACTATGCTGTAATATATATATATATACATATATATATATATATATATATATATAAAATTAAGCACATGTGGCATATTTTGGTATCTCAAAGTGTTATTAATATATATAATGACCTGCAAATTTACTACTCAGACTGCTTTTAAATTTTAAACAACTAGAATTTTATTTGTAGCTATTATGTATTGATTTTAGTAACAGCATATGCACAGTTGATTATAGTCTACCCAATAAGGCATTATTTATTTACCTGTCAGAACTTGTAATTTTAGTTACCTTTGAGGGCTGTTGTATGACTGGGATGCCTTACTGGTCTGTTCTGTGTTTGCCTGTTTTGGTCTCCACTGACAAATTTATCAGTGCACAGGAGACATAGGCAAGGAGCTGGTTAAAAGTTGCCTGTAACAGCACACTCCGATTTGGATTGTCTCATCTGTAATTGGATTTCTCAGTGCCACTAATAAGAAATCAGTAAATTATGGAGGTCATTCCTGGCTCTGTGAGACACCCACAGACCGTATTAGTCATCAAAGGCTGATAAGGGGTATTCTGTGTGCATGATGGAGTTCTCCACAACAAGACAGGCATTGCTCTGGTGTTGCTATGTGACAGTGATTTTGCATTCATACTGGAGACCTGGATGGATAATAATTTCAAACCCCATTTGGAGACAGTCATGCTTCATGCAGGCTAAATGATTCAGTGTCCTGCAAATGGTAAGATTGTTGTTAGGTAGCAGTCTATTTCAGAACCTCTTTTATCAGTGGTCCAGGGTCCTTGCAGGTATGGCAACACATCAAACTATATCCTGAGTTCAGGAATAAACTGTTAGTTTCTTCTCATTTACTTACATGTGACAATATGAAATTGCAGTTCACTCACTTCTGCATTAGCTCAACATTGTCTTGGAATCATGCACATGTAATGGCATCAAGCTAGACAGTGTTATATGATTACAGTATTTGAGCCAATGATGAATCAATGGCTCTTGGTAAACAGCACCTCTCTATTATGGAGAGATTGAAGGCTATTCGTGTGATTATCATTGTGACTTTCTAAAAAGGTCAGTAACTGAACCTGATATTACAACTAGGTGTAGTCACCTCTGCATTGATAATGGAGCCATGGGGTCTGACCACTACCTGAAACCATCTAAATAGTTCACAAAGCTGCAGAACATCTCCAAATGCCCAATACCAAAACGATGAATAAATAAGCAAATCCAACAAGGGTGACAATAAAGTTCAAGAGATGTAATAAATTTATTTCAGAGACTAGTTCCATCTCTAAAACCAAGGTTTCTGGATATGTGTCTTCCCCTAAAGGTTAAACCAAAAACATAACCAATCTCATGATTTGGTTGAACCAATCCAAAGATAATAAATAATATATTTAATATAAAAATAATATAAAAATAAACAAAGCCATCCAAACAGTTTTGCTTTTCTTGTAATCATGGTAACAATATACCCTTTTACAAACTACCTAGAAATATTATTTTAACTAGATCATCATGCTACTTTGGATCAGATGACAAATATTCTAAACAAAGTGTATATGCATCAGATAAACTAGATAGATAAAGGCAAACTAACTAAATCACATGCACATAATAATAATAATAATGTGAGAAAACCTGTTAAAACTCATTAAATACACACAGATAAAAATATAATCTTTGTATCAGATAAAAATATAATCTTAAATAAAAAAAAAACACCTAACCGTAATGTAATAAACACCAAAAAATTACATAAAGTGACAAAACAGTGCAGCTCTCTAGTGCTGATACTCAAATGTACTCCAAATGATAAGAAAACCTATTCTATCCTTGCAAGCTCACTATATAGGGTCCTGTATGAGTATGTCAAATAAAGTTCATCATGAACATATCTAATAAATATACTGACACCCCTAGATGAAATCCATAACAACATCAACATAAAACCCCATATTTCAAAATAAAGATAAGTTGGAATCATGCACATGTAATGGCATCTAACTGTTATGAAGAAACAATAAGATACCAAGTCAAAACATATATATATATATATATATATATATATATATATATATATGCATAGATGGTCAAGTACCTGTTCCATATCAAATCTATACATTCTTCTTCTTCTTCTTTCGGCTTTTTCCCGGTTAGGGGTTGCCACAGCGGATCACCTTGTCCGCACATTGAATGGCAGTGGAGTTTTACGGTGTCGAGTTGCCAGCCCGGCGCCCAACCTTCCACAGAAGGCACACTCACACGCACACCTAGGGCCAATTTAGAGTGTCCAATCCACCTGCAGCATGTCTTTGGGATGTGGGAGGAAACTGGAGCACACGGAGGAAACCCACGCGACCACAGGGAGGACATGCAGACTCCGCACAGAAGGCACCCCAGCCGAGGATCGAACCGGAGAACCTCTTGCTGTGAGGCAGCAATGCTTAACCACTGCACCACCGTGGCCGCCCTATCAAATCTATACATTAAAAAATATAAATTTAAACCTTGGTAGATTTTTTAAATATCTTCTTTACTGATCTTTGAATCAGTATTTAAACAAGACACACACGCACTCACAACACACACACACACACACACACACACACACACACACACACACACACACACACACACACACACACACACACACACACACACACATTAGACAAAACAGACAAAACTAATTTTTGGTAGAACCCATTCTAATAAATGTTTTACACTGACTACCACATTCATTTTTTTTGCAGGGGTCAAAAGCCCTGCACTCTCCATATCTCCTGCATCTTTAAATATACTAACTCCTTACATGTACTTCCTTAAACCCCATGAAGCCTTTGATGAAACAGGAAAAGATAGAACTTTACCTACCTTCCAAATTTAATGAAAGTAAATGTGTAACGAAAGAAATGCAACACACACACACACACACACACATATATATATATATATATATATATATATATATATATATATAAAATTATCCAGTTCAAGAGCATAACATGATCATATAATCCATGATATTTTCATGTGATTATAGCTGTACAATCTCCTACCATAAATAATATTCTAATCATAAGGACTCTTCCACAATCTTAAACATAAAACTAAAATTTATTACCATATTCTTTTCAATCACTTTTTCTTTAATTACCACTACCAAATTATGTGCATAACAGATTAAGGAGATGTATCACATTTGAACAAAATCTATAGTCTAGTTCAAATCCCCTTTTAAAAACTGAACATGTTCTACTCAACCCATCCAATTTTAATCATGTCAGAGTCCAGTCCCACAACTTTCCTGTGAACTAGATCTTCCTATTAACTATCTTTCTTAATCTTAATTAATTACTACCATTTCAGTGCTTCCCATCAACTTCCTTTAAAACATTTGATCAGCAAATAGGTAAAATATGTCTGCTTATTGTCCCACAGAAATATGTTGCTGGAAAACCAAACCATGTCTCTCCTGCCATTCCCTGCATTATAGCTCAACCTTCACTAAAGTTTCTCAACTGTATTCATCTTCCTTATTTTTTTGTGTGAGATTCACATGTAATTTTGTGTCAAGGCAAAACTAGCTTATATTTCTTAAAACAAGTGAGTTGCACCATAAGTTTTTCTTCAGTTTCCAGTATCTCAAGACCCCATACCAGAACACCATTAGATATTGCAGTCATTTTAATTGTCTCCAATTAACACTACACACAAACACTCTCAGAAATGTATCATATTTATCCAGCCTACCAGTCTATATCATCTCCCTGCTTCTGTCCAACAAATAGACACATTCCCTGATCAGAATAACCAAGATGGATGTGCTGCTTCATAAGAAATACTACACATAGGCTCATAGTATCATAGGAATTTAGTAGGCTATTAGACCTGAGGCCCTTACAAGCCTAGCCAAGAATTTAGCCCATGTTCCAACAAGTCAGCATCCAATGCCCCTGTCCAGCAGGGACACAGGTGGAATCGCAGGGGGTATTTTCTGTTTCCCATCCAGTTATCCATGTTGCGCTTAAAAAGGTTAATAAGGTACACTGCTTCACATGGAGAGGGAGTCTATTCCACAGAAGGGGGAGTCTCTGGGACAAAATCTGCCCTGCCAACAATACCTATTGATGTCACAGACCAGGTTGAGGTCACTCGTGTGGGTTACTCGAGCGGAGCTTGACTTGTTGATACGCAGCAATACCATCAAGGCAGGGTCTGAGATTGCTTTGCATGTCAGACAGAGTTCACATCTGAGGAGTCTGTATGAGACTGAGTAGAGGGACAGGGGACAGGGCTTTTAGCCTATCTGTGTAGGGTAGATGTTTGAGGCCCTGGATTCTCCTGGTGAGTAACCTCTGTGGTCTCTCCAGCTGTTGCATGTGCTTTGTGAGGTACATGCCAAAAGGTGCACTGTACTCAATAAAGGGTCTTATAAGGGAAGAATACAGGGCTGTTATGACCTCCTTGTCTCTGGATGAGATACCCTTACTAATGAGGTGGGCCATGTAGAAAGCTTTCCATATAATGGAGGCTATATGGTGGTCAAAAGTCAGTTTTCTATTAACCTGGGTGCTCAAGTCCTTCACAACTGATTGCATGCTTAGGACCTTGTTATTAATGTAATAATTTGTGGGGACATCACTCTCCCCAAAAGGGATGATGATGCATTTTTTGGCATTCAGTTTGAGGTCATGTTTCTGGCACCAGTCATTTGTTTGGGTAAAACCCTCTTGGAGGATGTCTACTCACTAGGAGAATTGATGACAGTGCCCAGCTTACAGTCATCTTCAAACTTGGTCAGCCATAGCCCACTGATTTTGGCCTGCACCTCAGAAAAATATATCTCAAACAACAGAGACCCCAAAACTGATCTCTGAGATACACCATTTGTTATGGGTCTACTGCTTGAGGTGGCTTCTCCTATTTTGACTAAGTGGGTTCTATCAGTGAGCCAGTTTGCTACCCATCTGGTAACATACAGAGTGATGCCTAGTTGAGAGAGTTTATCTATTATACCTGAGTGGATAATAGTATCGAAGACTTTGGCCAGGTCAAGGTAGGTGTTGTGCACCATCTTCCCCTCACCAATGGCTTTGGTGACTGTCTCAAAGAAGTCCACCAAATTTAACAGGCATGACCTCCCCTTGACGAAATCAAACTATGTGAGACCGAGTGTTTGGAGGTCGGCAATGTCCTTGTTAATGAGGTCCATGATAATCTGTTCCATGGCCTTATAGATCTAGATAGTTAGGCTGATGGGTCTATAATTTCCTGGATCGGTGAGCGCTCCGCCTTTGTGCAAAGAGATGACAGTGGCTGTCCTCCACTCAGCTGGGATGAAGATGGTACTCAGGCTTCGGTTGAATAGGGTGCCTAATAGGTTCATAGGTGTTTACTAGGCTAATGACCACAAGGGCCTTTTTAAGCCTAGCTATGCATCCCAAATCTCTGACAAGTTCAGATACCCTTGATAAGTGTAAGCATGGGCCTGAGAAATGAACTATTTACAGATTACCTGTTTGCATCAGAGACACAGGTGCCAAACCAGGGATGAATTTCCGGTTTCCCATCCAGTTGTCCAAGTTGCACTTGAATTGGATTAAGGAGGAACTCTGCTTCACATGGATAGGGAGCTTGTTCCATAGATGGGGTAGTCTCTTGGATACATACCTGTCTCTCCAGCAGGTCCTATTTATATCACAGGTAAGGTTTAAGACCAGGAAATTCTGTTACTGTTTGTTTTGTGGATATGCAGGAGGTCCATCAGAGTGGGGACTGGCAATGCCCTGTATGCCAGGCATAGATCTCCCCTCAAAAGCATGTAGGAGGCAGAATACAGGGATAGGTCCTTGAGGCAGTCTGCATAGGACATATTACTTATGCCCTGTATTCTTTTAGTGAGGAACCTCTGTGGCCGTTCCATTTGTTGGATATGCCTGGTTAGGTACATACCAAAGGGGGCATTGTACTCTGAATGCCAAATACACTGGAACAATGGCTTCCTTGGACTTAGATGCTGTACCTTTGTTTATAAGTTGCGCAACATAGAATGATTTCCTCACCACTGTAGACACGTGATGATCAAAGGCTAGATTACTATCTATGTGTGTGTCCCTAAGTCCCTGACTACTGGGTCAACTCTAAGGGGTGTGTTGTCAGTGTGATAGTTATCAGGGATGGATGACTTCCCAAAGGATACTATTATGCATTTATTGGCAGTTAGTTTTAGTCCATGACTCTGACACCAGTTGCTTGTCTGTGTCAGCCCCTCCTGGAGAACATTTGTGTCAGTGTGAGATTCAATGGTGCTAAAAGTTCTTGCCTGAGTTCATGTAGGATGCAGCCTGATATGTTATCAGGTCACATGGAGGCTGTATTTTTTGCCTTTTGAGAGGGCAGTGATAACTTTCTCCCTAGAGATAAGGGGAGGCGGGCACTTGCTGGGAATGTCCTGATTTACTGATGGGGGAGAGAGGAGTGAAGTTTTACTGAACCTGTCTGCCAGCAGATTGGCTATATCAGCAGTGTTTGTGTATGTGGTGTCCTTGATCACCAGTTCTGAACAGATCTGAATGCTTCCTTTGAGATTGTGGACATATATGTCTTTAGGAAATGTGGCCAGTTTGGACTCAAAGTTTGCTTTGGTGGATTTCAAAATAATATTCTTATTTGCTTGTTCAAGCTAAGGAGAGATTGCTTCCAATTAGGCACCTGCTTCTTCTTGGTCCTGGACGGCAATTGTTTCCTTTTATTATAGAGTTTATTGCAGATGTCCACCAGACAGGTTTACTCTTCCTTGAGGAGGAGGATTTTTCCTGTCTAGTATTCCTGATGGTGTAGGTTTGGAAATATGTGCCAGTTCCTATGAAGGGGGAGGGGCAGTGAAGCTGTTTATACCTTCCCTCACAAAGTTCTAATCAGCTTTGGAGAAGTTTTTTTGTTTGACCCTAGCTGGGGGGGGGGGGGGATAGATGGTGACTTTGAAAGTGACCGCTTTGTGGTTGGATCTTACCAGCAAGGATGACACTGTAGGGATGCTTCAGTGGTTACTCATGTTGGTTAATACCAAGTCCAAGGTATCATCACCTCTTTTGGGGGTGTTGACCAGCTGGTCCAAGGCATTTTCATTGACAAAATCAAGGAGTCTCTAGACATTCGTGTTTTGCCTTGAGTAGTTCTTCCAAGTCACCCAGGATCTGGGTAAAGGGTTGAATCTTGATAGATTCAAAGAGGTCCAGATAGGTGAAGTGGGCATCTTGAGTTATAGTTGGGGGCGTGTAACTAGCTATGATTTGAATAGGGGTCTTGTCAATGGTTAAACGCACCTGGAGTGTCTCCTGTGCATCATACTGTTTGACCAGTCTGGAGGTGTGTATGTCTTTAATATATATTGCAACTCCACCTCCTTTTGCTTTGGTCCTCATGGTTTGGGGACTGAATGTATGATAGGATGAGTAACCTGGTAAGACTGTGATGCTCTCCTTAGCTTTGAACCAGGTTTCTTTGACTGCACAAATGTCAACATCTTCCAGGGTTAAGAATGCTTGTAATGAGTGCAGTTTCATGTTTAGACACTTAGCATTTAGCAGCATGACCTTTAATTTGCTTTTTGATGAAATTTTCATGTTGATAGTTTTAATCTCATGACATTGCCTAAAAGGCACTATGAGGGAGGCAAGAGCTTTTGCCAGTATTCTGAAGCCCAAGGGAGACAAATGCAAGCCATCTCTGGCAAAGCATCATGGTCTGTCGATCAAGTATTCCCAGGCTGTCAGGTACTGGATCCCCTTGGAATGACACTAGAAACTAAGCCAATTCCCAGGCTGTCAGGTACTGGATCCCCTTGGAATGACACTAGAAACTAAGCCAATTGCTAAAGTCAATCATTTTCTGTTTGTATTGAGGTATCATTCTGCGGGATGGTAAAATGCTGCTTAAGACTAGGAACATAACTGCCTGGGACACATATTCGGCAAGCTTGATTATGTCTCTCTTCGTATAGTCCAGAGAGGTATGCCTCAAGTCATTCACGCCAACATGAACTATGACAGAGTAATAACAGTACCTGTTGTTGAGAGACATGAGTGTATGGATGATATGGTGGATTATGGCACTTGAGAAACAACTAACTGTGACTTTCTCCTTAGCCAACCTGGTGATGGTGGTGATGGGCACATCTGTGTATCTCACAATGGAGTCTCCTATGACTAATATGTTGGGTTTATGTTTACACCTTAGTGGCTGTGAGACACAGCTATATGGACTATGTGTGGTGTGTAGTGGGCAGTAGAGTTTGCGTGTGTTTTTGTCTCAGAGTTCTCTCTTGTTTGGGTATGTTTTTGTTGAGGACCTCCGCATATGTCAGTGCTGTGTAGGTGTGGGTGGTGTTTGAGGTGTAGTGTTTGTGTCAACAACCTTCACAGTGCCAGATATACTGGCTTTGAGTGAGAGAGCATAGACTCTAGGTTCGTAATGTAATTGCATCTCTCACAAATTGTGTTCCTAGGTGGTAGTAGTAGAGGGTTATCCGTGTACATGAGGCAGTTGCTACACTGTCTCAGGATGCCCATATGAAACAGACTGGCAGGAGAAACCAGATCAACAAGTCTATTACACTACAGCCTTCCATCCTTTTAAGCTAATATTACATAACTGGCTCTGGATGGTATCCAGTTCAATTCTTTAAATAAAAAAATAGTCAAAATGGGAAGGCACAGCATACATATCCTTCCAGGGCTCCTCACACAGGGAGAACAGAACTTATGCCTCATCTAAGTTGAAAAATCTCCCTATTATCTAATCTCCAGCTCTTTAACTAAATCCATACGATCTCCACTATCCTTACTACTCCCAAAAAATGCATCTGTCATTTATTCATAAAATACATTTTCAAGCACTCTATTAATTGCATTGCACTATTCCCAAAACACACTTCAAAAAGGACCATGGGGCCATACTCATATAACTGAACACTTTCATCTCTTTTAGTGAGACTTCATCTGAATAAGCCAATAACTAATATTACAATGCGGTGCAGGGAAGAACACTAGCCACATGTCAAACATTCACTATAAAAACAAAGTACCTTGAATATTATCTATTCCTATTTAAAAACATTTTAAATGTCTCTATGAATAATAAAAATAATTCCTAATGCAATGAAAATTGTTCCCTCACTTAAAATCTGCACCACCTCACATTCCTAATACAATGAACATTGTTCATAGGTATGTACTAGGCTAATGGCCCTGGAGCCTATACAAGCCTAGCCCAAGAAATTCCCTGGCATCATGCCGCCTGATGTTAATTCCCAGTGCCCTTGTCAAGTAAGGCCACTGAGGTGATCCCTGGGGTGACTGCTACCCGAAGTCAGTTTCCCGTGCTCCTGTCAAGCAGGGCCACTGAAGTGATCCCTGGGGTGAACTTCCTATTGCCCATCCACTCATCAAGATTTCTCTTGAACAGTTCCTTCATTTAAACTCTGTATCTAAATCTTCCACTTACAAAATGTAATAAGAATTTCATCAAGCAGATGCATGCTTTCATTATAACCATCCCCATTATATTATTCTTAAGTCACTATAATCATTTTTTCTATTATTCAGAAGAGAGAAAACAGCTATGTATAACCTTTCTTTTAGTATATAATAATGCCACACCTTTAGGTTCTGTCTTCATCTTTTACATGCATAAAGAAATTATCATTTTGTAGAATATTACTAAAAAATGTTCACTAGCACCTGTCAGATTCTACTTGTAAAAGGTTTCTCATCAGTACAAAATTATATTAATATTAAAGATCATTGTCATATGTAATATATGAATATATTATGATCCTACAAACATTAACTAGAAATGTTATTATACTTCACAGTGATAGTAGACAAAGTTATCATACATTTGCAGTCTATTAGACAGAGAGCAAATTTCCAACATACCTCAAGTGTGCAGTTTAATGAATATTTTGCAAACATAGCTCATTAACAGATGCATACATCATCAGGTATGGATATTCATTCATTCTAACCTTCAACCATTCATATCTTAAGCAGTACTGAAAATGTATTTACTTTATTTTAACTTGGTTAGTCCCACTAGGCTAACAGCCTTTTTTCAGGGGAGACTTGAGGTGGCATTCATACTGACTAGAGGAGTTCAGGACAAAGCACTAGACTAACTGCCCTTGTGTGCCATTTTAATCCTTTTCCCTTAAAGGTGATAATCAAATCCTGTACTTTATGTTTGTGAGGCAAACACCTTACGCATTATGCCAACCCCCAACACAAAAAATATAGCTGGCAGTAGTGGGATTCCCCTATTCTTTTCAGTAAGTGCTATGAGATCTTTTACATCTACATGAGGTACTACCAACTCAGGTAAATGGGACCTCAGTTTAACGTCACATCTGAAGAGTGACACACAGAGAATGAAGCACCCCCTAATGCAGCACTACAGTGTCAGTAATGAAAAAATTAATCCTATCATCTGGGTGGGAATAGATCCCAAAGCCTTCTCGTCTTCCAGCACGAAAGGCAGGTATCCTACCTCTTGACACACTGACATTTAAGTGTCATTTTTCTCATCATCATACAGAAGACAGAAAAATAACTATTTATAACTTTTCATTTTAACATCCAACAGTGCCAAACCTTAAGGTTCTATCTTCATTTATATACATAGAGAATATACCATTTTCTAAATTAATAGGACTTTGACTAACCCCATTGCCATATAAAACGTATAAGCAAATTATGCAATTACACTTTTTTCAAAGACAGATTTACTCTTTTAATCATATGTATTAGAAACATTTTTTAAATCCCAGCAATATCAAACAAATGTGTTACAATAATACCTCAAAATGTGCTGCCCAATAAATGTTATACAGATATACTTCACTGACAAATCCTTAGCTCATCACATAACACTTTACTTTCTTCCAAACCTTCTTGACCTCCTGTGATACAAAAAACTTTCTCAGTCCATTCAAATCACCTTATGTAGTAATATTCATTGTTTTGACCCACTGTGCACCAGAGGCAGTACAGAAAAATAGTTGCCTGTTTCCATGCAAATCTTATTCATCCTCTTCATCTTCTACTTCTGCTGAACTTGTATTCTTCTCAGTTTTAGAAATGCTAACATAATCCAGAGCAGTTGCTTTATATGAAACATACATAGATTCATATATTGCTACTAAGCTAATGACCTGGGGGGGTGGCTTTCTAAGCCTAGCCAAGTTTTCCCAAAAGAATAATGATGTCCTGTATCCAAATAGAAGATTGAGAGCCAGGCATTTATACGCTACCTCTGTCCATAATGGACATGGGTGCCAGGCCCGGTGTAAATTTCCTGTTCTCCATTTGCTGGTCTAGAGTGCACATAAATTGGGTAATATACAAACTCAGCTTCACGTGGATGGGAAGCCTGTTTCATAGAAGGGGCAGTCTCTGGAAGACATATATGTCTCTCCAGCATGTTCTGTTTATGTCCCAGACAAAATTCAGGTCCTTAGACCTTGTATTTCTGGTACTGTTTGACTTATGAATATGCAGGAGATTCATAAGTGTGGGGTTTGTGGATGCCTTGTAAGCCAGGCATAGATCACCCCTCAGCAATTAATAACAGACTGAGTAGAGGGAAAGGGCTTTAAGGTGCTCTGCATAAGGCAGGCTTGTTACATCTTGTATTCCTTTTGTAAGGAACCTCTATGGTCACTCTAGTTGCTGCGTATGCCTGGTCAGGTTCATACCGACTTATAAGTTGCCAACATAAAAAGATTTCCTCATCACTGTGGCCATGTGGTGGTTGAAGGTAAGGCTACAGTCTATGTGCATACCCAGATCTCTGACCACTGGGTTGACTCTTAGGGGCATATTATCAACATAGTAGTTAGCCAGGATGGTTGCCATGGCTCCATTTATTAGACAGAAATAAGCTTTCTTGAAGAATGCTAATGTCTGCAGGGCAGTCGATGATCACCTCCAGGCTGCAGTCATCTGCAAACTTAGTCAGCCATAAACCTTCAGTGTTTGCTTTCACTTTTGAGAAATGAATGCCAAAAAGGAGTGGGCCCAGTACCGAGCTGTGGTGGTCTCCACTAGTGACCGGCCTCTTGGTGAAGGTGGCCTTACCTGTTTTGACCTGCTGGGTCCTATCAGTGAGCCATTTGGCTAAGCAGTAGGTAATAAAAGGGTTTATACCTAATTTAGTGGGTTTGTCTATAATGCCTGCGCAGGATATTGTATCAGAAGCCTTGACCAGTTTGAGGTAAACTGTGTGAACAGTCTTGCCCAGATCCATTGCTTTGGTGATCCTCTCAAAGAAGTCCATGATGTTTAATAGACATGGCTTTCCTTTAACAAAGCTATCTTATGTTACTCATCACCACCTCTCCACTGTAAATGTTTTTCACTAAATCAAGAAAAATCAATTTGTATTTCTATCTGCACATGTTTACATTCTGGAATGTTTTCCATGAACTACATTCATTGCTTTATGTAGTTATGCTCAACATAAACAGGTAAACCAGCAACTGTAACTTGCCCAACCCCCCCCCCCTTTGCTCAAGAATTTTGGCCAAAGAAACAAATAATGGGGGAATAAAGGCCCAAAAGTAGGTATAGGTTTTAAATATTACTCAAATTCACTTAAACTATTAATGGAACAACAGGTTTTGCATCATTATGCATTTTATGATTAATATGATCCGAGGATGCTGAGTTCCTGCATGAGCAACAGGTCACCATGATGCTGTATAAGCAGCAAGTTGGACAGAATTGTTACATCTTGTATTCTTTTTGTAAGGAACCTCTACAGTCACTCTAGTTACATAGAGTACAATGCCCCATTTGGGATGTACCTCACAAGACACTTCCAACAGCTGGAGAGACCACAAAAGTACTTCACCAAGAGGATTACTGGCCTCAAACATATGTCCTATACAGCCCGACTGAAAAAACTCCGGCTGTACTCAGTGGCATATCGCTTACTCAGAGGTGATCTCTGCCTGTCTTACAAAGCCATGTCCAACTCAGAATTGATGGACATGCTCCACCTAAAGAAATCCAAGTCACTGCGAGCCACACGCTTTAGTGAGCTAAACCTCACCACAACAATAGATAGAGCATGTTGAAGGGATAGATTCCTGTCACAGAGACTCCCCATGCTCTGGAACAAAATTCCAAACTACATTAGGCAGAGCCCCTCACTAACACTCTTCAAGAGAAACCTTGACGAGTGGATGGGTAACAGAAAATATACCCCTGGGATCACTTCATTGGCTCTGCTTGACAGAGGATCAGTTAATTAATCAATGGGGCAGTGAAAGCCGACACACTCTGGCCCTCGGGCAGATAGCCTAGTACCTACCTATGAAGTATGAAACTCTAATGTCTGGTATTATTTATTGACTGTAATCCTGAGAAATAAACCAGAAAAACAAAACTTTTATGACGGATTTTTATTTATTTATTTATTTTTATTTTTTATTTAACATTTGTTGACCGGGAAAGTCCGACTAGTTTCCACAGATCCTGTTTTCAGCGGAGGCCCGGGGAGAAATGCTCCAGAAGCATGTTTTTAGAATGTGGGAGGAAACCGGAGTACCCGGAGGAAACCCACGCAAACGCAGGGAGAACATGCAAACTCCGCACAGAAGGCACCCCAGCCGAGAATCAAACCAGAGAACCTCTTATTGTGAGGCGACAGCATTAACCGCTGCACCACTGTGCCGCCCAATAGGATAGTGCAAAATATAGGGAAAATCAGGGACAGTTGAGGGGTATGAACTAGTCTTCTCAGTCATCATAATTATTGTAAATCCTGATCCTTTCTGTAGCACAGCATAAAGTGGAAAATAATAATGCCATACTTCTTATCATTTTCAGTCGAGAGTAATCACTTTCTCAAACTCTCATAAGTTTTTAAACCTGTACAGTGAGACATCTGTATTTTCACGTAGTTCACCAAATCCATACCTTCCTCTCCCTCTAGCACTTCAGTCACGCTCATATTTTCCTCTGGACCTTGTCTAGTACTGTAACTCATTGCTGTTCCACATATTACACGTGTACAGCAATTTAATTTGCTTTGTTACAATTCTCTTCAACTTGCTGCTTATGCAGCATCATGGTGACCTGTTGCTCATGCAGGAACTCCGCATCCTCAGATCCAGTTACCTCCAGTTATCTGGTGTAAACAGCCAAAAGTTCTACCAAATGCCAAAAACTATTTCAAATCTGTTACAACACTCATGTCTGTTCTCTTATATTAAGTCAAATTAGCTTATCCATATCAGTATTGCATCCTTTCCATTTGGTTAGCACTTGTTGATCTAAGTCAGCATCAGCACTCATAACCTCTTCAAAATTTGTGTTTTCCCATGAATTTTCCATATATTCCATCAACATTTGATAGAGGAAGGAAATCAGGGGTTCATACATTCATGAAAATAAATGTTATGGGAATCAAGAAAAGTTAGCTTTATTTGCAGATGATATTATTTTGTACTTGAACAATCAAGAAAAGGACATTTTGATGTGGAATATTTTGAGACAGTTTCATGTCTTTTTGAGATGTAAAATTAATGAACATAAAAAGGCTATAGCATTAAACTACCCACTCATAGCAATACACATATTTCATGGGGACACGATAAGATTAAGTATTTAGGTGTATGGATTAAAATGAAGTCTGTTATGGCAGCTAAGGACATGTGGGAAAAGACTAAACAGAAAATAATGCAAAACAGAGAAATTGGATGCTCTTGGTTAGGAATATGGGTATTATACAACGACCCCCCATTAAATATTCAAAAACATGCACGCTGATTGGTCAGCGTGTATGTTGTAAATCAGAGTTATAGTAATGGAAAAAGGTCCGGTCGCCCGGACTTTTTCCATTACTATAACTCTTTTTTTTACAGCAATGGAGAACGCAAGATCTCCATTGCTTCACACTGTCTTGCTATGTTAAACTCGTTTAACATAGCGAGACAGCTTTAAAAAAGCAACGGAGATCTTGCTTTCTCCGTTGCTTTTTTCAAAACTGTCTCACTATGTTAAATAGGTTTAACATAGCCAGACAGCTTTAAAAAAGCAACGGATATTCTCCGTTGCTTTTTTTTAAAGCTGTCTCGCTATTTTAAACTCATTTAACATAGCGAAACAGTTTTTAAAAAGCAACGGAGATCTTGCTTTCTCTGTTGCTTTTTTCAAAACTGTCTCGCTATGTTAAATGGGTTTAACATAGCGAGACAGATTTAAAAAAGCAATGGATATTCTCCGTTGCATTTTTTAAAGCTGTCTCGCTATGTTAAACTCATTTAACATAACGAAACAATTTTTAAAAAGCTACGGAGATCTTGCTTTATCCATTGCTTTTGTCCACAGCTCTGATGTACTGCGTAGGCATGCGCATGCGCAGTACATCAGAACTGCCGCAGAATACCAGACAGCTGCAGAAGGGCAGCAAGGAGGCATTATACAATGCCATTATTTAAGAAAAGTATTTTTTTTTCTTAAATAATGTCATTGTATAATAGCAATAACCCACTTCTGGGTGTGGGTAATGCTTAATTTACCCACGGTTAGCTTTGTTTGGCCACTCGGGCTTCGCCCGCATGACCAAACCACACCAACCGTTGGTAAATCCAGCATTACCCACACCCAGGCGTGGGTTATTGCTAGAGTAAGATACAAACTCTGAAAATGTATTAGTTCCTTCAGTTTCATACACAGGTCAGGCATATGTTATCAACCAGAGGAAAGCATGTTAGTGATTAATAATAAAGAGTTGAATGAATTTATTTGGGACGAGAAGAGGGCAAGAGTTAAATGAAATAACTTGATCCTCACTATAGAACAAGGGGGGTTTAGGATTACCTGATTTGAAGAGATACCTCAATGCTACACGGTTAAGGCTTATATACACAACAAAAGCAGAAGATTATAAATCAAAGAGGAAAGTGATAAAGATGAAACGGGGAAGAAGTCTGAGAAATAAGGAGAAAATAGGATTTTGGGTGCAAGTTCTTACCAACAACCATACAGAACAGCATATTCATAAATTAGCAGAAAGTATGCTAAGAACTAAGCTATCACTGGAATAGAGAAAGGAATGTCAGTAGGGATAAGTGGAAGTAGGGTTATAGAAAATAGAAAAGAAGGGACAGGAATTTACTGAAGAAAATTAGCAAAGGGACCAAGGTACTGGCAGCAAATAACTACAGAAGGAAAGGTAAGGCAGCGGGACAAGACCAAGGAGAAGTTTGGACTGGGGGTTAAAGAATGCCTTCTCTACTAGGGATTGATGTCAGAGTATAGGCAAAGAGAGAAGTATAGGGGAGTGCTAAGTGAAAGAGCAGCTCTAGTAGAGTTTTCAGTTGAGTCTCAGAAGCTGCAACTAAAACGGGATAATTAGGAAAAAAGTGGGAATTTTTGGGAACAATACATGCAGAGGAGGAACAAGGTTTAAAAGAAGGCAAGATTTGAATAAGCTATGTAATGTTTGACTGACAATAACTAGATAGATTATAAGTGATGTATAATGTTTGCAACTAAAATTATGCCAATATGGTTTGGTTTCATTTATATAAATATATGCTTGCCCATGTCACACGCGATAATTTAATAAAGATGTTTATTGTTCAAAAAAAAGGATAATTAGGATAGCATGTCAAATATTACATAACTATAAGAATAAGAGGATGATAGAGAATATTGGGAAGAGAGACTGGAAAGGCAAGTTACAAAGGAACAATGGGAATATGTCTGCGTGACTCCCAAGTATAGCACCGAAAGTTTAGGATCGTTGCTCGGAAAGTGTTTGCATTGGTATTTTTACCCTGAGCAAACTCCAGAAAATTGTTCCTCAGGTACATGGCAAAGGTGTGATGGGAAAGAGAAAGGTAACTGGGAATATTTTTGAAAGTGTAATGAGTCAGCAGATTTTAAAAATTCCCTGCAGAGTACATTGTCAAAAATATTGGAGAGCAAATGATCAAGTCCTAGGAAATGATTCTATTGAGCTTATTGAATTGCTTAGACACAGTAAGCCCTTACTGTGTTTAATGATATTGGCTGCAAAAAACAATTACTAGAAAACTGAAATCAAACTCTAAACCAATTGTAATTTAAGTACTGAGTATTATAAAGAAGATGAAAAACTAGGCTGGAATCTTTAGAAAAGAGAAAAAAGCAAATTACATATAAATAAATGGAATTTGTAGAAACAAAGTTCATATTATAATGCAAAGGAGTAGGAGGAGTGAGGCTTAATAAAAGGCAGAGTTAACAATTTATGTAATGTGGGAAGTGAATGATTGTTAAAAATGAAATGTGTGTGTATATTGCATACAAATAATGAAAATATCACTATGGTTTATTTTATTTTCTGTTAAAGTATGTGTACATATGTCACTGTATAAATAGTAATTTAATAAAGGTGTTTAAAAACACCTGCTACATACCTTTGCATACTATTTCAAATTCTGCCTTAATTTAATTTAACTTACTTAAATAAGACTTTATTTATAGGATATGAAGCTTCATTTGTAAAGCAATGCATGCTTCCCCAGTGGCAAAATTTATTTTAATGCCTGCACTGATCTCCAGTTCTGGTACTCAGGTAAAGTACTTAGACTGTAAAATATTTAAATATTGGATTGTTATTAAGGTGGGCTGTTGTAAGAAGATTTCTTGGACATACCTTAATACAAAGCTTCATTGGTTTGAACTCCTTAGCCAGCTGTAGCACCATGTCCATACTCCATAAAACTTACATCTGCCCATTCTTTACACTTTTGGCAAGAAAATAAAATATGTGCTGTGCAACATACACTGCAGTATATTTACCTGATGGCTGCAAAGGTATGCACACTTTTTGGTTACCAAGTCCAAATACAATGTCCAACCTCTGCCACCAATTCGCAAGTGCAGATGGGCTAAAGATTTTAATTCTTGCACCATTATCAAGTTTCTGCACCAGACCAGCAGTATGGGGAACTGAATCTCACCACTGGTACCAGTTAATATACAGAGGGCAATAATCCTAAAGGGTGTGGTATAAATATGCATTACTAGTATAATTAATAGCTAAGCCTTCCACACACAAATTCATTCTATACTGCATAGCTATAGTTCAGAGTTATAATTGCTGTCTTCCCAATATTTCACACATTTCAAACTGAGCCCAGAATATGCTAGTGCAATCATAACAAAAGTAATTAAAACATGATCAAATTATTTTCTATGAACACTTACACAATATATTCTTGAACAGGGGGTTGAATGTAAACTCCAGCGCCAACTCACTCAAATGTACATAATCTTGCCACCAGATAGTCAGGAATAACAAAATAAACAATATATATTACTGTTTACCCTTAAAATAAGTCAACTTTTAAATACATAGATGGTTCAAGTTAACTCTTAATAGTCATCATTTAAATGATGGATTCCACACAGTTACATTTACTCTGGCAAAATGCATAAACACTTAAGCTGATTAAAAAAAAGAAACATCAGCCACAAGCAGTCACAGTTGAATAATATAATTATTTATTTGAAATAAATAAGATAAGCTATTCCATTTACAAATAAATATACAAACAGAATATAACTTTTCTTAGATATTTCTAGTCCACAAGTGAAAACAACTCTTTGAAGCATTCAGATATATTGCCAGTTTATTGCATATAAGATATTTTCCATGTTGAACCTTTTATTACATAGCTGTTAGAGGTGACAAGATGGTCAAATCTCAAACTAAAAGTAAAAATGCTGTGCAAAATGTAAATGTGTTGCTTAAATGCAGTTTTAATTATAGTAGCTACGCCCTTAGAGTTAGAGCTGCCTCCAGCTGCAATTTATAGTTTTTATCCACTTCTTGTTTGAGATTCCATTCCAATCATCCTTAAACATGTGTCTCCTGTATGAAGCATATGTTTGCCTCTGATTAAAAAATGAGGTGCATCAGCAGATTTCTTTTATTCTTATTCTGTAGTCCTCTGACATTCCATGAGTCTATGATCCACATAGCCAAGGCATAATTTTTAAAGTAAGCATATGTGTTAATACATTAAGATATGTGTTTTCCCAAAAGGCTCGACCCATTTTTTTTAGGTAAAAAAAATACCAGAAATGTAGCATGGAAGCAGTAGCACCTAGCTCTTTCTATACTCCAACTGTGCCTACCCACCTAACCCCATATTTTGAAAGAGCTTGACAGAGAGTAATTACAGGGTAGAATAGTGTCACACTTTGAGCATTTAATAAGAACAAGTACCCTGGTACTAATAATGTACTTCCTTGGTGGTGCAGCGGTAGTGTTGTTGCCTCACAGCAAGAGGTTCTCCTGTTCGATTCTCGGCTGGAGTGCGGGGAGTGCCTTCTGTGTGGAGTCTGCATGTCCTGCCCGCAGTTGGGTGGGCATTCGAAAGACATGCGTAAATGGGCGTGCCTTTGAAGGTTGAATGTTGAGCTGGCACCTCGGCGTTCGTGAAAATCTACTGCCAATCATTAGCGGACCGGAGTTCTACTGTGGCGACCCCTAACCGGGAAAAGCCGAAAGACAACAACAACCCTGTTACTAATAATCTACATAAACAAACAAATTACTAAACCATAAATACATTTCTAGACCGACTCCTAGAACAGTCATCCCTTTACCCTAACTAACAATCCACTACACTCCTGATTGTGCATCTAAACACAATAGTATCTTATAGAAAAATATGAAGTTCTTATTGCCTATGATGATTAAACTCCCTATATGACAATTACAGACCTATAACTATTACACTTGGTAGGCTTAATAATCCATAAAATGTTAAGTGTGAAAGAATAATGCTACTTAATATAACAACAACATCTCAAAAAATACAAGCCAGTGAACTAACTAATACTAACTAATGTTAAGTATGGTGCGCCTTAACCCATACAATTAAACAGTATATGAACATGTTACCAGATACGTTTAGGATAAAGTCCTTAAAAAGAAAAGAAAAAGTCCCAGTCAGCCAGTTGTTGCCCTGGGAGGTTAGAGTCAATGTTCATTATGTGTTCTATGTGATCATTAATTATGTAGACCTCACTGTCTTAAGTATATAGTCTGCATAATGTAACTGCATGTAAGGCATTAAGTACTTGGGGATTATGTGTATATATATATATATATATATATATATATATATATATATATATCCCAAATTACCTTCCTTGTTGTATTTAGCCACGACAGTATCCTCATTAGGCTTCAAAATTGCAGGTGAAATGTATTCTCTGCTAATACAGACGATGCGTGGTACTATATTTACAGAATAACATGGCAAAACTTGTGGCTATAGGACCAGAAGAGCTTTCCAAGAGCCATTACAGTTCCCTGTAGCCGTGGTTGGGTGATTTGGTCGAGGAGAGGAAGTTGCTGGTGTTAATGATGGACATTGGTGCTTTAAAAGCCCTCCTACTCCACAACACCGGCTGTTACAGACGTTCCCGAGGGCTCATTTCCTGTTTAATGGGCATTTCCAATTTAGTTCTCCCAATAAAGAAAAGTAGGTTAAAAAAAGAATGACTAGCTTTATCACATTAATTTGATATCAAAATTATTACATAAAGTGAGCCTGTAAGTGAGCAGATCCAACGATCCTATGCAAATGAGCTGATCACTGCTCTGGTGCCTTACCGAAACATTTTAAAAAAGGCAGCTTTTGCGTCCTTGGGTGAGTCAACAGCGTATTTCACTTCCTTATTATAAAATATCAATATGCTGGGGTACCTCATTTGGAATTTCACTTTGCGCTTTATAAGCTCAGCGCAGTATGGTGTGAGCTTTTGGCGCATTTCCTTTATGGCCATTGGGAGGTCTTGAGATAGCAAAATCTTATGACCGTTCCAAATTATTGGGTTTTGTTTTTTGGCTTCCGAGAGCAGCCATTGGACATACTGGAAATTTAACAGCTTTACATAAATCTGTCTTGGGGTGTCATCATTTTGTTTTTTGTGCATTACTCGATGGGCCCTCTCAATAATTATTCTGCTTGCCTTTGCATCAGTGTGTAGTATGTGCGCAGATATCTGCATTGTGATTTGGATCAACTGGTTGTGTTCGTAGGACTCAGATACATCTTTTATTAATATATAATTGTGCCTGCTTCTCACCTCAAGGTCGATAAGCTTTTGTGTCCTTGTTTTTTAATTCTTCCTTTAACAGGGCTTACTGATGTTCATTGACTGTGGTTTTTTCCTTGATGCTGTTCATGCACTCTTGATTTCTTTTATTGCCAAAACAGGATAACTGCTCAGAGAAGCCTTGCACTGCTAGTTGAAGTGGTAGCAGAGCCTCCTTGAGTTCATCCATGTGGAAGCTTATATCTGACTTCTGTTTTACATTGGGCTTAGCTGATTCTTGCTCTTTGATTATTCTTTGTCTTTTGGATACCGTTTCTTTTTCTGGTGAGGCTATAGCCGATAGCTTTGTTTTGTTGATTTGAGTCTCCATATTTTCACTTTCTTTGGACATATTCTTAGATTTATGGGGCCTGCCCTGGATTAGAGCTTTTCTTCGGAGGCCTGGATTTTACGCATGGTGAGGAGTCTCCCGGGTATCCAGAGACTTTATTTAACAAATATTTTCCTGGTTTAGCGATGTTTTCTCTATTCGCAGTTGTCTGGAGATACAGATTGCAGGTAATGTCAGGAATTTCTTTTAATGACTGAATTTATGCGGCTATTTCTCTGTTTGGTTGAATTTAGGTGGGAGCTTTGTGGAGAGGGTGCTTATAGGACATCCACCATCTTGGTATCCTCAAATTCCCCCTTAAATTTGAAACATATTAAAACAAATTTACTCGTTTAAGTAATAGACAGCTGTTAAGCAACCCCGAAACCTGCATATCTAAATACCATGTCAAATATTTAAAATGTCAAATGTTAGATATCAAATCATATTACTTTTACCTACTCTGACATATTTGTCAAAATGTCAAATGTTATGAAAATGATTTGTTCCGATAATGTAATACATAATAAAATGGAATTTGCACTCTGAAAAATCTGTGGTGTGATTCTGTAAAATCATGTTGTTTTGATCGTATACACATACTATGCATATTGTAAAAACTGTCTGCCATCAGAAAACACAACTATTACAAATGTGCTGCATGATGGCAGAATTTTAATGAAATCTTTTTGCTTTGTGTTTCAATGAGCTTATTACAGTCATTGACATCTTTATCTTCAGGAGAAGAAAGCCACTAAATCTGTTTTAACAAACAAATCAGGTTTTAAATCAATATCACTCTAAAATAATATGACTGCTACTAAAAGTATTCCATATTTTCAGGGTCATCATCTATTTAGATGCAGAAGCATAAAAATGTAATTTATGCTACACTTAATTATATTTAATTCTGCAAGCACGTAATACTTTTTGTCTCAGGGTTACTTAATGATAGTAGAAAAGTTACCATATGATTTTCCATGTTTAACTGTACATAATAACAAAGCCTAATATATAGCTAAATCATTTGAGTAATATGCATATCATTTTTCTTAGCAATGTACTGACTTTGTTTTCACTTATTTGTGGTCAAATGTCTTTAATTACTAACATTTTCTCATGTCTCTAGATGAGTAACAGGACCTGTTTATGCGACATTTCACCTCAAATGAATTTAGAAGAAATCATTGTAAAATACTTAAGATATATATCAGTTTTACAAAAATGTAATCTTAGGAAATACATATATCTGTAAAATGATGCAAAAATAGTCTAGCTATGATCACAGTACACTAATCACAATTAGAAATACTTCAGTTCTTTGAATTGTAGCAGGAATCAACAATATCTATTGTATACCTCCTTAAAGAATGAAGGTTTCTATACATCAACCCCTGAATTCATTAATGTTGACATTTCTTCTGAAACTCAATCTGTTCTCTATAAATTGTCTAATGAACATATTAAATACTTGTTTTTGCATTTTTGGTGCTTAAATTTGTTGTCATAAAAGGTCACTGTTTGAATTTTACCATATGGTTAAGATATTCAAGTGTTTACATGTTAAACCAGTAACTACTGGTTAGACAGGCATCAACCTTGAATTTTCTGATTTGCACTAACTTAATTTCTTTTACTTGGATAATACTGCAAACCTGAAAAATATTCTGCAATTTCTGACATTCCAGCAAGGTAAACAGCCTGTTTTAGTGTACCTGGTCAGAGCTTAAATTTAGCCAAAAAATAACAAAATGCCACAGTTTGCCTTTGTTTTCTTATTTACGTAAAACTTATTTGACATAAATTGGCTAAAATGTACTTTTACTGTCATTTAGGAGTAATCTGCCTGCATGTCATGAAGAACTTATTAGAGTTTATGCAAGTTTCATCAAAACATGGAAGCAAGTTAACTGTAAGCTGTCCTGCTTCAACTCCCAAGCCTTAAACTATATGCACTCTAGAGGAGCAGCCTTGATTTAAGCTTTGTTTTCGGTGACTAACACTGGTTCCAGTGATGGCAATAATCTAAGTATATAAAATAAGAAGAATATTTGTCTCTCATTTTGCTCCATTTTCCCCATTATTTTCAATGTTAACATTGATTCTTGATATAAGAGGTTGAGGGGTGGGGGAAGGGGTTGTAGTGAGTTGCACACTGTATTCTGATAACACTTAGCTGAGAAGATACATTCCTGTGTGGCAGTTATTTATTATATTTTTATTTATTTATCTGACCAGAATCAAAGCTCTGTGGTGTACGACAACAGTCATACAAATGGCTGTGTGTATGTTTGCATACAATATATGTATGTGATGGGGCATAGATGCTCTTAGCCTGATTTTGCAGAATGCCTGTGATTTATGCCTCATATTCTGTGTGATGCCCCACCTCTGGCCCCATAATCAAGAAGCCTCAATCCTCACCGCTAGCACCAGTGGGGGACATACACTGGGAGGATGGCAAGTACACACACAGTATTTCCAGATGCCACTCTGCATCAAGTACAATTTCCCTTAAGAGGACACAGAGACTACAGTCAGTCCAGGGCTGGTTTCTCCCTCTTTCTCCAGATTCCCAGTAAGACTTCCCACTGGCACAGCTATAGAGTTGAGCTATCAGCTGAGTGGCCAAGCCAAGACCTCCAGCACCCTCTCTGTCCAAACAGTGCTTTGTGTCCCTGCCCAAGTAGCTGACACACACACTCTTGGAGATTCATTTTACACAGACACACACACACACACACACACACACACACACATTGGAAAGGCTGGCACAGGTTTACTAGCTATACCCCCTTCTGCCCAGACTATAAGGTAGTTATCACTGCCACCAGCCAACTCTTTATCAACTACTTTAAGGCCCTTAATAAAGGGTGTCCAATCTTACTGTGTAGCGTTACTATCAATACAAATGATAGCTTGACCAAGAGCAAGGCTATCAGGAGTGGCCTACACAGTGTCACCAAATAAATATATTCTCAGAACTTAACATGTCTCACAGATATCAGCCACAATGATAGGTTTAAATATATTTAATAATAAATAATAAAAGAACAAGAAAAAAGTATATGATCACAGTAACATCAGAGTTCAGAATCGCAGGAAATATTTAAAACAACATTGCAGGACAGTCTCAAATAAATAAAGAAACCATCTAAACTATACTTCACTATATTCCTGACTGAATCTAAGATAATTACTATATCCTAGTTTGTGGTGAATGGGTCTTCCAGCTGATGTTGTCAGGTCAAAGACAAATACACAATACTCAGTCTCTCTTAGAGAGTTCTTAAATTAACATCTCAAATATTACTGCTGGGACAGTTTGTAGGATGACACCATCATCTGACTCTATCCCAGGTAAAAACCCCATTGATGCAGCTGGTAGCATTTAGCATCTACTTGTGAAAATACATAGACAAGGCTTTTTTCAGATCTAAGGCAGATCCTGGAAGTCATAAAACAATACAAAACTTCCAAGACAATGCAGCAAACCTCTAGTTCTAGACATTGTGTCTGTTACTGCACTGAAACTGAAAGATAATATCCTTTTTTATTACGTGGCCATAAAGTAATTTAATTTCAGCTATTTTTCTGAAGTTAACCTATGGTGTTCCAGTTTCCATTGTTAAAATAGATACATCTGAAAAGTTACAATAATGCAGGCACATTTCTGTTCTAATACAGTAGGGTACACTGTCATTACATTTTTAAGCTAAGTACTTTATAAACCCTTTTCAACACACACTTCTGTACCAGCAGTTTAATACACACATAACATACAATTGTAATACATTTGTAGCACAAGCATATGAATCATGTCAATATTCACAAATATATAATTATTTACAAAATTCCAGATGGCTGCACTGACAGTACCTCCTTTCATGACCCCCCCCCCCCGAAGACTCAAGCTAGTTTTTCAAGTGACCCTTGAGAAACGTTGCTTGAGAAGGATGAGAATATCTGAGAATATCTTATCCCATTCCCTGTCCTGAGATCCCAGCTGCTTTGGTATTGCTGACCCCAGTATAGTGCTGCACTGTCCTATCATATGCTTCCAATCCTAGGCTCCACCATAGTAATTTGGTATTTTGCTGGCTGGCTCCCTGTAGCCATAGATCCCCCTCAGACTCCTCCTGCCTCTTACTGCAAATACTTAGCACCAGGGTCTCCCTATCATGGTAAGGTTTTATCATGTTAACATGGTACAATTTATGCCCCTGCTTCCTGCCTAGCAGTTCTACCATGTAGTTAACATCACTGACCTTCCTTACCTCTTCAAAAGGTCCCTCCCAAGGTGCCTGCAGCTTGTTGTGTCTGACAGGAATGAGAACCATAACTTGCTGCCCCACAGCATACTCTCTAGCTCAAGCATCCCTGTTATACCAGACCTTTTTCTGCAGTTGGGCTTCTGCCAGGTTCTCCTGTGCCAAGCCCATGAGTTCCCTGAGCCTTATCCTAAGGTTTAGGGCATATGCCACAACAGACTCCTTGTGGGACTCGCACTCACCCTCCCACTCATCATGAATCAAATCTAGAGGTCCCCTCACCCTATGCCTATACAGTAACTCAAAGGGTGAAAAACCTGTGGATTCCTGGAGCACCTCTCTGTAAGCAGACAACAGATGGGGCAACTATTTGTCCCACACCCTCTTAAACTGGTATGCAAATGCCTGTACCATGGTCTTTAGTGCAGCGTTTAACCTCTCAACCAGACCATTAGTCTGAGGATGATAGGGGGTGGTGGGTCTATATCACAATGTCAAACAATTAAAAGAGTGAATGCTCTTTTATCCAACCCTAAAAAGCAAAAGCACTCAATGTCAAACACACGGAACAGTGATTTTTTTTTTCCCCTGGGAAAAAAAAACAAATCCAAACAGAAAATAAAGTGTGCCCCCCCCCGAACACTCCCCCTATATTAAATATACCAACTCTGAGATTGCACCACAATGGAGGAAATGGCAAAGTCCCAAAAACAGCCCAGAGATTTTTTCCCCTGGGAAAAAATCGCTATTCCGTGTGTTCGGCATTGTGTTTTCGACTTTTAAGGTTTGATTTAAGAGCGTTCACTCTTGTTATCGTTTGACGTCATGATTTAGACCTGGGGTGGTCTTTAGATGCTTCACCCCACAGTACGTCCACAAACAAGCCAACAGGTCTGACATGAAATTGGCACCTCTGTCAGTCAATATTTCTTTTGGGAAACCCACCCTACTGAAAATCTCTAACAAATCATTTACCACCTTTTCTGCTTCGACGGAGGATAGAGCCACTACCTCAGGGTATCTGGTAGCATAATTGACTACCACTAGGATATATTTATTTCCTGTGGAACTTGGGGTACTCAGAGGCCCCAAAATATCCATAGCTACTATCTGCAATGGTTGCTCAATCACAGGCAAAGGCATCAAAGGAGCCTTGACCTTGTCTTCTGCTTTCCTACTTTTTGGCACTGTTCACAGGTCCTGCAGTACCCTGTTACATCTCTGGGAATCCCAACCCAATAAAAATCCTGCATAATACGTCTCTTTGTACACTTTATGCCCATATGACCTGCAAAGGGAGTTTCATGGGCTATGGCTAGAAGTGCCAGATGATAGGGTCTGAGTACTACCAACTGCTGTATTCTCTCACCCTCTAGCCCTCCCTCAGGGGTCCACTCTCTATACAGTAACCTTTTGTCCCAATATACAGATTCCCCCTTTCCTAGATGGTCAGGTACCTCACTAGCTACCTCCCTCAGGCCTTGTAATGTAGGGTCTGAGAGCTGAGCCTGTCTCAACTCTCTATTTGTAACCCTTCCCAGCTCCCCTTCCACAGGCAGTCTGGTATTCTCTGACAGTGGTGCCTCATTGTCAGCCTGGGAACTACTACTCACGTCTGCCCTTGTAGTCACTCTGTCCAAGTGAACATCAGTACCCACAAGCAGCTGTGTCTCACCTTCAGTCTCACTGCTACAGTGTTGCTCCCTCTCTGAAGTAACCACCACACCAGTCCTGGCTTCAAGTCTTGGGTTTGTTCGGGTCTCCCCCAGACTACTAGACCCACATGCTTGTCTCCAAGCCTGACTGCATGTAACTGCATACACACAAGGTACTCTATAAACAAAATCATTCCCTATCAGAACATCTGCAGGGATATCCTCAAACACACATACAGTACTTGCTTGCTTCCTTTTCCACCCTCTCAGTCAAGGTAAATCCTAGCCAAAGGTATTTGAAATAGGGTCCCTCCAAAAGCTCTGACTGGAGTAGACTGCCCAAGCAAGTAGTGCTCCTCTTTAACCATTACAGATTTCACAATGGTTAAGTCAGAGGTTGTGTCTGTCTTAGCAGTGGCCTGTTTCCCATCTACTAAGATAAGATATTACCTCTTGTGGTAGTTTGGTACCCTCGTTTTCTCCAGACAACTTACTGCTGGCATTCTGTCATTCCCACTTACTGGCTGTTCCACCTTTTGCTCCTGACCTTGCCTCCATGGACATCTATATGCTACATGGCCCCACTGGTTGCATTTAAAACATTTAACCCTTGGTCCTGGGCATGCACCTGAACTAGTGGCTTCCTCTGCTACTGGCGGACTCTTTTGGGGCAGTTTAGGCTGCCCACCATGGCTTCCCTTAGACCCATTAGCAGCATTGGGTGTATCTTTCCTGTGCAGTGATGCCCTGATGCTAGGTATAGGTCTCCCTTTTTCCTCAACTCATCTGCTGTGTTACATTCTCTATCCTCTAACCAGATTCTCATGTCCTCAGGCCAAGTGCTAAGGGCTTGTTCCCTCACCAAAAGGTCTGCCAGCCCGTCAAAAAAGGTGACCTGACACCCACTCACCCATCCATGAAAATAAGTGCTTAACTCAGCAATATATTTAGACACACTTTCATCTGCCTTGCGTCTATGCTCACAAAACTTTTTCCTATAAGCTTCAGGTGTTAACTTAAAACACTTTAATAAACAATTTTTAACAGTATTATAATTTAGGCAATCAGTATCAGACAATTTAGAAATAACAGTTGCAGCTTTACCATGGAGTAAGGGTCAAGAATGGCACCCAGAGCCCTTAGTCAACATTATACTGCTTACATACCCTTTCAATATGAATAAAACTGTCAAAATCATCACCCTCTGTAAATTGTGGAAGAAATGTACTGACCTTTGTTGCTTCTGGAGTTCGGTTAATCCCTTCCCCATTACCTCCATGACCCTGGTGAAGAGTCAGGATCTCCTTTTCATGTTGCCTCTGCCTCTCATTCTCCTCAGCATCCAGATGTCTCAGTTTCTCATTTTCTTTGGCATACAGATGTCTCAGTTTCTCATTTTCTTCGACCTCCAGGCATCTCAGTCTCTCTGCTGATTCTATTTCCAAATATTCGGCCTCCAGTTCAAGTCTCTTTAACTTCAGATGGATTTTTAAGTCTTCAGTGGAAAGGGTGAACTGTCCATTTTCTGACGGTTGTACATCCTCAAAGCCAGTCTGGTTTCCCTTCTGATTGCCGGTTTGTGATGCAGCTGTGACTAAGGCTGCAATCATCTCTGCTTTAGTCAGGTTGGCATGCACCAGTCTTTTGTCTTGGCACATCTCAGCCAACTGGTTCTTTGTCAGCTTGCCATACCCCTCTGCTGACATTCTTGCCTGCTCTCCCTGACTAACTAAGCTAACAAAAAGTAAATAAAACTATTGTGATATGAAACTCTGAATGTTCACTGTGTGGCTGACTGATAGTACAAACACCTTCTTTAGTGACCACTATTTACAGGCTACAGGAGTTCAATATCTAAACCACTGAATCCCAATATGTGATGTGGTGATCCCACCACTGCCAGCCAATATATGTGATGCCCCACCTCTGGTCCAGTAATCAAGGAGCCTCAATCCTCACCACTAGCAGCAGTGGGGTATGTACACTGGGAGGATGACAAGTACACACACAGTATTTCCAGATGCAGCTGTCTGCATCAAGTGCAATTTCCCTTAACAGCACACAGAGACCATAGGCAGTCCACGGCTGGTTTCTCCCTCTTTCTCCAGATATCCAGTAGGGCTCCTCACTGGCACAGTTATAGAGTTGAGATCTCAGCTGAGTGGCCAAGCCAAGACCTCCAGCACCCTCTCTGTCCAACCAGTGCTTCGTGGCCCTGCTCAAGTAGCTGACACACATACTCTTGGAGATTTGTTTTACACACACACACACACACACACACACACACACACACACACACACACACACACACACACACCTGGGAAAGGCTGGCACAGGTTTACTTGCTATGCCTCCTTCTGTCCAGACTATAAGGTAGTTATCACTGCCACCAGCCAACTCTTTATCACCTACTTTAAGGTCCTTAACAAAGGGTGTCCAATCTTACTGTGTAATGTTACTATCAATACAAATGGTGGTTTGACCAAGAGCAAGGCTATCAGGAGTGGACTACACACAGTGTCACCAGATAAATATGTAAGTACTCTCAGAATTTAAATATGTCTCACAAATATCAGCCACAATGATAGGTTTAATATATTTAATAATAAATAATAAAAGAACAAGAAAATACTTAGTATATGATCATTGAGTGTTCGCTTATATGAACTTTTGTTCATGTAATAGACCCTCCTTTTACTACGTGGCCATAAAGTAATTTAATATCAACTATTTTTCTGAAGTTTACCTCTGGGGTTCCGGTTTCCATTGTTAAAAGAGATACATCTGAACAGTTACAATAGTGCAGGTACATTTCTATTATAATCCATTAGAGTACACTGTGGCTACATTTTTAAGCTCAGTACTTTACAAACCCTTTTCAACACACACTTCTGTACCAGCAGTTTGATATACACATAACATACAGTTCTAATACATTTATAACACAAGCATATGAATCATGTTGATATTCACAAATGACATAGATTTATTTACAAAATTCCAGATAACTGGGAGGACAGTATCTCCTTTCGTGACATTCTGGTCTGTTCCTTGTAACATATACATTGTTTTCTTGGCAAATTAGTGAGGATTACAGTCAGTAAATAATGACAGACTCATGATTTTCAGACTTAATAGCCCTCAGAAAAAAGCATGTTAATGTAGTGCATGCTGTTCTAGTCACAGTCATCTCTCACAGTTATTAGGTATTTATTCATTTACTTATTTTATTTATTTATTCAGTTTGGTAGCCATGATACAGCACTGAGCCAAATGGACCTATTTTAATCCTTAACCTGGACAAATATAAATGACAACAGACAAACAAGTTAACAAGAAGTATTATAAATACAAACAAAATGATGTGCAAAGATAGCAATGAATCCATAACAGTAATAATAATTTAGTTTGATCACAATCAAACATTTGATGTTCTATTCACAGTTATATAGGTGGCTATAACTGATGGCTGTGTGGCTGTGTGGCTGTGTGGCTGTGTGGCTGTGTGTGTGTGTGTGTGTGTGTGTGTGTGTGTGTGTGTGTGTGTGTGTGTGTGTGTGTGTGTGTGTGTGTGTGTGTGTGTGTGTGTGTGTGTGTGTGTGTGTGTGTGTGTGTGTGTGTGTGTTTGTAGGTTTGTAGGTGCTCTAATTTACTCCACCAGACCATCAGGAACATAATGCATGCCTGTGGCCATTTGTGATTTTACTTTCATCTCAAACTAACATGGAGTGTACACAAAAAGATAATTATCATTTTTGGGAGGGATAAGGAGGCAGGCACTATTCCAGCATTTTACTTTATTGGGAACTACTATTTTGTTAGCTTTGAACGTTAAGCTTTAGACACAATTTATTTTTCCTTGAAAAAAATAAAGATTGAACTTCTTTCCTTAGTTATTATTTTTGCTCATGCTGTCACTGGAAGAAAAGGTTATTTAAAAAAGTTCTTAACATACACCTACCAGCATCTACAGACCTATGACTTCTGGAGCCTGGCAGCCCCCAAACCCCAGGATTAATTCAGTTACTTCCTCCAAACTTAGTTCAGTGAACTCTTGGCCGTTTAGGGTATTTTTATGAAGGTTTAAAGGCTGAGGTGTTTATAGTCCATGAAGTGGCTATAATGAGTGGGTACTAATGCACTCTGAGGATGAAAGTGATTTACCCCAGCTGTTGTTTGATCAGTGGTAATGGTCACTGACTTGTCATGATAGAACCCCACCCCATTCAGATTAGCTACCCCCATTCAGTTGCTTCCTGAAGCCCCATCTTGCTTTGAAGCCACCAGCCCCCACTGGTATAACTCATTTCAACTATGCAATATCCAAAAAAATCTTGATGAATTATTATCATGCACGTATAATGCTTATGGGCTTCTGAAGTTTAGACAGGAAGCTGCCAACAAATATCTGTTAGTTATTAATTCACTGATGGCAGTGCCTGCTGTCTAGTATAAAGCAGGGACGGTTCAGTTCATGGACTCATTTTTCCTCTTTGTCCAAGGCTCATTTTAACATATACAGATTATGTGTCGCTCAGCACTTAGTATTCACAGCCCTCAGATAGCAAATTCTCTTCTAAGAAAATATAACCATATGACCTACATTTTCTTGGAATTTAACTGTAAGGATACTGTTATAGAAAAGCATATGTTACTCCAAATTTCTGGACTGTAGTTTCAAACAGCATGCATATTTATGGATACATTCTCAGCAGTGTTAAGACATTAACCATGCATATATAATACGACAGCTCTGTTGTTGCTGGTTACAATGTCTGATAAATTATGCAAAAAGTTCTTAGAATGAAAGTCAGTGTTTTGTATAACTACTTCACTGCATAGTTGTACTTCTTAAAATTCCTGTCTATGCAGCAAGACAGACTGTATGCAATAGATATTAAGATTTATTTGATCCATGGTGAAAACCTGTAGTTTCTTGAGGTCTTTTCAAATACATTTATTTATGACGATGAAAATTTCTTGTGTTGCGTAAGTAATCTGAAACTGAAATGAGTCTATTTCTCACTTTCTTGTCATTTATGCCTAGTTCATAGAGACTGCGGGCAGCAGCTTGTAAACAATTCATAGCCTTAATCCTCTGTCCTAACTACAAGATTATTGTTTGGGTTATTGCATGGATTCTGCACCAACTTCCTATTTTTTTCCCTTCATTTTACTACTCCCTGCTGCGTGGCTCCTTGTAGCTTCAAACATGTCCACAACAAGCTGATTTTCATTAGTGTCCATTTCTCTGTTTCACTGTATTGGTGGAACCTCCCCTTGTTAGATTTTTCTAGTGCACAAGTGAGAATAATACTGAAGTATTCAGATATATTGCCGGTTTATTACATGCAAGATATTTTCCATGTTGAACCTTAAATTACATAGCTGTTACAGGAGACTAGATGTCAGAATCTCAAAGTAAAAACAAGAATACAGTGCACTTTACATCATCATAAGCTCAGCCTACTCTATAATATATTTACATTATAAGAAATCAGAAATGACTAACCCACAGCAACAAAGAAGTGTTCAATGTTCATTTCTTGTAAACAGGCAAGATGAAATCATGACATTTGGCTCATTCCAAGAAGTATCAGGATGTTCCACTATGTAATTTTCATCCTTGGTTTTGTACCAGCACTTGTTAGTACAGACATTCTGTCAGCTACAAAACTGCATTATTACCATGTTCTTCAAGTATCAGAATTATTTAGGGATGCCTTTAGCAAACTGCAAAATCACACTGCATCAGTCTGACTTGTAATTCAAGTTAGGAAAAAAAAACATACAAAATCCATTTCAAAGAGACACAAATGCTACATCCCATATGAAAATAATAAGGCATTTAATATATTCCTTTAGCCTATCCAAAAATAGTCTGGCAGGTAGCACAGAGGATTAAGGCTGTAAAATGTTCATTTGCCTACTGTGTGACTCTAAGAATGCCACTTAACCAGAGAGTGCTCTGAGGCAATTGAGAATCTAACTAGGCTCATCACTGACCTCCTTTACTACATGCCTAATACCTGCCTAAGAACCCATGGAACAACAAATTAAACATTTAAACAGCTAGATAATGATCATTAAAGACTATCTATCCATCCACACACCCCTTTTCCCATTTTTGCACATGGGGTCAGGGTGTCACTTCAGCAGTGACAATCATTGAGCCATCTAACAACTAAACTAAAAGCAATCCATTCCTGGCTAAAATATTTACTATGTCATACTGTATGAGGATTTTAAGACAAAAATAGACTCTTCTGAGTTCTTAAAGGGTGTTTAATACAATGTGAGCTCAGTCTGCAAGGTATCCTCCCAAAACATAGATTTCAATAGCTTGTGTAACACTTCTGGAATTACTATTTAATCTCTATTAGTGACCTTTCAAACATGACTTTGTATAGATTCAGTCTAAATTTTAGAAGATGCCTTTCTGTTGTCACAGTTACAAATTCAAAGGGTGAAGGGAAAAGTTTCAGCAAGCTAGTTACCAAATAAGAAATCACCATGTAACCTTCTAGCATCTCCAAGCAGCATTAAACTTTTCAACAGTACACATACTAGTGGAATGAGGTTTATTTTTTCTAAGTGATTTTTCTCCATTGTGCCTGCTGACCATCATGCCACCCCCCCCCCATCAGTCATACCCATTCATTCTGCCCATCAGGGATACTCAAGAGTTGCTGGGGGAGCATATCAATGGGGCAACCACAGCAGTGGTTTATGCCCTTATTGGCATCCTGACAAGAAAGGCAAATTTATTTATTTATTTGCTTACTTGTCAATCTCAGTGGTCTCTGGCGGACTAAATTTACAGATGATTGCAAATTAGGAGCTATTATTGAATCTCACACGGGCACAAATGTTCTCCAGGAGGAGCTGACACAAACAAACAACTGGTGTCAGAGTCATGGACTAAAACTAAATGTCAAGAAATGCATAATAGTATCCTTTGGGAAGTCATCCATCCCTGGTAACTATCATATTGACAACATACCCCTTAGAGTTGACCCAGTAGTCAGGGACTTGGGGACACACATATATAGTAATCTACCTTTGATCATCACGTGTCTACAGTGGTGAGGAAATCATTCTATGCTGCGCAACATATAAACAAAGGTATGGCATCTAAGTCCAAGGAAGTCATTGTTCCACTGTATTCGGCATTCATCAGACCTATCATTGAGTACAATGCCCCCTTTGGTATGTACTAACCAGGCATATCCAACAACTGGAATGTCCACAGAGGTTCCTCATTAATTAAAAGAATACAATGCATAAGTAATATGTCCTATGCAGACCACCTCAAGGCCCTATCCCTGTTTTCTATCTCCTACAGGCTTTTGAGGGGAGATCTATGCATGGCATACAGGGCATTATCAGATCCCACTCTGCTGGACCTCCTGCATATCCACAAAACAAACAGTACCAGCATTACATGTTCTAAACACTTAAACCTTGCCTGTGATATAAATAGGACCTGCTGGAGAGATAGGTATGTATCCCAGAGACTACCCCATCTATGGAACAGGCTCCCCATCCATGTGCAGCAGAGTTCCTCCCTAATCCAATTCAAGTACAACTTGGACAATTGGATGGGAAACCGGAAATTCATCGCTGGTTTGGCACCTATGTCTCTGATGCAGACAGGTAACGTGTAAATGGTTCATCTCCCAGGCCCATGCTTACACTTATCAAGGGTATCAGAACTTGTCAGAGATTTGGGATGCATGGCTAAGATTAAAAAGGCCCTTGTGGTCATTAGCCTCGTAAACACCTATGAACCTTTCTTTACAAGGGTAGTACACTGATTAATACTGACCAATTTCATGCTCAGCCCAAGTGAAATATAAAGTATTTCACAAACAATAAATTCAGAAATGGAAGCAATAACAGAATATTTCAGACTAATTGCATAGAACAAAATGTGTATATTTTATTTTAGGCCTAACCCTGACACTTAAGTGGGAGTACAGATCACTTGCATCACTACAGGGACCAATTACCCTCTGTGATACGGGTACAGGCATCCATGCACCTGCAATGACAGGTACCATTGAAACAGCTTGGTGGCCAAGCACCCACCTCTGGCTCTTGCAATGCCACTCATCTTCTGAGGGACTGTGGCCTTGGACAACTCCAGACCACTCCCTCCTCCCCAGGATGAGCGCAACCATCCTCTCCTGCCAGCATTGTCAAATTCTCAAGCAACTAATTGATCTGAGATCATCTTGCCTGTATTCAAAGCTTTATTGCTGTATGCTACAGGAGCTCATGGAGTAAGGTTTAGTTTCACTTTTAAACTATAATACAGTTTAACATTGGCAAATGCAACTGTATCCATTTTATACATTTCTTTCCCATTTAACATTTTGCTGAAAAGTCAAGTGCATGCAATTTCTTTTATTTTTTATGTTTTAAACAATTATTTATACACATTGTAACCTGATACAGTTGTAATGCATATATCTCACTTTGCACACATTTTCCTTTTGAAACAAATGTAACCTGTTTTCAGTTTATACAGTTTCATTACATACGCTGTACTGTTCAATTAATAAAATAGACACCTATTTATAAGTCCTATTATAAGATGTCCAATGAGGGCTGTGGGGTGCAAAGACTTTAACAAGTAAAAGTAAAAAGTTATGGACATCATACCTCTCAACCTGTTAGTGTGAGAAATCTGGACAAAGCCTAAATATTGCAGGGACTAAGGCCCAAAAGTAGGGGTATATTTTAAATATTGCTCTTATAAACTTCCTAGAATAACAGGATTTGTGTTAGCGTACATTTTCTAAAAAATATGAAGACTGAAACTCAAATGTATATCATTATTTAGTGACTTCAGTCCTCAGTGATTTGCCAAACATCCAGAAATTTTATAAGGAACAGATCAAGAATATGAGGCAAAAATCTGGACATTCTGCAAAAATCTGGATATTTGAGAGGTATGACATTTAGAAGCCATGTAGCTGAAACACTGGTATGTCCTTAAGGAGATCATTTATACATATCCCATGGGCCTCCTCTACAAGGGGTTTAAGGTATTGCACAGTGAAGACTTTTGCTTTGCTGTTTTTTTCAGTTTTTACTAAAATTGTTTGTGTGACCTTTTCACCCTTTGATATGGATATTATCTGGGATATTTTGCAGGTACACTAATGTTTATGGACATGAGGCTTGATTTTGAGCTCTGTGTTTCTAAAATATATCCTAACCATCTACTTATATTGCACTAATGAGGTCAGGAACAGAACAAAACATGGCATGTCTGCAGCTAGTGGGGTTTTATTGGCCTACATGTACCAAAGACTTAAAAAGTAAAAAGTTATGGGCATTCACTTGCCATGTAGCTAAAATACTGGTTTGTTCTTGAGGAGTAGTTTGTATATAACCCATGGGCCTCCACTACAGGAGACAGAAGGTTTGCAATATAAACAAACTATACAATAGAAGGAGGAAGCTACTACATGATAGAGCAAAATCCCAAAAAGGGAAGGCATCTCTGATCAGTATTAGCAAAAAACTACGGGCACTCATAAAATCGTCTAAGGCCATCTTCGAGAGAAAAATTGCACAGGACACTAAGGATAATCGCAATGCTTTCTTTAGTTATGTTAGGAACCTGGGTGGGAATTCCCAGATATGCTCAGAATTGGTCCAAAATGACAAAAAATACACCGAACCCACAGACATTGCCAACATCCTAGCTGACAGGTTCAGCGCAAACTTCTCCCCCCCCTCCCCACTAAAAGGGCAAATATCTATCCCAGCAGAGTGCTGCCCCCCTGATATCTCAGATGCTCAGGTAAGAGCTGCCCTCTCCAAAGCAAAAAACACAGCATCAATGGGACCAGACGGTGTCCCGGGCTGCGTCCTACATGAACTCCAAGAAGAGCTAAACCCAAACATAAAACTACTGTTCAATCTCAGCTTTATTACAGGATATGTACCCAAAGAGTGGCGTACAGCAACAGTGGTCCCTCTCCACAAAGGTGGTGCCTCAACGGATCCTGGAAACTATCGCCCCATAAGCCTGACTAGCTTGGTCTGCAAAGCTATGGAAAGGATCATCATGGACCTCATAAATAAAGATATTGGGGACCTACAGACACTGGATCCTACCCAGTTTGGCTTTAAGGGCAGATCCTGCCTCTTAAACCTGGTTGATTTCTTTGAAACAGTCAGTAAGGCCATTGACGAGGGGAAAGTGGTCCACACAGCCTACCTGGACCTCACAAAAGCCTTTGATACAATACCCCACTCGGGCATTATAGATAAGCTCACCAGCTTAAATATAAACCCCTCTGTCACTAGATGGGTTGCAAACTGGCTCAAGGACAGAACCCACATGGTTAGAATTGCTGGAGCCATGTCAGACTCCAAACCAGTTACAAGTGGCATCCCACAAGGCTCAGTCCTGGGACCTCTCTTGTTCGGTATATATTTCTTGGAGGTACAGGCCAACACGGAAGGACTGTGGCTGACCAAGTTTGCAGATGACTGCAAACTGGGCGCCATAATCGACACTTCAGCCGACACAAGCATCCTCCAAAATGGCCTCATAGAAACAGACAACTGGTGCCAGAGCCATGGCCTCAAGCTAAATGCCAAAAAGTGTATAGTCATCCCCTTTGGCAAAAACAAAGTGCCCACAAATTACCACATAGGTGGTAATCCATTAAGTACAGAAGAAGTAATTAGGGACTTGGCGACCCAAGTTGATAGCAATCTCTCATTTGACAACCACGTGGCCAAAGTGGTTAGAAAAACATTTTATATAGCCCACCTAATCATGAAGGGATTCACATCTAGATCAGGGGAGGTCATCGTGCCTCGTTACTCATCCCTCATCAGGCCCATAATTGAGTACAATTCCCCTTTTGGGATGTACCTTACCAGACACCTGCAGCAACTGGAAAGACCCCAAAAGTACCTCACCAAGAGGATCAAAGGGCTCAAACAGATGCCATATGCTGCCCGGTTAAAGAAACTCCAGCTCTACTCAGTGGCATACCGCCTGCTCAGAGGCGATCTGTGCCTGACGTATAAAGCCATGTCCAACCCGGAATTAATGGACATGCTGCACCTCAAAAAATCCAAATCCCATCATGCACGCGCTAGACATAATTGAACCTCAGCACTGAAATAAATAGGACATGCTGGAGGGACAGATTCATAACCCAGAGGCTCCCTTCACTCTGGAATAAAATCCCAGTCCAGGTTAGGCAGAGTCCCTCATTGAGTCTCTTCAAGAGGAATCTTGATGAGTGGATGGGAGATCGTAGGTTTACCCCGGGTATCACTTCTGTATCACTGTTAGACAGAGGCACAGTATACTAACCTCAAAAAAGGGCATAGCAAAATTATTTTAAAATGGGTGGCGAAAGCCAAACACACTCTGGCTAGGCTTATAAATGCCCTAGGGCGGATAGCCTAGTATGAACCTAAGACTCTGCCTGGATCTTTTTTGCAGTTTAAATACACACACACACACACACACACACACACACATGTATATATAAAATGACAGTTCGATCAGACTGTCTTTGGAGGAACACAAAACAATGCAAGAATCATCAATAACGGGAGGGTATAAGAAAGTGGACAGGAGAAACATTTAGCATGCAGAAGTACAGGTATAAGAAATATATGGCATAGTATGAGCAGCAGCAGAAAAAAGTGTAGGAGAGACGGTATACTTGCTTTGGATTGAGTCCCTATGTTGTGATATGAAAAAAGGAATGCAGTAAGGGAGCAGGATGGGTAAAAACACAAGGAAAGGCCAAACATCACACCCATGCATAGGCAGAGTAAACAAGACATACAATGTTGGATGCGACATGAATGGAAGGGTAGCACAAAGGCTGTGAATGTATCTGTGATGGTATGAGGTATTGCCAGCTATGCCAGTAGAAGTAAAGTAGTGGATGTGTAACATATGCCAGCACAACTAGTTGGAGTTTTGTAAAGAATTATATGCCATTTGTATGTCAAATAGATTTGTACAGGTGCTTGTGCTGAAAATATATTTGTAAATTTGCTTGTATTAAAAAATGTACCAACAGTTGATCCTGCTGGACAGAAAAAGAAATGCACCTGTATGTCAAACTATATTGTGACCGTGGAAATTAATATATTGTAACAGAGGATACTGGAAGAGAAGAGGTTAATATTAGTCCAGCTAACTTTGAAAAATAGTTTGAAATTAAATTACCTGGTAGGTCATAAAGATTGTATCTTAAAGTTCTGATTGCAGCCAGAGACAAAATGACTATGAAAAGAAGCACTAGGAATCATTGTTGCATTGTACTTAGCAGTGAACTAATTGCTACCTTGGAAGGGTTGAAATGGTTTTATGGCTTCCAGATGCTATAACACATCTTAGCAAAGCTCTGTGTGTGTATATGGTAACACATATGTGCAAGAGTCTGGTTCAGTTTCTAGTAACAGGGCAGTATGGGAAGCAGATGCCAGATAACCAGATGTGTGTAATGTCATTCTGTAATCCAGCACAAAAATAATGTTTTAATGCTAGATGAGACTGAAGTCTCAGAGAAGTCTGTTTTTGTAGCTTGACAAAGAAGGATCTCTCACCCACATCATATTGCCTTGCTTTAGTAAGTAACCAGGGAATAAGTAATTCTTTAGATCAGTCAGGAAAATATAGTGAGATTAGTTAAGTACTGATTTTCTGTATCTGTGTGAATTTATTCATCTGTATTTTAATATTCACTGTGATTGAAACTCTGGTGTTTATTGCAAATAGATATTTCATATTTTCATCTGCTTTTACTATTAAATATATTTCAACTTTTCATTATGGCTGGTTCTTTAGAGAATATTTTAACTTTTGAAAGTACTTATATTTATTTGGTGACACTGTGGCTGCTCCTGAAAGCCTTATTGCATTGGTCAAACACTACCATTTGTATTAGTGTTAATTTCACTCAGTATAATCGAGTGCCATTGTAAGAGCCTTAGAGTAGCTGGCTTTGGAGAGTCTGGTGGCAGTAACCACCTTATAGTCTGGCAGAGGGGCAAAGCTAGTAAATCTGTGCTAGCCTTTCCCAGGTGTGTGTGTCTGTGTGTCTGTGTGTCTGTGTGTCTGTGTGTCTGTGTGTCTGTGTGTCTGTGTGTGTGTGTGTGTGTGTGTGTGTGTGTGTGTGTGTAAATCAAATCTCAAAGAGTGTGGGTGTCCATTACTTGGAGCAGGGACACAGAGCAGTGGTTTCACAGATAGAGTGGTGGAGGACTTGGCTTGGACATTCGGCTTAGGACTCAACTCTACAGCTGTGCCAGTGAGGAGTCTTACTGGGGGCCTGGAGAGAGAGAGAGACAGAGATAGAAAAACCCAGACCCAGGAATGAGCGTGTTCCTTGTGTGCTCTCAAGAGAAATTGTGCTTGATGCAGAGAGCTGCATCTGAAAATACTGTGTGTATCTATTTTTCTTCCAAGTGAACTTCCCTCACTGGTGTCACTGGTGAGGATTCAGGCTCCTTGATTACCATCCCAGAGGGGGGACGTCACAGTATCTACAAATTAAGGTTAGACCACTAGCAGAAGGCTAGAAGGGACAACAATTCTAGGCTGGAAAACACAGAGAATGAGGGCATTCTCAAAATACCCATGCATGTAACTTAAATATGTGCTTATTTCATAGTGATTTGTATACCAAGCCAATGTTATATTTCTTAGTGTAAACTTATGATACAGGATAACACTAAAAATCTGTGATATGTGAATCCATAGCTACATGAATAACAGGCTGCAAATAGTGCTGTCATGAATGGCCCAAAACATGCATGCTTTGGCATGTGTATCCAAGGTAACCTATTAGCTGTTTAACAGACAATTCTGCACATGCTGATTCAAGTCAATGTTGCTGAAATCTACTTTCAAGATTGTAGGCATGCTTTTTTCCCCTGTTTTTGGGTTATATGACTAAATACAGGGTGGTTCTGAAAACAGTCCAGATAAGTAAACCAACTTTTTAAACAGAAATCTGAACTCCATGTGCATGATGTGTGTGAGTGTGGTACAGTGCGTGTACAGAGTTCAAAGTCGAAAAATGGATAAACCTGGCTATTGTTAACTAAAAATTAATAAAATAAAAAATCCTTACACTTTTTTTATTTAGAGAGGCTGCAGCCCAGCAGCTTAATACCACAAGCCGTCCCTGGCAACACCATTACACCATATGTGAAAATCTCCTGAAACACCTGAAGAAATAGCCCACAATACGGACTTCTATATGACAGAACAAGAAGACCTCGCAAATCATAAATGTTAGGCATGTACAGACTGAGCATTATTGATAGCCATCTATCTAGCAAGTTGATTGACCAGTAGGCATTAAGTTAAGTAACAGAAACTTGCAGAAGTAGGACATGCTTATTACATCACTAACATCACCTTTATACACACCACCAACATGTACATATGAATCAACTTGCCTGCAGTGGAGAGGACATAACAGGCAAACAAATGTACATGTGCACAAGACAACTGTTTAAACAGGAAATGTGTATAGGACGTGTAATAATGTTACACGCACAACCCAGTGACATTGCTGACATGCCAAACAAGTAATGCAGACTATATATAGCTGCATGCTGATTGTGTAAGTTTTGTGGTTGATTAAATGTGCCTGTAGAACTCGGTTGGATAACATTACACACATGTTAAGACATATGTGCATGACTTACAGTGTCTGATAGAAGTGTATAATATCAGGCTATCATGACACTAGAATACTAGATTAAAGATGTCTTAATCAAGTGAGACGGCAATCATGTCATACATAATGCAGTGTTTGGGGTAATGCTTATCAGTTTTCACAGATGCTGCCTTGTCAGGTTCCTCCATTATGAATATAGACCTAATGATGCTGGGGAACTGTCTGGGCCCAATGATGGTGGCAGCCAAATCCCCAAATGTATTGGGTCACAATGTCAGTTAATCTTAGGTAATGTGATGGTCATATCTTCACCCCTTTCCTGAGACGCAGCTCTTGTGCTTGCACAATCCACCCCACAGATCCAAGATACACCCATGAACAGGATGTGGCCAACACATCAGTCTAGGCAGTGACTTCATATTCAGTGCCAGAGTTCCCCTTGGTTGGCAGCAGCTCTATTATGCATGAGATGGACCTCAAGGGTTGGTGTGCTGGTGGCCAAGCACACCATGTTTACTGAAACTCTCCTGAGCTGAGTGTCTCTATGGCCATTACTTAGCATTTGTGCAGGGCAATTATACAGGGACAGCAGAGACCAATGCAATGATAGCTGAGCTAACTGAAGTAGTTTGTGGTTTGTATGATGACCAGCAGAAGTGCCTGGACCAGATGTGTACCATTATTGACACATGGTGTAGGGAGTCTGTATGCTACAGGTACCTCTGTGTGGCTGTCCTTCACAGTCAATGATCTTTCTGTGACTGGCCCACATATATCTCTGATAGGGTAGCTCATAGTGTGAGGGGAAAATACAGTCTATTACCTGTAGCACCACTACCTCCACACCATCATCCAATGTTGCAGGTACTGTGGGCATCACGGATGTAGATGTGATGAGGTATTCATACTGAATCCACCCATAGCACATCACATTGTTGACATTCACAGAGCACTATGTCCTCTGTGCATGCTGAGAAACATGCCTGTGATCTTCCCAATACAGGATGACCTTGCAGATGGAGACATACATAGTCAACACATACATCTGCTATGGATGCACGTGCACATCGAATCCCAGCACAGAGCTGCATCGTCTGCTGGAGCTGTATCCATGAGCACCCACAAACATATCAGCAGCACCTGTAATCACCCAGTCAGAAGACAATGAAGACCACACACCCCCCCCTCCCAGACATATGATGACAACTGTGCCCTTCCTTCAGTACTCTGCTACCTGGGGAGCCTGTGTCTGATGCACAGTGTGGTCAGTTCATTACTGGTATAGTAAAGCTTGGGTTTAGTTTTGTATGATAACATTCTAGACTTGGTTCTCACCAACATGGGTGACCACTGCACCACCCGTATAGTAAGTTCTTCCCTGGTGAGATCAGATCGTCCATCTGTCTCATTCAAAGTGTCTATCCCATCCAACCCCCCCCCCCCAGCCGTAACCAGGCTAAAACACTTCTCAAAAACCCACTACAACCTTCTAAGGTAGGGCATCAGTGGCTTCACACCACCTCCCTCTCAGAGGATGCAGACAAATATGCCAAACAGTAAGCCAACTGCATGGACTCAGCCATACTCAACAGAACTAAAACCCATTCCTCAAGGAAACGCAAACCTATGTGGTGGACATACTCTATCAACAGGCTTTACAACAAAAGGAAGACACTGTTGTCCAAGGGTAAAAAGGCACAAATTCCCAAATGGAAAAACTCCCTCCTTAGCCTCAACAAGCAAATTAGATCACTAATGAAAACCTCCAAAACCAATTATGAATCAAAACTAGCCTCCGAAACAAAGGCTAACCACAATGCATTTTTCAGTTGCATCAGAAACCTCCATGGCAAAGCCCAGGATTGTTCCGAATTAGTTCTTAACGGTACCGCTTACACTGATCTTGTCAACTTAGCCAACCTGCTAGCAGATAGGTACAGTGCAAACTTCACCCCCATCCCCCCAAGGGCCCATTCAACATCCCTGATACTTGCCCCACACCTCACATCTCCATAGATCAAGTGTTAAAGGCCCTAGCCAAGGCAAAGAACACAGTTTCCATGGGACCTGATAGTATCCCATGCTGTATTCTGCAACATCTCCAGCAAGAACTAGCCTCGCCATTAAGCACCCTATTCAAGCATAGCCTGAGTACAGACTTCATTCCAGCAGAGTGGAGAACAGCCATCGTCATCCCTTTGCACAAAGGTGGTGCCACTACTGACCCTGGAAACTATTGCCCCATTAGCTTGACAAGTCTAATCTGTAAGGCAATGGAGCATATTATTATGGACCTCATAAACAAGGACATAGGCAATCTCCAAGCACTTGACCCCACCCAGTTCAAATTCATCGAGGGCAGATCTTGCCTGTTGAACCTGGCTGACATTTTTGAGATTATCACCAAGGCACTAGATGGAAAGTCAGTACATACAGCTTACACTGACTTGGCCAAAGCCTTTGACACAATCTCCCATTCGGGCATCATCGAAAAGCTAACAGAACTTGGGGTAAATCCCTGTCTCATCAAGTGAGTGGCCAACTGGCTCACTGATAGGATCCACAAGGTCAAAATAGGTGCCACTATCTCTGATAGGTTCATAGGTGTGTATTAGGCTAATGGCCCTAGAGCCTTTACAAGCCTAGCCCATAGGATTACTCTGGCATCGTGCCACACAACCTTAGTTTCCAGTGCCTCTGTCGAGTAGAGCCACTGGAGTGATCCCTGGGCTGAACTTTCTATTTCCCATCCATTCATCAAGCTTTCTCTTGAAGAGGGCCAGTGAGGTGCTCTGTTTGACATGTATGGGAAGTCTATTCCATAGCATGGGCAGTCTCTGGGTTATGAACTTGTCCCTCCAGCATGTTCTGTTGATTGTGGTAATGAGGTTGAGGTCTCTGGAGCGTGTGGTGCAGAGGGATTGGGATTTCTTTAGATGTAGCATTTATAACAGAGCTGGGTCAGACATGGCTTTATAAGTCAAGCAGTGATCACCTCTAAGTAGGTGATATGAGACCGAGAACAGCTGGAGTTTTTTGAGTCTGTCCATATAGGACAAGTGTTTAAGGCCTAGGATCCTCTTTGTGAGGTACTTTTGCGGCCTCTCCAGTTTTTGCAGGTGTCTAGTGAGGTACATGCCAAATGGGCATTGTACTCGATGACTGGTCTAATGAGGGAAGAGTAGAATGAGACAATGACCTCTTTTTTCCTGGATGCAAAACCTTTAGGAATGAGATGTGCCACATAGGACTTTCGGACCACAGTGGCAGTGTGGTGGTCAAAAGAGAGGTTGCTGTCAACCTGTGTTCCCGGATCTCTTATAACGCCTTCTGTGTTCAGTGGACTACCATCGATGTGGTAATTCATGGGAACTGGGTTTTTCCCAAAGGGGATGACAAAACATTTTTTGGCATTGAGCTTAAGGCCATGGTTCTGACACCAGTCCTTGGTCTCAGTGAGGCCTTTCTGTGGGATGTCAACATCAGTTGGGGAGTTAATAATGGCTCCCAACTTGCAATCATCTGTGAACTTCGTCAGCCAGTGTCCCTTCATGTTGGACTGGACTTCTGAGAAGTAGATACCAAACAGGAGAGGACCCAGGACCAATCCTTGTGGGACACCACTCGTGACTGGTCAGCAGTCTGACTTGGAGTCAGCTACTTTTATACTGTGGGTTCTATCTGTGAGCCAGTTTGCAACCCACCTAGTGATAGAGGGGTCAATGCCTAGCTTAATGAGTTTTTCTATAATTCTTGAGAGGGGAATGGCATCAAAGGACTTGGCCACATCAAGGTAGGCTGTATGAACCACCTTGCCTTCATCCACAGCTTTGGTGACTGACTCAAAGAAGTCGACCAAGTTGAACAGGCATCATCTACCCTTCACAAAACCAATCTGTGTGGGATCCAAAGTTTGGAGATTCCCTATATCCTTGTTTATTAAGTCTATGATGATGCATTCCATAGCTTTGCATATCAGACTTCTCAGGCTAATGCGGCGATAGTTCCCAGGGTCTGTAGTTGCTCCTCCTTTGTGGAGAGGGATGACTATAGCAGTGCACCATTCAGTAGGGACAAAGCCTGAGGTGAGGCTGTGATTGAACAGGGCACACAGGTGGGGTGCCAGTTCACACTCTAGTTCATGTAGAACACAGCCAGGGATATTGTCAGGTCCCACAGAGGCTGTATTCTTGGCCTTGGACAGTGCTGTTTTAACATGTGCAGCAGTAATACTGGGTGCCTTGCAATCTACTGGTATTGTGGTTGGTCCTTTGGGGGGGGGAGTTGGCACTGAATCGGTCAGCCAGTATATTGGCAATATCTGTTGGCTTGGGATAGGAGGCACCATTGTGCAGTAGCTTAGATCAAATCTAGGTATTGCTGTGGAGGTTCTTTACATAGCTATATAAGGCCTTGTGGTTGTCTTTACTATCTGCTTCCATTCTGCTTTCATAGCTAGCTTTAGAGGATTTGATGATGGATCTCAACTTTTTGTTGAGGCTGATAAGAAAGCTTTTCCATTCTTAGGACTTTACCTTATTACTCATCAGTTTCCTCTTTCTGTTGTAGAGTTTGTTTATGGCAGGGGACCATCAGATTGACTTCCTTTTTTAGAGGAGAGCATCTTAGTTCTATTGGGTATGGCGAGATCCATGCATTTGTGTACGTGTTCGTACAGTGCATTGGTGTATGATTTGGCGGTCATGCAACTATTCTCCATTTGCATGGGTTCTGTGAAGTTAGCCACCTCTGTTCATAGGAGCCCAAAGTTAGCTTTGGAGAAGTTTTTCATGGTGATTACCATTGCGGGGGTGGATTTCCAAAGTGATTAGTTTGTGGTCGGATCTAACCAAGGAGGAATTGACTATTGCTGTAGAGCAACAGTCGCCCATGACCAGGTCAAGGATGTTGCTACCTCTAGTGGGGGTAAGAACGAGCTGCTCCAGGGCATTAGAATTAATGATTTCCAGGAAACATTGGGCAAGTGTATTGGTACATGAGTAGTTTTCCCAGTTAATGGAGGATAGTTGAAGTCACCCAGTATGAGTGTGTTAGGTTGGACCCTAATATTCTCCAGGGTGCTTAGGAACATGTAGTGAGTGTCTTGGAACATGGTTGGGGACCTATAACAGGCTACACTCTGAATCGCTGTCTTACCCAATGTTAGCTGCACCTAAAGTATCTCTGATGCATTATGGTGGGCTACCAGTCTGGAGGTGTGCGCATCCTTTATGAATAAAGAAACACCACCACCTTTGGAGCTTTGGTCCAAGTTCTGGGGCCGAAAGGTGTGGAATGAGTTATAGCCTTGTAGTGCATGGGTGCTTTCTGCTGCCTTGAACCAGGTCTCTGTTACATCACAAATGTCGATCTTCTCCATTTTAAGGAGTGCTTCGAGTGAATGCATTTTTGGATTTAGACTTCTAGCATTGAGCAGCATGACCCTCAGATTGCATTTGTTTGTAGCTGTTATGGTGGTAATTTGGTCTTTGGAACACTGCCTAAAAAGGCACTATAGGGGTGGCAAGAGTCTTGGCCAGTATCCAGAAGCCCAGGGGTGACAGATGCAGGCCACCTCTAGCAAAGCATCAAGGTCTGTCAATCATGTCATCCCAGGTAGACAGATACTGGATCCCCTTAGAATGACACCAGAAACTTAGCCAATTGTACTTTGGTATCATTCTGGGTGATGGTAGGATGCTGCTCAGGGCTAGGATCATACCTGCCTGGGCTACATAATCCGAAAGCTCCTCCATGTCTCTTTTCATGTAGTCCAGAGAGGTACATCTCAGGTCATTCTCTCCGACATGTATAAGGACATAGTCATATTTGTACCTGTTGTTGAGAGACCAGAGTGAATGCATTATATGGCAGATCCTGGCACCTGACAGGCAGCTGACTGTTACTTTTTCCTTATTCAACCTAATGAGTGGGACATCAGTGTGCCTCACTGTCAAGTCACCTAAGACTGGTGTGCTGGGCATGCTGTTTTGCCTTAGAAGCTTTGGTTGAATGGTACACTGTTTAGGAGAGTTATGAGTCTCAAGATTAGTGTTGTGTTGTGGTGGTCAAGTGCATTTCTGCCTTGGAGGTCTCTGCTGTTTGGGTAAATTTTTATTGAGAGCCTCTACAAAGGTGGGTGTGTGGTTTGTGCTTTTATGTGAAGGCAGTGCTGGTGTGTGTTCTGGAGGGTTATATGTTCCATGTGGTGTGGTGCAAGTGTTGACCTTCTCCTCTTGACCAGCTATTCTGGTCTTGGCTGGAGAGTGCATGGCTTCCAATTTGGATATATAAGTGCATCTCTCGCAAGTCTGAGTGTTGGGAGGTAAGTGGAGAGGGTTATCGGTGTACATGAGGCAGTTGCTATATTGCCTCAAGATGCCCAAGTTCACCAGGTTAACAGGAGAAAACACAGGGAACTGACCTTTAGACATGCCTGGAGGAGTAGGCATTAATAATAAGTACTGGAGCTGTTTCCTTGTAAAAGGTTTAGTGCTGGTAGCACTTTTGTGTGCTACAATAATTGCTACAAGAAGTCTGGTATGGTAAAGTGCTAGACTAATAAGCTAGTAAAAATGCAGGAGAGGAGAGAACTAGCAGATCTATGTGCAAAAGTGAAGAGCAGACTTTGGCACATCTCAGGAGCTTACAAACAGTCCTGGATACAGCAAATCTGTATCTGGACTAGACTAGTTACAGGAAAGGCAGGAAACAAGTGCAGCACAGCCTTTAAACCAGAAAGCTGAAAGAGATGGAAAAACTGCCCAAACAGCCAATAAACTACAAATTCTGGACCAGAAACCACTTGTCTTGTGTTAGATAGGCTACCTAGTGCTTACCACTCCCACTGATAAGCTAGAAGGCTTCTTTCCAACACAGAAAGGCTTGGGAGGGGGGCTCAGAAGCTTACATACAGTCCTGGATACAGAAAATCTATATCTGGACTAGACTAGTTATAGGAAAGGTGGGAAAAGTGAAAATATGGGCTTTTAGACCATAAAGTTGAAGGAGATGGAAAAAACTGCCCAAATGGCCAATAAACTACAATTTCTGGGCCAGAAACCGCTCCTCTTGTGGTAGATAGGCTACCTAGTGCTTACCACTCCCACTGACAAGATAGAAGGCTTTCCTCCGACACAAATAGATTTGGGGGGGCTCAGAAGCTTACAAACAGTCTTGGATACAGCAAATCTGTATCTGGACTACACTAGTTATAGGAAAGGTGGAAAACAAGCGCAACTGCAGGCTTTCAAACCAGAAAGTTGAAGGAGATGGAAAAAAGTGCTCAAACAGCCAATAAACTACAATTTCTGGGCCAGAAGATAGTCCTCTTGTGGTAGATAGGCTACCTAGTGCTTACCACTCCCATTGACAAGCTAGAAGGCTTCCCTCAACACAGAAAGGCTTGGGGGGCTCAGTAGTTTACAAACAGTCCTGGATACAGCAAAACTCTATCTGGACTAGACTAGCTACAGAAAAGCAGGAAACGAGCACAAATGTAGGCTTTTAGACCAGAATGTTGAAAGAGATGGAAAAACTGCCCAAACGGCCAATAAACTACAATTTCTGGGCCAGAAACCACTCTTGTGGTAGATAGATTTGGGGGGCTCAGAAGCTTACAAACAGTCCTGGATACAGCAAATCTGTAACTGGACTAGACTAGTTACAGGAAAGGCAGGAAAACAAGCTTAGAATTATTTTTTTTTATGCAGGCAAGCAGCTAAAAACAGCACTAAAAACAATTCAAGTGCAGTGCAAGCTAGCACACTTGAATGTGTAGCAATATTAAAGCAATTTATTCAAACTGTATTCTGAAATGAATTCAATTATTGTTTAATTCAACTCTGAACAGTAAAAAAGTACCAAAAAATATACTTATCAGCTGAGAAGCACACTCAGTCAGAACACAAAGTAAAGTGGAAAGGGAGAAAGGAGAAACAGAATATAATTCAAGGTTAAGGGTCTATGTGGGTTGGCCTACTCAAATGTTCTCTCTGTATTAGGTAGAATGAGTTAATGACACTAGACTGGGATAGAGCTGGGATAGAGCTAAACAGATGGGACTGGTAGGAGTGTCTGAAATCAAAATATGATCTTACTGTACTCGGTTGAGTGAGAAAATGAGATGGATCTAGGAGGAGTGTTCAAACACAAATTTACAGGAGGGGTGGGCAATTCCAAAGCCACCAAGATTAATACCACAACAAGATCAGGAAGGTAGGGTGGGAAACTAACTGCAGAGAGACAGAGAGATCACAATATTCAGTGAAGCAAATAAATACACAGAAAAATAAAATCCAGTACTATCTTTAACACAATATTCAATGAAACAAATAAATAACAGAAAAATAAAATGCAGTACTATCTTATAACACTGCAAGTTTGTACTTATCTCAGCTTGTAATAAAGTTGATGTAGGTATATAACAGCTAACCAAACAGCTCAAATATTCAGCTATTCAGCAGAAATACATTCAGAGATAAGTGACTAAGACTTAAAAGCACAGAGAAACCCTCTAGGCTAAGAGTTCAACACTTAATATCAATGGAGTGAGAATAATAACCCCCCACTTACTGCAGAGAGACAGAGAGATCACAATATTCAATGAAACAAATAAATAACAGAAAAATAAAATACAGTACTATCTTATAACACTGCAAGTTTGTACTTATCCCAGCTTGTAATAAAGTTGATGTAGGTATATAACAGCTAACCAAACAGCACAAATATTCAGCTATTCAGCAGAAATAAATTCAGAGATAAGTGACTAAGACTTATAAGCACAGAGGAACCCTCTAGGCTAAGAGCTCAACACCGAATATCAATGAAGTGAGAATAATAACTCCCCCACTTACTACAGAGAGATCACAATATTCAGTGAAGCAAATAAATACAAAGAAAAATAAAATGCAGTACTATCTTTAACACAATATTCAATGAAACAAATAAATAACAGAAAAATAAAATGCAGTACTATCCTATAACACTGCAAGTTTATACTTATCTCAGCTTGTAATAAAGTTAATGTAGGTATATAACAGCTAACCAAACAGCTCAAATATTCAGCTATTCAGTAGAAATAAATTCAGAGCAGATCTGTCACTAGTGGTGTCGTCCAGGGATCTGTCCTAGGACCCCTATTGTTTGTCATCTACGTCTCAGAGGTCCAGGCAAAGACAAAAGGCCTGTGGCTGAACAAGTTTGCAGACGACTGTAAGTTGGGTGCTGTTATTGACTCCCCAAATTATGTTAACTTACTTCAAGAGGGTCTCACAGCAACAAATGACTGGTGTCAAAGTCATGGCCTTAAGTTAAATGCAGAAAAAAATGTATTATCATACCATTCGGCAAAAACACTGTCCCTACTGATTACCACATTAGTGGCAACTCCCTAAGCACACAACCTGTGGTGAAAGACCTGGGTACACAAGTTGAAAACAATCTCACATTTGACTATTATGTAGCAGCAGTGGTCAGAAAAGCCTTTAAGAGATTTCATCCAGAAAAAAAGGAGGTTATTACCTCTCTGTAGTCTTCCCTCATTAGGCCAATAATTGAGTACAACTCCCCATTTGGTATGTACCTCTCCAAACACCTGCACCAACTGGAAAGGCCACAGAAATACCTCATTAAGAGAGTCCATGGCCTCCAACACCTGTCCTATGTGGTCAGACTCAGATCACTATCTCTCTACTCTGTATTGTACAGATTTCTCATAGGTGGTCTGTGTCTCACCTACAAGGCAATGTCAGACCCTGCTCTACTAGGGATGCTCCATATCCGTAAGTCTAACTCCTTGCATAGTACCCATTCGAAAGGGTTAAATCTAATATGTGACATTAACAAAACCTGCTGCAGAGACAGCTCTGTCTCCTAGAGGCTGCCCCATCTCTGAAATAGACTCTTTACACATGTCAAACAAAGTACATCACTGACCCTCTTCAAGCGCAACCTTGATGAGTGGATGGGCAACCACAAATTTGTCCCTGGGGTTCCACCTGTATCCCTCAATGACAGGGGTGACAGGTGCTGATTGAGGTTTCCTTTTTGAGAATAAACACTTGGCTAGGCTTGTAAAGGCCCCAGAGCCATTAGCCTAGTAATCTCCTATGATCCTATGCATCATTTTACAATTATATATCATGTATATTTGGGCCCATAATTATTAGCCAGGCACTGCATTTTAGCCACTGCAGACATCAACTGTCTCCATTTCATGTAGTCAACCCCAGCAGTCAGCTCCTCCACAGGCTCCACATCAGATACCTTTTCCACTGCTGAGTCTGAGGCTTTCTCCACCCGAATGTCTCTCCCCTGTTGGATTTTTTCCTGTAGCAACATGTTGTGTAATATGTACAAAATGCAAAGATTTTACTGCATTTTCCTGGGTCATACTGCAGTGTACTACTAGAGACATCTAGACAGCAGAAGCAGACCTTTAGCAGTATAGAGTTGTTTGACAATAATTCAGTTCTGTGACAGGGCAGTGTTGTATATATTTTCTGCCATGGTATGTAAGTTATAAATTATATTAGCCATGAATCCAGGAAATCGCCAGTAAGATAGCCCTGTGGAAAACCATCCTCCAAATACCATTGTAGAGGGCATGATATATCATGTGTGCCATATGTGGGAATCATGGGCATTGCTTGGGTAGCCTAATAAGACATTGTGTTATATCATATCATAACCTGTGTCTTGATATACCATTGTTCCTGCTCTCTGGGTTGGGCCTTATTGCAATGTGGGTGCAGTCAATTCCTCCCCATGCCTCAGAGAACTTGGCTGAGCCATAAATTACACACAAGGTGTTGCTTCTCTCCTCCTTGATACATGGGAATCACATATATTCTCCCATATGCTCAAGCATGGCATTAAGAATGCTTTTGGAGTATCCTTGAGATAGATGCTTGGGATACTTCCACTGAGTCCCTTGCTGGGCAATGAAAAGCCCCTGTAGCTAATATTTTCAATGCCACACATACCTTGGTGTCTACTGGGATGGGTAATGCATGCATCCCACTAGCCGCTTGTATTGTCAGGCTCTGGATTGCATTGCATAAGTGGAAATTCCTTAAGATTCCAAGAGCAGGATAAGTTATTTCTTACACTTATTTCACTGAATTGCACTTCTGAAACGCTTATAATTGTGCTATACAGTTGATCTACTATATTTTGCACTGTTATAAAGCTTTTTTATTGTTTCACTGCATTTATGTACTGTTTTATACTGTTTTAACATTACTTAACTGTAAACTGCTTTTTCATACTGAGAGTTGTATTTTCTGTTTGTGAGTACTCTATCCGAGCTTTTCTGTGCATTTTTGTCTGTTTACAGTTAAAAGCATTCTTGAGTCTGCTCCTTGATCTGTTTAAAACTTTCATTTAGTGGCTACAGCTAGGAACTGTAATAGTGTACATTGCTATAATTGTATTTTTTATTTAAATTACTAAATTGTAAACTGCTTTTTCATACTGAGGCTTGTATTTCCTCTTTGTGGGTGTTCTTTCTATGCTTTTAAAGTGAGGTTTCTGTGTTCTGCTCAGGTGGCATAATCTTGATAGAGGCCTGTTGTCTAGGCTGGTAGTTTTGTTTGAGTTTCCCGTGTTTCTGGCAGCCATTTTCTCCTGATTGTCTTCATTATTATTGAAAGTAACAAGGCCTCCTGACCTTCTGTAGTACGAGTGATTGGGTAATAGCAAAGGCTGAGTAGTAATCTGATCTTCCAACTCTTCCATTCTTACTGCTATACAAACCCTGTGTCTTATAAATGTTCTGCTTGTATTGTCAGGCTCTGGATTGCATTGCATAAGTGGAAATTCTTTAAGATTCCAAGAGCAGGATAAGTTATTTCTTACACTTATTTCACTGAACTGCACTTCTGAAACACTTATAATTGTGCTACACAGTTGATCTACTATATTTTGCACTGTTATAAAGCTTTTTTTATTGTTTCACTGCATTTATAGGTTCATAGATTCACAGGTAGATACTAGACTATCTGCCCTAGGACATTTATAAGCCTAGCCAGAGTGTATTTGGCTTCCGCCTCCCTATTAGATTAGCCTACTGTGCCTCTGTAAAGTAGGTCACAGAAGATACCCTTTTAAGATTAGTTTACTGTGCCTCTGTGAGATCCCAGGGGTGAATTTGCAATTTCCCATCCACACATCCAGATTTCGCTTGAAGAGGGTCAGCGAGGGGCTATGTCTAACATGAATTGGGATTCTATTCCAGAGTGAGGGGAGCCTCTGAAAAATGAATCTGTCCCTCCAGCATGTCCTATTTATTTTTGTGCTGAGGTTTAAGTCCTTGGAGCGTGTAGCTCTAAGGGACTTGGACTTTTTCAGGTAGAGCATGTCCATTAATTCTGGGTTTGACATGGCTTTGTACGTCAGGCATAGATCGCCTCTGAGTAGGCGGTAAGCAACTGAGTAGAGCTTGAGTTTCTTTAGTCGAGCTGCATAGGACATCTGTTTGTAGCCCATGATCCTCTTGGTGAGGTACTTTTGGGGTCTCTCCAATTGCTGCAGGGGTCGGGTAAGGTACATCCCAAAAGGGGCATTGTATTCAATTATGGGCCTGATGAGTGACGAGTAGAGGGGCACAATGACCTCTCTTGATCTAGATGCGAACCCTTTCATGATAAGGTGGGCTATATAGAAGGTCTTTCTAACCACTTTGGCAATGTGATTATCAAAGGAGAGATTACTATCTACGTTGGTCCCCAAATCTCTAATTACCTCTTCCGTACTTAATGGATTACCACCTATGTGGTAATTTGTGGGCACCTTGTTTTTCCCAAAGGGGATGACTATGCACTTTTTAGCATTTAGCTTGAGGCCGTGGCTCTGGCACCAAGCATCCGTCTCTGTGAGATCCTTTTGGAGGATGCTTGTGTCAGCTGGAGATTCGATTATGGCCCCCAGTTTGCAGTCATCTGCAAACTTTGTCAGCCATAATCCCCCCGTGTTAGCCTGAACCTCAGAGAAGTATATACCGAACAAGAGACGTCCCAGAACTGAGCCCTGTGGGTCACCACTTGTAACTGGTTTGGATTCGGACATGGCACCTGCGATTCTGACCATGTGGGTTCTATCTCTGAGCCAGTTTGCAACCCATCTTGTGATATAGGGGTTGATATTTAAGCTGGTAAGCTTATTTATGATGCCCGAGTGGGGTACTGTGAAAAAGGCTTTTGCAAGGTCCAGGTAGGCTGTGTGGACTACCTTGCCCTCATCTATGGCTTTGGTAACTGTTTCAAAGAAATCAACTAGGTTTAAGAGGCAAGATCTGCCCTTAACAAAGCCGAATTGGGTAGGGTCCAGTGTCTGGAGGCTCCCAATGTCTTTGTTTATGAGTTCCATGATAATACACTCCATAGCTTTACAGACCAGACTAGTCAGGCTTATGGGGCAATAGTTCCCGGGGTCCGTTGTGGCACCACCTTTGTGGAGTGGGACGACTGTAGCTGTACACCATTCTTTGGGTACATATCCTGTAGTAAGGCTAAGTTTGAACAGTGACTTAATTTGAGGGTTCAGTTCTTCTTGGAGCTCGTGTAAGACACAACCTGGGACACCGTCCGGTCCCATAGATGCTGTGTTTTTTGCTTTGGAGAGGGCAGCTTTCACCTGTGCATCTGTGATGTCAGGGAGGTTATATTCAGTTGGGATAGGTATTTGCTCCTTTGGGGGGGAAGGGGGGGAGAAGTTTGCACTGAATCTGTCTGCCAGGATGTTGGCTATGTCTGTAGGTTTGGTATATTTTGTACCAATATGCAACAATTCAGAGTATATCTGGGAGTTTCCACCCATATTCCTGACATAACTAAAGAAGGCCTTGTGATTATCTTTAGTGTCTAGGGCAATTTTTCTTTTGAAACTGGCCTTTGATGATTTTATGAGGGATCGAAGTTTCTTGCTAATACTGATCAGAGATGCCTTCCCTTTTTGGGATTTTGCTCTGTCATGTAGTAGCTTCCTCCTTCTGTTGTATAGCTTATTTATGGCCTGGGTCCACCAGACCGGTCTCCTGTTTTTGGAGGGAGTGAGTCTTGGTTTTATTTGGGATAGCACGATCCATGCATTCCTGCAGGTGCTCATAGAATGCATTTGTAAAGGATTCTGCAAATTTGGCTGTATTATCCTCTGGCCCGGGGGCTTTGAAGGATTCGACCTCAGTCTTGAGAAGTGCAAAGTTGGCTTTTGAGAAATTCTTTACAGTGATTTCCTTGGCTGGGGGTGGGGACGGGGATATGGATATCCAGGGAAATTTGTTTATGGTCTAATCTTACCAATGAGGGGTTTACCTCTGGTGTGGAACATAGAGACCCAATGTTGGTGATGACCAGGTCCAATATGTTGTTCCCTCTTGTGGGAGTGGTTTTTTATACTGTTTTAACATTACTTAACTGTAAACTGCTTTTTCATACCGAGAGTTGTATTTTCTGTTTGTGAGTGCTCTATCCGAGCTTTTCTGTGCATTTTTGTCTGTTTACAGTTAAAAGTATTCTTGAGTCTGCTCCTTGATCTGTTTAAAACTTTCATTTAGTGGCTACAGCTAGGAACTGTAATAGTGTGCATTACTATAATTGCATTTTTTATTTAAATTACTAAATTGTAAACTGCTTTTTCATACTGAGGCTTGTATTTTCTCTTTGTGGGTGTTCTTTCTATGCTTTAAAGTGAGGTTTCTGTGTTCTGCTCAGGTGGCATAATCTTGATAGAGGCCTGTTGCCTAGGCTGGTAGTTTTGTTTGAGTTTCCTGTGTTTCTGGCAGCCATTTTCTGCTGATTGTCTTCATTATTATTGAGAGTAACAAGGCCTCCTGACCTTCTGTAGTACGAGTGATTGGGTAATAGCAGGGGCTGAGTAGTAATCTGATCTTCCAACTCTTCCATTCTTACTGCTATATAAACCCTGTGCCTTATAAAGGTTCTGCTTGTATTGTCAGGCTCTGGATTGCATTGCATAAGTGGAAATTCCTTAAGATTACAAGAGCAGGATAGGTTATTTCTTACACCTATTTCACTGAACTGCTTATAATTGTGCTATACAGTTGATGTACTATATTTTGCATTGTTATAAAGCTTTTTTATTGTTTCACTGCATTTATGTACTGTTTTATACTGTTTTAACATTACTTAACTGTAAACTACTTTTTCATACTGAGAGTTGTATTTTCTGTTTGTGAGTGCTCTATCTGAGCTTTTCTGTGCATTTTTGTCTGTTTGCAGTTAAAAGCATTGTCGAGTCTGCTCCTTGATCTGTTTAAAACTTTCATTTAGTGGCTACAGCTAGGAACTGTAATAGTGTGCATTACTATAATTGTATTTTTTATTTAAATTACTAAATTGTAAACTGCTTTTTCATACTGAGGCTTGTATTTTCTCTTTGTGGGTGTTCTTTCTATGCTTTTAAAGTGAGGTTTCTGTGTTCTGCTCAGGTGGCATAATCTTGATAGAGGCCTGTTGTCTAGGCTGGTAGTTTTGTTTGAGTTTTCTGTGTTTCTGGCAGCCATTTTCTGCTGATTGCCTTCATTATTATTGAGAGTAACAAGGCCTCCTGACCTTCTGTAGTAAGACTGATTGGGTAATAGCATGGGCTGAGTAGTAATCTGATCTTCCAACTCTTCCATTCTTACTGCTATATAAACCCTGTGTCTTATAAAGGTTCTGCTTGTATTGTCAGGCTCTGGGTTGCATTGCATTGCATAAGTGAAAATTCCAAGAGCAGGATAAGTTATTTCTTACACTTATTTCACTGAACTGCACTTCTGAAATGCTTATAATTGTGCTATACAGTTGATCATCTATATTTTGTACTGTTATAAAGCTTTTTTATTGTTTCACTGCATGTATGTACTGTTTTATACTGTTTTAACATTACTTAACTGTAAACTGCTTTTTCATACTGAGAGTTGTATTTTCTATTTGTGAGTTCTCTATCTGAGCTTTTCTGTGCATTTTTGTCTGTTTACAGTTTAAAGCATTCTCGAGTCTGCTCCTTGATCTGTTTAAAGCTTTCATTTAGTGGTTACAGCTAGGAACTGTAATAATGTGAATTACTATAATTGCATTTTTTTTATTTAAATTACTAAATTGTAAACTGCTTTTTCATACTGAGGCTTGTATTTTCTCTTTGTGGGTGTTCTTTCTCTGTTTCTAAAGTGAGGTTTCTGTGTTCTGCTCAGGTGGCATAATCTTGATAGAGGCCTGTTGTCTAGGCTGGTAGTTTTGTTTGAGTTTCCTGTGTTTCTGGCAGCCATTTTCTGCTGATTGTCTTCATTATTATTGAGAGTAACAAGGCCTCCTGACCTTCTGTAGTATGAGTGATTGGGTAATAGCAGAGGCTGAGTAGTAATCTGATCTTCCAACTCTTGCATTCTTACTGCTATATAAACCCTGTGTCTTATAAATGTTCTGCTTGTATTGTCAGGCTCTGGATTGCATTGCATAAGTGGAAATTCCTTAACATTCCAAGAGCAGGATAAGTTATTTCTTACACTTATTTCACTGAACTGCATTTCTGAAACGCTTATAACGGTGCTATACAGTTGATCTACTATATTTTGCACTGTTATAAAGCTTTTTTTATTGTTTCACTGCATTTATGTACTGTTTTATACTGTTTTAACATTACTTAATTGTAAACTGCTTTTTCATACTGAGAGTTGTATTTTCTGCTTGTGAGTGCTCTATCTGAGCTTTTCTGTGCATTTTTGTCTGCTTACAGTTAAAAGTATTCTCGAGTCTGCTCCTTGATCTGTTTAAAACTTTCATTTAGTGGCTACAGCTAGGAACTGTAATTTTTCCCACCCACCCTCCCTAGTGTTATGTGTTCTTATACTTGGTGGCTTTGCAGTTGCCCACCCATACTGTATATTTGATCTGTGACACTTCTCCCAGTCTAGTGTCATTAGTTCACTCAATCTAATAGAGACCATTTGTGAAGGCCAACTCAGTCAGATTCTTAACGTTGAATTAACTTCTGTTCCAGCTTTCTCCATTTCTACTTTACTGGAAAAAAAAATTCTAAGCTTACTTCCCCCCTTTCCTGTGGCAGGTCAGATACGGATTTGCTGTGTCCAGGACTGTTTATGAGCTGATAAGCCCCCCCCTACTTAACTGGGGTTTTGGTGCCATAAAGTCTGTTTTTCAAAATTTCCCTTGCAACTAGCCAGCTTTTTAGTTTTAGCACTCACCTGTTTCTTTGATCTCAGCACTTGTTCAGAACTCATTGTAAGCACTAAATAAACTACAAATTACTACAGCACTCAACTTTCCTCACTTGTCTAGAGGAAAACAGTTTTTAGTACTTAATAAATAAGCACCTATTCAGGCATGTCTAAAGGTCAGCTCCCGGTGTTTTCTCCTGTCTACCTGATGAATCTGGGCATCTTGGGACAATGCAGCAACTGCCTCATGTACACAGACAACCCTCTCCTCCTACCACCCAACACTACAACCTGTGAGAGATGCACTTATATAGCCAAACTGGAAGCAAAGCTCTCTTCATCAAAGACTGGCCTAGACAGTCAAGAGGAGAAGGTAAACACTTGCACCGCACCACACTCATCACATAGTCCCTCAAAACCTACACTACCAAAACACACACACAGAAGCACCAAACACACACCTACATTCACAGAGGCTCTCAGTACAAATCTGCCCAAACAATAGAGACCTCCAAAGCAGAAATGCAAGCAACCTCCACCCCCCCCCAACACAACCCAAATGACACATAGCCCACATACTCAGTGTGCCACTCAACTACTGCCCATAAGGCATAACGTACTCAACACTCTAGTCATAGGTAACTCTATAGTCAGGCACACTGATGTTCCACTCACCAGGCTAAACAAGGAAAAAGTTACTGTCAGCTGCCTGTCAGGTACCAGGATCTGCCACATAATGCATGCACTCAGGTCACTCCACAACAAGTACAAATATGACTCTGTCATTGTCCATGTTGGTGTGAATGACCTGAGATGCACCTCCCTGGACTACATGAAAAGAGACATGGAGGAGCTCTCCAATCTTGTAGCCCAGGCCGGTATGAACCTAGCCCTGAGTAGCATCCTGCCATCACCCAGAATGGCACCACAGTACAAGGACAAAATGATTGACTTTAACAATTGGCTAAGCTTCTGGTGTCATTCTAAGGGAATCCAGTATCCGTCTGCCTGGGATGACATGATTGACAGACCACGCTGCTTTGCCAGAGATGGCCTGCACCTGCACCCTTAGGATTCTGGATACTGGCAAAGGCTCTTGCCACCCCTATAGTGCCTTTTCTAGACAAGATTCAAATGACAAATTCACCACCGTAACAGGTACAAACAAGCAAAATCTGAAGGTAATGCTACTCAATGCTGGAAGTCTAAACCTCAAAATGCACTCACTTGAGGCACTCCTTAAAATGGAGAACATTGACATCTGTGCAGTGACAGAGACCTGGTTCAAAGCTCCAGAGAGCACCCCTGCATTACCAGGCTATAATTCATACCACACCTTTCGGCCACCAAACCCGGACTGAAACACTAAAGCTGGAGGCGTGTCCATATTCATTAAGGATATCCACACCTCCAAGCTAGTTGCTCAGCATAATGCATCCGAGATTATCCAAGTTCAACTAACTCTGGGCAAAACCGCAATCCAGATTGTAGCTTGCTACAGATCCCCCACCATGCCCCAGGATTCCCACTCCTCTTTTCTTGATACACTGGAAAATATTAAGGTACAACCCAACACTCTAATAATGGGTGATTTCAACTACCCTACCATTAACTGGGAAAACTACTCATGTACCAACTCTTTTGCTCAACAGTTTCTGGAAATCATCAATTCCAATGCCTTGGATCAACTTATCCACACCCCCACCAGGGGCAGCAATATCCTAGACCTGGTCATCACCAACATGGGTGGCCAGTGTTCCACACCTGAGGTCAGCTCCTCGCTGGTCAGATCAGACCACAAGCTAATCACCCTAGACATCCACATCCCGCTCCCACCCCCCATTAGGAAAACAACTGTAAAAAATTTCTCCAAAGCCAACTTCACGCTTCTTAAGACAGAAGTGGCAAACTTCACGACACCCATGCAGATGGACAGTAGAGGTACGACTGCTTAATCCTACACAAATGCACTTTATAAGCACTTACACGAGTGCATGGATCATGCTATCCTTAACAGAACCAAGATGCTATCCTCCAAAAAAAGGAAGCCAATCTGGTGGTCTTCAGCCATAAACAAACTCTACAACAGAAGAAAGAAACTGTTGCAAAAAAGAGTAAAATCCCATGATTGGAGGAACTCCCTGGTCAGCCTCAGTAAGAAGCTGAAATCCCTCATAAAATCCTCCAAAGCTAGTTATGAAAACAAAATTGACACTGATTCTAAAGACAACCACAAAGCATTCTATAGCTATGTCAAAAATCTCAATGGCAACACTCAGATCTGCTCTGAGTTACAGCACAATGACACTAAATATATAGAACCAACTGATATTGCCAACATCCTGGCAGATAGGTTCAGTGCTAACTTTACCCCCCTCTCACCCCCTAAAGGGCCCATCTTTATACTGGAAGAATGCAAAGTTCCTGTAATCACAGCTGCACAGGTAAAAACCTCACTCTCCAAAGCCAAGAACACAGCATCCATGGGACCTGACAACATCCCAGGCTGCCTTCTACATGAACTACAGAATGAACTGGCACCCCACCTAAGTACCATGTTCAATCATAGCCTCACCTCAGGCTTTGTGCCCATTGAATGGTGCACCGTGACAGTTATCCCACTCCACAAAGCGGGGGGCCACAACAGACCCCGGGAACTACCACCCCATTAACCTGACGAGCCTCGTCTGCAAGGCCATGGAACGTATCATCATGGAACTCATAAACAAAGACATTGGAGATCTCCAAACTCTGGACCCCACACAGTTTGGGTTTGTAAAAGGCAGATCATGTCTCCTAAACCTGATAGACTTCTTTGAACTAGTCACCAAAGCCATAGATGAGGGTAAGGTGGTTCACACAGCCTATCTCGATCTCGCCAAGGCATTCAACACCATCCCCCACTCTGGAATTATAGATAAACTCACTAAACTAGGTATAAATCCCTATGTCGCAAGATGGATTGCCAACTGGCTTACTGGCAGAACCCACACTGTGAAAGGAGCAGACTCCAAATCAGACTTCAGACCAGTGACAAGTGGAGTACCACAGGGTTCAGTTCTGGGTCCTCTCCTGTTTGGTATCTACTTCTCTAAAGTACAGGCTAACACAGAAGGTCTTTGGCTAACTAAATTCGCAGATGACTGCAAACTAGGAGCCATAATCGAAACTCCTAACGATGTGGACATTCTACAAAAGGGCCTCACTGAGACAGATGCCTGGTGTCAAAGACATGGTCTCAAGCTCAATGCCAAAAAGTGCATTGTCATCCCCTTTAGTAAAAACTCTGTACCCATGAACTACCACATAGGCGGTAGTCTACTTAACACTGAAAGTGTGATAAGAGACCTTGGGACACAGGTGGACAGTAGTCTCTCCTTTGATAAGCACATTGTCGCAGTGGTCAGGAAATCCTTCTATGTGGCACACCTCATCACAATAGGTTTCTCATCCAGAAAAAAAAGGTCATTGTTCCCCTCTACTCATCACTCATTAGACCCATTATAGAGTACAAAGCCCCTTTTGGTATGTACCTCACAAGACATCTACAACAACTGGAAAGGCCGCAAAAATACCTCACAAAGAGGATTACTGGCCTCAAACAGATGCCTTACACAGACTGTCTAAAAAAACTCCAGCTTTACTCCGTCACATATCGCCTACTCAGAGGCAATCTCTGCCTAGCATACAAAGCTATGTCAAACCCAGAGCTGTTGGACATGCTCCGCTTAAAGAAATCCCAATCCCTCCGAGCTACACGCTCTAGGGACCTAAACCTTGTCACCACAATAAACAGAACATGCTGGAGGGATAGATTCCTGTCCCATAGACTTCCCATACTCTGGAACAGACTACCTATCTATGTCAAACAGAGCTCCTCATTAGCACTCTTCAAGAAAAATCTTGATGATTGGATGGGTAATAGGAAATTCACCCCAGGGATCACGTCTGTGGTTCTGCTTGACAGGGGCACAGGAAAATAATTTTCTTGGGTGGCAAAAGCCAGGGTATCTTTTTGGCTAGGCTTGTATAGGAGGGCAATATATCTTGAGCAGCTCCTGCATGGTGCCTCTATTCATACAGAAGTCGTCCATTATTTCTGTTTTGTAGATGGCATATTAGGTTAGGTACAGATGAATGACTTGGTGGTGCTGAGGGCAATGATGTGCACCTCTGTCACTACTGGTAGCAAAAACAACCTCTTGCATATACATATTTAACAATTTGGCAGCTACCGTGGACATGATGTCATTGCTTATCACCCATAACTGTAGTCAACAACTTAACAGTGGCATATCTTTTCAAAAAATATATTCTTTTCTGAATCATGCCACCAAATTCATACCTTCATTTGTATCTGCCATTGCCCTGATTTTAGTAATGTTGCTCTTTTGCAAGTCATGTCATCATAAAGTAATTTGCATATTCTACAGGCTGTAGCATTTCTTGACCTGTTGCTGTCGGGCCCAGCGTGTCTCTGAATCACCCCAATGTACTGTGTGGATACTGTCTGGGCAAAGTCATTTACCATAATGCACAAAATATTTCTGCATCCCAGGGGAACACAGAAAGTAAACTTAAGGTAACCTTATGCCATTACTCATTACTATCTAGAAAACAAGTAACAGTGCTAGAATTCTATATCTAAGAAAAAAAGTCCAAACCGCATCCATTAAAATACATGTAAACAGTAACAGACTAAAATAGATGAATGAGATATATTGGGGTCTGGGGTAGGGGGTGCTATGAATGAATTATCTGGTACTGCAGGGTATGGAAACTTTGTTCATTACTTATCACAGATCTTGGTCCTTAAACCCACACTACCACATATTTAATTAACTGCACCCAAATTATAAACCCTTGTGTGTGTGTGTTTGTATGCATATAAACATATGTATATATATATATATATATATATATATATATATATATATATATATATATATATATATATAGTTTCCCTAAAAGTCATTAAAATCCAGTCCATCTCGTTGAGTGCCAATATTTCTCTAATGGTCATTAAGGTCCATGTGATTTTCTGCTGTTTCCCCAATTTCAGTTTCCTTATGTTACTATTACCTGACTAATTCCTGTACATATAATGTAACAGCAAAGTCAGAATATATGGATTTTCCATTTGGTTTTGACAAAGGCTTATCTTTCCTGCTGCTGTGTGATTGTGGAGTTAGTATATTTAAGTAAGGGGTTGTTTTCAGAATGCTATTTAAGGGAGTTGCATTGCAGATTTTTTGTAACTGTTCACTTGGTCTTTTGAGCTATTGAGTTTTAGTGATTCACAAGCAAATCTTATAAAACATATTGTGGCTGACTAACTCTACTCCAAATTCCTCTGAGTATACAATATGTATATATATATATTGTTGAGCTTGTAAGGCATATCCCCAAAACCTTATTGACCTCTAGCTTAGTTCTTGATACCTGGAAGTCTTCAGCAACAATCTTGCTAAATAAACAGGATCCTAAAACAGACTGAATTTCACCATTCAGTATTACAGCTAACAATAATCCCACAGAAAGAAGAAGCACTGTAACTTAATGAGGTTTTAGAAACATTTGGTAGAAAGTGATTAGTAACATGGCTTTAGGACAGGGGCACAGGAAAATAATTTTCTTGGGTGGCGAAAGCCAGGGTACATTTTTTGGCTAGGCTTGTATGGGCCCCTAGGGCCGATAGCCTAGTACCTACCTATGAACCTATGACATAGCACTACACTTCGTCTGCTGTTTTTTAAGAATACTGTCTTTAGATCTATGCATGAATGTAATCTTACCGGTGTTTTTGACGTATACAAGGCACTGGATTCACTATACTGTCTTTAGATGTATGCATGAATGTAGTCTTACCCGTGTTTTGTTTGTTGACGTATACAAGGCACTGGATTCACTTTACTGTCTTTAGATCTATGCATGAATGTAGTCTTACCGGTGTTTTGTTTGTTGATGTATACAAGGCACTGGATTCACTAAACAAAACAAGGCTGATAGCTGCATTTTCAGTGGATAGTACAACACATACAGCACTTGCAGGCATCAGAAACTATGCAAAACAGGGCTTTCTTAGAGTCTGTTAGATGCATCAGTCATAGATATATTTACTTGAGTACCCCAAGGTTCAGTCCTTGGACCCCCTGCTCTTTGTCCTGTTTGTAAATGCACTATCTATATTTCTTCAATCAAAAACATCTTTATGCTGATATGAATCAATTAGGCAAGTGGTACAGTTTCTCTCTGGAGTGACTAGATGCGTTTAGAATCATGCTACCAAATATTTTCATGACTTTGGTAGATACACCATAGTCAAAGTTTAAACTGTTGTCTACCATTGTCCCTAGATTTTTAATCATGATACATTTTTTATGATTTGGCCATTTATTTTGTAACATAATTTATGTAATTTCTGCCAAGTCTCATGATGCTACGTTTACTGTTATTAAAGGTAAGGTCATTACTAGTGCACCAGGTATATAAGCAGACTCTGGGGAGAACAGCAGCATGTTTTATGGCAGAAATTATGTTACCTAGTTTGTACTGATCAGTATACTTGGTTAGCTATAGTCAACTGCCCACTCTTTTATCTGGAAAAACTATTCTGTAAAGAGGAAGCCATAGCACTGAGTCCCATGGGATACTAGTAATGACCACTATGAGAATTTTCAGATAAAACCCCATGTTGTATTTATTTCTGTTTGTTGACCGGGTAGTTGGGCTGTCTTCTGATCCTTATTATCCACAACCTGAGCTCAAAGAGCAGTTAATAGTACATAATACATTTCTTCAACAGAGCAGATAGTACATAAAACATTATTTCAGGACAATATACAATGGAAGACTATATACTGAGTAGTTGAGTAAATAATTGAATTGAAGACATAAAGCAGAACTTGGATCAGTTACATTAAGACTACATAGGAATCCAGAGAACATGACAATGATGTGCGTGAGGGTTTGAGTCCCATCTGGGGTGATATAAGAGATGGTGGATTAGCATGATGGTGCCTTTTTTAGGCAATTTCAAAACAACATTTCTGACATAACAAAATCCTCTCAAGACAAAGTCAAGGTTCTGCTGCTTAATGCTAAGAATCTAAACATGAAACTGCACTTCCTGGAAGCGCTCCTCACCTTGGAACATGCTGACATCTGTGCAGTCACTCAGACATAGTTCAAGGCCACAGAGTGCACCCTGGCCATGCAAGGCTACAATCCCTTCCACAAGTTCAAACCTCAAAATGTGCATGAAAGAACCAAAGGTGGAGGTGTAGCCATCTTCATTAAAGCCAAGTACACTTTGAGACTGGTCAAACAGTGTGACTCTCTTGAACTACTCCATGTCCAATTAACTATAGGCACAATAACCTACCACATCATTGTTAGCTCTAGGTCCCCCACCATGAACAAAGAAAAGCATACCTCCTACCTGGACTTACCAGAGTCACTGCACTTCCCCATGTGTGATGCCCCCCCCCCCCCGGTAAGGTTGGACCATAAATCAGTCTCATTCGAAGGAACTATTGAACCTATCACCATCACAGGAGCAAAAAAGCTAAAAACCTTTCCAAAGCAAACTACAGCCTGTTAAGCAATGGTATAAAAAGTGTTATACCCCCCCCCCCCCACAATCGCAAACAACAATGACTCCTATGCAGAGGTGTACTCAAATGCCCTGTATAAACACTGTATAGACTAGAATGTACCTGACTGGATTAAAACGAAGTCTTCCCAAAAAAACAAGCCACCCTGGTGGACCTCAAGTGTAAACAGGTTATATAACAAAAGGAAGAAACTAATGTCTGAGAACAAGAAGGAACTGACTCAGCAGAGGAAGAATTCCCTCCACAGCTTGAACAAGCAAATCAGAAATCTTATAAAGTCCTGTAAAGCTAATTATAAAGCTAAAATAGCATATTTAGCTAAGGATAATCATAAGACATGTTTTAACTATGTCAAAAATCTAAAAGGGAATGCCCAACTATGTACTGAACTGGTAGTAGATGGTACCGCTAATACTGTAACGGAGAAAATTGTCAACCTGCTAGCTGACAGATTTGGTGCAAACTTCACTCCCCTGTCCCCAGCAGCCATACCTCAAAGCATACCTGACACCAGTTCTCTGTTTAGCATCTCTAGAGATGAGGTCATATCTGCACTCTCCAAGGCCAAAAACATGGCCTTAATGGGACCAGATAGCATCCCAGGTTGCTTATTAAGCAATCTAAAACAGGACCTAGTGGACACACTTGGAATTCTGTTTAATCATAGCCTAAGACCTGGCTTTGTTCCAGCAGAGTGGAGAACAGCAATAATAATCTCCTTGCACAAAGGAGGGTGGGGGGGGGGGGTCATCAACCGACCCTGGGAACTATAGACCCATAAGTCTAGCAGCCTCATCTGCAATGCCATGGAAAGAATAATCATGGACCTTATCAACAAGGACATAGGTGACCTTCAGACTCTAGATCCAATCCAGCTTGGCTTCATTAAGGGTAGATCATGCTTAACCTAGTAGACTTCTTTGAGAAAGTCACCAAAGTCCTGGATGAAGGTAATACACTGCATATTGCCTGTCTTGACCTAGCCAAGGCTTTTGACACAGTCTCCCACTCCGGTATCACTGAGAAACTTTCCCAGCTGGGGGAATTGATGAAGGATCAACAATAAAACGTGAACAAATGTGAATAAAACTCAGTAAGGGATATTTTAGAAGGCTTAAATTAATACTTAGAAGAGCACTGACATCTAGAAACAAAGTTCAAGCTATAAACCAATTTGCTCTTCCTGTCTTAACTTACAACTTTGGAGTAATTGATTGACCCCAAAAATGTGTTTTGGACAGGTTAGAAAGGAAAACAAGAAGGATGCTTCAAGCTCATCAAATGATTTATAAAAATCACTGCATACCAAGATTATATATCTATTGACTTTACAAGACCAAAATGTAGTGAAAGTTCTTAAACATGAGGAGAAAAAGTCTAAGATGACATCCCTGCTTAGTTTAATAGAAGCATATCAGCTTCAATGAAAATCAGACTAAGTAGATAAACATCAGGTAGCAAATGAATGTGCCAAAAAACAAAAGATAGAATATAAGGTGAAAGATCAGATGAGAAGGCAAGAAATGTGGAAAATGCGTAAATATAGCTGCAAGTATAGGAAACTCTTTGAGCAACCTTATGTTGATCAGGACAGAATGCATGAATGGTTAAGGAGAGGTGAATTTAAAACAAAAGATGAGAGGTTACTATTGGAGGCCTAAGATAGTGGAGTATGTACATGATGGTTTACAAAGTCCATTGAACATGTGGGAGAAATGGACAAATGTAGGTTTTGTAAAATAGAACTGGAAACAGTCTCACATCTTTTAGCTGGTTGTGATATACTAATGGCAGAAGGACTGTATACTGAAAGGCATAATAAGGTGGCAAGACTGTTGCATTGGGGATTGTGCAAACATTATGGTACTGAAGTGGCTGAAAACATTGGAAACATTAGCCACAAAGCATCATAGAAAATGATGAAGTTCATAGTACATGGGATCACCCACTACCAACAGTTCAAAAATTAGATGCAAGTAAACCAGATATAGTAGTCCATGAAAAGAAGACAAAAGTAGCATTGATTATTGAAATTGCTACACCTAGTGGCTACAGTGTCTTATGAACAGAGAGAGACACAAAATCATAAAATACCAGGATTTGCAGGAGGAAACAAGGGCAATGTGGAAATGGGATACCCAGACAGTTCCAGTAGTAGCAGGGGCAACAGGTCTTATAAAAAAGAATTTACAATCATACTTAGATATGTTACCAACAATAACAACAACTTAGATATGTTACCAATACATGTAACTCCATACAAAGTTGTCATTACTGGGCACATTGCGGGTGCTGCGAAGAGCACTTTTGGCTAACATCAAAGACTGAAACAATACTAATTTCATGAACTTTAATCATACTTTGACTTGGGAAGAGATGGGGTCCATTCCCATCATGGTGTTAGAAACTCAAAAGACTTGGAGAAATTAAAAAACTGGGGATTAGCCCTTATGTTATTAGATGAGTAATCAATTGGCTCACCGACAGAACACATATTGTCAAAGCTGGTGACTCCACCTCTACCAATAGACCTGTTACCAGTGACGTACCACAAGGATCTGTACTGGGCCCTTTAATGTTTGGAATTTATTTCTTGGAAGCCCAGTCTAAAGTAGACATCCTTTGGCTTACTAAGTTCACTGATGATTGAAAATTGGGTGCAATCACTGAGTCCCCCAACAATGTTAACATATTACAGGAGGGGTTAACACAGACAAATGACTAGTGCCAAAGCCACAGGCTAAAACTAAACACAAAAAAGTGCATTAGTATATCCTTTCGCAAAGTGGAATTCCCTGCTTACTACAATATTGACAGTACCACCCTAAGTTCAAACCCAGTGGTGTGAGCTTTGAAAACATAGGTAGATAGCAATCTGAACTTTGACCACCACATTTTCACAGTAGTAAGGAAAGCCTTCTACATTGCACATCTCATAAGTAAGGGCATGGCATCCAGGTCTAAGGATGTTATAACTCCACTGTACTCGACCCTCATCAGACCATTAATAGAGTACAATGCTCCCTTCTGTATGTACCTCACCAGACACCTGCAGCAGCTGGAGAGACCACAGAGGTTTCTCACCAAGAAAATACAGAGCCTTCAAACCATGACTTAAGTGGATAAATTGAAAGCCCTGTCAGTGTACTCTGTATCCTATAGGCTGCTGACAGGTGACTTGTGCCTGGCCTACAGGGTAGTCTCTGACCCTGCCCTGATGAAAATGCTGCATATCCACAAGTCCAATGGCAAAAGATTCACTCACTCTAAGGATCTTAACCTAGCCTGTGACATTAATAGAATATGCTGGAGAATCAAATATATCTCCCAGAGATTGCCACTACTCTGGAATTAACTTCCAGTTCACATGAAGCAGAGATCCTCACTGACCTTATTCAAGTACAACCTGGACAAATGGATGTGAGACTGCAAATTCACCATAAGGGTGTCATCCATGTCCCTCATGGACAGAAGTAGTTGGCATTTATCATAGACTTGCTCTGCAAATTATGTCCATCTAACCAAGGACAGTTGAGGCAACTCAGGATTAACACAGCTAGGCTTGTAAGGGCTCTAGGGCCACTAGCCTAGTAACCACCTATGAACTATGAATCTTTGTTTACTGTCAGCTTTTGTCTATAAGAGACATAGGGGTCACCCAGGGATGAATTTGCGAGTTCCCATACAATGGTAAAGATTACTTTTGAATAGTGTTAGGGATGGATTCTGTTTTACATGGATATTATTCTACAACGATGCTTACAAGGCATTTATTATTGGGTTTTTGCCTCAGAGTTACGTAGATATGGAGTAGTAGTGGTTCATTGCATCTCAACATGTGATAGTGCATACAAACATGCATGCAGAGATATATGTGTGTGAATGTGTGTGTGTGTGTGTGTGTGTATAAATTATATATAATGTATTCATACACACACACACACACACACATATATATATATATATATATATTATATGCACACACACACACACACACACACACACACACATATGCAAATTATTACAATAAGAATTAACATATGTCTGTGTGATGCAATTTGTATGTGTATTGTATGTGTATATACAACTTGTACATAGTGTATCACACACAGATACACACACACACACACACACACACACACACACACACATATATATATATATATATATATATATATATATATATATATATATATACTACAAGGAAGTTAATTTTTATCACATTAAGTTGAGTAAGACAGTTTTTATTCACCAGTAGTTATCCATACAGATCAAACAAAATATTTAGTGTAATAAATTAGTCTAAATAATGACAATAAAATGTAAACTGTGTATTTTTTCTGTAATGGATGAACTCAATGCAACTTATAATACAGCTCTTGACTTGCGGCATTCTTGAGTCAGATTCAGTATTAGCCATACAAAATGTCTAAGCAGGTATTCAGATGACTGCTTTCTGCAGTTACACTGGTCAGAATGAAGCAACTGCATAACATCTGTACATGTCTGAAACCATTTGGCCATTGCACTGCTATTTATAATTAGTATACCAAGCCCATTAACCTGAACATATTTGGATGTGACAGACTGGACAGCCACACTTCAAGAGAGATCAGTAGCTGTAGCTTGAAGTTTATTGTCTTCTTTCTTGTATTCTGAAAAGACAGTCCTTTTATGAAGCATTATATCCCTGACACATGGTGCAGAACATATGTTTTTTTTTTTTTTTTTTTTTTTTTTTTTGTGCTTAATCCACTGGAGTTTACTTTGCCAGGCAGTCATAAATAGTTTTTTCCTAATTGTTATGTTTTTCATATGTTCACTTTCCATTTCTTCATTTCTTTTGTTTAGAAGAAGGAAGCTTAGCTTTTTAAATCAAATAAAGCATGATGTTTGTTTTGTGTGTTTAAAGTTTTCCAAAGCATTGTTTATGTCTGTTTATTGTGTCTTAGCAAGAAAAAAATGTCCTGTGTCTCAAATTAATGAGGTAGACTTTATTTTTGCCCCAGACTAGTTCAAAATATCTTTTAGGGTTGTAAAATCTCCTGATGATTACCATAGCATGTAATTTGGCAATTTGACTATGTCCACATGTATAGATGGATTTGTAGAAAACATGATTACCCACAGAAGCACTTTACTCGTGTACCACCTTTGTCATTCACTACTGCCATGATATACCTATACAAAAGTAGAAATGCAATAATAATGACCACTTGGCTGGCTGGCTGGCTGTGTGAGTCCCCTTACATTTATCCTGCATTTCTGTATATTCCAGACAGGACTATATGAATATTTTGTAGAAGTACATTAATTTTTTTTATATAAAGCTGTGATTATAAATTATATAAAGCTGTGCATATCTATATACTGCCATTGTCCCAAACTGCGTTGGTGGTGCTGCGGTAGCGCTGTCGCCTGACAGTAAGACGTTGTCCCGTTTGATTCTCAGAGCGTCTTCTGTCTGGAGACCTGCGTGAATGGGCGTACCTTCGTTGAAGGTTGTGCGTCAGGGCTGGCAACTCGGCGTGTAAAAATCTACTGCCAATCATTAGCGGACCGGAGTTCCGCTGTGGTGACCCCTAACTGGGAAAAGCCGAAAGACACAACAACAACAACTTAAAGTAGTCATTTGGGTGTGAAAAGTGTTAACATCGTATATGCTCCACCTCTATGTTGGTTATAATAAAAGTTACCTGTTGCTAAAACTAATGCTGAATCATGACATTTCTGACCGGATGAATAAAAAAATAATATGTTGCAACTTCTGACGTGGTGTCAAAACCAGAATTTTCTTGATGAATAAAAATCAGAAAAATGCCTTAATAGTTATATGTGTGCCACACCTCGACTACTCCAAAATGCTTAGAATTAAATTCTCTAAACAAAAACAAGTTTTACCTCACAAAGTCTTTGAATGGATTTAAACCATTAAGTCCAAAAATACAATTTTTTCCTGCCATGACAAAGTTTAACTACCAGAACTGTTTAACTTCTCAAGACCCTTTGGTTGACCTACTTTGAGACAGAGATTTGCACAATTTTGTATAGTAATGAAATCAGGTAAAGAAGCAGAAGACATCCAGGTAATCATGCTTTTGTATGCCATAGGTGAAGAGGTTGAGTCCCTTTACAGTTCCTTTGCATTTACAGAGGGCCAGAGTGTTACATATGAGACAGTAATTAGGAAACTCGGTGTACATTTTGTGCCAAGAGGAAATATAATACTTGAGAAAGCATGTTTTCAAATATGTGTACAAGCAAAGGGTAATTGTGCTGAAGCGTTTGACTTGTGGATGTGCAACATTTCCATTAGGTTTGGATCCAAGGCTGCTCTGTAGGCCAGGCACAAGTCTCCTCTAAGTAGTCCGCATGCTACTGAGTACAGTGACAGTGACTTGTCTGTCAATGTATGACATGTGCTAGAGACCCTGAATTTTCCTCAGTTAGAAATCTCTGAGGTCTTTCAGGTTGCTGTAGGTGCCTGGTAAGATACATACCAAAGGGAGCAATGTAGTTAATTATTGGCCTGATGAGGGTCAAGTACAGGGGTGTTATGACATCTTTCCTTCTTGAGACAATGCCTTTGCTAATGAGGTGTGCAACATAGAATGCCTTCCTTACCACAGTATAATGAGGTGTGCAACATAGAATGCCTTCCTTACCACAGTAGACACATGGTGGTCAAAGTTTAAGCTAGAATCAACTTGCATTCCTAAGTCTCTCACTACTGAGTTGTTACTTAGGGTATTATTATTTATATGATAGTCTGCAGGGATATCATTTTTACCAAAGGGAATGATAATGCATTTTTTGTATTAAGTTTGAGTCCATGGTTTTGGCACAAATCATTCTTTTGTATAAGTCCCTCTTGAAGTATATTGACATCGTTTGGGGATTCAGTGATTTCCATGCAATTTGCAGGGGTTAGCAAACTTAGTCAGCTACAGCTCCTCTGTTTTGGCCTGAACTTCTGAAAAGTATATTCCAAACAATATGGGGCCCAGTATTGATCCCTATGGAACCCCACTGGTGACAGCTCTGTTGGTTGAGGTAAAGTCCTCAACTTTGACGGAGTGTGATCTGTCAGTGAGCCAGTTAGCAGCCCAATTGATGACATAAAGGTTGATATTCAACTGGGAGAGTTTATCAATGATGCCTGAATGTGGGATTGTGTTGAAGGCCTTGGCTAAGTCAAGGTAGGCTGTATGCACAGGTTTGCCTTTGTCTAGGGCTCTGGTGATGTTTTCAAAGAAGTCCACTAGGTTTAATAGGCATGACATGCCTTTGACAAAACCAAACTGTGTTGGATCAAGGGTTTGGAGATCACTTCTATCCTTATTTATAAGGTCCATTGTGATTCATTCCATGGCTTTACAGATAAGGCTGGTTAAGCTTATAGGTCTGTAGTTTCCAGGGTCTCTTGCTGCATCCCCTTTATGAAGGGGGAATGATGGTTGCTGTTTTCCATTCAGTAGGGACAAAACCAGTACTCAGGCTGTAGTTGAAGAGAGTACCTAGTGGAGTTGCTAACCCATGTTTTAGACTGCAACCAGAGATGCCATCTGGTCCCATAGAGGCTGTGCTTTTGGCCTTGGACAAAGTATTAATGACTTGCTCTTTGGAGATGCAAGGTGGGGGAGATGTAGTGGGAATGCTTTGTGGAATGTTTGGAGGGGACAGTGGGTGGAAAAACACAATGATGGCAAGACCTTTGTCTATTAAAAATGTAGAACATAAACAAGTTATTAAAAATTATCCAGAGTTGCAAACTCTTATCCAGCATGTGCATGATGGACGGCCACACTGTTGGACACCAACTAGTTTATGTAAAAATACTATTCACTCAGGGTGCAGTTATCAGCGTATGATGACATTGTCCTATCAAAACAGAGTAATCATTCTCATAAATAAGCAGAACTGATGTGTCACATACACAAAAGTCATTAGGATCTTACCAAATTCTGAAAAACAGCCAAAATGACAGTGTGATAGCCAAATCAACCAAGTCATTATCAACCTAGTGTCTAACTATGAAGTCTGTATTCAACCTAGTGTCGATCTATAAAGTCTGCATTATGCATAACCCATCACAGAGATGCAGACTCTGATGCATCCAGTCTCACACATCTAGAGCCTGAATTCTCTGCCCCTACCACCACTTGTTTTTCAAGGAGTTGATTGCATAGCTCTCAACTGTCCAGATTTTCACAGAATGTCTGGATTTTTGGCTCATACTTTTGGTATGTTCCTCTTAAACTTGTGGTTTTCTAGCAAATCAGTGAGGACTGAATTCACTAAATAATGACAGCCATTTAAGTTTCAGTCTTCATATCTTTCAGAAAATGCATGGTAACAAAAACCTTTTATTCTAGCAACTTTGAGATTATACAAGCAATATTTAAAATGTGTCCCTAATTTTGGGCCTTTGTCCCCCCACCCCATAAATTTTGGCTTTGGCCAGATTTCTTGTGCTACACGGTTGCGAGGTATGGTTGCATGTCAAGTGTACTTTACAAGGAATTGAGTGTCAAGTGCATGCTATGAGGAACTGAGTGCTTCAGGTGAAGAAAAGTTTAGTGTTGCTCATGCCATGTCTGTTTACAATGTGCAACTGTTGTTTATCAAATGATATCATTATTGTGCTAAAGCATTTAAGAGCATTGTTAGTAACACAACAGGTAGTATACTTGCTCTTAATGCAGAAGGCAGTGGATTTTACTCCCACAGTATGTATATGGATTGCTGATGGTCTTTTGTACTAACTCATTACATCTGAGTGATGCCTCCAGGTGCATCTGCAGTTACCTCCTACTGATGCCTCTAGGCGTCAAATATTGCTTGGTCATATTTGCATCAATAATTCCAAAACCATGTTAGCACAAGGTTGTAAAAGAGTTCATCTTAAAGCTTACACAATGGCAAACGCAACTGCATTAATATTTGACCTCTGTCTAGTGCAGGTAAAGAGATATTAACTGTTTTTATATTAATTTATCTAGATAAAATTTTCACATGTTTCTGAATATCTCAACAGCCAAGTAAATCAGAAAGGTGAATCAAAGAACACATGCATGTATACATCATCATCTTCTTTTGGCTGTTCCCATTAGGGGTCACCACAGCAGATCACCTGTTTCCATTTCTTCCTATCCTCTGCATCTTGATCTGTCACACCAACCACCTGCATGTCCTCTCTCACCACATCCATAAACCTTATCTTAGGCCTTCCTCTTTTCCTGTTACCTGGTAGCTTCATCCTTAACATCTTTTTCCCAATATATTCAGCATCCCTCCTCAGCACATGTCCAAACCAACATAATCGTGCCTCTCTGGCTTTGTCTCCAAACCTTCCAACCTGGGCTGACCCTCTAATATACTTATTCCTAATCCTGTCCACCCTCGCATGCATGTATACATGATCCTAAAAATGTGTGCAGGGGGCCTATGATTTGAAAACACTCCAAAGGTAAACTTTATCCAACCTTGGCCAGATGCATTTTCTTTGATTGTGGGTTTCAATGCTGTTTCAATGAAAGTGAATTCCAAGGGCAGAGAAGTTTTAATGCTAAGTCTGTTTTCATTGTGAAACTGTATTGCTTTGTTTAGCAAATGTCTATCAGTGTTAGTGCTATAAAATTTGAAATAAGTTTTACTTTAGATCCAAACAGGTTCATAGATTAGTACTAGGCTAACTGCCCTTGTGGGCCATTTTAAGCATAGCCAGTTACTCCATGTGAGAATCAAACCCTGCATGGTAAACACCTTAACCTTATACCTACCTTATTGTTGAAGTAAAGTAGAACACAGTATGCACACTTAGAGGTTTGAACAGTGCCTGTGGTAAATAGGGAGAAATAGCCAAGTAATGGGACTCTGGAATGGCTACAAGGGGGGGGGGAGGCCTGATCCATTACCCTACCTAGGGTCCCATTTGACCATGATCCAGCTCTGCAGAGATGTAAGCCATTAATGCCAATACCATTGCCAGAATGTCCTTGGCGGAAGATAGTCACTGACGTATGTGAGTCTGAAGGAAAAACTATCTTGCTGCTGTTGAGTATTATGTTCACAACATAGAAATAATCCATATACCAGCTATGACTAGCCAACAAGTAACAGCCTACTTCAAGAATGTGCTCTCAAGGTATAGTCTGCCAATAGAGCTGGCTATAGACTATGGAACATATGTCCATGAAATTCCAACAATCCATGGCTGACTACTGTTTCACTCATATTATATAAAATCTTCACTGTCTGCAAGGAAATGTTGAAGCTGAGAGAGCAGCACAAACAACCTCATAAAGCTTTCATGGCATATCCATATACTGCGTCTGGATTAAGCCCTTTACAGCTAATGCTTGGAAGACAAATATGATATGCCAATGACTGAAACTAAAACATGAGCCACAAATCTATGCTGTCAAGAGACAAGGAAAGCTCATAACACACTGATGAAGGGTTGATCCTGAAAGCTTTGTGATTCTTTTATTTGGCTGGAATACAGTGCTTTTACTGTTATCCATATATTTCCAAGCTTTGGATTTTTTTTCTCCTCCAAAACTTATACTGTATCATGCAGTTAAATGTAATGACCGAAAAGCTAAAGCCTCTTACAAAAAGTTTTAAAATCAATATCCTTCTGTACAACCACTACTAGTTCTGCAATCAGGTCAAGCTATCAATTTAAAGTTAGATGGAGAGAAAAAGTAAAACACAACAGTTATCACAGTATAGAAAATCATTGAACCACATTCCTACATGCTATAAATTAAAGATGGTATCATAGCTTGATATAATAGATGACATATCCAGTGGGATCACAATGAGTGTCAACCTGAATGTAATGTTCCTGAAAGCAAGGCAAACCACTCTGAGACAAGAATAATCAGATCAATTTTGGTAAATATGTTCTTGTACTGATGGCTGATCTACTTCAACCAGCTATTGACAAGGATGCAAGTCCGAGTTCAACTAGTTTTAGTGACAGACCATGTGGCGCCCAACCAAGACAACTGGGTGTGACTGTTCCTGTTCCTGATACAGTAGACTCTGTTTTGTCTAATGACTGTAAAGGTTTTACTGCATGTCATAATAATATACCTCAGAGTTTTCCTTTTGCCGATTCCCAGTATAGTTTATTTTATTTTATTTTATTTGGTAACTGTGATAGAGCACTGATCCAAAAGGACCTATTTCAGTCTCAGCCTGGACAGATATAAATGGCATTAGACAAGCAAGTTAACAACAAGTATTATGAATACAAGCAAAATGTGTGAAGATGGCAATAAATTGATAACAGTAATAACAACAAAATACATAGTATAAGGGACAATAGGAAGGGATGGTTAGAGTAAGGATGGAAGAAGAAAAAGAAGAGCGTGAAGTAGTGAAGGGTTAGAGCATAACATGTAAAAGACAGCAAAGGTAAGATAAGGGCACACAGAAATTAACTATAGGCAAATATGTATGATGTGAAAGAGATGTCACATATTAGTGTTCGAAAATAATGTGAGGAAAACAAAGTTACCAGACAGGTAAAGGGGTGAGTGGGGGATTAAGTGAAGTGTCCAGAGAGAATGCATTTGAAAACTGACTCAGACTTGGTATGATCTTTAAGCTGAGCACAGAATTAGTAGGGAGGCATTCCCAATCTTTGGGGCCTGGGATGGAGAAGGCATGATTAGGGCAATGAAGTCTGGTTCTAGGACATTGAAGTAGTGGAGCAGAGTGGTTAAGACTTTTTAGATTGCGACTGGGGGCTTAACTGAATAGGTTGAAGACAAGGGAAGGACAGGACTGGTCTTTAAGGAGCTCGTAGAATTGGGATCCAAGAAGCCAGTTAGCATGTTGTTAGACAGGTAGCCAACAGGCTTTATTAAGTGTGATACAATGATCTTATTTCTAGGGGAGAGGGTAATGACATGGCAGAGTTGCTTTTAGTTTGGATGGTGGAAGAGTTTTTCTTGGATGCTACTACAACCACTGGAAGTCCATATTCAAGCTGTGCTAGTATAATGCCTTTGTCTATGACATTCCTAGTTGGTTAGGAGAGAAAGGGGGGAAGTTTCATATGACTAAAATGGGAGGGAATTTATTTTCTTCTGTAGTTTATTTATTTTATTTATTTATTGCAGTTGGTTTACCAGGATAGTCCATTGGGCCTTGAAGAACCTGTTTTCAATGGAGTCCCGGGGAGAAAAGCTCCAAAAAAGAAATAAATGTACATTAACATTTGACAGTAATATCTAGATACATGCTAGCAAAAGAACATAAGCAAAACATAAATGTACATTAACATTTGACAGTAATATCTAGATACATGCTAGCAAAAGAACATAAGCAAAACATAAATGTACATTAACATTTGACAGTAACAGTCTTGGTACATGCTATCAAAGGAACAAAAGCAAAACATAAATGCAGATTAACGAACAAACATAGTAGATGAATAAAGTAGATTATGATATTACAGGGAATTAAGTAGAGTTGGTTATGTGGGGTGGGTGCAAGAGCATTCCCACTGAGATGCTAGGTGTAAGAAAAGTGACTTCTTGAAGGTAGTGTGGTTAGAGGTAATGCGGATGTTTGGTGGTAGAGAGTTCCAGAGGCGAGCAAGGCTAAACGAAAGAAGGTTTTTGCCTGGGGGATGAGTAGGTTTGTGCACTTCTAGTAGATTTTGATTATTAGACCTTAGAACTCTGTTTGGTAGGTGCATTTTAAGGGCAGAGGAAAGGGAGGGACAGTTGGAGGGGTTTAGAATAAGCTTGTGGGCTAGAGTTAGTTGAGTGTAAGTAAGATAGTTGGGAAGTTCTAACCATTTTAGTTTATGGAGGGAGAGACAGTGGTGAGTGGAAGACTTATGAGCGGTGGCGAATTTAGCAATTTTATTATAGCAAGAGGTGAGCTGTTTTTTTAACAAGGACTGAAGATTAGTAAGTAGTGGGGCACCATAGAGAAGGGAGGGGATAAGGAAGGAAGTAGCTAGAGTGATTTTATTGGTGGATGTGAGGTAGGCATTTTGTCTATACAGCATGCCAAGTTTTTGATGTGTTTTTTTGATGTTTTTTTTTGTAGGTGGGAATTAAATTTTAGTTGGTTGTCAATGTGGACCCCAAGTAGTTTGGTCTCTGACACTATTTCGAGAGGTGAGTTATTTTGACTAGTAACTAAGAATGAGTTCATGTTGGGAGGAGTGAATTTGGAGGGAGTAAATAACATTAATTTGGTCTTGGTGGCATTGAGAGCTAGATGATTGCTTAGCATCCATTGCTCTGTGGAAGAGAAGGCGTCTTGAGTAAGTTTTTGTAGTGTGGAGATAGAAGAGGCAGAGCAGATGATAGTAGAATAATCTGCATATTGGATGATGCTAGAGAAAGGGATAGATTTGTGGAAGTCGTTAATAAAGATATTGAAGAGTAGAGGACCCAGTATGGAGCCTTGTGGAACTCCGGTAGGGGTACTTAGGAAGGAGGAAGTTGCTTTTTTCCATTTTACAGCTTGGTTTCTGTTGGATAGATAGCTAGAGAACCAGTTCAGAGAGGAGGAGGATAGGTAGAGTTTGGAGAGTTTAGTTAAGAGCAGGCTGTGAGAGATAGTATCGAAGGCTTTGGAAAGATGGAGTAAGGTGGAAACGATTTGTCCAGAGTCGCGGGCTTTATTGACGATTTCAAGGAAGGAGAGAAGGGCAGTCATGGTGCTATGATTAGGTCTGAAACCGTGCCGTGTGGGGGTTATAAGATTGTTGTCTAGGAGATGAGGAAGGAGTTGGAGTTGCACACATTTTTCAAGGATTTTTGAAATGGGGGACAGGATGGCTATGGGACGGAAATTAGTAATGCTGTTATTGTTACTACCTTTGTGTAATGGTATAATAAAGGCTTGTTTCCAAATTTGGGGAACTGTGCCTTCTTGTAGGGAGCGGTTAATTAAGATGCTAATGGGGTAGGCAAGACTTTCAGCAGCAATGCTAATAAGTAAGAAGGGATATTATCAGGAGCATTGGTACATGGTTTCAATTTCTGAAGGAGTTTCTTAATAGTAGCAGTAGGAATGGGATTTAAAGTGAAGAGAGTGCAGTCGGGGGGCGTTGAATTTTGGGGTGGTATAGATGAGGATAGAATTTGTGTAGAAGAGGGGGTAGTAGAATTAGTGGGTTGGGAATAGGGTGTGGATGTAGAGATTATGGGGGTGGGTGAAGGGGTATTAGATGATGGGGAGGAGATAGAGAATGAGGAGGTCAGTTTGGAAATAGAGTCAATAAAGAAGGAATTAAATTGGGTGGCTAAATCTAGTTCTGGAGCATTTGGATCTGAGGTAGGAGTATCTGGTTTGCTGGGGTGGAGGAGAGTGGAGATTCCTTTCCAGAATTTTTGAGGGTTGTTTTTGTTTTGGTTTTGGAGTGTAGAGAAATAGTTTTGTCGATCAAAAGAGATGTGTTTCTTAACTTTATTGCGGAGCATTTTGTATTCGTTAAGGAGTGGGGTTGCCTTATGTTTTTGGTAGCGTGCCCACACTTTGTCTCTTTGTCTCATGGTAGAAAGAGTAGTTTTAGATAGCCAAGGGTCTGATTTCGTTTTTATTCTCTTTGTCCGTAGGGGAGCTTGGGAGTCAAGTAATTTTAAGAATGTTGAGTTGAAGTATGAGACTGCATTGTCTAGAGGTAGTGTTTTTAGACAAGTCCAATTTACTGCTTATAGTGAGTTTGAAAAGGTTATTGGGTTGAAGTTTTTTGGGTCATGGATCGTAATGAAGTTGTGGGTCCGTTGAAGGATAGTGGGAAGTCGGTGGGTAAGTGGTCACCTAGTGGGTCGGGAAGGATGCCACTGTTGGTGAAATAGTGGGGATGAGAGACTAGAATCCAATCCAATATACTCCCATTTGAGGGGTTTTTGGCTGGGTGAGTAGGCAAGTTGATCAGTTGTGAGAAATTGTAGAGGTTGATATTAGTGGTGTTTGCAGGAGCCTGGATAAGGGCCCAGTTAATGTTTACATCTCTAAGGATTATGGTTTCATTACTAATGTTACTGGATAGCCAAGAAAGGATAAGTTCAAGTGTAGAGATATTATCCCCTGGGGGGATATAGAGGGAAGCTATACATATGTGTTTGTAATTATTGATTTGTAGTAGAGTAAGGAGAAGTTCAGCGTTGTTAAATTGTGGGATAGGTTTGTTGTAGGGAGAAACTACTAGGGAGGAGGAATATATAAGGGCTGCTACTCCGCCTTTTTTGAGAGGTCTGTCTTTTCTTATGATGGAGTAGTTTGGGGGAACTATTTCAGAGTCCTTAATATGAGGTTTTAACCAGGTTTCAGAAATAGTCAAGATGTCAGGTTTATTGTGTATAAGCCAAGCATGAAGGTTTGGGACTTTGTTAACGATACTTTGCGAGTTTAAGGAAGTGAATAATAAGGATTTAGTTGTGGTGGTTATAGTGGCAGGGCCTGGGTTGGGATGGATGTCACCTGATATGAGAGTACTAATCAGGTGTGGTATATAATAGTTTAGGTGAATAGATAGCAAGGTGGTGAGATTGGGGTTTATTGTGAAATGGAGGGATTTGCTAGTAGTTATAGGAATGGAGATTGTGTGATGGGAGATAAGTTTGTATCGAAAAAGAAGGAGGTTGTCTGAGGGGTATAAATAGGGGGAAATAAGAGAGTATGATTGTGATGGAGGTGAGTTGTGGTGATTAGTTATATGAAAGGATTGGAAGTTGAAGGAAATAGTGGGCTGGGAGAGATGGTGGAAATAAGATAAGGAGAGGAGAAGTAGTAGTGAAAGGAAGATGGAGGAGTATTTAGAGAGCATGTTGTAAAAGAGTAACAGTAGAACAGTAATAGAATAGTGTTGTTTGGTATATAGGAGACAGTTTTATATAGAGGAAGTGTATGTTATCTTAGAAGTGAGGAGAGTAGTATTAGTTATAGAGGGGTGTGGTTGTTCTGGGTATAAGTGAAAGTTCAGTGCAGTATCGAGCCACATACCAAAAGGTATTAGAAGGAGGCGACTTGATTGATGGGGGTGTCAAGATGGTGATGGATAAGACGTGATTGAGAGTTATTCTGCCTTTTAGAAGAGGAACCAGACAGCATTGTTTTAGTTTTGGAAGTGTTCAGCATTAGCTTTTAGTTGTTAAGCCATTTGATAAGAGAAAGGAAGTCAGCTTGTAGTTATTGCTGCATGGAAGAGGAGGTCAGGATTGAGTAAAATAAGACAATGAAATCAGCATAAACTGAGAGGGGGGGTGGGGGTGGGGGAGGTCAAGTGGCAGTTTATTAATGAAAATGGGGAAAAAAAGGGAGCCAGAGTGGAGTCTTGAGGGACTCTTAAGGAAAGTGGTGGAAGCAGAAAAGGGGTTTTGAAACTGCACAGAGAAAGACTGACTGGAAAGATAATTTTCAAACCAGGGAACTGTATCTGGGCTAATTCCAGCTTCAGTTAGGTGATATAAAATAATGCTATGGACAATCAGACTGAAAGCTCTGGTGAAGTAAGTAAATATGGCTCCATTGAGGAGGCCTTTCTCCATAGCCAGGAAGATGTTATCAGTAAGTGACCACGGTATAGTAGAAAAGCCCCTACCATCTGAAAAGGCATGCTGTTTTGAGAATAGTAGATGATATTGGGAGATGTGATTGGTGAGTTGATTGTAAACTAATTTTAAGTTTCAGCTCCAGCTGATATAGTTCTTACGTTTCAAGGCGTGACAAATTGTTTCTATCCCTCAGAGATATCAATGGTGTGACAAGGTGACTGGGATGTCAGTTCTGACTGTGCATTTTGTAAGTTTCGTATATTGCAGTATTGTTTATATGCATTGCTTTCAAGCTTTTGCAGCCTCATTCCAGAATCTGATGCAATATTTACATTTGCATACTTTGTAATTTCAAAAAATTTATTTATTTTGTAATTGGGGTATGTAAATAGCTGTATAAAGCTGATAAGTAGTTGTATCTGTTGGGCATATGCTTATACTGTCATTGCCCTTTTAATGCCAATGTATGGCATAACCTTTCATTTTCCATAATGCAATTAGATTTTTGAACAGTAGTCACTTGCGTGTGAGATGCTTATGTGTTCATATCGCTTATGCTGAGCTGCCTTGTTGGTTGCAATAAACGTTATTTGTGTGCTGAATCCTAATGCTGAATCCTAACATTTCTGACCAGTCCAATGAAAAAATAGTAAGCCATAGCAACTTGTGACAAAAGTGATGCTTCACACATGTACATAGTTCCATTGAAACTTAGCCAGAACAAAGCATTTAAGGTTCATTGGAGGTACCCTATATAAAACAATAATAATTGGTATGCCTCTGACATGATTTTTACATGCTGTTCACATTAAGCTGTGCTGCCTAGTTCCTGCTAATAAGTGTAACTGTGTAACTTTTTTTTTCAGCATACGCAACCTCCTTCTGGGACTGAACGTAAATAGGGAGGAATGGTTACATAAGCAAGTTAAGGTGCTCTTTATTGTTTATGTAGTAAGTTCCTTTGAGCAAACATTTGCAATCGAGCAGAAGACAGAGAAAGCCATGATCAGCAGAGCTCCTTTTTTTGTCTCAATGTACAACATATTATCAACAGTGAAATGCATGTTAGGTGCTGGTTTCAAAAACAGGGAAGTTTTCCTGATGCAGTAGTGTCAGGAACAGTGACTGACTTCAAGAAAGCATAGACCAGACATAATGTTATCTTTACACAGACAGCAGTGGATAGAGCAGTAATAATATTAAGTTGGACCTGCAGCTTATCCATTAAAGAAATGGGCAAATTAGAAGGTGCGTGTGTTTTAAATCTGCCAGAATCTACATTTCAGTTTTCCTGTCAAATGTTCTGCATCATCTTATAGTATCATGCCTCAGCAGACTCTATCACATTGCCATTTGTTACGTTACACTGTCTTGCTAGACATAGGTTGGTATTCATAGTTTGAAGCTTCACAAATGACTTAAAGGTAACTGCAAATAGTGGCGATATGCAAAAAAGGTCAGCAGAAGTTATTTGCGATGAAAATGGAAAAGCAAAGCTCTTTCTGAAAACATGAAGTTGCTAATTACTTCATCAAAGCCTAAAGATTCATGTTACTTTTTTTCCGAATATCGAGGGCTAGTGTGGCTAAGCATAGTCACACTTTAATGTTTAAGGAAAGCTGCAGTCTGTTTTTTTTTTTTTTTTTAGAAGAAAAGAGGTTTTAATGTTTTATATAGGGGTATCCTTTTGTGGAGACCCTGATGGTTTCATTAAAGAAAAGTGAGGGGGATGTATGAAAGGCTGAAAAAGGGAAACAAACAAAGAGCGGAACACACAGGGAAAACATCAACAGGGTTCTTGATGGAGGAAGTCAGAGAAGCCAGGCACTATGATTTTTTGTTTGTTCTTGTTAGGGCATAGACCCCCCTCATTTGTTTGTTTGTTTTTTGTTTTTTTGTTTTGTTTTTTTTTAATATATATATGAGAGGGCCGTGTGCATGGGAAATAGGTAAGAAGTTGTAGGAGAAAGGATAAGGGAAGAAAGGCTTAGGCAGTGCCAGCAGGAGTTCCAGTCCACAGACCCTCAAACTCATCCACTGCCAGATGGTGTTGTAGTGAAGGACCTCAAAGTTGAGGAGGTGGGGGGCCTATGTTAGTGCAGTGGCCAGCACCAACTGGGAGAGAGTGTCTTCCACATACTGAAGAGAGGCTTCAACTGTCTGAATTCTTCTGTCCACTACCTCCACCAGTACGTTCTCCAACAAGATCTGAAGACCCCTTTCTGTGAGGCTTGCCAGACTGCCACATACCAGGGTACCTGTAGGACTAGTGCCTCCACCCTGATCCTGCAAGGAAGTCCCCAGACAGAAGGTGAGCATTCCCTAACCTGGGAGGTGCATGACCAGCCTGCTCCTGAGGGATTCGAACCTGTAAAAATGAAATAAATGGGAGACAAACAAAACAATAAAGGAAAAACAAATGCATAAGCAAAATAAGAAAAAAACAGAGAAAAATGGGTGGGGAGAGACAAAAGAGAAAATGCACAATAAATCCACGTTTACATGCCATTTTCTATACTACTGAAATATTGCAATAAAACCTTTATTGAAGTAAAACTTGTGTACTGGAAGTGCTTTTGCATACAATGGGAGTAGTTATTTGGGAAGTACTTGTGTACTTGGGAAGAATGACACAAGTAGTGCTTATGCGTACTATGGCAAGTGCTTGTCAGTACTTGAAGGGGGTGTATAGCTGTCATGTTATGTACATACAATACATTCAATACAGTACTAAAAAGCCTTTGTAATTATTAAAAGTAATCAGTTAAAAACAGAATGATGCAATTTATATTTACATATTCATAACATTAGCTTGAATTGTAATGGTTTCAGTTGCATTTCTTTCATCTATAAAGCTTTAAAAATATTCTCCTTATGACCAGTACAGAAAACAATTGTAAAAAAGAGTACAGCAGTAATACACTGACCTATTTAACTTGTTTTACAATAATAACATTCTTCTTTACATATTACAAACTAGTAAGACATACTTCTCTTGGACTTCAGTTATACTTACAAATAGAATCAACCAGCCTTTCTACTCTTCTTTGTTGTTGTTTGCAGTTGTAATCTATTTCTTCCTCAGCTGTAATTAAAAGACAGAAAAGACAATTTTTGTTTATCCGTATACCGAGCACTCACTCTACAGACGACCAAAATCCCGAGACCAAACACCTGAAACACTGCAATACCGAAAAAACAAAACCGCGAAATTCAAACTACCGAAAACTACACACAACATACACCACATACAGACACATAAACACACCTTCCCCCAAACACAAACACACAAACTTACCCTACAGACAAACAGGGGGGCAGGCCCCCCTACACCCCCCAGTACTTAACTGACATTCCACCATACCGCAACACCAGAAGCGCAAATCTCAAACTCCCGATAAAATAAATGTATGAAATGTATGTAGAATGTTGTTTTCAAACTACTATGCTATGCATGTAACGCTGTGTTCGGCTCTAACTTATTCACAAACACAGAAATGTAGCACTTCATGGAAGTTTATATTTCCTTTGCTGTATTAATGTGTCTACTTGGACAAGTAATCATTTCTCAGTCAAGTTTGCACTGGTCATTGACTTGGCACAGCAATCCCCACCTCCCTCCCCCAACCTCCATTGTAGCTAGAATGTGGTGTCTCAGACTTCACCCACATTGTAAGTGCAGGTAGAATTACTTTTTGAACAAACAATTATGATAAGCAACTATTTTAGTTATACTTCTTTGGCCTACACAAAGCTGGCTTCATGTAATGTAACTATTAAGTCATTTTATGCAATAGTAATCCATTTTAATGTGTAATTCTAATTTTATTTTCATTATTTATAAATCCATTACCCTAACCAAATCCTGTTTACTTGCAGGGGCATTACAACAGCTGTTGGTATCATTGGCAAGTTTGGTTTAACTAAGACTACTTTGTCATACTTTTTTTTTCTTAAAGGAAAACGTTACGTTTCCCTTCCGTGCTTGATTAAAATGGAAGCAAATGATTCATACTTGCTATTGCTAATGCTTAATGGTAAAGGTTATTCTTTTGTACCATAACACCAGTATGTTCCATGTAGTGCAGCAAAATTTTTCTTTGAAGTTTTCCTTTTTGGGGGTGGAAATAATGTCATTATATGTGTCATTTTTAAGTGTTAGGAAGTTATGATTTGTTTGAGGTGCTGTGTGTGATGCACAATGTTGGATGGACAGGAATTACTCTTCAGATTGCTGCAAACTTGACTTTTAAATGACTTCATTTTGTTTTTTTAACTACATTCTGATTTTGGCTAGTCTAGGGCCATTTACACTTTCCTGTGGCAAGCTTGGGATAGCTGCAGATCACTGTGGACTGTGGATCTGTCTGTATTGCATCCATGTAAGTCTGAAGTGCATTTATGTTACTCTGGCTGTGCTTTAATGATTTAAGAAAAAACAAAATTCGCTGATACATCTCCGGACACATTTGTATACTGCTATGATTCACAGAGATGAATCTAAATTAACCTAATTTGCATATAACACATGTAAATGGCCCTGAATTGTTGTCAACATGTTGAGCAATGCCATATTAATCTGCTGATAGCTGTGATGGGTGGGAAATTCATTAGGATACCACAGACTTATTAAAGTAAACACTTCAAAATATTATTTCATGATTGACTTAACGGTCATATTTAATAAATTTACATATATGATGTGCATGTTATGATATCAGTGATAGATTGCTAGATTTGCGTCATTTGGAAGGAAGATTTCATGACTGCACCAGTGGAAATGATTACTGATGACAGCAAATGATCATTACTGTGGTACAATTAAGCAATAACTCATGCCTGGGTGTGGGTAATGCTGGATTTACCCACGGTTGGTGTGGTTTGGTCACAAGGGCGAAGCCCGAGTAGCTAAACAAAGACAACCGTGAGTAAATCCAGCATTACCCACACCCAGAAATGGGTTATTGCTATTATACAATGACATTATTTAAGAAAAAAAATACTTACTTTTCTTAAATAATGGTATTATATAATGCCTCCGTACTGCCCTTCTGCAGCTGTCTGGTATTCTGCAGCAGTTCTGATGTACTGCGCATGCATATGCTTATGCAGTACATTAGAGCTGTGGGTGGAAGCAACGGAGAAAGCAAGATCTCCGTTGCTTTTTACAAAGTGTCTCGCTATGTTAAAGGAGTTTAACATAGCGAGACAACTTTAAAAATAGCAACGGAGAATCTCCGTTGCTTTTTTTAAAGCTGTTTGTCTATGTTAAACCCATTTAACATAGCGAGACAGCTTTAAAAAAAGCAACGGAGAAAGGAAGATCTCCGTTACTTTTTTAAAGCTGTCTCTCTATGTTAAACTCATTTAACATAGCGAGACAGTTTCTAAAAAGCAACAGAGATCTTGCACTCTGTTGCTGTAAAAAAAGACTTATACTAATGGAAAAAGTCCGGGTGACCGGACCTTTTTCCATTAGTATAAGTCTTTGATTTACAACATGCACGCTGACCAATCAGCGTGCACATTTTGGAATATTAATTGGGGGGGGGGTCATTGTATAATTTAGTAATTGTGCATGCATGGGTATAAATGCAGTAATTTACTACTGAAGTTCTACAGGGCTGAGGATATCAACAGGCATGTATGATGAACTGGATATTTTTGGAGTGACACTGATGAATAAAAAATGGCAGTATTATTAGTACCTGACAATGTCAGAGGGTAGATCAAGGATAATTTTGTGACAAAAGTGATTGCATTCATGATCTGATTAAACTGTAAGTAATATATTTCATTCTTATATGGTTATGTTGAGATTTCTGTATGCAATTATATGGTTTGAGTTAAGTAACATTTTTATTTAATCTGGGTGGCTGGAAGACTTGGCCAGTGTTTTGTATTTTAAAAATGATTGCTTCCAAACATTATTATGGCCATTTCTTTTGTACATGTAGTAATGATGGAAAATAAGGAATAAAAACAGAGAAAGGACAACTTCAGCCATGAGGAAAATTGTGTCTTCATGGCAGCACTTAAGACATATGGGAAACTTCTTTGTGGTAAAAAGGCTCCCAGACAAGCTGTAAGGAACAAGACCTAGAATTAAGTAGTTGTTGAAATTAATGCAAAGGGTGGCAGAAACTGAGCACTGGCACAGGGTAAGAAAAGGGCAAATTATATAGTAGAATGTGCTAGAAGCAAGGATAGGCAGAATGCAATTTCCTGTTCCTCTAAGGGGGGGAGGTGCTCCGAATCTTATTCAATTAACACCGGATGAGGAATACCTTCCATCCATCTGTGGGGATGACTATGACAGAAGATACTGGAACAGTATCATTAGAGGTGGTGTGGACCCTGCTCCATCTAACCAATATCTGTAGCAGCAGCAGCAACACTCATCTGCTCATAAAATTAGTAACATATATTTATATACAGAGAGAACTGAATGCTGACAAGGAATGATATAATTAAAAATGTCACAATTAATTATTATTAGGCAAACCTTGTACATCAGCAAAGAATGGAAATAAAGTTAGTGTTCATAGTAGGTGTCACGCTCAACCCCAGGTTGCCATACATTACTGTATGCTATTCCATTGTTGTTAATATTTTCAAAAGTTTTTACAGGGTCAGCGTCAGAAACAAATAGTTCAACTATATAAATACATTTGGATGATAGCAGCAGAATGGATGTTGCTGCTCCTTATGATGATGATGATGATGATGATGATGATGATGATGATGATGATAACATAGTTATATTTATGAGACGGCCTGAGGAAATTGGCAGGCATTTCCCATGTTTAACTGCAGAATCTCTCACCCCACAACATGTTAGTAACTCTGTAGAAAGTGTCAGTGCAACACAATGTCAAGCACAAGCTGATATGCCACTCATGATGTACAAGAGGAACATCCCTGCACCTTTACACCAGTATCTCCAAACCCAGAGGAGGACTTTGAGGATGGTGGCAGGCATTCAGAGGTAACAGGGTCTACAGTGATACCTTTACAAAGGAGACCCAGGTGCAGGAATTTCTTACCACTACCCCAGGAAACATGAAAAGCATAGGCTGCCCAACAGGAGATGTGCCATGAAAATTGTTAGGGCTTAGAGCACTGTCACACATAGTCGGCTGGAAATGGTTAGAGTCCTGCAGAGTATGCGTGATGATTTCCAACACTACTTGGAAATGGTAAAGTATAGATAATGCCATGATCACACTGATGCATAGTATGGTAGCACACCAAGCATCAGTGGCTGCCTCTATTCCTAGTTAGGACATACCAGAATGAAGCTGGAGTTAATCTTGCAAGGGACAGAGGGCAGGGTACTGTCTGGGCATATGGGGGGAGATCACATGATAATACTGTTGCTTCTCAGGATAGTAATGTAGGTAGTCAAGGTGACTAAGCAGAACATATTTCATGCAGGCCATATCAGTGTTCATGTACACCTATCAGAACTTTGCATTTGAGGTCATGATCACTGTCATGCAGCACTGTCAGATCAGTAACAGCAGGATCACCTGCATCAAGTAGGTCATGACACTGGGCCATCTTACCATACAGTTCTCATGGTAGTTCCTCCTCAAAATCACTTGCACCATCACTTAGTCTATCTATAGGAGATATGTATGACTCATTTGATCTTGAAATACTGTGAATCAGCTTCAAAGGCACAGCCGTCTGTTAGACTGGAATGTCGGATGTTGGGGAACCAAGTTTGCAAATGTATGCATTTCATCCCTGTAAAACTAGTATGTACTCCATCAATTAAAGGTAGATAAAAATCAATTCTACATGGATTACCATTCCTACAGGTGGCAATTACCTATATCATAAAAGTAGTAATGCAAAGAAATGTTCACAAGAAATATATCATAAGCAAATAAGACATTAAAATGAGTATCCTGCCATGTAAACTAGCACAGCTGCCACTACACCCTCCCCACTGCACAAACAAGGGTAGTTTTTATGTTACTGAAGTCAAAAATTATTGTGTATGGCAACATAAAACTAATCTGATGTGCAGTACTACAGAATAATCAAAGAAGAGATGACATAAGATAAAAAATATAATTTGGTTTCCTTAAATTTGAATGCATTAATTCAAGAAGTATTTCACTGTTGACAATATTCATTACTTTTGTATAATTAAATAATCAGTAAAGTAGAAGTTATTCATCAAAGCAGACAAAAATGTGAATTATTTTTTTATATAATGCCTTACAACATCAATAAACAGGAGTCAGTGAGCACTCGGCATGACTTTAAGTAACAATAATATGAGTAGATTTCTAAAAGATAATAAAAATATTTTAAGATGAGAGAGAATGTCAGATGAGCAGTGACAGCAGACCATGCGCCACATAGCATAACCCACAGATATCACTGCATGCATCAATTATACTCTATATTTTTTCTACAAACTGAATTTCATAGTCCATAGTTGTGGACTGAATGCCACCTCTTTACCTGCACAGCCATATGCCATGTATGAGCCTACCGCATGGGGTCCCTTACTACTGTTGCCAGCTGATCATCATTAGTCATAGTGGGTCTGGAACTGGGAGCTGCAGTAACAGTATGGGTCACTTCACCACCAAACCATCACTTGATAATGTTATGCAGAATGCAACATGAAGTAAACATCCTGTACACAGTAGCTGAGTCATACTGAAGGTCACCTCCCCAGACATTCAGGTACTTGAAATGGCTCTTAAGGAGGCCAAAGACCCTCTTGATGATGATAAGGGTCTGGGACAGGGTTGTGTTATACATCTCCTCTACAGCTGTACTTGGATTTCTCATTGGTTTCATGAAGTATGGCTTCAGTAGATATCTAGCATCACCTGAAAAAAATAAGAGAAAGAAAAGTGTGTGGGAGTTGGGGTGACAGAGACAAAAGGAAAAAAACTTTAGTATTCAGCAATACATTTTAATGTGAATAACTACTAAAATACAATATATAAAAACAACTATTTTTCCCCTTATCAATGACCATTGGGCATCCTACCATGCAGGAAGAGGTGGTAGAGTGACATAGTGTGCCAGATATGGGAATCATGTGCATTGCCGGGATGCCAGGCAGAGACATTGGTGATGGACCCCCATGAGTCGCACACTACCTGACAACTGATGGAATGGTAGCCCTTCCTATTGTGGTACTGCTCTCCCTGTGGACTAGGAGGGGCCCTAATTGCAACATGGGTGTAATCTATCACATAGAGTATGTCAGGAAAACATTCCAGCCCATAAAAGGCATGCATACTCATGGTTTGGTCCTGAGGTGATAATGGGAAATAGAAATACTGATCCACATATGCCAACAGTACATTCAGGAACTGCTACAGTATCCTTGAAGCAGAAACCAGTGAAATCCCCAGTCTGTCTCTGGAAGGTCACTATAGCAAGTACAGTGAGGGGTATACATGCCTTGGTGTCCATGGGGATAGGAAGTCCACACATTCCTCCAGTGCCCCTATGGGGATCAAACATACTCACTAAGACCCTTAAAATATCCTTGTCCACTCTGAACCTATCAAGAATTCCTCATCATCAAAGTTATATTGAGTTATCTTTTGCTTGCATTTTTGCCTTCTTGGCAGGCGAGTGTCTCTGGACACAAGCACTTTTGGCCCAGCCAAGACAAGCAAATCAGACCTTGAAATAGCAAAGCTAGCAGCAAGTGAAAGCATTTTCTCTGATTGCAACTCTGATAGATTCAGCAAGGCTTCTGTTTATATAGTGCATGTGCGACCAGTGAGGAAAAGCGGAAAATCTGACTGTGAATTTCAAATGGTGTAAAACATATTTCATTAGCATATTAAGATTTACATCATTTCTCATTTCCACCTCATTATTAGTACATTTGCATAAGCACGTCTGTGGTCATCTTGCATTTGCGTAAATGGCCAATATGAATTACAACTCAGCTCCACTCGTTCACAAACAACGTGGATAGCCTCAGCATATTTGCATAACTCCCTACGAATACCAGCCATAGTTGCATTAGACATGAGATTCATTTCAAAGTTTTTCCATCCATTTGGTTAAACAGAGTAAGTGCTGCTGTATAAATGTATTTTTCATCATCTTTGAATACTGGACTAATAAATGCCTGCCTTTTTTAGGGATATGCTTTTATCTGATCAAGTCTGAACTCACTGACACTTGAGCAGACAAACCTTTTTATTTTATTTATTTATTGTCATTTGTTAACCAGGTTCGTCCATCTGAGCCAGATGGCCCATTTTCAGTGGAGACCCGAGGAGAAAAGCTCCAGTTGAAATTAAAGATATTCAAAAAGAAATGATATTACAATAAGAATAATTACAATTACACAACATGAGGAGACCAGACTGATTCCTTGAACTTGATTTAGAGAACATCGCTGACACTCACTGAAAGCTTTTTTTTTCATGTGTGTGTGTGTGTGTGTGTGTGTGTGTGTGTGTGTGTGTGTGTTTTTGCCCTTGTACATCTTTAACTAATATAACACTAATTTCTGTAGTTGCAAAAGCTCATAATAAATTAAATAAATTTTAAGAGTCATTTCACTGAATTGGGCTCTTCTGATTCTGATTTCATTACTGAAATGAAATTCTGTTGGGACAACCAAATACCCTTTTTGGTCTTTTCTTTGGGTAGTGGCAAAAGACAAGTGTATTCAGGTATTGTACTAAAAGCCTGATTTGAAAAAATGTTTTTTTTCTGCTGTATGAGGAAGCAAAAATGTCCAAAAAATACGGGGAGGTACCTTAGCTGAAGTCATTAATTTACATATAAACTATAAGAGCAGAAGTAAAGAATGATTATTTTAATTCCACTGAATGGTAACCGAAAAGATCTGCACAAAAAATAGTGTTTTCATGCCTCTGGCAAGTGTATTATACATTAGAGACCTTCTTGCAGTTTAAGTGCAGTTTATTTACAGTGCACAAGTCAAAATAAGCATACTTCTGCTTAAAATACTTCTGGTTACAGTTCCACTCTGTTTGTTAGACCACTTTTAAAGTCTCTCAGTGAAAGAAAGGATTCTTTGCATTTAGATGTCTGATGTTGCAGCTCAGGTGAAGCAGCCATGTAGTGCCAAATATCTAGAGGTTGACTCCTGGCAAGATTCACAGTTAGACACTTGGTATACCTCAAGTAAATCCAAATTTAGGCTGCTGGTATGCCACAGCTTCCTCTTGTTAGGGTCTCCAAAGAATCTCTACTCTTAGACTTGAAACCCCTCTCTGTGAGAGGCAAACATCTCTGACATTACAAGCTGCTTTTTTTACTTTAACAGCATTGTCTCTACTGTTCGCATTAGGATGTGCTGCCTGTATGTGTAACCATCAGGTTTCTACTATAAAATCTAGCATATACACAGCACTGAAATTTGTGAGACAGACACTTTGCCACAGTGACACCCCTCCCGGCATGGAACCCCCTGTTCTTTACTAAATTCCAATCCAAAGGGTAAAAAGGTCACGCAGACAAATCATTCAGTAAAAAATGGAAGAAAAAACCTAGCCAAGCTAGAGTTTTTACTGTGTGATACCTTAAACCTTCTTTAATGGGGGCCCATGGGATATATGCAAATGACACCTTAAGGACATCATGTGTTTCAGCTACATGGCTTCTGAATGCACATGACTTTTTACAAGTCCTTATGGATACATTCAGACCAATAGCATGTATGTTTTGGTCTTTTTATTTATCTCATCAGCACAGCACAAGTGGAATGTTTGGCTATAGTTTAGAAACACAGGGTCTTTAAACCCATTCAATGCCCATAAACATTAAGGTATCTGCAAAATATCTCAACTAACATTCAAGCCAAGGGGTAAAAAGGTCACACAGACAAACCATTCAATAAAAACTGCAAAAAATTCCGGCCAAGCTAGAGTTTTCACTCTATAATACCTTAAAACATCTGTAATGGAGTTAATCCACTTATGTTGTGCTGATCTGATCAATAAAAAGGCAGAAACATGCAAGTCTACAGCATAAGAGTGCTTTCACTTTTCATTCATTACCGAGTACAGGCCAGTTTACCATCACTTTCCTTAAGCATCTAGTTTTGGTCACACAGAGCTTACTTTTAGAAGTGTTAACTGTAAGTCCTACTTATCAAGAGTCCAGCACAGCTTGTACTTTTCTTCTAAACATATTACTACGTCATCAAGGTAGGCAGGTGAGTATCTGGTGTGAAGTTCCAGAGCGTTAATCATGAGCTTTGAAAAGTGGTAGGAGCTCTATGAAGTCCAAAAATGAAAGAGACCTTTAGGGGTGGAGAATGCTGTCCTCTATTTGGATTTAGGGGTGAGGGGAATTTACCAGTACCCCATGAGTAGAGGTAAGGGGGTCTAAAACTTTGCTTTGCCTAGCCTGTCTATGTCTGTAAACACTGGATAATTGTCAGATGTAGGTATGTCGTTCATTTTTGGGAAAGCATTACAAAATCTTAAGGATCCATCTGGGTTAGGGACCGTCATAACTGGACTGTCTAAATGGGAATTGTGGGAAAAATACATACAAGGGAAGAATAAGGTCTAAAAGGCAGCAGGCCTTAAATGAACTATGTAATGTTTGAGTGAGAAAGATTGGGTAGATTATAAGTGATGTATAATGTTTGCAACTGGGAGTGTGTGTGATTATGGTTTGTGATTTAAAGTGCTTGCAACTAGGATTGTGTTGCTGTGATTTGTTTTCATTTATATAATTGTATGATTGTCTATGTAGTAAGTGATGGTTTAATACAGATATTTTTTGTTTAAAAAAATGACAGGAGTTGAATAATTTATGTAATATTGCTTAGGTTATATGATATATAGCAATATATGTGAAGTATAATGTTTGTTATGCTAATATAGTTTGATTACTTTTATGTTGTTGTTGTTGTGTCTTTCGGCTTTTCCCGGTTAGAGGTCGCCACAGCAGAACTCCAGTCCGCTAATGATTGGCAGCAGATTTTTACGTGCCGAGTTGCCAGCTCTGACGCACAACCTTCAATGAAGGTATGCCCATTCACGCATGTCTCCACACAGAAGACGCTCTAGCTGAGAATCGAACAGGACGTCTTACTATGAGGCAACAACGCTACCGCAGCACCACCACCGCAGTATACTTTTATATGAATGTGAATTTGCCTGTGTCACAAGTGATAATTAAAAAAAGGTGTTTGAAAAAAAACATAACTGGACTGTCCTATTCATTTTGGGACTCAACAATAGCTCCAGGTTAAGCATGTTTTCACTTCTTGACTTATTACTTTTCTTTGGGACTCTGGTATCCTATACAGTTTTAGGTTTCCCTTCTCCACAGTTTCATTATGTGGCTGTATTAAATCTGTTCTACTAGGTAGCTCAGAAAAAAAAAATATTCCTCAGTAAGACCTCTTTTATATCCTGCTTCTGGGCCTTAGACAAGGTTGTCTGTATGCACAACATGGATAGAATTTCCTTATACCATTGTGCTGGCATTTATTTCAGCTCCCAAGCTGACTGCAAAAGCTTCATCTTCTCTGCATGGTTTTAGCGCATTTATGAGATATAGCTCTTCCCCTTTTCTCCTTCCATTCTATCTTATTTTGTAGTTCACTTATTTCATTTACTGTGCATTCTCCAAAGCTCCTTGCCATTTGAGAACTAATCCTTACACATTATTCTCTGTATTAATCTCTATTTTTGGCATTTCTGTTATAGGTCTTTTTTTGCATTTATTGTTCTTGCTCATAGTATATGTTCCTTAACTACTGGCATACCAATTTTAACCTAGCTTCCAAGTTGTAAAGTGTGCTATCACACTTTAAAATGTTTTATTTCCTCCTGCAAAGTCTTTTTTGATATATTCAGCATGCTCTCCTATATAATTTCTGAACTAGAACAGATCTTGTTAAGTTTGGGACACTTCTCTTACTTCAAAAAGGAGAGAGGGAAGTAGGTCTCCCCAGTTCTTAACATCTTGTTCTATGGCCTTCTTTAGACTAGACTTCAAAGTTTTATTAAAGCACACCATTAACTCATCCATTTGAGGGCACACTAAACTTTTTCATGCTTTAACTTTAAAATACCAGCAAAATAGATATACTACCCTGAACATAAGTAAGGTTCCCAGGTCCTTGAGCATTTTTGGAAATCCCTCTTGTGGAGAAAAGTCACACTAGTTCTCTGGCTATTAACTAAAAATTGACTTTTTGTGGAGTGCTGCCTCAGTAAACTTAGTGGCATAGTTATAATCACTAGAATGTATTGGTAGCCATTACTGGACTTTATTAATAGACCTACAAGATCAATCGTTATTTGCTCTAACAGGACCTCAGTAATAAGTGACACTGTCTTTGACATTCTGAATGAGCTGAACAGAAATTCTAAATATCTTCCATTACAACAGGCCAATGAAATTTAGCTAAAATTCTAATTTTGGTTTTGTCCATTCCTAAGTGTCCTGTCAAAATACGAGTATATAGCAGGCTCATCTCAAGAGTTCTAAAGGATTTTGAAATTATTAGTTGGTGCGATATTTTTTCTTCTTGTTTACACAGTACAGCAATTCATTTTTCATCTAATAATATGACTATTAATGGGGGCCAATCTGCTCACCATTTCTCTGCTATTTTTATTATATTTTATATGGCCGTGGCTAATGCATCTTCCTGTCAGTGGTCTTTCTTAAAATTGTCATTGCTTATCATCAAATCTTCCAACCTTCACCTGTGAAGGTGCTCTGCCTTTATCAGACCAATCATAGAGTACAATGTTCCTGCTGGAATGTACCTGACCAGGCATATGCAGCAACTAGAGCAACCTCAGATGTTCCTTACAAAAATAATACAAGGCATTGTGAAGTCTGCCAGCCTAGCTAGATGAAATTTTGTAGATAATTCTATGTCATTGCAAATATTAATATAATCCACAGGCTTGTTTTCTCAAATGTAAGAAAACTGTGTTAAATGTTGAACTTCAAGAATGTCACCACAGTGTACTCTGCTGGAAGAGAGCTGTTAAGTAAAGAATTACAACTGTGTTTGATCTCAAAGCTCAGAGACAGGATGTCTGGGCTAGCAAATTATTTCTATTGTTATTAAGAGTTAATTACTAGATTTTACATGTAAAAAATGTATTTTATTGCTTTGGCTTCCTGGCCAGGTGCAAGACTACAAAACGAAATGTACATTTTGAGTTTCTGTTAGCCTGGAAACCAGAGAAGTGTCAAGAATGATGTAATGTGAAATTACTCAGCAGTACTGTGTTATCAATTTAAGACTTTCTCAGAAAGAGAGAGAATTAAGCATTTTTGGATTTTCTCTGAACCTGTTAACAACTCACCAGTACTCTGTCTTGTAAGTAAAGTAGTATTTAGAACTATGATTTCTCTTAGAGTTAGATAAGAATTTAGCCAGATTAGACTAGCTGTTTTCTGGGCGGCCACGGTGGTGCAGTGGTTAGCATTGCCACCTCACAGCAAGAGGTTCTCCGGTTCAATCCTTGGCTGGGGTGCCTTCTGTTCTGAGTCTGCATGTCCTCCCTGTGGTCGCGTGGGTTTCCTCCGGGTGCTCCGGTTTCCTCCCACATCCCAAAGACATGCTGCAGGTGGATTGGACACTCTAAATTGGCCCTAGGTGTGCGTGTGAGTGTGCCTTCTGTGGAAGGTTGGGTGCCGGGCTGGCAACTCGACACCGTAAAGCTCCACTGCCAATTAATGTGCGGACAAGGTGATCCGCTGTGGCGACCCCTAACCGGGAAAAAGCCAAAAGAAGAAGAAGACTAGCCGTTTTCTATATTTGTCAGACTATCCTACAATATTGTTTTAAAGTTTTTCCTCTGATTGCTGAACTCTGTAATGTCATTGTGTTGAAGTAATAAGTATTGTTTTGTGTTATTATTTATTATTAAATATTTTTAAACCTTTCAACTATGGCTGTTTTGTTTAGAGATAATTTAAACTCTAGAGTACTTGCATGTATTTGGTGATACTGTACAAAGCCACTCCAATAGTCTTGCCATTTGTCACACTTACTAATTGGATAATACTATTGCACAGTAAAATTGGACGACCTTTGGTAAGGGCCTTAGTAGCTGATAAATAGTGGTTGTTGGCAGTGGATTACTACCTTATAGCCTGGGCAGAAAGGGGCATAGCTGGAGAACCTGTGCCAGACCTTCCCCAGGAGTGTCTGTGTGTTTGTATATAACTCATATCTTAAAGTGTGTGTGTGTGTGTGTGTGTGTGTGTGTGTGTGTGTGTGTGTGTGTGTGTGTGTGTGTGTGTCAGCTACTTGGGCAAGGACATGAAGCACTGGTTGGACAGAGAGAGTGCACTTGACCACTAGGCTGAGATCTGTACCTTATAGCTGTGCCAGTGGGGAGTCTTATTGGGGATCTGGAAAGAAAGGGATAAACCAGCCCCATAGTGACTGTGATCCCTGTGTGCTCTTAAGAGAAATTGTATTTTACTATGTTTGTACTTGTTATCCTTCCCAATGTGCACGCCTCTCACTGCTGCTAGTGGTGAGGATTGAGGCTCCTTGATTACTGGGCCAGTGTGCGGGCATCACATATTAATTGTTTGGCAGTGGTGGAATATCCACATCAAATATTAATTGTTTGATAGTGGTGAGTTAGCCACATCTCATACTAATTGGCTTGTAGTGGTGTGGATACTGAATTCCTGTAACTTGTGTACAGTGATCACTGAAGGTGTTTTTGTACTCTAAATCAGCCATGCAGTGAATATTCAGAGTTCAGATCACAATTGTTTTATTTCTTTTGTTAGTTTAGTTAGTCAGGGAGAGCAGGCAAGCATGTCAACAGAGGAGTATGGCAAGCTGTCAAGGAGCCAGTTGGCTGAGATATGCCAGGCTAAAGGACTGGTGCATGGAAACCTAAGGCAGACATGATTGCAGCTTTGGTCACAGCTGCATCAGAAAACAGCAATCAGGAGGATGATCAGACTGGCCGTGGAGATGTACAACACTCATAGAATGGACAGCTCAACCTTTCTGCAGAGGGCTTAAAAATCCATATGGATTTAGAGACTTGAGTTGGAGGCCAGGCATTTGGAAATGGAAGATGTGGAGAAGGAGAGGCAGAGGCAGCATGAAAAGGAGATGCTAAGCATTTGCCAGAGTCATGGAGGTAATCGGGAAGGGAGTAACCGGACCCCAGAAGCACAAAATGTCAGTAAATTTCTTCCACAGTTTACAGAGATGGATAATTTTGATAGTTTCATTCATATGTTTGAGAGGGTATGTAAACAGTATGATGTTGACCAAAGGCTCTAGGTATGGTTCCTGACCCCCTTACTCCACAGTAAAGCTGTAAATGTACTTTCCAAATTATCAGACATTGACAGTTTTAATCATAATGCTGTAAAGAATTGTTTGTTAGAATTTTTTAAGCTAACACATGAAATTTATAGGAAAAAGTTTTGTGAGCATAGACGCAAGGCAGATGAAAGTGTGTGTGAATATGTTGCTGACCTGAGGACTTATTTTCATAGCTGGATGAGTGGATGTCAGCTCACCACTTTTGAAGGGCTGGCAGACCTTTTGGTGAGGGAATAAGCCCTTAGCACTTTTCCTGAGGACATGAGGATCTGGTTAGCTGTGCTACTTCAGATGAGTTAGGGAAGAAGGGAGACATATACCTAGCAAGCAGGGCATCACTGCACAGGAAAGGGACACCCAGTGCTGCTCATGGGTGTAAAGGAACCCATGGTGGGCAGCCCAGACAGCCCCAACAGAATCTGCCAGTAGCAGGGGGAGCCACTAGTCCAGGTAAATGTCCAGGACCTAGGGTTAAATGTTTTGAGTGCAACCAGTGGGGCCATGTGGCATATAAATGTCCACGGAGGCAAGGTGGGGAACAAAAGGTGAGGAAGCCAGTAAGTGGGAAGGACAAAATGCCAACATTAGGTTGTCATGAGACAACAAGGGTACCAAACTACCACTATAGGTTATATCCCATTGTACTGAATGACAAAGAGACCATTGCCAAGAGAGACACAGCATCTGACAGAACCATTGCGAAACCTGCAATGTTTACAGAGGAGTACTACTTGCCTGGGCAGTCTATTCCAGTCAGAGCTTTAGGCGGGACCCCATTCCAAATACCTTTGGCTAGGGTTCACATTGACTGGGAGGGAGGAAAAGGAAACCAGCAAGTTGGTGTGTTTGAGGATATCCCTGCAGATGTCCTGATAGGGAATGATTTTGATAATGCAGTACCATGTGCTCATGCAGTTACACACAGTCAGGCTTGGAGATAACCATGTGGGTCTGGTAGCCTGGTGTACACCCAGACAGACTGCACACTTGCAGCCAGGACTGGAGAGGTGGTTACTTCAGGGAGGGAGCTACACTGTAGCAGTGAGACTGAAGGTGAGCCGCAACTGCTTGTTGGTACTGATGGTCCCTTGGAAAGAGTGACTGAAAGGGCAGAGGTGAATAGTAGTACCTAGGCTGACAGTGAGGCACCTCTATCAGAGGATGCCTGACTTCCTGTGGAAGGGGAGTTGGGAAGGGTTACAAAGAGAGTTGAGACAGGCTCATACCTCTCAACTGTACAGATTTTCACAGAATGTCCAGATTTGTACCTCATATTTTTGGTCAGATTCTCATAAAATTGTGTTTTTTGGCAAATCATTGAGGACTGAAGTCAGAAAATAATGGCCCTCATTTGAGTTTCAGACTTCATATCCTTCAGAAAATTAATGCTAATGCAATAACCTGTTATTCTATCAACTTTCTAAGTTTGTAAGAGCAGTATTTAAGAAGTGTCCCTATTTTTAGGCCTTTGTCCCCCATTATTTGTGCCTTTGTCCAGATTTCTTGCTCTTACACATTGAAAGGTATGGACAGGGTCAGCTCTCAGACCCTACATTACAAGGTCTGATGCAGGTAGCTAGTGAGGCACCTGATTCTCAAGGGAAGGGGGGATCTGTATACTGGGACAAAGGGTTACTGTGCAGAGAGTGGACCCCTGAAGGAGGGCTAGATGGTGAGAGAATACAGCAGTTGGTAGTGCCTAGAGCCTACTGTCTGGTGCTTCTAGCCATAGCCCATGATATTCCCTTTGCAGGTCATATGGGCATATGACGTACAAAGAGATATATTATGCAGAACTTTTATTGGCCTGGAATTTCCAGAGGTGTAACAAAGTACTGCAGGACCTGTGAGCATGCCAAAAGGTAGATAAGGCAGGAGACAAGGTGAGAGCTCCTTTTATGCCTTGTTTGTGATTCAGGAGCCATGTTAAAGGGTAGTCATGGATATTGTGGGGCCTCTGAGTACCCCAAGTTCCACAGGGGAAAAGGTATATCCTAGTAGTAGATTATGCTACAAGATACCCTGAGGCAGTGTTTTTTCCCTCCATTGAGGCAGAAAAGGTGGGAAATGCTTGGTTAGAGATTTTTCAGCAGGGTAGGCTTCCTAAAAGAAATACTGACTGACAGAGGTGACAATTGCATGTCAGACCTGTTGTCTTGCGTGTGTAAGTACTGTGGGGTGATGCACCTAAAGACCACCCCTTACCATCCCCAGACTAATGGTCTTTTTGAGAGGCTAAATTCTACAATTAAGTCCATGCTATGGGCATTTGCAGACAAGTTTAAGAGGGAGTGGGACAGATTTTAGTCCCATCTGTTGTTTGCTTACAGAGAGGCTCCCCAGGAATCCACAAGGTTTTCACCTTTTGAGATGCTGTATGGGCATAGGGTAAAGGGACCTCTATATTTAATTTGTGATGAGTGGGGGGGTGAGTGTGAATCTCACAAGGAGTCTGTTGTGGCATATGTCCTAAACCTCAGGACAAGGGTCAGGGAACTCATGGGTTTGGCCCAGAAGAACCTGGCAGAAGCCCAACAACAGAAAAAAGGTCTGGTATGACTGGAATGCTTCAGCTAGAGTGTATGCTATAGGGCAGCAGGTAGTGATTCTCATTCCTGTCAGACACAACAAGGTGCAAGCTGCTTGGATTTTCTCTGAACCTGTTAACAACTCACCGGCATTCTGTTTTGTAAGTAAAGTAGTATTTAGAACTGTGATTTCTCTTAGAGTTAGATAGGAACTGTTTTCTATATTAGTCAGACTATCCTATGATATAGTTTTAAAGTTTTCTTCTGATTGCTGAACTCTGTAATGTCATTGTGTTGAAGTAATAAGTATTGTTTTGTGTTATTATTTATTATTAAATATTTTTAAACCTTTCAATTGTGGCTGTTTTGTGTAGAGATAATTTAAGCTCTAGAGTACTTGCATGTATTTAGTGATACTGTGCAAAGCCACTCCAATAGTCTTGTGTTTGTCACACTTACTAATTGGATAATACTGCACAGTAAAATTGGACACCCTTTGGTAAGGGCCTTATTAGTTGCTGATAAATATTGGTTGGTGGTAGTGGATTACTACCTTATAGCCTGGGCAGAAAGGGAGTGTCTGTGTATTTGTATATAACTCATATCTTAAAGTGCATGTGTGCGTGTGTGCGTGTGTGCGTGTGTGCGTGTGTGCGTGTGTGTGTGTGTGTGTGTGTGTGTGTGTGTGTGTGTGTGTGTGTGTGTGTGTGTGTGTGTGTGTCAGCCAGCTACTTGGGAAGGGACATGAAGCACTGGTTGGACAGAGAGGGTGCTGGAGATTTTGGCTTGACCACTAGCCATAGATCTGTACCCTATAGCTGTGCCAGTGGGGGGTCTTATTGAGGATCTGGAAAGAAAGGGAGAAACCAGCCCCAGACTGACTGTGATCTCTGTGTGCTCTTAATGGAAGTTGTACTTTACTGTGTGTGTACTTGTTAACCTTCCCAATATGCATACCCCCTCACTGGTGCTAGTGGTCTGGATTGATTCCTTGATTACTGGGCCAGTGCATGGGCATCACAGGCATAACACACCTGCCTTATGCAGAGTGCCTTAAAGGCCTTTCCCTCTACTCAGTCTCCTATAGACTGCTGAGGGGTAATCTATGTCTGGCTTACAAGCCATCCGCAAACTCCACACTTATGAATCTCCTGCATATTTGAAAGTCAAAGAGTACCGGAAATGCAAGATCTAGGGGACCTGAATTTTGTCTGTGACTTAAACAGAACATGCTAGAGAGCCAGATATGTATCCCAGAGACTACTCCTCATATGGAACAGGCTTCCCATTTGTGTGAAGCTGAGTTTTGTCTACTACTCAGTTTAAGTACAACCTAGATCAATGGATGGGAAACAGGAAATTTACACTGGGCCTGGCACCCATGTCCCTTATGGACAGAGGTAGCTTATAAGTGTCTGGCCCTTAATGTCCTATTTGGATACAGAACATGATTATTCTTTCAGGAAAACTTGGCTAGGCTTAGAAAGGCCCCACTGGTCATTAGCCTAGTAATAATCTATGAATCTATGAATACAGATATAGCCGTTTATTCTTATTCTTCTTCTTGCATTTCTTCCTCTACAAAAGGCAACTCAGTCACAGCAGCAATGCTCTTATTTTGGTTTTGTCAGTTTCCTTTACCTCAGTAACCTTCTGATTTGATATTACAGAGAGAAACATAAGACTCTATCTGAGTTCCCCTTTTTTTGCTATGTCTGTCCTTCTCTGCCTCCAGATGTACTTCATTATTTTAATAACCAGAATCTTCTGACAAGTTTCCATGTCATAAAGTATTGCATTTCCTTATCAGTTTCTGCACGTCTTCTTTCACTGGCAACTTGGAATTCATATCATGTACTATGGGTTCTTTTTTTCAGTTTCTGTGCTGACTTCTTTCACTTCTAATAAAACACAGTAACAGGCTTCTGATAATACACAAATGTTTCTAGCCCTTCTGGCACATGCCGGATTCTAGTCCCTTGCTGAAATTTCTCTACCTATCCCTTCCTCTTTGCCAGGATTGTGTCTTTTTAACAGCGAGTCAGGCTGCAGTTGCCCCTCCCATTTGTAGTATGGGTATTTTGAATTCCTAACAGTATATTAGACTGTCCCCCCTTTCAGTTTTTACTAGGGATATATTCCACAGTGTATCTAACTGTACACCCCCACAATATGACCAGTTATGACATCATGAGATAAATTAGGTACCAAAGATGTAAGAAGCAGTACATTACACAACAGAGTTTGAATTTCAACATATGTTATAAGATACTCCTTCCTGTCTCTGTGAATACATATGACTTCCACCTTCTTCTTGTCATTTGTTTTATGTCTATAGACATGTGGCTCCTTAATACGCTTGACCATGTTCCCAGAATCTAGTAGTCCCTTCATTTCCTTCTCAGTCACCAATATTATAGATTGGCTTACCTTAGTAGTGTCACATATACAATATGCTGATTCTACTACTCTATCAGGAACTTTATCAGATTTCATTATAACATGTTCATTATCAGCATACTGGTTACAAATCTCATTTGTTCTGTGTCTTTTTGCTTCCTCTGCCCAACAACCATTAAGCCTCCCCAGTCGCACTCTGGGCCTAATTCCGTGGATGTGGGGACCATCGTCCTTTCAGGTCCAACACAGGAGTCTTGTGCAATAAGCTGTCATCTGAGCTGACATTAAAGGCTATTTGTGCTCTTGCTGGCATCCTGGCCACAAGACCATTTTTATATTTAGCCCTAATCTCACAAGCTGGTGGTGACATGCCCACCCATGTCATTTCTGGGGTACCTAAGCTCCCCCCTGTCTTTACATGTGCACTTCTTTGTATACAAGACAGAGAACTACTGCTACCAGGTTGAGTAGCCACAGTGTATGCCCTTTCCTACTAACTGCTGCTTTCAGTGTTATGTGCAACTTCCATCACACTACACCAAAGCAGCAGATACAGTCCAGCAGGAGCCACCACCTTCTATTTCTCAGGATAGGTGACCCCCCCCCCCCCCATTCTTCCCTGCCAACTTGTCTGTCAGCTGAACTGCTAATCAAAGTTGAGTTGCCTGGCTTGTAGTCAAGGTTTTATTCCCTCTGTGACACCAGGGTGTCACAAATCACATTTTTGATAGGCACTGCATTTTCACTTTCATCACCAGCATTTTTGTAAGGTACAATATTCCTGTTGCTTGTTTAGCAAAATGTTTAGCAATGTGTCCCCTCTTCTCACATCTAAAACATTCTATTTCAGTTACTGACACTTTTGGTGTATCCCTTTAAATCTGCACATTCTTAGCTATTGGCTTAGGTTGCTAAGTTTAAAAGAATGCTTCATTAGCTAATATCATATCAATTGCCATAGCCAATTCATTAGTAGTCTTAGGTTCACTTTGAGAAGCCCATTTACATAAATTACTTGGGTGTGCCCCTTTTAATGTATCCATTTCTAAAATTGCTATAATTTTTAATTTTACTATTTACTTTTGGTTCTAACCATACATTTAAAATATGCCTTAGATCAGACCATTGTGGCCTTACCATTTTACTTGAAACAAATATTCATTTATACAGTTTCATTGCTTGCCTTTCAGAAAACACATCGATTCTGGCTAGCAGTCCTTGTTTTAACTTTTGATCTTCCATGTAGTCAGTACCTTCAATGTCCATATATGTTTAAAATGCTTCTCCAGAAAGTTATGATGACAAAGGTTTGCCCAAGTTAGTCTGAACCCTGTTCTTTTATGTGGCATATCTTTTAAATGTAACAAAGTAGGCTTAAATGCTGACATCCTTACTAGTGTTTTAGTAGTGGGGTGCACTTTGCTCTGGCCAGTACACTGGAAGTCGTATACATTTATTCCTAGACATTAAACTCTTCTCATGAAGAACTACTTTACAATGACCCATACTTGTGCTGGTCTGCAACAGAGTTTCTGTGAGTTTCTCCATTTTGGATGGAAAAGTGCGAGCTTTCTGTATCATTCGTTTATTTATTTTTATTTTACATTTGTTAACCGGGAAAGTCCGACTTGGAACGAGCCAATTTTCAGCAGAGGTCCAGGGAGAAATGCTCAAGATGCATGTCTTTGTAATGTGGGAGGAAACCGGAGAACCCGGAGGAAACCCACACAAATGCAGGGAGGACATGCAGACTTCACACAGAAGGCACCCCACCGAGAATCGAACCAGAGACCCTCTTGCTGTGAGGCGACAAGTCTAACACTGTACCACTGTGCCATCCAAAGTTGTATTTACTCATTTACTGTATGATCATACCTCTCAATCTCTTAGAGCAAGAAATCTGGACAAAGCCATTAATAACAAAGGGCCCAAAATAGGTACAATATTTAAATATTGCTCTTAAAAACTTAGAAAGCTGATAGAATAACAGGTTTTCCATTAGCATGAATTTTCTGAAGTGTATGAAGTCTGAAACTCAAATGTCTGCCATTATTTTCTAACTTCAATCTTTATCAATTTGCCAGTAATTAGCCAGAAAATCACAATTGTAAGAAAAACGGATCAAAAATATGAGGCAAAAATCTGAACATTCTGCGAAAATCTGTACACTTGAGAGGTATGTTTATGATGTATCATTTAAGTTGTATTTACTACTTGTTTCGGATGTATAATGTGAATGCTTCCTTCTACAGAATTTTATTCTCCACCATTATTGTAACTGTTATTTGCTAACAACTATGTAATTCCCTAAATGTTATTGTCTGTAATGTCTGTAGCTGGAGCTTTCTTTACTTCTTTGTATGCTTCTTAAACTCTGATATGTCTGTAACTAGAGTTTTTGTCCCCAGGCCTCAGCTGAAAAAGGACCTGTGTCCAGTCAGAATTTCCTGGTAAACATATAAAATAAAATAAGTAAGTTCATTTACAAAGCAAAATCATCTCTCTCTCTCTCTCTCTCTCTCTCTCTCTCTCTCTCTTTCTTTGGTTGGGGGTAATTCAAAATGTTTTACATTTGCAGGCTTTAATGCAAGAACAGCAAACAGTGCAATCTGGTAAATCAACCAAACTGAGCCTGCTGAAATGACCGATGTTGTAAGTGCAATGCACATGAGAAATGTATTTTCAACTAAAGTGTAGTTATATACAGTGAACAAGTCAAATTGCAGTTTGTTTTGAACTGAAGAGAAAACAAGCATGCTTTTACTTAACATATTCTGGTTTCCTACAGTTTATTTCTGTGCTTGTTAGCCCATTTGTAATTTATTTCAATGAAACTCAAGATTCCTTGCCATTCACAGGTTTGGTGTTGCAGTTATGGTCAAGCTTCCTTGAAGCCCCTAAATATTCAGAGTTAAATTACGGGTACACCTTGGACAGATCTGCAGTGAGGTTCCTGGCACTCCTTAAATGAAGCCTAGTACTCCAACGCTTCTTCTGATCAGGACTCCAAAGGCCTCCCATCTTATTCTCAAAATCCCTCTCTAAGAGAGACAAGAATCTCTGACATTCTTGGCTACAATGATTGGTATTAAAATTTTTCCAGGTGGTTCTGATTAGGTTATGCTATTGCAAGCTTTTTTTACTACTATAATGTGCTGACTGTATGTGCAACTTTAAAGTTTCTACCACAGTAGACACACACTTATTTGTGAGACAGCCACTATGCCACAAGCTATATGCTGAAGTAATTGCTCAGGCACACACTGCTTGTTCATAGGTAGGTGCGTAGGTGTTAACAGGTTCATAAGTAGGTGTGTAAGTACTTACTAGGCTATTGATCAGTGAGGATCTTAAGAAGCCTAGGCTAACATTCCCATGATAGTTTTTTATAGCCTTTTTCAACTTTTTCGTCTTTACTTTCTTGCTTTTTCATTGTACAGTGCAGCATATTGTAACAAGTAAAGTTTCTTGTTTACTGCATGTAATATCCCCCTTGTCTACTTCTTTTTCTTTTTCTTTTGGCCACTCTTGTTAGGGGTCGCCACAGCAGATCATCTGTTTCCATTTCTTCCTGTCCTCTGCATCTTGCTCTGTCACACCAACCACCAGCATGTCCACTATTACCACATCCATAAACCTTATCTTAGGTCTTCCTCTTTTCTTCTTACCTGGCAGCTCCCATCCTTAGCATCTTTTTCCCAATATACCCAGCATCCTCCTCAGCACATGTGCAAACCAGTGCAATCTTGCCTATGGCTTTGTCGCCAAACCGTCCAACCTGAGCTGACCCTCTAATATACTCATTTCTAATCCTGTCCATCCTTGTCATACTCAGTGCAAATCTTAACATCTTTACCTCTGCCACCTCCAGCCGTGACTCCTGTCTTTTTGTCAGTGCCACTGTCTCCAACCGATATAACATAGCTGGTCTCACTATCATCTTGTAGTCCTTCCCTTTCACTCTTACTGGTACCCGTCTGTCACAAATCACTCCTGACACTCTTCTCCACCCACTCCACCCTGCCTGCACTCTGTTCTTCACCTTTCTTCCACGCTCACCATTACTCTGAATTGTTGATCCCAAGTATTTAAACTCATCCACCTTCGCCAACTGTACTCCCTGCATCCTCACCATTCCTCTGTCCTCCCTCTCATTCACACACATATTCTTCTTAGTCCTGCTGACCTTCATTCCTCTCCTCTCTGGAGCATATCTCCACCTCTCCAGGGTCTCCACAACCTGTTCCCTACTCTCACTACAGATATCTCAATGTCATCCACAAACATCATAGTCCACAGGGACGCCTGTCTGATCTCGTATGTCAACCACCTCACTACTGCAAATAAGAAAGGGCTCAGAGCTGATCCTTGATGTAATCCCACCTCCACCTTGAACGCATGCGTCACTCCTACCACAGTCCTCACCACGGTCACACTGCTTTCATACATATCCTGTACCACTCTTACATACTTCTCTGCCATTCCCAACTTCCTCATACAATACTCCTGTCTAGGCACCCTGTCATATGCTTTCTCTAAGTCAACAAAGACAGAATGCAACTCCTTCTGACCTTCTCTATACTTCTCCATCAACATTCTCAGAGCAAACATTGCATCTGCAGTGCTCTTTCCTGGCATGAAACCATACTGCTGCTCCCTAATCATCACATCCATTCTTAACCTAGCTTCCACTACTCTTGCCCATATCTTCATGCTGTGGCTGATCAATTTTATCCCTGTGTAGTTATTACATCTTTGCACAATACCCTTATTTAAAAAAATTGGCACAAATACGCTTCTTCTCCATTCTTCAGGTATCCTTTCACTTTCCAAGATTTTATAAAACAATCTGATTAAAAACTCCACTGCCATTTCTCCTAAACACCTCCATGCTTCCACAGGTATGTCATCTGGACTAACAGCCTTTCCATTCTTCATCCTCTTCATAGCTGTCCTTACTTCCTCCTTGCTAATCCATTGCACTTCCTGATTCACTATCCCCATATCATCCAGCCTTCTGTCTCTCTCATTCTCTTCATTCATCAGCCCCTCAAAGTACTATTTCCATCTGCTCAACACACTCTCCTCATTTGTGAGTGCGTTTCCCCTCATTATTCTTTATCACCCTTACCTGCTGCACATCTTTCCCAGGTCAGTCTTTCTGTGTTGCCAGTCAGTGCAAGTCCTTTTCTCCCTCCTTAGTGTCCAACCTTTCATACAACTCATCATATGCCTTATCCTTATCCTTTGCCACCTGTCTCTTCACCATATGCCTCATCTCCTTGTACTCCTGTCTACTTTCTTTATCTCTCTGGCAATCCCATTCCTTCTTTGCCAACCTCTTCCTCTGTATATTCTCCCGTATTTCCTCATTCCGCCTCCAGGTCTCCTTGACTGACTTCCTCTGTCCAGATGTCACACCAAGCACCTTTCTAGCTGTCTCCCTTACCAGCTCTGCTGTGGCTGCCCAGCTATCTGGTGACTTTTCACAACCACCTAGTGACCATGTGCTGGTCTTAAATCTTCCCTGATTTACTATAACCCCTTGTTTATTGTTTTTATTTTTAATTTTATTTTGCTTTTGTTTACCAGGTTTGTCCAACTGGGTTTAATAAAAAAAAAACTTTTCACCAATTACCCTGGCAGAAAATTCCCAACATATTACATTTTTAAACAGACATTCAGTAATATACATGGACAGATATGAAGGCATATACATTAACATTATATATTCACTTGCTAATTAGGTTACATTCACATTAAATAAAGGCAACTATTTCAGTAAAAAGATACTTGTGTATTAATAAATGTTGAACATTGGCCATCTGAAAAAGTGTATTAGTGGGTTTGTCAAAGAGATAATAGATTGTGTGATTAGTGCTTAGAAATTCAAAGAAATGGAGGAGATGGAAGGAACTAAGTAGGGCAGAAAATGTTAATATAGAGGATTATGAGTGGGTCACCCATTGTAACTTACTTGTAATGCATGGAGCACACTGATTATGCTCCAGTATTCAAAAAGACAAACCAGTGAAGCACCAGAATGGCACATGACCCATCCTTAACAAATATTAATCACACCCTGCTTTTTACAATCTGATTTACCAGTTGTATAAAGTCCAGATGATAGCTATCCATTGCAGTTCTCACTTTTACATAGGCAAAATCAAAATATAATAGCAGTTACTAAGGCATATTGCTAGAAAAAGAGGGTTACATTCTTATTAAAGACTATACATAGTTTTTGATTTGAGTTAATTTATTTACAATTTTACCAGATTCAATACAATCAAGTTTTGTAATGTTTTATATTGGACTTGTCTGTGCAATGAATGCAGATGATTCAACAGGGTTATCAAAGTGAATCCTCTTTGGACTATGTGTTACTCCTGGGGCTGTCTTTTCATGAAATTGGCTTCTATTGTCTTGTACTGCCATTCAGAGTTTTGACAATAAACTTTTCGGTTCATCATACTTTTGTATAAAAGCTCCTGTGTATCAAGTTTTCTTCTATTGATGTGCAACTCTTACATGCTCTTTGGGGTCAATAGATGGAAATTTGCTTTTTCTGTTGCAGTCAAAATATATTTACATGGTTGCACAGTTTGATTTTAGCTGATTGATTTCATTGCTCCTCTTTGCCTGCACTTCACCATCTTGACAAAATTGTTAATGATAGTCCTATCAAACTTTGCAGGTAGTGGTAATCCATTATCATTTGGGGTTGCCATGATGTTTAGTAGGGCCTTTTGTTTGTTTTCACCATATTTAAAGGCTTCCTTGATAACTGACTTTATGTATCATACTTGCTTTTCAATCTCTTACTTTTTGGATGATGAAGGGAAGTCATCACACGTTTAATTCCCTATTCCAAGTTGAGCATTTAAAGTGCTTGTCTGGTATACTGGACTCCATTTTGAGTCATATCAAAAGGTCTGCAAAACTACATTGCTTCAGCAACTGCTTGGGTGACACACAGGTATAGTCATTTCAACAACTACTGGATATGTAAAGTATATATCTACAGTTAGCAGAAATTGTTGCCCCTTTATATCAAATAGATCAGAAGCAATATATTGCCAAGGTTTTAATGGGACATTGTATGGATCCAATAGCCGTTTGGGGTCAGTGACTTGATATTATGTACATTACACTGCAGAGTCTGCATATCATATTATCAATGATCATTGTCCATTGAACACTTTCTCTTGCAATATAGATTGTCATTTTGTTGTCTTAGTGCCTTCATGTAGCTGCTTTAGAATATCTTTCTGCATTGCCTCAGAAATGAGCACTTACTTTACCTTTAATGTAACTCCTGCTTCCATAACTAGTTCATCCATAAAAGACTGCTAAGTAGGTAAGTCTTTCGGTAACTCATATATTTTTCTAGTCATCTTTGGTAAACCACCTCCTTTATTGAATTAAGTCTGCAGTCATTTGAAGTTTCTCTGTGCAGACTGCATTACTTCTTCTGACAGAAGTGGATGATTGGCACAGAGGACCTTTATGGATCTTCAGTCTATACTTCAAGTTCCATCTACAGACTTGTCTAGGTCAATGACACCATAGTTTTCTAGATTAGTTAGTGGACTAAGGGTGTCTGCTAGGCCCAACAGGATCCATACATATCTAGCTCAATGTCACCACCGTATTCTGGGTAAGGTAGTTAGTTAACTTTGGATTTACGCTAAAGTCATGTAGATGCCAGATCGTTAAAACACTCAGTAGTTATATCCCCATTTTTTGAGAATCATGCATTGTAATCTGGTGGATGCAGGATTTAATCTATGGTTTGTTACCAAAAGAAATGTCTTAGCATAAGGATAAGAGTGATAGCAGCATATTCCATAGACAGTTTCAACCATAATATTAATGTACTGGGATTGATTTAAATCCAAAAATATCTGGCCTCTTACTTTGTAACAAGGTTACACCCAGATCTTTCTGTGATGCATCTAAAGTCAAAGTCAAAGTAAACTTTATTATCATTCAGAAGTCACACAAGTGCAAAAACTGAACGAAATTCTGTATCTCCAAACTCAATGTGCAGACAACATATAGACTATTTTCACAGACATTTACACATGTAACACCTACCTATTGCATCACAGACATGCAGGTAGACAGACTAATACTGCGAATAATTAGAAACACATTTTAACACTTTTCACAGTGAACACTTACTTGCATGAGACTTTAGTATTGCACAGGTACTTGGTTAAGACATTGCATTGCATTGATCCTTGCACAGAAAGAGACATTGAGTATTGCACTGTGAACATTAGAGTATTGCACTATGGACGTTAGCATATTGCACTATGGTTAATTTATAGATTTGCATGTATTGCACTGAAAGAAGAGATATTTTACTGCATTGCTACTGCACTAGATGGCCTATAAATTACAGTCATGGTGAATATTGCACTAGGTATTAGGTGAGACTGGTAACCAGGTTCTTGCACAAATTGTGACAGTTCCTACTGACCCAGTTGGACATCATGGAGTGTAGTGGTTATTAGAGTTCAGCCGCCTGATGACATTAGGGATCTACTATAAGAGTTAGGGTTTGTTTCAAACCAAATTACTTTAAACAGGCTTCTACACTGATCCATTATTTCAGTTTATCAAGAAACATCTAGAGGCCAGTGTTCCACATCTAGGGTACTACTACTACCTTTTTAGGTAGACCTTGTAAGGCGTGTGCTTTCTCTATACACTTTGGTATGTAGAGAGAGAATTTAGTGTTCTCCTAAATGTGCAAAGTCATCTTTTTCTTTGAAGAGTTAGCATGTTCTGTTTGTCTTGAACTTTATCTAGGTCAGCACTAATACTGCTGCCTGTGTAGAGATTTCCAAATAATGAAATTATGTTGTGCTTTACTTTACTTTAAACATGTCACTGTTTAACAATAGTTATGTTTTAGCAATCAGGTCCAACAGATTGATCACATTTTTGTCACGGCCTTCTTCATTTTCTCTGTAGACAACAACATAAGTGAGACTGACTGTGCTGTGAAAAGCTTCACACATTTAGCTCATTTAGGTTTGGAAAAGGCCTTGGGATATATACTCAACCCATGTGTCAAGTCCAATGGCACAATCCAAACTAAGTCTGAAACATTATTAAAATGTGTGATTCTTCATCAAGGTGTATTGACCAGTACTCTGCTTTTGCGAGCAAGTTTGATGAACATATCTATATTTGCATATTTTGAGTTAAGATCCTTTACATTTGAAACTTTAGACAGGCATTTGGTGTCTGAGATTCTGGGCGTATGCACTTGACACTGTCCATGTTGTCATTAAATGCAGGGCTGAAACACCAGTCCATATGTTCTCCAATGTTTGCCCAAAAACATGTTCCCCAATTTTATACAGTTCAAAGTGTGGTTTGTCTTTAATGTGTATGTTGCAGTTTAATATTAGGTCAATAGATGATTTCACCTCTGGCTTCAGTATGACCTTGGTAGGTCAAGTGAAACTACTAATATTGTTAAACTTGTTTGGATATGCTGCCTTAACTTAGATGTGTCATTGAGTGGCATGCATTTCCTAGTCTGTGTATTCCATTGTCTGCTTGTTGTGAATCTACAACTGTGTTGCATTAATTGTTATTAATTAAAATAGTTTACTTGCAGGTAGACCTGGCTCTGGTACATATGCAGCATAGAAAATCAAATATACCCAACCTGAGTTCTTATAGTGGCATGGAGTAATCATGGCTCCTAGGTTGTGGATCTCATCACCACTGTATGATATTAATTTTGTCATATACACAAGCTCTACATACCTTAAGGCATGTGCTGAAGATTCATACACCTGCTTGAATGTATGCAGCAGAAATGTATTTCTTGATCCTCCTGAATCAATTTTTAGACAAAGTTTGTATCCACGTCCTGGTAAGTGAGGTGGTTTAATATTCAAGACTATTGCATTATGTATGCATTGTTCATAATGGTGATGGGGTATAAATTATTCTGGTAATCGCTATCTTAGGTAGGATTAGCTCAGAGCATGAATATCTGGTTTGCTCTTTTTCTTATGACTTGGTTTGGGATTAGCATCTGCTTGGAGTTCATTGCACGGTGGCTGAGATTTACTTTTTTAATTTCATCTTGCAGGCTATCTGTATAATTTGCTTGCTTTGTAATATTTATTTTATTATTTATTTATTTACATTTGTTGTCCGGGAAAATCTGACTGGACACAGGTCCTTTTTCAGCAGAGGCCCGGAGAGAAAAGCTCCACAATAAAAACAACAATTAATTACAAGTTACAAGAAGTATAGGCAGGTTTTGTTTAACAATAGTAGTAAACAGTTATAGTTCAAAATGAAATTATTTAGTTAAATGGTACAACACTTATATCATTGGTGCCATAAAGACTAACAAGTATTTTAATAGCTATATGTTGCCCTTTGCCCCTTTATACCAGATATAAATCATATATAGTCTACATGCCCTCCCTGCATTTGTGCGGGTTTCCACCGGGTACTCCAGTTTCCTCCCTCGTCACAAAGACATGTGCCTGGAGCGTTTCTCCCTGGGCCTCCTGTGAAAATTGGCTTCATTCCAAATTGGACTTTCCCAGTAAACAAATGTTAAATAAATAAAATGTAGCATATACAGGTCAATAACATAGATCATGACTTTTGTTATAGTGCCAATATGTTCTTCATCTTGTGAAAACATGTATATTTTGAGTAAGAGACAGAGAAAGTTGGTGTAACTGCTCATTACTCACTGAAATAGGGCCACATTTTTAACTTGTAACTAGGCACCCTTTTGGGTCACTGTAAAGATAATTCCTGAATATTTCACTGGAGTACTAGCAAGAACCAGTTTAACTGGATGTTCTCTAGCACCTCATTAATAAACTGATTTCTCAGTGCTAAAATGTGGGGGATATCTGTGTATTCTAAAGTTTATATTTAGTTTCAGCTGACGTTCAGGGAAATTCCACAGAGCTAAAGACATCATTTTTTTTTATTCCTCATCTGACACATAGGCCTCTGACTTTTTCACCCCCATCCCCTTGGCATTTTTCCAGGCTGGTTTGATTGAGTATAATCTCCTTCTTCTCCAAATACAGTATTAAATTTTGTTTAAAGAGCAACTTGGCCTTGTCCCAGTCAGGGCCACACCATTTTATCACTGGTTACTACACAGCCCTTTAACATGATGACAATGGTACCAAGTTACAAAATCAAAGTGCTTTTTTACTTATTAAGGTGAAATTATTTCTTTTTTTTTTTTTTTTTTGTCCAAGTCGTGCATTTACTCATGGAGGACGTATCTGCTCTTCCAATACTATCTTGATGCTACCACCTTGAAATAATCGTGAAAATGCAGACAGCTTGTTCAACTCTTTCTTTTCTACTTTCTTTTTGGTTTCTCATTGTCTAGCATAGCACATTGGAAATGTGCTGTAAAGCTGATAGATGACTTGTTTACCACATATCACAGCATATGTCTACCTAGTTTTCAACCAATCAGGGAAAAATTTAAACAGAATCAGGGCCAAAACCATAAAAAATTAGGGACAATCAAGAACACTTGTAAAATATTAGCATTATTAACTTCAGACATTGACAAAACAGGAGAATATACACTTTCTGAAGTAAAAGAAGCCAATAGCTCTTATTTATTATCGTTTATTCATTAAGTGTAATTTATCACTTCTCCTACAAAAGTCACCAGTTTTAGGAGGGATTAAGAGGGACAGAGCTACAATTTGAATCAAAATCAGGGACATTTGAGAGGTATGTGCGTTTTTTGCAGTGGAAGAATGAGAGGAAAGGATAATAAGAAAAAGTGAATCGGAGACTGAGGTCAGAAGGAAGAAAGTGAAGAATAACTGATACCCAGGTGTATCGGTTAACAGAGACAAAATATTTTACTGGTTTATAAACAAATAGTGAAGGTCACAACCTGCACAGTTCTCCTATGCTGTAATGGCTGAAATGATGTGCGTTGAGTGTTTGAAAAACACGACTTCATATCAACTGCTGTTTTACGTAATGCTCACAGTAGAGAAGAAAAAATGGATGCAGCTGAAAGTGGAAAACTTGGAAAGGAAGGAACACAGGGTAGACGTCAGTAGAATGTACCTCCGAGACTAATAAGGAATGTTAAGTAAATTAATTCAAGTATTTCTGTGAGTTACTTGACTTTATGTTAACATAAATACTAAAAGAACAGCTAATTATTTGTGGCATTCCTTTAAAATGGCTAGCTTTGAATGACTGGATAGCAGTGGATGTTTCTTCTCTGTAGGGGAGTAAACAAGGAAGGAGTAATCTAAGTGAGCCTTCATTCATGATGGGAAATCTAAAAGATAATTTACTGAAGGCGATGATTTTCACAGTGTGTTTAAACAAGACTCGGATGGCATTGATAACTCATAGGTCTTCCGTCAGTACCTGTGTCTGTCAGATTGGTTTCACTAAAGTCAGGTTATCCTAGATGAAGATGAACCCTGATGAATGACCACAGTTATGGATCAGAAAAGAAAAGAAGAGAACAAACATCATCTTCAGTAAGGCGTCTGGCCCTGTGCTGCAGATGCTGCTGAACGAAGCACAATGCATTTTAGATCAACTGAAAACTTTACAGGAAAATGGAAAAAAAAGTATAGTTACTAATGGAATTCTATGTATGGTACTAAAGTCGAGCAGCTTGTTGTTGCAGGAGTCAGTGCTGCAGTGTTCCTTTTAACTATTTATACTGGACATTGCAGATGACTGGAGGAAGATCTGCAGCCAATACCAAGAGTATGCAATATCAAGATGAATGCAGGGAGTCAGACACTTGACCTTCAGCACAAAAATACATACTCATATCTTTAGGGAGAAAAATCAAGTGGTAAAACAAAGAATAGCTGATATGCTGTAAGAGGTTATCACTATAGAAAGAACTTGGTAGAATCATGTGAAAAGATTCCAGCATCGCTGAGGATTATGAAAGGTAGTGGCAAATGCATTAAGGTTCGTAGGTAAGAATGCTATTTGTTCATGAATGTTACTGTTGCCATAGAGTTTGTAAAAATTAAACCTTGAAGGAAGTTCTGCACAGAGTGAGATGCTCTAAAGAAATGGTGGCTGAATTTTCTACAATGAACAGATTTGAAAGTCTGATAAAAGTAATCTGAGTTTTCCTGGATGTTCTGTTCATCGTAGCCTTAATACCAGTCCAGAGTATCCTATTCCCCTGAGGATCTGTAACTGTTTAGTACTACTCCTATCTTTCTTATTATCTTGATTGTACAATAGTTCTTAAGGTTTATATGTGAATTAACACCAGAATGCTTTACAAAGGTTTCTAGTAGGCCGTCCATGCCTTGTCCTTTAGTTTCATACTGTTCCTTAGTCATCCAGGAGGGTTAAGTATTCTTACATTTTTCCCTCAGGTGACATATTAATGACCACGAAAAGGAAACGGAAGCTGAAATTATCAACAGGGTGTTGTAGTAAAGGAAGAGAAATCAAAGGTACCCAACCAACCTTTTGCATAGCCAGTCCAGACTTCAGAGTACAGAAGTTCCTCATATCCCTGATGTGGACAGTTATGGCTGAAGGCTAGGGTATGAAGAGTATCCAAACTGAATACACTAGTAAAAGCTCATTAAAGGAGACAGCCAGAGTAACAACAGCTGACACATTGTCAGGCAACATTGTAACAACCTACCATGCAATGGTGGCCCCATGACAGTGATAGGTTGTTGTCTGGAAATTACTGTTTGTAAACTTCCACTTAAGGAACTCTCAGAATGTCATAGCTGGAAGGTCACTTGGTTGGTTTCATTGATGGTAGAGGTGGAGAAAAAGAGATGATTAGAGTCAAGTTTTTTTTCTCACTTTCACCCTTTTTTCTGAATTTGTGAAACCTGAGAGATAATATATATATATAAATAGTTTCAGTGGGACGGGACTTGTCCCCACATCAGGGGCTTGTTCTTCTGCAAAAAATGTTTTTATGTATTTTAAGACCTTGAAAGCATTGTTGTTTTGAGTTGCAGCTACCCAAGGTTTTAGACATTTTAGGTTCACTTAATTCCATGTCAATTAAATGAGATAATTAAGTAAATCCATTTCTGTAATATGCAACAGAATCCAGGAAAAAATCCACAAAGGTTTTGACAGTCCATGTCCTAATTCCAGCTGACATTAAACTGTCCTGTGACTTTCATTTCACAGTCAATGAGAGTTGATATCAGAGTCATAACTAGGGTGGAAAGCTGACCTGGGTGCAAGCTGTCAGGAGGCATGATGGTGCAGGAGTACAGTACTGGCATTGATTTATGATGACATGAGGATATCGAAGCTTCACAAATGAATGCCAATATACTGCATTTACAACCTGGCTTGGCTGAACTTGTGAAGCTCTCAGTATGAGGTGAGTGTGAAGCAGTAACAATAGCAGCTTGGGCTGTGGATGCTCTTCAACAAATTTTTTCCTTAACTTTGGGTTACGGGGGGTGCCAGTCTGGGGATCTGCACAGGGTGCCAGATGACCTAGCTATGGTTCTGATTGAAATCCATTTCAGTGTGGGTTCCAACACCTGACAGACTGAGTAAGGTTGGCAGTACAGACAGCAAACCTTCATCTAGAAAGCCTTAGAGTGATGATAAGAATGCCCCCGCCAAGCAAGCCTGGCATGTAGCAGGAGTTCAAGTACAAACTCTGTCTGCCCAATGCAGTTAACATTGTCTTTGATTATCACACTATCTTTTTTAAAAAAGAGTGTAGCTATATGGAGCAACTTCAAACTCAGAGATTTATGGCTTCAGCTACACCTTAGAGAGGACAAATACAGTAGGTTTACACAAGCTGACCAATACAACAGTCTTAACAATCTTATTCCTTAAACTGCACATTTTTTAAGTTGATGCCACTTCCTGGACTCAGAAATCTGCTGCAAGGGAAGACAAAAAATGAGTAGGCAAGTAAGATGGCCCTGGCATTGGTCAGACATGATCCAAGTCAAATACTTGTAAGTGCGAACTATGGATTAAATGGGCTGTTATAAGAAGTCAGGATTAATTTCTGGTTCTCTTTTTTTCAAGGAGAAGTAATGGCAGAATTCTTATAAATCTTGCTTGTGTTTTAGCAATTTATGCTTGGAGTAAAACCATATCTGTAAACAGAATCTTGTGATTACAAAAGAATAAATCTCACTGGACAGCTGCAGTATACATGTGATTTTGTACAGTATAGCAGCACGCTGCACTTTTATAAGGCAAAAATAAAACAGATGAAGAACACCATAAAAGTGTTGTCATGCCAGAAATTAAATGTTGCTTTGTTAGCTACTGCAGTAATGCTGTGCCGATGTCTAAAGACATGGTACTTGCTACACCAAAACATGCAGCCAGATGGCAAGCACCCAGGTGCCACCAGGGATTACATTATGCCCAGTTCTTTCACCAGCATATAGATGACTGACAGATATTACCTGAACACAAAGCTGATGTAGATTGTGTATCACATAGGAATGAGAACAAATTACAAGTTAATTAGTCTTTCATCCTGTCCAGAGATACCAGTGGGGAGATAAGAATCAAATGGGTACATATAGCACCTTGTAGACTGAGGATCGCAAGCACTAACCAGTAATACTATAGCTGCAGACATACAAGCTGAAGGAAAGACTACTTACTGATGGAGCTGTGCAAGTCTGGCAAAAGATTTCGGGTTGGCAAGACAAGGATTTTTTTGACAAGGAGTATTCTTGCAAGACACGTAAAAAAGGAAAGCATTCATCCCTGTGACAAAACTTTCAGAAGGGAAGCTGATGGGGAATGCTTTATTCAGTGGAGAACAGAATCTTCTTGAAGATGAACACTCGGACTTACACAGACCCAGTAGAGATTTTGGGAAACCAGATGGCATCAGAAATAGAAGGATTATCAGCAGCCTAGGCACAAGGTGAAAGCAGAGAGCCCAGGAGCAAAGACACAAGAAATGGGGAGGAGCGCATGTTCCCATTATTCAGGAAGCAGCAGAGACTAAGGAAGAGAGTGTAGATCATACAGGCTGCCAGAAGAAAAGGAGAAATGATAGCAACAGGACTCTTATTCAGAAGAATGGTAAAGAGAAAGGACTGTTAACAACAGTGACTTTAAGCAAACAAACTGAACTTAGGAAAGAGAAGAGATGGCGGTGGTGTCTTTCAGATTCATTCTCTCATTTATTTGGACCTTACATCTAGGTTCATGCCTGCTAAGTCATTATTTTGGGGAGAGTGCTACTCCAGCATATCTTTTAATATTTTTGAAAATATAGTGTGAATAACTTGACTCTACGGGGGAAGAGAGGATGTGCTTGAGAGTAATTTAAGGGGAGTAGAATAAGTGATACAAAAGTCACTAGACTGATGGGCGTGATGCTCAGGAGGTAACATTTTTTATAAAGTACTTTTACTAAAAGGACAAATCAGTGTAACAAGAGTTGAAAAGAAACCAAATATTGATAAAAGGGCTCAGAAAGGCTGGACTCTGCCAGTTGTACATTAGAAAGCATCTGTGAAAGTTTGGCAAAAAGGGAGTTAGTACGAGGGAGGAGAAACAGAAAATGAGACTAACTTGAATTATGACACACACAGTTGGTAATAAGTAAATCTGAGTATGAATTCATATTCTTGTATGCATCCTATTCTTAGATGTTGACTAGATGTTCAGCACTTTGTATTGATACAGCTCTATGCTGTCTAAGATTTGATAATGTGGAGACAGGAGGATGGAGCTAAAAGAAAAAGCCAGATAAAAGTGTACATATTGTGTATGACATTTGCAGAGGAGGAATACAACATTAAAATTAACAAACTCACAATCCAAACAAATTAAAAAATGATCTCGGTCACTAGGATATCATGTCTAAATAGAACAGTAAAGAGATCACACAACAAGAAAGGAGAGGGGGAGTGATAGCCTGAATGCAAGGTGGCCCAGTAGACAAAAGTATGAATAACTCAAAACATGCAAGGGATTACAGACAATAGTTAACTCCAAGTCGATGCCCAGCAAGACAGTATTAAATGTTTTGTTTCTGAATATAATACCAGTGAAAGACATGAAGAGTAAAATCAATTAAGGTGGGGGAGACCGAGAATAAGGTCAGGAGGAGCCTTGGACAGACAAAGCTGAATGCCCTGGTTGACTAGCTACCCATGTCATAATAATGAAAGATAATCGGGCAAGAGAGGCACCTAGTAATGGAGTAGAATTGACTTCAAACAAGGAAGCACAGAAAGTAAATATGTATATATTTAAGAAAGTGGTGGGGAAGTGGGGATGCACAGTAAATGAAATGAGGAAAAGATATATAGAAAGGCAAAAGAAAAGGTTGCAGAACAAAATATTTTGTGGGCTTGAGAGAGAGTTAAATAAAGAGGTGAACAGAGGTAGAAACGTTTGTTAAAAAGAGATAGGAAGAAGGGCTACAACAAAGTACAAAAGATGGAGTAAGAAGGAATAAAAATAGGGTCTTGGAATGTGAATGGGCTGAGTGGGGAAGTAAAGAGAGAGAGAGCGAATGCTGAACTATATAAAGGGAGGGGACTCGCATTTTCTAGCAGTGCAAAAAACATTTAAAATAACAAGAAGAAATTAAATACTTCAGTACAGGAGGATACATAGTCATGGCTGGTACCACATGGCATGGTAAAAGTCAGAGAGTGGACTGTGATTCTAATGAATAAGAATATTCCATTCGTGAAGAAGGAGAAGATCAAAGTCAAGAAAGCCATGTGTACAATGGTAAAAGGTTGGATAGTGAGAGTCATGGTGAAATAATAATAATAATAATTACGATAGATAGGTTAGTTACGATACTATCAAAAATAGTCCAACTAGATCAAACTGGCTTTGTAGAGGGATGAAGAACAGCAGACAATATTTTGAAGACACTTTTATTAATACAAGATGCAGAACAAGTTAGTAATCCTGTCTTTAGAAGCATAAAAAGCATAAAAAGCATTTGACAGAGTATGATGGAAGTATCTATATCGTCTGATGAAGAGTTGGGGGTTTCCCGATGGAATGGGTAAATGTTATAGGAAGAATATATGAAGGGGTGAAGGCAAGAGTAAAAGTCAAGGCAAGACTGTCATTTATTTATTTATTTATTTGTAATTGCTTTACCAGGATGGTCTATTGGTCTGAGATTAGCCTGTTTTCAATGGAATCCTGGGGAGAAAAGCTCCAAAGATACAAAATCTTTAATAAACAAGCACTAAGAATATAATGACTATAATAAACAATTGTTGTACAGTAATGCAAGTACAATTGCAAGCATGAATTTAGATACAAGTTAAAAGGAATAATAATCATAAGTATTACTTACAGAAAGTTGGTTCATACAGTGGTAACAGAAACAAAATAAGAAAAACAGATGGTTCATACAGAGGTAACAGAAATAAAATAGGAAAAAATGGTTGATGGATAATTTAGAAGTATGTGAGCTCCTAATTAGAGAAAGGCTGAGTTTAGGATGTAGTTAAGTAGGAGTGGAGCAGTAACAATCCCAGTGGGATGCCATGTGTGAGTGAAGCAAGGTTTTAAAGGAGGAGTGACTGCTAGTGGAATGGATCAGGGGTGGCAGTGAGTTCCAGAGGCGTGCTAGCGAAAATTATAGTATAAGTTTACCAGGTGGGCGGGCATGTTTATGTAATTCAATAAGATTTTGAGTGTTTGATCTTAGGAGTCTATCAGGTATGTGCAGTTTGAAGGTGGAAGCTAGAGAGGGGCAGAGTGAGGGAGTGAAAATAAGTTTATGAGCTTGAATGAGTTGGTTATAGGGCAACTCTAGCCAATTCAACTTGTAAAGAGATATACAGTGGTGAGTGGAAGATCAGTGGCCTGTGGCAAATTTGGCAATTTTGTTGTAGCAGGAGGTAAGTTTAGCCTTGAGGGATGATTGTAGGTTAATGAAGAAAGGGCACCATATAGGAGAGATGGGATGAGGTATGTGGTGGAGAGAACTAGCTTGGTAGAAGAAGAGAGGTAGCGATTATGGCAGTATAGCATTCCAAGTTTCTGATGTGTTTTCTTAATGTTTGTATGTAGGTGAATATCAAACTTCAGCTGATCATTAATGAGGACACCTAGTAATTTTGCATTGGATACAATTTCAAGAGGAGTATTATTGTGACTAGTGATGATGAATGTGTCTTTATCAATGATGGTGGTCTTAGAAGGGGTAAATATCATGAGTTTGGTTTTTGTTGCATTAAGTGCCAGATAATTATCTAGCATCCATTTTTCAGTAGAGGAGAAGGCATCTTGGGTTAATTTTATGAGAGTAGGGGTAGAAGTGACAGAGCAGATAGTTGAATCATCAACATATTGAATAAGTTTAGTATTGGGGATGGCATGGTGGAAGTCATTTATAAAAATGTTAAACAGTAGGGGACATAGAATGGAGCCCTGAGGTACACCGGTCAAAGTGCTGAGGAATGGGGAGGTAACTTTTTTCTACTTAACTGATTGTTGCTTATCAGAGAGGTAACTGGTCAACCAGTGAACCAGTTAATAGTCAAGAGGGATAAATTTAGTTTGGAAAGTTTAGTTAGAAGAATGCTGTGAGAGATGGTGTCAAAAGCCTTTGATAGGTCTAGAAGGAGAGTGGAAACAGTGCAGCCAGAGTCGCGGGCTTTGTTAATGGTTTATAAGAAGGAGAGGAGAGCAGTGGTGGTGCTGTGACCGGGCCAGAATCCATGTTGTGTGTGAGTTAGTAGGTGATTATCTATAAGGTAAAGTAAGAGCTGTAAATGAATACATTTTTCTAGCAGTTTAGAGATGGGGGATAGGATAGCTATGGGTCAAAAATTGGAAATGTTGTTATTATTGCCTCGTTTGTGGAGAGGAATAATAAAGGCTTTTTTCCAAAGTTGATCAGTTGATTAGAATGCAGACGAAATAAAGATAGAAAGAATATCAGATGAAATAAAGATAGAAAGAGTAACCAGACAAGGCTGTTTATTGTCTCTTTTATTATTTGCATTATATATAGAACCACTAGCTTTCATAGGTTCATAGTTAAATACTAGGCTAATGGCCCTTGTGGGCTATTTTAAGCCTAGCCAGTTTCCCTTTTTGTGCTCAAAATAACCTATCCCATTTGGTTATAGATTGGTTTTATCCATCCTATGGTTGATAATTATATATTACACCTAAAGAGAATAACTGGGGTCAAACCATAGATAATTTGAAGGGGATCCATGCATAGGATAAAGTATTTAGGAGCTGCATCTGTCCATTACTAGTATACGAGGCAGTCCTGAGTAAATTTTCTGTTTCCTATCCACACATCTAAGCTGTCTTTGAAAATGGACACAGATGAACTTTGTTTTATGTGGACAGGGAGTCTGTACCTTAGCAGCAATATACGTGTCCCTCCAAACAGTTTTACTGAAGTTATATAAGAGGATTAGATCTCTAGACCAAGTATTTCTGATGCCATTTAATTTGCTGATGTGCAATAAATCCATCAGTCATGGACTAGAAGATGCCTTGCATGCCAGATACAGGTCACCTCTTAGCAGTGTATAGGATACTGAGTATTGTGTCAGGGCTTTGGATCAGTCCATGTAGGACATGTTATTTAGGCCTTGTATACTTTTAGTAAGGTATCTCTGTAGGCATTCTAGTTGTTACATGTGTCTAGACAGATACAAGCCAAAGGGGGCATTATATTCAATGGCTGGCCTAATGAGGGCTGAGTAAAAGGGACAATGACATCCCTAGATCTAATCCCAATCTCTTTGTTTATAAGCTATGCAATATACGACAGACACATATTGGTCAAATATTTGTTCACACATGAGTTCCCAAATCTCAAACAACTGGGTCAACTCTTAGGGGTGTATTTTCAGTGTGAAAGCTCCCTGGGGTAAATGTCTTCCCAAAGGATACAATAATACATTATTTGGCATTTAGTTTCAGTCCATGAATTTTGACATCACTTATTTATTTGGGACAAACCTTGCTGCAGGATGGCTAAGTCATCTGGGGATTCAATGACTGCTCCTAGCTTGCAGTCATCTGCAAACTTAGTTAGCCAGAGCCCTTTGATATTGGCTTTGACTTCAGAAAGTGGTCCCAGCACAAATCCCTGGGGGACTCCATTGATGGCTAGTCTCTTTGTGGAGGCAACTTCCCCTATGTTGATTATCTGTGTCCTATCTGTGAAACAGTTGCCAATCCAGTGGGTGACATAATGGTTTATTCCCAGTTTATACCTGAGTGGAGAATTCTGTCAAAAGCTTTGGACAGGTTGAGGTATGCAATGTGTACTATTTTGCCTTCAGCCATTGTTCTGGTGACTTTTTCAAAAATCCACCAGGATGAGTAACCGTGACCTGCCTTTGATAAATCCAAACTGAGATGGGTCTAGTGTTTAGAGTTTTCCCATGACCTAATTGATTACTTCCATTATAAGCCTTTTCATGAAACAAGAAGATTTGTGATAAGAAACTCAACTATTAGAGGGTGTGACTGGGAGGGCACTCAAAAGGAGATCATGTTATGTGCAGACAGCATACAGTTCATATTGGTACAGCCTGAGAAAGCTCTAGAAAAGGACTGGGATGTCATGAAAAGATATGAAGAAGTCTCTGGACGTAGAATAAACAGGAATAAAACACAAGCCATAGCCGTGAATATGAGCACCCAAGGGTTCCAGGGATTAGGTCAGTCAGATATATGTGGGCAACACTGATAAAGTACTTGGTGTGTTGGTTGTGAGACACAATAAACGGAGATGATGGATTGCATTTATGGGAAAGTATTGATAACATCAAGTGACAATTGAAAAAAATGGAAGTGGATTAAGCCAGAGTGTCCAGATTCTACAATGGTTCATCCTTCCTCAACTGTTGTACCCAGGGCAGTCTTTCTGGTGTCTCCCCAGGGAAACATACCTGAAAAAGGTGAAGCAACTGATGAGAGAATATAGGTTGGATGGGGAAAATTGAGGATAGCATGGGAAGGTCTGATTAAAAGAAAAGATAAGGGAGGACTAAGTATTCTGGATTTAAAATCTGTATTTGTGAGGGTGTCAACTAGCACTGATTATGATGATAATACTTCTACATTACCCATCAGACTGGAAAAATATGATACAATTGAGATGTGAGCAATGTAAGGGAATAGGAGACATAGAGAAAATCCTTTCAGAATGTGCAAAAGAGAACTTAGCCCCTCACCTCCACCCCTTCTTACAAGAATTTAAAAAATGTTTAAAACCATATGGCAGGACAAAGAACTTAGCAGATGGAAAGAACAGATTTTTCCAATAGGGACGAAGCAGTACACAATGATACAGTTGTGCCATGGTGTTGGAGGAAGTGGCATAAGGTACTAAGAGTTTAGCCACAGATTATAGATGGAGATAGGTTAAAGACATGGGAGGAGATAAGGGGGAAGTTTGATTTGCCAGAGGCACTGGAGTGGGAATATCAAAGGCCAGTGTGAAAATGGAGCAGGATTAAAGTGAAAATGAAAGGACAGCGGGGACAGCAAGACATGGTGAAAGATATAAACAAGGGAAGGAAGCAAGAAGGAAAGATTAAAGGTTTAATATCACAAATATATAAGATCTTGACATCAAGAGAGGTAAAGGGGGTAGAGACATTTAAGGGACAGTGGAAAAGGAACTTCAAAAGCAAATATCAGACACAGTATGTTACAAAATCCAGGAAATTCCACATTTTTGCATGGAGGTGCCTCCCCAGATATTTGTTTTTTTGTCAGTGCAGCTGGTGCAGATATTCCTAGGAAGAATAATCAGTTGTTGGAGGTACAATGAAAAGGAGAGAGGTATGTGGTCTTATGCCTTCTGGGAATTATCAAAAGTTGAATGACTTTAAGGATTCTTTACAGGGCATGGTAGAAACCACAAGTCTAGATAAGATGATAGTCACCCTGAGGTGGCAAAGCAATGAATGAATGATCTAGCTAATAAAGAAGGACATTGGAAAGACAGTAAGGGACAGAAGTGGCATGCTACAAAGTGAACAGTACTGCAAGGGATAGAAGGAGTAGAAAGGGTACAAGGAGAGTAGATTGAGGAGACAGAATAAGAAAATCTGAACCCACATGTAGTAGGTACCCCAGTAGACTATATTAAAGAAATATAGTTGGATGAGGATAAGGACTGTGGACAAATAGAGAGAGGCCTTGCTTGTAATTGAGTGAAGGAGGTACCAAAGTTGTAAATAGTTTAAATAGGGGAATATGAGTGAAATCAGTTTGTAGGAAAAGGGGGTTTTAAATATATAGATTTACAATGGTTCAGACAAATACTGTAATAAAAATATCAGTTTATGCTGACTGTACTAGGAACTGATACAATGATATAGGTATGTGTATCATAACTGAGGATTGCAGAGTGGTATATGTTTACGAATGATGAACAATAAATTCAATCTAACCAAAAAAAAAAAAGCAAAACGTCCTGAATTATATTAAGAAGTCTATGGTGCAAATAGCAATGTTACAAGAGACACACTAGAAGTGAGTATGGATTTTGGCAAATAAAAGACTTCAGAATGAATATTTAGTATCCGAGACAAAAGAAAGGGGGGTAATAATATTGATTGTGAGGGGGTTCCAATACTGGAGGAATAGGAAAAGAAAGATAATAATGGTAGATTTGTGGTAATTAGGAGTTACTGGCAGGAAAGGAGGGTTATGCTAGCATGTATTTATAATTCCCCTGAAGTCACTAATATGGTGCATAAGAGAATTTTGGTAGAAATAATTAGCTTTTAACAGGGAATGTTGTTTATAGGGGTGGACTAGAACCTGATTTGCAATAGTGAAGATGTATTTGGGGGCGGGTAGAAGTCTGAAAAAAATGTATAAGAATATTTGAAATGGGAGATGTGAATTTACTTGCAGGAGCACACAGAATTCGCATATTATTCCCCAAAGTACAAAAACTAGGCTAGACTGAACAGGGAGTACATTTTACAGGAGCATGGGCATTTAACTGAAAGCTTTGAAATACATCCAATAACTATTTTAGATGATACTGCAATAAAAACACAGATGAAGATGTAGGGCAATGAAGTAAAATGAGACAATGGCACTTTCTTACTTATTTGTTAAAATGTAGTGGACATGATTTAAGAGTTGTAGGTAAGATAAACATTTCCTCAAAAGGGATGGCTAGGGAGTGGCATAAAAAGAAAATGGAGTTTAAAAATATAGTGACAATAAATGAGGAGATATGGGAAAGAAGTAAAAGTAATCATTTAGAGGGGTTGTTAAAGGTTAAGGTACTGCAGAAAAGGGAAATCTTGCAAAACAAGAAGAGGACTGATTGTTGAGCATTAAATTGAAAGTAAGGGAGTATTTGGATAATTTAGTTGAGTTTAGAAAGATTGCTGTTAAGTAAATATTTTTCATAACCACTCCAGATCACAAAATCGCTTAGCAATGACAAATTGGACAGCAGAAAGTAAAAACATAAGCAGCCTATGAAAAAACGTAACCGAAGATCCTATAAAGGTATTAGATATTTTGGAAATACTAAGTACATTTATATGAACCAGAGAAATGGGGAACCAAGAAAAGGCACAAATGGAAATATTTATGGAATAATTAATTATGACAAGGTTCAAGGAAGATGAGACTGAATAATGAGCAGCTTAGATAGGAAAGGATGAGATAATCGCTGGAGATGTGATGGGAAAGAGAAAGGTAACTGCATAATCAATCAACAGAAAACCCTCCAGGAACAGATGGTATTCCTGTGGACGTTTGGAAGCTAGGAGATGAGGCTGCGATAAAGATCTGAAAGGTTTCACTCAATATTTTAAAATGACTGACAGTACCAGCATCTTGTAAAAAAGCTATGATGGCTGCATTACCCAAAGAGGGTAAAGACCCTTAAGACCCAGTTTAATATAGACCAGTTTCAATTTTAAACCATGATTATGAAGTGTTTATGCCTATGCTAGCTAAAAAAATGGCTAAGGTGTTTCAGTCTTTATGCCTATGCTAGCTAAAAGAATGGGTAGGGTGTTGCCAAAACTGTTAGACATGGATCAGTATAGTTTTGTGGATGGGAGGCACCTGGTGGGGTCTTGATGCAAAGAGGCAACTCGCTAGAGTTAGCTGGGATTTTATAAGTAGGGCAATGGTAACACTTGCATTCCCTGATAGAGTAATAGGATTAATTAAAAGGATATATGAAGGGTCAGAGGCAAGAATTAAGATGAGTGAGTTCCTCTCCAACAAGATGTGTTTAAACAGAGGAACAAGACAAAGGTGTCCTCTTTTCCAGCCATTGGTTAAGAAAATAAGGTGCTCACAAATGTAAGGCTATAGCTAGTATGTCTATTTTACTAGCCCACCAACCATATTGTCAGATGCATAGCACACACACAACCTGCCCCATCAGTTCAGGTCCCATTTCTGTGCCCTGTCCATGACCCTCCTTTCTCACACATTAGTAAAAAAAAAAAAAATAATATTTTAAACTGTAGCAAACAGTTGGTACAGTTTATACCCTGCACAGAGCACTACATCACTCATGTTTTAAAAAAAAAATCATTTCATGCTTTAAACTGTAGCAAACTGTTGCTACAGTTTACACCCTGCACAGAGTACTACACCACTCATGTTTTCATTTAAAAAATATATTTTACTTTTAAACTGTAACAAATTGCTTGTTACAATAAAGCAAGCAATTGCTACAGTTTAGATCACACATGGAGCACTATAGCACTCAGGCTTGACTGCAAATTCAATACCAGTTTTTAAAAGCCAGTATTTCACTTAATAGCAATTGGGATGAGTGATGGCTGATGTTGCCTCTAACACTTTGCTCTTGGGGCAGTTTCCCCTCTCACTTTGATGTTGTAGACCAAAATTAATAAAGAGTTGAAAGAATTTATTTCAGAGGGGGAAGAGGGCAAGAGTTAAGTGTGATAACTTACTTCTCCCCATAGAACAAGGTGGTTCAGGATAACCATATTTGAAGGGTTATTTTGCATCTATGCTGTTGTGACTCATATATATATAATAGAAGCAGAAAGTTGTAAATTATAGTGGAAAGGCATGAAGATGAAATGAGGACACTGTTCAAGAAATAAGAAGCGAGTATGATATATGCAGGCCCTTAAGGAAAATTTATTTATTTTATTTTATTTTGTATTTGATTTCCAAAGCAGAGCACTAATCTCCGTGGACCTTTTTCAGACTCAGTCAGGGAGCAGTGACTGGTTAAGAGACTTTCTCAGAGTTGCACGTTTAGGTAATGGAGATTGACAGAATCAAATCTGGTACTGCTGGAACACAGGAAACAGCTTGTTAACAGCTCCTTAATCCTCTATGACAACTGCCAAACAAACAAAAAAAAAGAATAACAAAAAAAAAACAGAATATTATATTTATAAAGTAGTAGAAAATATTCTAAGAAGTAACCCAATACAGGAATGGAGAAAAAGAGATTTCGCCGATATGGATGGCTGCAAATAGAGGGGAGGGGTCAATTTTCAGCCATCGAATGGACTAAATATCGAATGCCTGAAAATCAAAACCAATTCAGCGAATGTCCATTCAGTAAACATTCACTACATCGAACCTGTGAGGTGGGGAAAGTAACTAGTTGTCCAACACTTCCTCCCATCTCACACACGGCAGTGTTTCAAACTGAACCTGGTGGGGGGCTTGGCCACCCACACCCCCCTTACTATATATATATATATATATATATATATATATATATATATATATATATATATATACCAACTCATAGACTGCACTATAGTGGAGAAAAGGGGTTTGAAACACCACTGTGTGTGAGACAGGGAAGTGTTGGACAACTATTCACTTTCCCCTTCTCACAGGTTTGATGAACTAAATGTTCACTGAATGGATGTTTGATGATTAGCAGTCGATGTTCAGCCATTCGATGTTTAGTCCATTCAATGGCTGAACATAGACCCCAAATAGGGGTACATAAAATAAGCAAGAGACGGGCTGGAATTTATTAAAGAAAATTGGAAAAGGAACCAAAGTATAGTGAGCAAATAATTAGACGGGGAAAGATAGAGTAGGATGAAGCCAAACAGAAGGGATAAGGGATTGCTAAGTGAAAGACCATCTCTGGCTGAGGTTTTAGTTGAGTCTAGAACAGAAGCTGCCATTAAAAAGGGTAATTAGTAGGGCATATAAAATACTGCATGATAACTATAAGAATAAAGAGAAGAGGTTAGAAAATATTGGGATGAGGCACTGGAAAAGCAATATACAATGGAGCAGGAAGAGGAGAACTGTAGGGCTCGCAAGTATGCAATAAGGATTTCTGCATGGAAGTGATAACATAGGTATTTTACACCTCAAGCAGACTTTAAAGAATTTTTCATTTAGTAGATTGCAATTGCTAGAGGTGTGGTAGGAAAGAGAGAAGTAACTGGGAACATGTTTTTCTGGAAATGTAAGGAGGTGGCAGATTTAAAAAAATGGTGTGGAGTACTTTGTCAGAAATGTTGGAAGAGCAAATGACTGTAACTAAGGAAATGGTTCTTTTGAGATGAGCTACAAGATCTGAATTATCTAGACATATTAGGGTATTGCTAAGTTTAATGCTATTCACAGCCAAAAAGGCAGTTACTAGAAAATGAAAATCAAAATCTAAACCAACTATAAATGAAGTACTGAATACTGTAAAGGAGATAATGTAATTTGAGATGGGATCTTTAGAAAAGGGAAGGAGAAAGTTACATAGAAATAAATTAAATTTATGGGAATAATACAGGCAGAATAATGTTCAGAAGGAACAAAATTTAACAGAAGGCAAGATTTGAACAATTTATATAATGTTGCAGTGAATGATAATTATTAAAAGAATAAAACAAACGTATAATGTAAGAAGTTAATGAAAATGTAAACAATTGTTTGTTTTCTTTTCTATGTCATTGTTCAACATTTGAATTTAATAAAGGTGTATAAAAAAGAGATGGATTTTTGTATTACATTATGAACCCATATAATTAAAAGAATCAACCGACTTTAGAGAGTATACAGAACCTAGAAAGGAATTTTACCCAATGAAAGGAATGGATACATTAACCTATGTGGAAATGTTACAGAAATTACAACTTTTTAAATAAAATCTTATTAATGGTCTGTCTAAGACCAACAACACTGCATTAATAGGCCCAGACAATATCTCAGAATGCCTTCTAAATAGCATGAAACATGACCTATCAGAGACTCTGGATTTAGTATTTAACTGTAGCCTCCAAACAGATGTCATGCCTCATGAATGGAGAAAGGCAACAGTCATCCCTCTACACAATGGTGGGTCCTCTACAGATCCTGGAAACTACAGACCCATAAGTCTCACTAGTCTTATATGTAAAGCCATGGAAAGAATTATCCTGGAGATGATCAGTAGAGATATATTAAACCTCCAGACACTGGACCCAACTCAGTCTGGTTTAATCAAGGGCAGATCATACCTACTCAACCTGGTGGACTTTTTTGAGAAGGTCACCAAAGCAATGGATGAGGGCAAAATGGTTCACACTGCCTACCTTGACCTGGCCAAGGCATTTGACACAGTACCCCAGTCGGGCATTGTTGACAAACTCAAGAGGTTAGGTACAAACCCGTATGTCACCTGGTGGATAGCCAAATGGCTCACAGACAGGACCCAGGAAGTTAGAATTGGGAGTCCACCTCTACAAAGAGGCCAGTCACAAGTGGAGTCCCTCGGGGATCAGTCCTTGGACTGCTCCTTTTTGGCATTTACTTCTCAGAAGTCAAGGCCAATGTCAGTGGTCTCTGGCTGACTAAATTTGCAGATGATTGTAAATTAGGAGCTGTCATTGAATCTCACATTGACACAAATGTTCTCTAGGTGGGACTGACACAGACAAACAACTGGTGTCAGAGCCATGGACTAAAACTAAATGCCAAGAAATGCATAATAGTATCCTTTGGGAAGATATCCATCCCTGATAACTATCATATTGACAACACACCCCTTAGAGATGACCCAGCAGTTAGAGACTTAGGAACACACATAGATAGTAATCTAGCCTTTCACCATCACATGTCTACAGTGGTATGGAAATCACTCTATGTTGTGCAACTTATAAACAAAGGTATGGCATCTAAGCCCAGGAAGTCATTGTTCCACTGTATTCGGCATTCATCAGACCTATCACTGAGTGCAATGCCCCCTTTGGAATCTACCAAACCAGGCATATCCAACAATTGGAACGTCCACAGAGGTTCCTCACTAAAAGAATACAGGGCATAAGTAAAATGTCCTATGCAGACTGCCTCAAGGACCTATCCCTGTATTCTGTCCCCTATAGGTTTTTGAGGGGAGATCTATGCCTAATATATAGGGCATCATCAGACCCCATTCTGATGGACCTCCTGCATATCTGCAAAACAAACAGCACAAGAATTACCTGTTCTAAAGACTTAAACCTTGCCTGTGATATAAATAGAACCTGGTGGAGCGATAGGTATGTATCCCAGAGACTACCCCATCTATGGAACAGGCTGCCCATCCATGTGAGTTCCTCACTAACTGAATTCAAGTACAACTTGGACAATTGGATGGGAAACTGGAAATTCATCGCTGGTTTGGCACCTATGTCTCTAATGGACACAGGTAACCTGTAAATGGTTCATCTCCCAGGCCCATGCTTACAATTATCAAGGGTATCAGAACTGGTCAGAGATTTTGGATGCATGGCTAGGCTTAAAAAGACCTTTGTGGTCATTAAACTAGTAAACATCTATGAACCTATATAGGCAAGAGAGGGGGAAATTAATTCAATTTATAAAGCCATAAAGGATGTATACCTGTGTGAATGCCTCAGACTTAAAAAGAGCAGTAGAACTTAACACATCTAGACTAATAAAAACTGTCTCTAAGAGTATGAGCTCTATCAGCTGGTTTGCAGAATGGGTTGATAACTGTTGGAATAAATTACCATTACACATTAAAAACATTCAGTTTTTAGAGGCATTTAAAAAATCTTTAGACATCCATTTTGATAACGGTTGTTATCAGCACTGATGAACTGTTTGGGCCTTTGGCCTGTACTTGTTGTGTATTTGCACATGTACTGCACATGACAGCATACAGATTCCATTCCCCTTTGAAAATAAGTTGGCATCTGCAACACTCCATATAGGTGACATCACAGATTACAACTTTTCAAGTTCTATATAAATACTTGACTGTCATATTTATTATTTATTTATTTATTTATTTAACATTTGGCGGCCACGGTGGTGCAGTGGATAGCATTGTTGCCTCACAGCAAGAGGTTCTCCGGTTCGATCCTCAGCTGGGGTGCCTTCTGTGTGGAGTCTACATGTCCTTCCTGTGGTTGCGTGGGTTTCCACCGGGTGCTCCGGTTTCCTCCCACATCCCAAAGACATGCAGTAGGTGGACCGGACACTCTAAATTGGCCCTAGGTGTGTGTGTGTGCCTTCTGTGGAAGGTTGGGCGCCCCGGCTCGCAACTCGACACTGTAAAACTCCACTGCCAATCATGAGCGGACAGGTGATCCGCTGTAGCAACCCCTAACCTGGAAAAGCCGAAAGAAGAAGAATTTATTTAACATTTGTTTACTAGGAAAGTCCGACCTGGAACAAAGCCAATTTTCAGCAGAGGCCTGCAGCTCCAGATGCATGGCTTTGTAATGTGGGAGGAAACTGGAGCACCTGAAGGACACAGACACGGATGCAGGGAGGACATGCAGACTCCACACAGAAGGCATATCTCCATGTCATCAGGTGGGAAGGGGACAGTGGAGGCTCCCTGTGGAATGTATAACAGATACAACATCTCTAGACAGATTTGTCCTGTTATACATGTCCTCAGTGCATGCCAAAGGCAGGCTTGCACTGTACAATCATGGCACCACCAAAACATTAAACCTGTAGACAACACATTCCAAAACCCTGGTTGTGAGCTGCTTTGCTCCACTCTTTTCCAAGACAGGCAGTCCATAGTGTCATAATGTCTCAATGAAGAGCACTGGACAGACATCCTAATAACAGATATGAGATGTAAATGTATTGTATATATATATATATATATATACACACACACACATATATATATATATATACACACACACACACACACACATATATATATATATATATATATATATATATATATACACACATACATATTTGTGGGCACCGGTTTAAAGTCAAAGGACAACAACTATGATCCTCAGAACACTGAGAATTTAAGTCTAAACAGTGTAGGAATGTACCAGCTCAGTATTTCCCTGCAATTGTAACATGTTTTTGGTAGCACACTATTGCCATGAGTTCAGGGATGCTTAACACTGTAAAAACTCCTCTACAGGACTATCTGGAATGCAGGCACAGTGGCATACCACATAAGGTGTGTTTGTTTACATGCTGTGCATATCGGATTGTCTCATATTAGAAGTGTTACATAACAGTACTTAATGCTTATCTAGCTACTTTTACGGGTTCCACAGTCAAGAGATCTTCTACTGTGGAACAGTGTATGCATGATATCAGATGCTGCAGCATAACATCAAAGAACTAGTTTTGTATTCGTGAGGTGAATGCCTGTGGTACACCTAATGTGTCCCATGATTGCCACTGGATCATCCCTGTAGCAAGGCTAGTGAATGTTATTCATACCTTAGTGTCTACAGGTATCAGAATTCCACACATTTCATGGGATTCCATGTGGGAATGGTACATATCTATAAGTTCCTGTATGGTGTCCGAGTGTCACTAGCCGCATAATAGCATCAGCTATGATAGACATAGTTGTCTCCTTCTGTCATGGACACTGGCTGCAAGAATGGCCACTAACATACACTGTTCAATTAATACTGCTGCGCCTAACGTCTTATTTTAGTTTCTGTTTCTGCTCACCAGAAAATCATGGTATACAAACAAGCTGGTGGACACTGCTCTCAGTGCAATTTTTATGTTTTTCAATTTCTCTGCTACCCTTATTTGAATTTATAATTAGGCTTATTATCATAATATTGCTCATTTCCATATCATTATATGATCATTATCACATGGTACTGACCACACAATTTTGCCAGGTTGTACAACAGTGCCACCTGGATCTCTGAGCTGGTCCCACCCTGTGCCTCACTGCTTACCATGCAGTTTTGCCCACTGAATTGCATTATTCATTTCTAAGGCCTGGCCCAGCTCTGTTATACTTTGTTTACTGTTTGGCACTAGTAGTGTAAAATAGACAGGTAACTTCAATATAAGTTAGTGATTTGTCAAGAAATGAGACAGAGATAAGCCTATAAAATTCAAGAATGGATAAGCAGATACCAGAATATTTGCAGTAATTACACTTCAGGACCTGGCAAGATGCAAATGTTGCTGTACTATATGTGCATGTGCAACTGGTATGGAAAATAACTGCAACAAATGAACATGTTTAGTTCTGCCCTCCTGAGTGTCTGGTATCTTAAATATATCATAGAGTGTGACATGGTGCTGGAATGGGTTTCCCTTAAATACGAGTTGAAACAAAATGTCAGCAGTGCTATAAAGAAACTAACAAACTTTCAGACTTATGAAAAACTGTGCAACAGTGAAAACAAAAGCTTTGTCAATGATGTTACTGACATTTTGACATGGTATTGACTCAGACAAGTTAGCAACCAATTAAAAGGAATGTAATGAAAAACAATGACAAAATTCAGTCTTCCACAGCCATTTGACTGTACCCAACCATCAGCATGGTCAGTATAGAAGCAAATGTCTGCATATTATAGAAGAGCAATAAGGTTGGACAAGAAAGGCTTTCAGGTTCAGGCAAAAAAAAGTATGATAGGCAGATGTTGAACCATTTTTTGCTGCATTCTTGTTTGCTGAGGGTTATCCTTAACATCTGAAGCAGTAATATCAAAAGCAGAATAACACTCTGTGCCAAAGAGAAATGCAATTCATGAAGGAGTATGCTTCCAAATATGTGTTCAAAAGGGTTGAGTCTGTAGAAGCATTTGTGAGACATTTGTACAAATTGTCAGAATATTGTGAATCTGGTGGCACCAAAGATGAAGAAATGGGCATAGCAGACCACAAAATTTCACAAATGTTTCTGTTGGAGCCAAATGCAACGTTACAGAAAGCTATACAAATTGGAAAATAAAAGCACATATTCTTGTAGAAAATGTCAGCAATGTAGATGTCAATGCCCAAGTGAATGTATTATACACAAGGCAAATGGAAAAGCATATAAGTTCAAGCATTATGAAAACTTTACTACTGAATGCATGTACTTTAAAACCTGTTACACATTCTATACCTTTTTGTCACTGAGATCATGTGATGCAATTTAAAGTTCTGATTACAGTGGTGGTATTTTTAAATGTCTGGGAAAGCATCTGTTGACATAAAAGCACCTTTGTGTTTTAGACCTGTACCTATTGCTTGTTTGATTTGTTTTGGTTAAGTGACTTACTCTGTCACACAATAGGCAAATGAAGGCTGGAGGAATCAAACCACAGACCACAGACACCTGGTATTTTAATAGCGCATACTATTAATTCTCTAATTTAACTAACAGTTGATGGTTGTAGTGTAGCTGTCTCAAACCAAAACTAAATGCAGCCAAAATGCATTGATGTTTAGTGGATTATGGAAATAAAATAAATATTGTGACAGCAATATTCAAGACTTGCAAAAAATAGTCAATCAAGAAATGTAAGGCAATCTGAAAATTTAGGCTAATTACAGATTTTTTTCATTGATCTGTTCAGTATAACTACTGGTCTGCTATGGGTGCAGTACAGTAAAGGCTCCTCCTCCCATTTGGCTGTCTTGAACCATCATTAGGTAATAAAAATACAGAGCAGAATGAAAAGCAGCTTCCAATTTCGTTATAATAATAGAGTGCAGCCTTTTGAAACCATTTATTGCTAGTAGGAATACATGCTGTCAATATGAACAAAAGTAGGGGTATTAGACAAAAACTGCTTTCCCAAAGAAAGTTTATTGACAGCTGGATCACAAGCCCCTTACCCTTTAGCTATAAAGCCACAGCCAACTTTAGGTACCAGTGAACCCTGTGGTTGCTGGGGCCCCCCTGTTATCTTATTGTGGCATTTTGTAACATGCTTGTCAAACCAACAAACACTAGTAAATGATCTTGTATAATTAATAAACCAGGTAAGTAATAATAACTCTTATTTATATCTGCTTTGAAATTCAAAGAGATCTCTGCTTAAAATAAGGGTTTTGTCAAGTAAAGGACTTTGCAATTTCATTAAATATTTTACCACTAACGTAGTGCCCTTGATTTAGTTAAATCTTGCTGGTGGACATTCTCGCCACTGAAACTAACATCATAGCCATCTTTATGCACCTGTAATAATGGCTGCAGAGGACCCCCTTAACCATCCTTGACTGTATGGGGGCCCCACAAAAGCTGCTTCTGATTGGGGGAAAAGAAGGAGAAAAAATAGTATGAACTTTCTGATTATGCAGTTTATCCAAAACAAAATTGTTATATGACTCTGTTAGGATAAAGCCAGTAATCATTGAATGAACCTGAGCAAGGTAAGTGCTAGAGATCAGCAGCCCAGAGTAAACAATCTCAGTACTTACCTTGGATTTTAAGAAAAACTGATGCTTTCGATGTTCAGGGGTGGTTTTCTCTTTCAGACAGTATTATAAATACTATCAGAACACCGGGTCTATATTAAATGCTCAAAGAGGCGTTCCATCAAACACCTCTTCATCGACACATAATCAGTGACCTCACTAAACTGTGAATGTTCAAAACAGCGATTTCTTTCCCTTGGAAAGAAATCGCTTGCACTAAAAACATACACACAATTTCAAACATAAAGTGGGGGAGCCTTGCCCCCACACCCTCCAACATGGAGACACCACCCTAACTAAATATACCAACTCTGAGATTGCACTACAGTGGGGTAAAGGGTAATGTCATGGCTCAGGCCAAGCAATTTTTTTTCCTCCGGAAAAAAAAATTGCTGACATGAGCCTTCATTATTTTCGGATTTCGGTCTATGTCACTGAAATGGCATTCACTGTAATGCAGTTTCACTGATCTCATATAGACTCCAGAACACCAAACACTATAACTCTCTATGTTCTTTGCTCAAGAATTCTGAGCAAAGCCATACATAATATCAGAATAAAGGCTCAAAATCAGGAACATTTTTTAAATATTATTCTAATTTCCTTAAAAGGCTAACAGAGTAACACATTTTGCATTAACATGCATTTTTTTTAGACAATAAGAAATATGAAACTATGATGTCTAGATTTATTGACTGACTATAATCCTGAACAATTTACCAGCAAATCAATTTTTTTATGAGGGACAGAGTAAAACTTATGAGGCAAAATCAGGGACATTATGTGAAGTCAGGAACAGTGACAGGTATACATTTCTCCTCAATCAGGTAATAAAAGTGACTTACTCTTGCTGTTGTTTGATAACTGCTGAACAACAGTCACTGCTCTGTTGGGGCAGTACAAGTGCTGCACAGTGTTTTGCTGTTTGCTAAAATATTTGCAAAACTATGGTGTGTGTGTGTGTGTGTGTTTGTTGCACTTTAAGAGTAACAAGCTGGCTATAATTTATTTCCCTTTCTAACACAAACATCATCGGAATTAACATTACACTTGTGTGTGTGTGTGTGTGTGTGTGTGTGTGTGGTGGGGGGGTGGGGGGGCAGTGTATTTAAGAGTAACAAGCTGGCCATATTTCTTTCACTTACAATTACAAACATAGACCTTACACATGATAGGTGGCTATCTTTGGTGATGTGACAGGAAGAGGATGTGTGTGCAAAAGCAACTGCACATTCCACTGTGACCGTATGAGTAACTGCCATTTCACAGTGCTTTGCTCAGGTTCAGTTCTTCTGTATTTTTTTATGCGGAGACTACATGTCTGTGTGTGCTTCTATTTGCGAACTGTGGTTAACCCCAGCACCTCAAGAATATGCATTGTGTGTGTATCACTGTGCATGTAAAAAATATCACTGTTTTTTTTATCTGTGCACACACACAATAATGCCTGTCAGTCACGTAACATTTCTGTGTAGCAGTTAAAAAATGCAGTTAACAAGCAATTATGTTTCCAACATTGGGCATAAAATACATCACAGAACATTCTGACACTTACAGTTTTTAGGAGTTTGGTGCCCCCCCCCATACCCTATAATGTATAAATGGATTTTGACATGGAGTTAGTTATAGCCTCTACGTTCAACCCATTCTAAAACTAGCCCTGCTCAGATGCATGGCCAGAAGGTTACTGAAGGTTGTGGTGGTGGTGGTGGTGGTGGTGGGGGAGGGGGGGGGGCTAGGGACTCTTTAATTCTAATCACAATCAAACATTAGAGGTATGCACTGGAGGCCATTATAACTTCTGTTTGGGAAGGGGACAGTGTAGTCATTGTTTCTTTTATTTTTCCTCACAGATTTCAGAGGTGTACAAAGATTACTATAGATTGTTTAAGGACAGGGGTACTGTCTATTAGCAAAAAAGTGGAATTCATAGGATCTTAAGATCATAGGAGGTTACTAGGCTATCGACCCAGAGGTCATTTCAAGCCTAGCCATTTCATCCCAATTAATCCCAAAGATACTCTAGTCAATATACAGGATTGTATTTAGTAATGACTGCTTATGTCCAGGAAGGTTGTGGGCATGATCCCCGGTAAGACATTACTGTAGTCATTATTATTTTCCACTTTTGTCACAATCTCATACCAGGCACATATACCAGTGGTTCCCTTTGGGGGAATGGGTTGAGGAGTGACGAGGCATGCAATGTATATACATGACAGCAGTCACTTGAAATGCAAACCTCTTACTTTCATTCCAATCTAACATCAGAGGGATGCAGTGACTGTCTTTTTTGTGGGGTAAGGAGGCAGTCAGTATTCCCAAGGAGGATCTGTGTATCCTTACAACAACTGTATTGTTAGTCTACTGTGAGCTAGTATTTCATCTTCTTTAAACATGAAGCCTTGGGTACAACTTATGTCTTCCTTGAAAGAAAAACAATAAGACTGAAATTCTTTTCTTACTCGTGATTTTTGTTAAGACCACCATCGGATTAAACAATTGGGAAAATGCTCTAAAATGCATCCCAGAGGATCTATAATCTTATTGCTTCTGGCAGCCCCCAGCTAAATTGAATTATTTCCTAAACAATTGTTACTGTGCTATCTCGGTCAATACAGGTGTGTTGAGAGGATGCAAAGAAAGCGACAGCTAAACACCAGCAATGGATTTCTTTCCTAAATCATAGTTTCCATTCAAGCTATCACTGGATGAAAAGGTTGTGTAAAAAGAAAGAAAAAATTAAAATGCATTTCTGACCATACAGAAAATCATGGCTTCTTGAAAAAGCTGAAGAGTAAGGCAAAATGTGTGAAAAGGAGAATAAAGTTAATGTGCATGGTTTGGAAACCCCAAGAAGTGTGTGTGAGGGGTGGGGGTGGTAGAGGTGAGCACTGAAGCCTGCAGGATGTGTGCATGTGTGGGTGGTGGACAGTAGGCAGTGCTTAGGGCACCATTTTACATAAGCCCAGTCCTGTACATAGAGTTGTAATGTATCAATGTTGCAACTAAATTTCAGTAATTGTGAATGTCCCTGTGTGAGATGAGCAACATAATGTTGTACACGGGCCTCTTATAATGTAAGAGCACTGCAGCTGCAGTTCAGTATGTACATACTACCTCTAAAACTCTGCAACATGGACTAATGGGTTGCTCAGGAGAGGTAGCAGTGACAGGGTGACACTTAGACTGGAAGCATCTAGGGGACCCCAGCTTGATATTTGCTGAAGGCCCCCAAAGTGCTACAATCGGCCACAAGCTAAAACTCCCTTAAATATCATATGCAAAGTCTTTTTACCGTTTCCTTTTAGTATAATTCTGCCCTCATCATATAAACTGAGCTTTCCGATTCTAAAATGTGTAGTTTCTACTTTAGTTACTTCAATGGACCTATATTTAGACTTGTGTTTCTGGTTTCTGTGTGCTGAGTAACTGCTCTGTTACTTCCTGACTTCATGTCATCCAGACCCACCTTCTGATAATGCAGTACTGGGAAGAAACAGTAGTAAATGTTTTCTACAGTCTGCAGCAGATTTTATTACAAAGTAACCAGAATGCAGCACAAATAGACACTCTGTCAGACAATAAATAAAAAAAAAATAAATGCAGCTATATTCAAGCAGAAGTAACAAAATTAAGACTGAACGGATAAGATTCTTAGTAAGGTGCATAGTGCTTAGCAAACAGTGTAATAAAACAGATGTAAAATTGTAATAAATAATTGTCTACCAATGAAGTGATCACTTTTAGGAAGAAAACTACAGATGTGTGAGTCACCTCAGTGACAGCCATACTGCATAGCGAGTTTGTATGTTAAACTGCCAAGAGAGTAGTGCTGAAAAGAAAATTTAAATAATTTGAGCATCTGTGAAGATGAAGATGCAGTGATTATTCTATAGTAGCAGAGAAACTTCTCTAGAACCAAAGCTGCACAAACCAAAGCACTAACCAAACCAAAATGCAGAAATGACCGCAACCCCCCCCCCCCGACATGTTTTATAGTATTATTTATGGTGAATGCATTTAGCTGTGTAAAGAAGTATACGTTTTTATATTACTTGTTTAAGCATGAATGAATATGTATAAAAAGCAACACAGTGGCAATGTTATTTTAAGATTGATTGACTGAATACATACATGGGTTGTCCAAGAGTTTGAATGTCATTATTAATGAATGATCCAGTATAAAAAGAAAAGATGTAACTGTTAGCCTTATTCTGTTGAAATCTGTTGCTAATTCAGATGAAACCACTTAATAAAAGGTTGAAAGAGTCAGGGCTTGTGGTTATTTCTACATTTTGATTTAGTTGATTGTTCCACAGTAGACACATTTGCTACAGTGCAACATCTGTGTCAAGTACAACACACTTTACTAGGAATTTATTTGTAGTGCACAGAGTGCCACAGCTATGCTCCAAAATAGATAAAAAAAGATAAACTTGTTAAGAGCTTATTGGGGTGGTTGACAAATGTATTTATTTATTTGACATTTGTTGATCGGGAATGTCTGACTGAGCTTTCACCCTTTTTCAGCAGAGGCCCCGGGAGAAAAGCTCCACAAAGTATTACATACACCATAAAAATGTTTACAAACAATACAGTATACATGAGGTAATATAAACATGCATTATAATACTTGGATTCCCACTTGTAGCATGAGAGTTTAAAGGTGTTATTTACAAAAAGGGCAATAAAACAACATCTAAAATTATTCATATATATTCAATACATAAGGACTTCACCGTATAGAGAGGAAGTAATGACAATTAACTCAGAGTTTAAGACGAGTACGGAAGTACTGCATATCAAATCTTAATTCTTACAGGCAGCAGTGTGTACATCACTAATGAGAAGCAGAGGGGAAGTTGATAGAGAGAGACTGTGATAGAAAAAGTAAAGCATCAAGAGAAAAAAGGGGCGTGGCTATGGGTAAAAGAGGGACAATTAGAGATTTTTTTTTTAATTTGTAAATAAGAGAGGAGAGTAGTAGTAGTGGTTAGAATCAAGTGAAATCTGAGAAAGGGGAGTAAGCTAAGCGGGAAGAGAAGGGAGGGAGGTAAATATGAGTAGTGGAGAAATTAAGTGAAAAATGTATTAGGAGTTAGAGTTCTGTAGCAAGAATTACATATGAATTGAGAAGGGGATGTATGCAAAGAGAATCAGGTGATTAAGTTCACAGTGGTTGTGTACAGGAGCAAGTCCAGGTATTTGTAAAGTGGACTTTTAGGGAGAGTTTAAATGGGTGGGGCTGTGTAATAGATCTGATTAACACTTATAACCAAATGCTTATTAATTGCACCTAAGTGCTGCTAAGATCAGATTTCATTCTAGAGACTATTGCCTGTGCCAACCAGAATAAACAGCGGCAGAAGGTTAAAAGCTTTTAAGATTTGTTAGAACTTCATTTTGCCACACTTATAAACACAGCGTGTGTTATACTGAAGTGTCTAACAGCTTTTAAAGTCATTAATTGTACACAGGAGGACATGATTTTGCCTGCTGTCTCTGATATGGCAGAAAGTCCCTAATTTTGCTTCATATGTTTGCCCTGTCCCTCATAAAAGCTTTGAATTTGTGGTAAATCACTGAGGATTACAACATCATCATCATCCCCCCTTTTTCCCATTTTTTCTACATGGGGTCGGGGTATCGTGTTAACTGTTGCCAACTCTCTCGATTCAGTGCCACACTCCTGCCTTCTTCAACACTCATGCCTGATTGTCACAGATCTTCTTTCACACAATCCATCCACCTCTTTGCTGGACGTCCTTGCTTCCTTTTACCTTCTTCCTGTCCGTCCCAAATCTTCCTCACCAGATCATCTTCTGCCTTTCTACACATGTGCCCAAACCACCGTAATCTGTTCTCTTTGATCTTTTCTGCAATTGGAGCTACTTTGGCTTCTGCTCTTATGTCCTCATTTCTTCGTTTGTCCCACACTGTGCATCCTACCACCTTTCTCAAGCACTTCATTTCCATCACCTCTAGCTTCTTCAACTGTTCTGCCTTTACTGCCCAGGTTTCTGTACCATGCAGTAGTACTGGTCGCACCACTGTCTTGTACACCTTGCTTTTCAGTTTTTTTGGCATTCTTCTGTCATAGACTACACCTGATGCTATATGCCATTTGGCTGCAGCCCCTCCAATTCTAGCTTTGACCTCTTCATTCAGACTACCCTTCTCTTCAACCACCCCTCCCAGATGCTTGAAGCTGTTTACCTGTTCCACTATCTTCCCTTCTGTGTCTATTCTCAGCTTCTTCTGATCTCCCCAATTTGCTGCCATTACCACCATCTTATCTGTGCTTAGTTTCATCCCATGTGCCTTCAGATTTGCATTCCATTCGCCTATCCTTTGCTGAAGTTCTAGCTCAGAGTCTGCCTGTACTGCCACATTGTCTGCATACAGCAGCTTTGTTGATCTGTCCCCTCCAACCTGTTTGCTAATGTAGTCCATCAACAGTATGAACAGCAGTGGGCTCAGAGCTGAACCCTGATGTACACCCACTCCCACTGGGAACCCCTCACACTGTTCGTACTTGAGTCACTGGGTCCTTGTACATAGCCTGCACTAATTCTACCAATATTTCCGGGACTTCAAACCACCACAGTACTGCCCAGGTTAGCTTTCTTGTGACCTTGTCATATGCTTTTTCCACGTCTAGGAATGCCCAGTTGGACTCTCTCCTCATTTCTAGCTTCTTCTCAAGTATCTGTCTCAATGCAAACATTGGATCAGTTGTGCTGCATCCTGATCGGAACCCGAACTGATCATCTCTCATCATACATTCTACTACTCTGTCTATCCGTTTATCAATCACTCTTGCCAGAACTTTCATGCAGTGTGGTAGGAATTTGATCCCTCTGTACTACCCATATTTGTGGATGTCCCCTTTGGTCTTGTACACTGGCATAAGTATGCTTATTCTCCAGTCATCTGGGATACGCCTTTCTCTCCACACTGCTATTAGTAACCTCAGGAGCCATTTCTCCCCTATCTCACCCAGCATTTTTATCATACCTGGTGTCACCTCATCTGAGCCTGCTGCTTTCCCTGACTTCATCTTCCTTAGTGCTGTTGTTACTTCTTCTAAGATGGGCTCCTCTTCTTCTCTAATTGTAGGCTGTTTCGGGGGCAGTACAGCTTCTGTGGGGTTTTCTTCATTCAGAAGCTGTTGGAAATACCACTTCCATCTGCCTTTGATGTCCTGTGGACTGGTAAGCAGGTTGTTGCTGGCATCCCTTATGAAGGGTGTCTGACTATCTCTTTATCTTTCTGTCTTTGCCTTGCAACCTGATATAGTTTCTTTGTGCCCCTTACTGAGTCACTTTCCAGAAGTTGGTAGAGTGCCTCCGATGCCCTATTCTTTGCTATCACAACTTCTTTCTTAGCTTCTTTGTTAGCCAACCAGTAGTCCTTCCTAGCCTGGTCAGAATTAGCCAACCAGTAGGCCTTTCTAGCCTGGTCAGTCTTTTCTATCTCCCATTTCTTCCTGCACTCCTTCTTTCTTTTGATGACTTTCTGGACTTCTGCATTCCACCACCAGCTTTCCTTATGTACCTTATTTCCATACCTGGCTTGGCCACATATCTTTTCTGTAGTCCTAACACATGCTGTTTTTAGGCGCTGCCACTCCTCTTCAACTCCACCTATTTCCTCTTCTACTTGGGGTGCTAGAGCCCTGAGTAATTCCTTGAACTGCTGTACTTTCTCTCCAGTCAACTTCCAGGTCTTCAGCCTGGTCTCTGTTGACCTTAGTCCCTTCTCTGATCACTGCTTGCAGCTGATTGTGGCAATTAATGGTTTATGCTGTGGGCTGACTGTTTCACTGGGGATGACTTTGCAATCATAGATTCTACCCCAGTGCCTTTTCCTTACTAGGAGGAAGTCTATCTGAGTTGCATGTTGGCTACTCTTGTATGTGACCTTTTGTATGTGACCTTGGCATGTTGGCTACTCTTGTATGTGACCTTGTGACTGTCTCTCTTTCTGAACCATGTGTTGACTACTATCAAGCCATTTGTGGCTTTTCCTTCTTTATTCCTGTTACCTCACCCATATGGACCCAAGCAGTTATCATATCCTCTTCTGTCTGTCATGATATGTGCATTCAAGTCACCCATTATCAACACCAATTCATGTTGTCCTGCTTTATCTAGTAAGTACTGCAACTGCTGTCTGAATGCATTTTTTCCTCACTATCACAACCCTGCTGTGGGGCATATGTTGATATTATGAATACTGCCCTATCATTACACTGGAGTCTGATTGCCATGAGTCTGTCATTAATTCTGATGATATCCCTCACTGCCTTCTGAAGCCTCTATCTCACCACAGTTGCTACACCATTTCTAGCCTGTCCCCTACCTGAGTAGTAGAGTCTGGATCCCAAGCCAAGTGGCTTTGCTGAACTGCCCTTCCATCTCTTCTCTTGGATACATAGGATGTCCAGCCTCCTATGTATCATCATGTCATCCACTTCCAAGCTGTGTCCTGTCAGTGAACCTACATTAAGCGTAACAATTCTCAGTTCATGTTTGGCAGGTTGGTTGGTTTTACATCCAGCTTTTGCTCAACAGAACTATCCCAGGTAACCCAGGCTGGGCATCTAGACACTGGCCAGCCAGTAGCTTATTGGCCCAGGGCTGCTGGGATTTAGGGGAGGCACACACTGGCCAATAGGGGCACATATACCCTTCCCACCATTAGCAAGGGTCCCTGGTGTGGGTGAGAGTAGGCTGGGTCCTCAACCCACTTATCACCATTAACTACCCCATGCCCATTTTGGCAACATTAGTCAACATGCCCGAATCACCTAGAGAAATATTTTACACCATTGAGTGCCTAGCCCTGCCACAGCACGCAGTCTGTGATCCGTGTTCTATCTTTCAAAAATCACTGACAATTACAATCAGTCAATAATGCCAGACGGAGTTTCATACTTCTTATTGTTCAGAATATGCACATTGATCCAAAACCTGCTATTCTATTAATTTTAAGTGAATTAGAGCAATATTAAAAAAAAACTGTCCCTGATTTGATCTTTTGTCCCTCCATTATTGTTGGATTTGTGCAGAATTCTTAGAGAGACATGCTGCTGTCTTTTCAGCAGTGCTAAGTACAATACCAGTTTATATGAACTATCAGAATATTAAAAATAAGAGACAGGACTGCCATAGGCATTGCAGACCACAAAATTTCACAATCATTGCAGTTGGAGCCAACTTTAACATTACATAAGGAGCTATACAAATTGGAAAATAAAGGCACATATTCTTATAGAAAATGTCAGCAATGTTTATGCCCAGGTGAATATATTACACATAAGGCAAATGGGAAAACGTATAGGGTTAATCATTATGAAGACTTAATATGCTGAGAGCAGATGTAAAGAGCTGAGTTGAATTATTAGGGACTGAAGTCACAAAATAATGAATTACATATGAGTTTCACACTTCATATTCTTCAGAAACGTGCATGCAACACAAAGCCTGTTATTCTAGCAACTTTCTAATTTTATAAAAGCAAAATTTAAAATTTGTTCCTATTTTGGGGCCTTTGTCCCCCCATTACATTAAGAAGTATAACAGACTTTGTTTTAACAGACACTGAATTTGTAGTAGTGGGTAGTTTACTTTAGGTGTGTTGGAAGAGGTTGCCACAGTGAGCAATGGAAGAAAGCCATGTTTAGTACAGTGGAAGCAAGCTTTAGGAGTCATTTGTGACTAGTGTCTTAGGTTTCAGTAAAAGTGTTTTCCATGTAGTTTGTCTGACAAAGGTGAGAAAGTTTTGATATTTAGAAAAGTGTAGATATCCTTTACTTACTGATTTGTTGCCTGAGTGACTAATCATGTTGCAATCTACATCACTTTGTACTGAAATCTCCTGCAAAGTATAGAAATCATTCCTCCCCACTATTACATCATCAGAAGGTGGGGCCAGAAGACACAGATTGTAGAAGTAATTGAGCAGCAATGCAGCATACAAAAAATACAAGCACTTTTATTAAATTTAATAAATATAGTTCCACTGAAGTAACCAAAATAAAAATGCATATTTTATTATCAGAAAGACCATTTTACATAATGAGAGGATGCAAACAGGAAAAAAGAAATGACAGAGAAAAACCTGTGCATATGATTTTAAAAAAATGCTAGCTTCTATTGTGTTACTCTCCTACTTTGGACACAATAGAAGAGTCTTCATCGTGGGTTCTGTTCAAGGCAAGCAGCTTTATTTTATATAGACGCTTCTTGATAGAAGTTAACTGACTTACTTATATGCAAACTAACTGCAGGATTCATACATGCTTATTCTCTGGCTGCTCTCTCAAAATGGCACTAGGTATGGTACGTGCTCAGTCTTTATACAGGTACATTACATCTTTAACATGCTTCTTAAAGATACAGCACACACAGCATGTGCACTCTGATTTACACCCTCCCTCTTGAAAAACAAAGCATGCAATGTTATGAATCTGTTTGGCATGCAGATATCACATACAGTTTTATATTGTATACATGCTCCTAATATTGTATACATGCTTGTATACTTTCTCTCTTAGTTTTCACTCAGTCTTACCGATATAAAAACCCACACAAGACTGGCATGAGGCAAGGTAAACAACCCTAGTGGAATTACAATTGTATCTTGCTTTATCCATAAGGTTGTTCTCTAAAATGCTAAACCGATTCCCTGTTTGCATAAACCTACAATAAGCGCAGGCTTCACATTTATACATACCAGGGGCACGTACTAATCTTGGTGGTTGTGATTCTAAAAAGCCCTTCAAATTTTTGCCCCTCTTATACACCATACTTGGCACCTGTCCCAATTTTCCAAACTGTTCATCTACTAGAAAAATACTCCAGCTTTTCTGCAGAATCCATTGAATGCACTCAGCATCTGCATTAAACATAGTTATAAATGCGTGCTGATAATCGGAAGGCAGGGAATTCTCCCTTCCTGTGAGTTGCCCTTGGTCATCTACACCTCGCGTTGGGTCGTCAGTCCCTAAAATACAATATTAGGAAAGCTAAGATGGAGAATGCATTGGCCAGGCATGTGACCCACCATCCTGGTCATTTTTTCACATTTAGAGTAATTGACCAAGTGGACTTTGACATCAGGGCAGCCCATTGGGACTAAAACTTGAAGAAAAGAAATTGATCTGGCAGCTAAGGACTGGGGCATATTTGAGGCCAGGGTTAAATGATGTATGCTTTTTGGCATGTGTTTTGAAATTAAAGAGCCTCAAAAGATGAAATAATGTCACTATTAGGATGGATTAGTGTTTATATATACCTTATATATATATTTTTTAATTTATTTGTGGTTTATTTTTTGTATTTTTTGTACTTATATTTAATCAAATATATTTTTATAGCAATATTTAGGAATATATACACAAATGTAGAAATATATATATATATATATATATATGTATATATTGGAACATGTATGTTTAATACTTAGTTCTATAATGTTTGAACCAATACTGCTTATATTTTTCAGGGGGTGATGCAATGAGATTAGTGTAATCATGCGATGTGTGTTAGATCATGTGAATATGAAATGCCTTTTTAAACTGTTTCCAACATTCAATTAATTGTCTGAGGAAGTTAAGTGTATTGGAACTTGACAAAAGCGCTAACAATATTTTATAAGAAACTACCGGTGTCAGATTTTTTTTGTTATTTTGAATAGATATGGAACTGTGTCAGGTCAATTGTGGTACAACTGAGCTACTTTCTTCCACTGTTGGGAAGTTGGAGGAGCAGAAAAAAACACCACATGCAAAAGCAGTAGAAACCGATCAAAAAAACCCAAACACACACAGAAACTGGAGTAAATAGTCACTATCCAAGTTGGAGGAGCAACAGAACAGGGTATTAATAGGTCTAATGCCAGTGACTCGCAGTGTCACTACCTTAGGACTGTATCCCATTAACAAGGCTATTTGATAAGGATACTGTTCACTAGGGCCATAAGCTTTTCCATAATGTTGAGTTGCATGCATGGTAGAACTGTGTAACTTATACCAGCCAATTATGCTGGGTAGTTCATTAATTAAAATATTTGTCTGACAGCATGGAAGATTAAGGCTACAAATTGCTAAAGAGCTGCTTCTTGTAGTCCAGGGTTTGATTATCTCAGCCTCTATTTGCCTGCTGTAAAATAAGCAAGACACTTAACCGGACAGTGCTCTGGGACAATTGGAACACTGGGCTAGGTTTCTCGATGATCGTTTGGCCTACATGCTTATTAATTATGTATGTGAGTCTGCTCAGTCTAGCTGATTTCTTTGAAAAGTTTACTGAAGGCCTGAATGAGGATCTGTTCATTCAAAGTGCTTACCTGGATCTGACAAAGGCTTTTCACACCATTCCTCATGTAGGTACAATCAACAAGTTCACACTGATAAATATTAACCCCTGTATTAACCATTAGATAGCTGAATAGCTCATGTAGCCTATAATGTTTATAAAGTCAGACAAATAAATGTTCATAGTTCATAGGTAGGTACTAGGCTATTGGCCCTAGGGCCTATATAAGCCTAGCCAAAAATGTACCCTGGCTTTCGCCACCCAAGAAAATTATTTTCCTGTGCCCCTGTTGAGCAGAGCCACAGAAGTGATCCCTGGGGTGAATTTCCTATTTCCCATCCAATCATCAAGATTTTTCTTGGAGTGCTAATAAGGAGCTCTGTTTGACATAGATAGGTAGTCTGTTCCAGAGTATGGGAAGTTGCTGGGACTAGAATCTATCCCTCCAGCATGTTCTGTTTATTGTGGTGACAAGGTTTAGGTCCCTAGAGCGTGTAGCTCGGAGGGATTGGGATTTCTTTAAGTGGAGCATGTCCATCAGCTCTGGGTTTGACATAGCTTTGTATGTTGGGCAGAGATCGCCTCTGAGTAGGCAATATGCGACGGAGTAAAGCTGGAGTTTTTTGAGACAGTCTGTGTAGGGCATCTGTTTGAGGCCAGTAATCCTCTGTGAGGTATTTCTGTGGCCTTTCCAGTTGTTGTAGATGTCTTGTGAGGTATATACCAAAAGGGGCATTGTACTCTATAATGGGTCTAATGAGTGATGAGTAGAGGGGAACAATGACCTCTTTTTTTCTGGATGAGAAACCTTTTGTGATGAGGTGAGCCACATAGAAGGATTTCCTGACCACTGTGGCAATGTGATTATCAAAGGAGAGACTACTGTCCACCTGTGTCCCAAGGTCTCTTATCACATTTTTTGCATTAAGTAGACTACCAGCTATGTGGTAGTTCATGGATACAGAGTTTTTACCAAAGGGGATGACAATACACTTTTTGGCATTGAGCTTCAGGCCATGGCTTTGACATCAGGCATCTGTCTCAGTAAGGCCCTTTTGTAGTATGTCCACATCTTTAGGAGTTTCGATCATGGCTCCTAGTTTGCAGTCATCTGCAAACTTTGTTAACCAAAGACCTTTTGTGTTAGCCTGTACTTCAGCGAAGTAGATATCAAACAGGAGAGGACCCAGGACTGAACCCTGTGGTACTCCACTTGTCACTGGTCTGAAGTTGGATTTGGAGTCTGCTACTTTCACAGTGTGCGTTCTATCCGTGAGCCAGTTGGCAACCCATCTTGTGAAATAGGGATTTATACCTAGTTTAGTAAGCTTATCTGTAATTCCAGAGTGCGGGATGGTGTCAAAAGCCTTGGCGAGATCTAGATAAGCTGTGTGAATCACCTTACCCTCATCTATGGCTTTGGTGACTGCTTCAAAGAAGTCAATCAGGTTTAGGAGACATGATCTGCCTTTTACAAATCCGAACTGGGTAGGGTCCTGAGTTTGGAGATTACCAATGTCTTTGTTTATGAGTTCCATGATGATACGTTCCATGGCCTTGCAGACCAGGCTCGTCAGGCTAATGGGGTGGTAGTTCCCAGGGTCCATCATGGCTCCCCCTTTGTGGCGTGGGATAACCGTCATGGTGCGCCATTCAGTGGGCACAAAGCCTGAGTTGAGGCTATGATTGAACATGGTACTTAGGTAGGGTGCCAGTTCATTCTGTAGTTTGTGTAGAATGCAGCCTGGGATATTGTCAGGTCCCATGGATGCTGTGTTTTTCGCTTTGGAGAGTGTGTTTTTTACCTGTGCAGCCATGATTACAGGAACTTTGCATTCTTCCGGTATAGAGATGGGCCCTCTAGGGGGTGAGAGGGGGGTAAAGTTAGCACTGAACCTATCTGCCAGGTTGTTGGCAATATCAGTTGGTTCTGTATATTTAGTGCCATTGTGCTGTAACTCAGAGCAGATCTGAGTGTTGCCATTGAGATTCTTGACATAGCTATAGAATGCTTTGTGGTTGTCTTTAGAGTCAGTGGCAATTTTGTTTTCGTAACTAGCTTTGGAGGATTTTATGAGGGATCTCAGCTTCTTACTGAGGCTGACCAGGAAGTTCCTCCAGTCATGAGATTTTACTCTTTGCAACAGTTTCTTTCTTCTGTTGTAGAGTTTGTTTAAGGCAGAGGACCACCAGACTGGCTTCCTTTTTTTGGAGGATAGCATCTTGGTTCTATTAGGGATAGCATGATTCATGCACTTGTGTAAGTGCTTATAAAGTGCATTTGTGTAGGATTCAGCAGTTGTACCTCTATTGTTCGTCTGCATGGGTGTCATGAAGTTTGCCCCTTCTGTCTTAAGAAGTGTGAAGTTGGCTTTAGAGAAGTTTTTTACAGTGGTTTCCCTAATTGCGGATGGGGGCAGGATGTGGATGTCTAGAGTGATTAGCTTGTGGTCGGATCTGACCAACGAGAAATTGACCTCTGGTGTGGAACACTGGTTGCCCATATTGGTAATGACCACGTCTAGGATATTGCTGCCCCTGGTGGGGGTGTGAATAAGTTGATCCAAGGCGTTGGAATTTATGAATTCCAGAAAACGTTGAGCAAAAGAGTTTGTACATGTGTAGTTTTCCCAGTTAATGGTGGGGTAGTTGAAATCGCCCATTATTAGGGTGTTGGGTTGTACCCTAATACTTTCCAGTGTATCAAGAAATGAGGATTGGGAATCCTGGGACATGGTGGGCGGTCTGTAGCAAGCTACAGTTTGGATTGCGGTCTTGCCCAGAGTTAGTTGCACTTGAATATCCTCGGATACATTATGCTGTGCAACTAGCCTGGAGGTGTGGATATCCTTAATGAATATGGACACGCCTCCACCTTTAGTGCTTCATTCTGGGTTAGGTGGCTGAAAGGTGTGGTATGAATTATGGCCTGGTAATGCAGGGGTGTTCTCTAGAGCTTTGAACCAGGTCTCTGTCACTGCACAGATGTCAATGTTCTCCATTTTAAGGAGTGCCTCGAGTGAGTGCATTTTGAGGTTTAGACTTCTAGCATTGAGTAGCATTACCATCAGATTTTCCTTGCTTGTACCTGTTACTGTGGTGAATTTGTCATTTGAACCTTGCCTAAAAAAGGCACTATAGGGGTGACGAGCCTTAGTCAGTATCCAGAATCCCAAGGGCGACAGGTGCAGGCCATCTCTGGCAAAGCATCGTGGTCTGTCGATCATGTCATCCCAGGCAGACAAATACTGGATCCCCTTAGAATGACACCAGAAGCTTAGCCAATTGTTAAAGTCAGTCATTTTGTCCTTGTACTGAGGTATCATTCTTGGTGATGGCAGGATGCTACTCAGGGCTAGGGTCATACCTGCCTGGGCTACAAGATCAGAGAGCTCCTCCATGTCTCTTTTCATGTAGTCCAGGGAGGTACGTCTCAGGTCATTCACACCAACATGGACAATGACAGTGTCATATTTGTACTTGTTGTGGTGTGACCTGAGTGCATGCATTATGTGGAAGATCCTGGCACCTGACAGGACAGCTGACAGTAACTTTCTCCTTGTTTAGCCTGGTGGGTGGAACATCAGTGTGCCTGACTATACAGTCACCTATGACTAGAGTGTTGGGTACGTTGTTATGACTTATGGGCTGTGGTTGAGTGGCACACTAAGTTTCTGGGCTATGTGTCATTTGGGTTGTGTTGGGGGGTGGAGTTTGCTTGCGTTTCTGCTTTGGAGGTCCCTGATGCTTGGGCAGGTTTTTATTGAGAGCCTCCATGAATGTAGGTGTGTGTTTTGTGTTTCTATGTGTGTGTTTTGGTGGTGTAGGTTTTGAGGGACTATGCGATGAGTGTGGTGTGGTGCAAGTGTTTACCTTCTCCTCTTGACTTTCTAGTCCAGTCTTGGGTGAAGAGAGCTTTGCTTACAGTTTGGCTATATAAGTGCATCTCTCACAGGTTGTAGTGTTGGGTGGTAGGAGGAGAGGGTTGTCTGTGTACATGAGGCAATTGCTGCATTGCCCCAAGATGCCCAGATTCATCAGGTAGACAGGAGAAATCACCGGGAGCTGACCCTTATACATGCCTGGATAGGTGCTTATTTATTAAGTATTAAACATTGCTTTCCTCTAGACAAGTGAGGAAAGTTGAGTGCTGTAGTAATTTGCAGCTTATTTAGTACTTACGAGTTCTGAACAAGTGCTGAGTTCAAAGAAACAGATTTGAGTGCTGAAACTAGAAAACTGGCTAGTTCTAAGAAACAAAATTAAGCTAGAAGGCTTCTCTCCAACACAGAAAGGCTTGGGGTCTCAGAAGCCTACAAACAGTCTAGACCACTTACAGGAAAGGCAGGAAACAAGCTTAATTTTTTTTTTCTTTCCCAGGTGCTCTCTTTGTACAGAGTAGGAGCGCCTAAAATCAGAATATGATCTCACTGCACTCAGTTGAGTGAGCAAATCAAATGGGCCCAGAAGGAGTATCCAAACACAAATTTACAAGAGGGGCGGGCAGTTTCAAAGCCACCAAGATTAACACCAAAACAAAAACAGGAAGGGTGGGTGGGGAACTAACTGAAAAAAAACAGAGTCAAAACTTCCAGTTCAGTTAATATTCAATGCAACACAAATAAATCAATTAAAATGCTGTATTATTTGAAAAATGTGCAGATAAAAGGTACTTAAATTCTCTTATACGTCCCGTTGAATACAGCTAGATCTTAGCCGGCCAAAGCTGATGTTTTAAGCAGAAAATATTCCAAAATGTACCACTTAAATAGGCAGTGACAGGATATCAATGAATGAGACTACCTCCACCTGCAATTACTAACAGGCAATAAAAATCTAGCAAGCACTAACTGAAAAAACAGAGTCAAAACTTCCAATTCAGTTAACATTCAATGCAACACAAATAAAGCAATTAAAGTGCTGTATTATTTGAAAAAAGTGCAGATAAAAGGTACTTAAATTCTCTTATACGTCCAGTTGAATACAGCTAGATCTTAGCTGGCCAAAGATGAGGTTTTAAGCAGAAAATATTCCAAAATGTCCCACTTAAATAGGCAGTGACAGTATATCAATGAATGAGACTACTACCCCTGCCTGCAATTACTACAGACAATAAAAGTCTAGCAAGCACTAACTGAAAAAACAGAATCAAAACTTCCAGTTCAGTCACAAGTATGGCAGTTCCATGACACAGAGTGAAAAAGACCTGACTACACTGCAGGTGCCTCAGATTCAATTAATGGCTCAAGTGGCTGTAGGAGTTGGCCTGGAAGGATGGGAGTGAGCATCCATGGATGGCTCACCCATCTTGGGAGGGAAGGAGATGGCTATGTTCACCACATAAATTAGACCTTGTAGTAGCACAAAGTATGTTCAGTTATGAAGTTCCTAGTTGGCTGATCCCAGATTGCCATAGTGTTTTTGTACTATGCAGCCAAGAAGAAACTGTCATATAGAAATATAATTCTACTTTCCTTTGGAAGGCAGTGACTGCAGGCTTGTAGAGTTGCCAAAGGGGGGAAGTGCTCCCAAAGGGAGAAGATAGACCATCCCGCGAGACCAGCAAGCTGGCCCACTACCTACCATCAGACTGTCACTGGGAAACTGAAAGCTAATAGGGATTCCCAGGCAAGAATGAATGGACAGTAGGGATCTTGATTATTCTGCGAATACCTGGCTTCAGTTGCACCAGAAAGAATGAGTTAGTTGAGTGAAGGTAAAAGAGCCATCAGGCAAGATCCTGGGGGAAGCAAAATAAAAAGTGTCACAAGTGGTGTCCCTCAGGGCTTAGTCATAGCTCCACACACACACTATTTGGTATCTACTTCTTTGAAATAAAGTCAAAGGGCTACAGCTTACCAAGTTTGCTGACAACTGCATACTATGTGCTATTCTGAACTCCTCTTCTGATGGATATATACTCCAGCAAGGAGATGACCACATCAACACTTGGTAGAGTGATCATGGACTTAAATTCAATGTCAAAAATATAGTAGTATTATATTTCAGAAATTTGATTTCCCTAGCTTATGCAATAAGAGGAACACCCCCCCCCCAAAAAAAAATTGACACAGACGTTAGATCTCTTGATACATTTGTCAACAATGAACTATCTTTCAATCCTCAGTTGTCACTCATGGGTATAAAATCTTTCTGTCCAGCACAGTTTACTTCCAAGGGCATCTCCTTCACATCCAAAGAAATATTAATTCCTTTCTGTACATCAGTCATAAGGCCTATCACTTAATGAAATGCCTTTTGGTCAGTATCTCTCCAAAATCTTTTTCAACTAGAGAGACTGCAGAGGCTCCTAAATTATTGAGCTAGGCTTCTTAAGCTTCCTGGACATTCTAAAATTCCTCTCATTATAGTTCATCTTTTACAGGCCCTTGTTTGCTTTCTTTGCCAGACTTTTCATGCTGTAAAAGACCTTGCCATTTTGGATCACCTCCATCTTTACAAGACTAGTGGCAACTGCAAATATCCACATAAAAATCCCCAACTGTCATTGGTGCACATACAGGACTTACCAGAAGGATAGATCTCTAAACCAATGCATTCTAAAGTTTTGGAACAGACTCATCCTGCACATCAAACAAAATAACATCCTAGATGCCTTTAAATCCACATTTGATAAATCAAAGCATACCTCTCAACTTTCCAGAATTTCACAAAATGTCCAGATTGTTGCTGCATATCTGTGGTCAGTTAGAGACTTCCAAGATGGCTGAAAACTGATCAACAGCTTGATTGCAGCTCTCCCAGTGTGAAAATAGAAACTGAGACTAGGGCAAGGAAACTATGCAAGTTTAGTAAATTCAGCCAACAAAGATGAAACTTAGAAAGCCTGAAAGAAAAGTAACTGGAAAAGGAGAAGAGAAAACACTGAGAAGAATCCTACAGCTGTTCACCAAAAAGCAATTCAAGCTCCAGATTTAGTGCAAGACATGGCTTTCAATAATATAGAGAAAAATAATTAAATGTGCTCACAGCTTATTAAAATAAATGAAACACTGAAGGAGTATTTCAGCTCATACAACAAAAGGCTGGAAAATGAAATGAGCTTTAAGCAACTATTCCGAAGAACTGATAAAAAATTACAGGTCAAAATGAAGAAAAGACTGGCTGAGTATAAGACTGTTCAAGAAGAAGAGCTGTTTCAAAAAAAAACGGTAGAGTTAGAGGACAGAGCAGATGACCTAGAGGAATTCATACATTTGTTACATGAAACACAGTAGGGAAGAATAATATTAGCAGGGGACTTAAATTTACCAGAAACAGACTGTAATAATATTGATTCAACAACATTAGTAAGGAAATTATTCACAAGAGTATATTCAGGAAAGACAATTGCTTCAGATTGCAAAAAAACCTACCAGGAGTCGGAACATACTAGATATTGTTTGTGTTCCCAAAGAAGTTACTGTAACATCAAGTCATGTTTTACCACCACTGATGTGCAGTGATCATGGGGTTATTAATTTGTTGCTAGATAATTCTGCCAAACTGAAATCTAAACCAATGCACAGAAGGTTAATTACAGATTATATGGAAGCAAAACAGTCACTATGTAAAACTAACTGGAGTGAGGTGTTCAGTGGAAAAACTGCAGATGGAATGTGGAAAGCTTTTAAAGAGAAATTGTTTGAATGCAAAAAGTCAAAAAATGTTTTAACATCAGGATCTAGGCATAAAATGTCAGGGGGATATATTTTCATAAGAACAAGATAAGGTTAGAGACAAAAATATAAGAAATGGAAGTGAGGTCAAACTACAACACTGAAAACTAAAATAAACAAGCTGGAGAAACAGATTAAGCACAGTGTGAGACGAGATCAAGAAGATTTATATAAAGATATTGAGTATAATAGGAAACCTTTTTATAGATACATAAGATGTGGAAGGAGTAAAGATGCACAAACTGATAAATTGTGTGCAGATTCTAACATTTATTCTCAGACACAACAGATTATAGTTATATTTACAAAATCATATGCAAAGCAGTCTGGCTCCACAAAAGGGGTGATAAGTTGTTCTAGTGACATCCAGGTAACCCCAGATACTGGAATCAAATTAGATTATATCAACAAAGAACTGCACAAACTGGATCCAAGCAAAGCGCAGGGAGGAGACGGAATTAGTAACAATGACCTGAGAACACTTCAGCAAGAACTTACACTACCATTATATCTATTATTCACTAGGTCATATAAATATGGGGAGATTCCTCAAGATTGGAGACATTTGCTTATTAAACCTGTCTTTAAGGGAAAGGGGAGTAGGACAAACCTAGAATCATATAGACCCTTAAGTCTACTTTCATGTTGTGGAAAATTAATGGAGAAGGTAATATTGGATAAGTTATTGTCAGAACTGTATAAATTGGGGACTAGAAACCATATATCAGCATGCATATGTTGAAAATAGATCTATTACCACCTGCAACATGATGTTCTATAACAATATAATAACAGCTATGAATGACAAACTATGCTGTGATGTAATTTATATAGACAACTTCAGCATTTGACAGGATCGTACACAAAACACTGATCAATAAATTAGTACAACTAGGTACTGATGTACTCTTGATAAGATGGATTGCTGCATGGCTTACAAATAGGACATGGCAAGTATCATACAGCAACTGGAAAGGTGAAATCCTTGGTTACAGTCAGGGTGTTCCACAGGGCTTGGTCCTAGGCCCTTACTTGTTTAGACTGTATCTTTCAGACCTAACTTTTTCATTTGAGGTGTGCCACAGTCTATATGCAGATGACTTGAAACTAGGTAAACTGATTACAAGTGTTACAGATAATCTGCAAAATAATTTGACTAAACTGACCATTTGGGCACAGGAGAATAATATGCTGATAAATACATAAAAAACTAAGCATATGAGATTTAGGAGGCATAAACTGAAAGGTGAATATTTAATACAGCATACAGTGATTGAAAATGTAGACTTATTTAAGAACCTGGGTATATGGGTAGATTCAGCTATGAGTTTTTCTAATCATCTCAACCAATTGATTAATGATCGTTATAGAACTATAGGTAGTATAAAAAGATTTATAAAGTCTAGGAAATTAAAAATAATGAAGTCATTGTTTGTTAGTTACATTAGACCCAAACTTGAGTATGGAATAACAATATGGAAACCCTATAAGAAGACAAGCATGAGTAAACTGGAAAGAGTACAGCAGAAATATATCAAGGGCATTCATGGATGTGAAAATCTAAGTCATTATGAAAGACTAAAATATCTGAACTTGTACAGTGTCACTTATAGATATCTAGGAGGAGATCTTATCCAGGTATATTTATGTAGGGACAACTACCTCTGGGAATGTTTAGGGTTATCAAAAAGTACTAGAGAATGATCAGACAACCTGTGTAGAAAAATTCTATAGGAATGATATGTGTACTAATTGGTTCTCTGACAGAGTAGCTGATGCATGGAACAGACTACCAAATTGCATTAAAGTAAGCACTAGTTTAGATATTTTTAAGAACAACCTGGACACTTATTATGGGAACAAGTGTTTTGGTATATTGGCAAACTAGAAGGGCATTTATGCCCGTGCTTGAAATATTTGTATGTATGTATGTATGTATGTATGTAGAGCATGCAGGGAAAACTTCAAATTTTATGTTATACCACATTAACAAGAAGGAACAGACTGTGCTGATTTTATGAAAGCACAGATAAGCAACTGGACTGTTATTCCACAACAGGATTTGTTAATTGAAAGGGCACATCATGTGTATGCTCCAAACCTGGACATGAGAAAACAGTCAAGACCTATATCAGTAAAGATGTAATCATACCAGCAGAAAAAAATTGATCTTGACAAAACTGTGGCAAAGGAGCAAATTATTAAAAATTGGAAACAGTAGAGTGTTTGTGGGCAATGATTATTCACTGTATACTAGGCAGAAGAGAAGCAAATTCATCCCAGCAATCAAGGAATGTTGATAAACAGGTGTGAGAATCAAACTGTTGTGCCCATCTGTCTTCAGAATATTTTTTCCTTGAGGAGCAAAATCATTTTTTGATATAGAACAGTCTAAGAAGGAATACAAAAGTTTGTCCAACAAAAAGTGAGCCATCAAACAGAAGGGGAAGCTGCTTCGCATTCTTCTAATAATAAAGCTTAGAGAGAGACTTTGCCAGCAAAACATTTTCCAGTCTTCCAAAGGAAAATGCTTAAGAGGCAGAAGAAAGCACAGGAGCTGACTATCAGAATTGGGAATACCCTGGACTTGAACCTTAGTCTGGGGTTGGGAGATGGAGATGAACAGGAAGAAGAACAGCAACAGTGAAATTAGTGAATACATTTGAGTCTATAAAAGCGGACAGTTTGGGCTTTTGTTGATTTTGTTATACTTGTGGGGGACTGAAACACATATGCATGCCATTCATGTTTGGAAGGATACTGAAAGGAAGGAGAAAAAAAAAGAAAAGTAACTGCACGTAAAACAATTTTTGTTCTTAACAGTATTTGTCTAAAACATTTTATGAGATAAACTGCAGGTTATATAGTAAAGCATTTTCAGTTGTATGTGATAAAGATACTAAAGTAAACAAGTGTCACTTTTTCTTCTTTTTAGTTTTAAGAAATGTAGACATTACAATGAAAAAAGAGAAGAAAGGCAGGAAAAATGTATGTTTAAGTTAATATGCTTTATGCAGATTAGACTATATATAGTTGATTAAATAAACCAATAACATAAGAGCAAAGCAATGAAGAGGTATAAAACGTAAATATACAGTCCCATATACAGGGTGACTCAATGTCCATAAAATACAATCCAATGCGATCCGATATATAATAAAAAGGAGGATTTATTGCAATACAGGTTAGTGCTTTCGCTAAAATAGCTTCATCAGACCTTAAAACAAGTAAATCAACAATTAATCAATGTTTAAATACACAAAAAGGCGGGACATTATGGACATTGAGTCACCCTGTATATGGGACTGTATATTTACGTTTTATACCTCTTCATTGCTTTGCTCTTATGTTATTGGTTTATTTACTTGGCAATAGCTTTGAACATTAGAGCATTAACTCCTAGCGGTGCATTCATTTATTTTATATATAGTTGATTGTTCTCTCTTATTTTTGTATATGTGAATGCCTGGATTAAACTCTTTGGCTTAATCTAATAACAAGTTTTTTTTAAATAAGCAAGTAAATAAGAGGACACTGAATGCAATGAAAAGTTTTCATTTGGCAAATAAATGTTCAGTCTATGTAGAGAGATTTGCAGACTGTACATTTGATACTTGTGTTTCCACGGAAACAAGCTGACTATAGCAGGGAAGCATTAAAAGCGAGAACATTTTTAAGGCTAAAGGTTAACGTTTTATGAAATTATATAAGCTGTTTTTCACATCTGAGAGGGTAATGAAGATAAAGCAAATAAAAACAGCAATTATTTAAGTAGGAGCACAGGCTGTAACATGTGTCTTAACTCTGATAACCTTAGTGGTAGGTTAAGTTATGCCTGTACAAGCAGCTGTCGATTTGGGAAAATTGTTCCTTATCAGGAGAGTTAAAATTCATTATTTGAAGATATACATAGTTTTTGTGTGTTCATTTTAAGTTAATAAGTTATAGGGATGCTCTGGGGGTGTATTTGTTTTTTTTGTTTTTGACTGAGGGTTTTCATTAAAACAAAATGTCTTGTAAAATGTGACATAAGTTCAAATAGATATGACAATAAACAAAAGTATAAAAAAATCAACCTGCCAAACATTAGTGGATGCATGTAACACAAAAGCTGGAATTACACATCTAAAAACACTGTAATATATAATAGGTGGATAATAACTTCTTATCATAATGGCTACATTAAACATATTATTCTAGAAAGTGAATGACCTCACAGGTACAGAGAAGAAGGTAAGAGTATACTGAATTATATTAAAAAATGCAGAGTGTAAATAGTAATGCTACAGGAGGCACATTTGGAATGAAATGAGCATGTAAATTTGATAAATAAAGGATTTCAGGATGGATATTCAGCAGAACATCAAGGAAAAAGGAAAAGGGGAGTACTTATACTAATTGCTGGAGAACCTGCAATAGTGACAGAAGAGGAAAAATGATGGTAATGGTAGATCTGTAGTAATAAGGGGCTACCAGCAATTGAGGAGGATTACTTTGCATGTTATTTATATTTCAGGGCTACCGGCAAGGGAGGAGGATTACATTGTATTTTATTTATATTTCACCTAAAATTGCTATTATGGAGCTGAAAAAAACATTTGCAAGAAATAATCAACTTTCAGCAGGGGATATTATTTATAGATGGGGAATGGAACTTGATTTACAATGGTGAAGATGTGTCTGGGGGACCTAGAAGGGAAAATATAACAAGAGAGGGCAGATTTCTGAAGAAATGTATGAAACTATTTGGTATGGAAGATATGAATACGGTAGTCAGAACTAGGGGAGAATTTATATATTATTCCCCAAGGTACAATAACTGGGTTAGACTAGACAGAAATTACATTTCACAGGAACATGTGTATTTAATTGAAAGCTTTGACACACAACCAATAACAATTTCAAATCATGTACCATTAACAACTAAAATAAAAATGCAGGGTAATAAATAAAAAAATGATACACAAGCATTTCCCCATCTACCTGTTAAAAAGTGTGGAATTTAAGAATGGGTAGTGGAAATTATTCAAGAATTATTAGTGAAGATATAAATTTCTTCAGAGGTTATAGCTTGTGAGTGGAATCAAATGAAAGTAGAGTTTAATAATAGGGTAGAAATAAAAGAACAAGAAAACTGGTTATGACGTAACAAGAATTATTTAGAAGCAAGAGGTTCTCTGGTTCGATTCTCGGCTGGGGTGCCTTCTGTGTGGAGTTTGCATGTTCTCCCTGTGTTTGCGTGGGTTTCCTCCGGGTACTCCGGTTTCCTCCCACATTCCAAAGACATGCATCTGGAGAATTTCTCCCCGGGCCTCCGCTGAAAACAGGCTCTGTGGAACCTAGTCGGACTTTCCCGGTCAACAAATGATAAATAAAATAAATAAATAAAATAAAGGTAGACCCAGATGTAACCACAGTGAACAAAGGATGCTCTAACAAACCACTAGTAAAAGTTGTAAATCGGCAAAAAGACCATCCAACATGACCAAAGGATAAAACTATATAAAAGATATTTAATTAAAAAGTAACTGCATTCACACCACACAGACCATATAAAGCATATATTCAACTAAGCATACTTATATACAAAACCAGTCAATCAAGAGCATCAATAACAAAAGAAATAGTGTGATTTAAGAACCAGTTTTAAAGAAACAGTGTCTTTAAGACCTGATCCTCTACTGGCTCACAGTTTTCAAATCCATCTCAATTCAAAACACTCTGTTCTAGTTACAATGCCTCCTCCTCTCAGATCAAAATTAAGCAATTGCAAAACAAGAAATTGAAAAATATGCCTATTGCCAAAAGAATTAACATGTTTCACTACTGCACTACACAATTTACTCTGTCTTATATCATTTAAATGTTCCAGAATACATTCCTTAAAGGAACAATTGATTATTTAGAGGGTCTGACAAAGGTTAAAGCATTTCAGAATACGGGGGTTATCATAGAATAAGAAGAGGAACAACTGTAGAGTACTAAAGAGAAAATAAGGGAGTTATCTGGTAACTATCTGAAATGTCGAGACACACTAGAGTAAGTCTCAAAACATTTAGACTGAATGACTGAAAGAAAGGACTTGCATATACTAAGTCTGAGATTCCATTTCTCAGAATATTCCCTTTTCTCCAAGGTATGGTGATCTCAGAATTGATATATATAAGGTGTTTTGGTGTGTTTTGGTTCGTTTAATAAATTCGTTTAATAAACTCGTTTTTTTACACAAGCGTTCTTTTTTGGACTTTTCTGCTGTATATTTGATGAGTGCACCGGTTCCCAAGACTACATAGCAAGAAGTGTAAGCTTTCATTTAATTTCTTTTTGGTTATTCAGTCGCAGCGAACGCTTCATTGAGGTTTTAATATATAAGATCTGGGGGTGTAGGGGGCTTGGCCCCCTCCCCCTGCAAAAAGAAATTTTAAGGAGGAGTGGTTTTGAGCTTCGGGCTTTTCGACACTTGGCATTTCTAGTGCCAACATTTCAATAGGGAGCTATAGTATCTGGATAATATGCATAAGTTTAGAAAGATTGCTAAGTAACTGTTTTTTGATAATAACTCCTGAGTACAAAAACTCTTAGCACAATGATTTAGGCAGCAGGAAGTAGAAGGGGATGTTGCCAAACTTAGGGGGCCTATAACAAGAAATATAACCAAAAATCCTGTAGAGATATTAGAGATATTTTGGAAATTTTATGAAAATTTGTATACAGCACATGATTCTGGAAATCAAGAAAATGTAGAGATGGAAATATTTATAGAAGACTGCCAAGGTTAAAGGTAGATGAGGCTAAAAATTAATAGTTAAGATAGGAGGTGATGAGATAAAAATTGTGACGTGTAATAAATCTGCAGGAAAGTCTCCAGGAATAGATTGTATTCCTGTGGAAGTTTGGAAGCTAGCATGGTTGAAAGTGATAAAGATCTGGAAGGTTTTGTTTAACAGTATTTTTAAAGGAGTGGAAGTGGAAGAACGCTGTGATGGCTGTAATACCCAAAGATGTTAAAAACCCATCAGACTGAGCTTCATATAGCCCCATTTCAATTTCAAACCGTGATTATATAATAGCTAAAATAATGGCAAAGGCATTGCCAAAATTGATAGATATGGATCAGTGTGATTTTGGAGAGGGTAGGCAAACATTTGACATTAACAATGATGATACAGAGAAAAGCAGAATATAAGACTATAACACTGTTTTTGGTGGGTCTTGATGAAGAGAAAGCATTTGGTAGAGTAAGTTCTTTCATTATATTTAGAGCTATGGGAAAATAAAATAAAGGACTCAGAAATTCAACGATGTAACTGGTATGGTAATCAGGAAAATTTGGCTTTGTTTACAGATGATATTATTTTGTACCAGATAAAACTAGATAAGGATATCTCAGTGTTGTGGAAAATTCTGAGCCAGTTTCAAGTCTTTTTTTCAGGATATAAAATTAATGAAGACAAAGCAAACCATGTACCTGTGCATGAATTCATTCAACAATACCAATATGTATGTGGACATAATAAAATGAAGTACTTAGAAGTACAGGTTAAAAAGGATTCTGTTATAGTAAGGATATGTGGGCAGAGGCTAAACAAAAGATAAACAAAAAATGAGAAATGGGAAGCTCTTGTTTATGAAAAGGATAGCAAGATACAAATAGTATGAATGTTTTTAGTCCCATTAGTTTTATATACAGGTCAGGTATATTTTTATCAGCCAGAGGAGATGTTTTGCATGGTAATTAATAAAGGGTTGAAGGATTTCATGTGGGAGGAGAAGAGGGCAAGAGTTAAATAGGATATGATGATCCTTCAAATACAACAAGGTGTCCTAGGACTACAAGATTTGAAGAGATATTTTAGAAATACACAGTTAAGGGTCATACACATAACATAACCAGAAAGCTTATAACTCAAGGTGGAAAGGGGTGATGATGAAGTATGGTGGAAATTCAAGAAATAAAGAGAGAATGGAATTTTGGATGCAGATCTTTAAGGAGAATACCAACAGCCACACATAATATTATATTCATAAAGCAGCAGAAAGTATTCAAGAACTAAGCCAACAAGAGAATGGGGAAAGGCGATTTTGCCGATAGGAATGACTGCGATTAGGGCTGGAATTTACTGGAGAAAACTGATGAAGGAACCATGGTATTCATTAGGAGCAAATAATTAGAGAAGGAAAGGTAATAGAATGGGAAGAGGCCAATAAATCATTCAGAGTGCAGGCTAGAGACTGTCTTCCCTCTCAGGGACTGATATCAGAGAATAGGCAAAGAGAAAGTGATAGGGTAATCCTAACTGAAAGACCTGTTCTGGTAGAATTTTTAGTTGAATCTGCTGTTAAAAAATGAGATAATTAGTAGGGCATTTAAAATACTAGACGATAACTATAGGAATCAGTCAAAGGAGTTTGGAAAAATTGGTAAGAGAGACTGGATAAGCAATTTACAAGGAAACAATGGGAGGACATATGTATAGCTCCCAAATATGCAACAAAGTCTAGAAGATTTAGGATTTTTGCTTGGAAGTGTTTGCATAGGTATTTTTATACCTCAAGCAGCCTCCAAAGAATTTCTTCCTCGGAAAGATGTCAAATGTTGGTGGCAGGATGGGAAGAAAGTGGTAACTAGGAACATATGTTGTGAGAGTATAATGAGTTGGTATACTTTAAAAAATCCATACAAAGTTCTCTGTCAGAAATATTGGCTGAACAAATGAGTGGAACCAAGGAAATGGTTTTCTGAGCTGTGATACGGGAGCTGAATTGTCTAGACATCATAAGGCCTTTTTAAGTTTAATTCTGGTGGCTACTAAAAAACAATTACTAGAAAATGGAAATAAAAGACTAAAGCAACTATATTTGAAGCAGTGAATATTGTAACAGAGATAAAAGAACTGGAAGTGGGACCTTTAGAAAAAGGAAGAGCAGAGGCAAACTACATAAAAATGGACGAAACTGTGGGAACAAAACAAGCAGAATAATGTTTTAAAGTAGGAGTGAGGTTTAAAGGAAGACAGGAATTGAGCAATTTATGTAATGTTGGATTGATGATAATTGTATAACAGCATGTATGTGATGTATAATGTTTGGAACTGTGAAAAATGTTAACGTGGCTTGGTTTCTTTTATATAAATGCATGTTAGCTATATTTTACATGATAATTCAATAAAGATGTTTTAAATATATTTGTGATCTGCTCCTTATAACGTTTGTGGATTTCTGGCAAATCATTGAGGACTGAAGTCACTAAATAATGACAGAAATTTAAGTTTCAGACTTCACATTCTTCCAAAAATGCATGTTAATGCAACATGTGTTATTCTATCAACCTTTCAAGTTTATAAGAGCGGTAATTAAAATTGGTCCCTGATTGTGGGCCTTTGCACCCCATTATTTTTGCCTTTGTCCAGAATTCTTATGTTAAGAAGTTAAGCAGTATAAATAGAGATTAAATCAGACAGTCACCCTTGGGATATGTACTATACCTATTTTTGAACAGGTAGCTAATACATCACAATTACCCTGGGTATTTGGTCAAGTTTCTCAATGTTCACCTAGACTGCAACCCTAACACCCACCTTTGAACCTTTTACATATTAATACACGATTAATTACATAAGTTATCTAAACCACCTATGGTAATAAAAGTGAACACAACCAACCTAGTGTCATTTTCTCCAATGCTGGTTGTACACATCATTAGGGACATATGCCTGTCAGAGTCACATTATTATGGTTCATTAAGTATGACAACAAAGGGTTTGATGAAAGAATACAATATAGTATAAAATATGATAAAATATACCGACTATTGCTGCAGATGCAAACATAAATTTATTACAAGTGAGAATTACCTAAACATATGCAGTATCCAAAACCACATTCATCATAAATAAACATATCTTTACTGACATATTTAATGACAATGTCAAAACCTATGGTATAAAAATGCAATTATTTATATTTACACACACACACATACATACATAATTATATATATATATATATGTATATGTGCACACACATATATATATATATATATATATCTATATATATATATATATATATATATATATATATATATATATATATATATATATATATATAAGCCTTGTATCTATAATTTTTAGTAATTGTATTTATTTATCCATCCTAATGGTAGATGCCAGATAAAGGGTAAAAGAAAAACATGTATTTGGTGAACTTTGTAGATATTTTTTGTTAATCTTCACTCTTGCTACATCATAAACAGTTTATATTTTGGAGTGTCATCAGTCATTTATCTACTTCCTTTATGCATCATCAGTCTTACTAAAATTCCCTAAAACACGATATTTACTGCACTTGCTGAAAATTGAAGTTTAGACACTGCACAGATAAAACAAATACACAACTTCCCAATGAATTTAGCCCACTTAAACCAATCCACATGCCCAAATCTACACTTATTTTAAAAGAAAAATAAAAGAAAAATAAGAGAAAGACACAGACCACATCTCCCATTTATATCAATCTAAAAAAATAATGGCTGCATGACCCCATGTGCAAAATGTAGGAATAAGGTGTTATGGATGGCTGGGTAATAAAGGCTGCAATTAACTAATCAGAAATGGCATTACCAGCAAAAAGGACTCAATTCTAACATCTAAATTAAGATGACACAATTAAAGGCATAATTAAAACTATACAATTAAAAATTCTAATATAACCATCATCGCACTATTAAAAAATGCATACAAAAATGGCTCTTCAAAAATTATTAAAGTAGGACTACAAAAAAACAATTAAAAAGTAAAACAGAACTAGAGAAGAAAACTATCCTTGGGACTCTCCATTCATAAAATATATGGAAACTGCACAAAGTTTGTTTCAAAAGACAATGTAGAGAATTACCACAGTCCATTGAAATAAATAGTAAATGGCAATTCAAATACACAAAAAAATGGATAAATGAAATATGTGAGAATCCATAACTCCCAACTTTACAGATTTTCACAGAATGTCCAGATTTTTGCCTCATATTTCTGGTCTGTTCCTCATAAAATGTGTGTTTTTCTGGCAAATCAGTAAAGATTGAAGTAACTAAATAATACTAAATAATGGCATACATTTGCGTTTCAGACTTCAAATCCTTCAGAAAATGCATAATAATTCAGAACCTGTTATACTAAAACCTGTCCCCTATTTTTGGGCCTTTTCCCTCCATTATTTCTGTCTTTGTCCAGATTTATTGCACTGAGAGGTTGAGAGGCAAGAATATCCCTGTGTAATGAATGAAATCTCTTACGCCATAGGATTATGAAACTTGGCTCAGGAATAGCTCCCTAAACCTATAGTATAGTTCTTTTTTTTTTACTTACCAGACCTCAACTTATTTCATTTATATATATATATATATATATATATATATATATATATATATATATACACTGTCTATCTATCTATTTCATTGCCTCCATAGTTCCTCATTCTCATTCTAACTGCCACTTATTCTCCTTATTCCTCAAAAACAAATGGAACTTGAGTAAAAACTTGATTATTCCTGCTTCGTTCATAAATAGTATGATATTCACTGCGTATGGTCTTCTGACAAGCATTTAATGATCTGACAAGGCATGTATAAATTATATGAAGACTAGGTGACTCTTCCTTGAATGCATGCTTACAAGTTTATAGGATATTACTAGGATAAACACAAAACCAAAGCAAAGCATCAGGTAATGTTGCTGGAATCCACAAACCAGAATACACTTGTAATAAAGGAAGACATACAGCGACTCACACAGCAGAAGTTGTATAAAGCACCAAATACCAATGGATAATAATAAGCAGACAACAGTTTAACAAAGGTAAGAACTTTCACATTTAAAACAACAATGCTTCGTCAGACCAGCTAACAATACTACAAAAAACTTCAATGTAAAGCCATAAAACCCCTCCCATCAATAAAGTAATAAACATATTCACAATAATCTAAAGAAATTAATTAAAATCAATTACCTGTGTATGTAACTCACAAACATCCCTCTCTGCTAAGACTCTCAACCAGCTTGTCACACACTGATGGCATCATCATGAGACCACATGTATATATAGATAAGGATATACAAAGCACAAAATAATAAATCACATACCTATAAAAAACATTTCATCTAACCCTTATATATAAATAAAAACAAACCAAATTTAAAAATAATAATAAACTAATGAATTAAAAATCATGCCTTTTGAGCTGGTTTAAGTGAAAGAATTTCATTTAACCCCAGGAGATCTATAAGACTGTAACTCTAAGATCCAGCTTTGTTCTCTAGCCTCAGTTTTATTTCTCAAATCTTCACCTCTAATACCTAACTGAACTACCTCTAAAACAAAAAACGTAAAGGTATGTTGTTGTCCCAAGGCAAAGACATATGTAGCTAGAGCATTCCAGGTCTTATTATGTCTAATGTCCCTGAGATGTTCTAAAATCCTATCCTTCAAACAACAGTTCGTTTGGCCGATGCTGGCTGAGAGACTCAGCAGAGAGGGATGTTTGTGAGTTACATACACAGGTAATAGATTTTAATTAATTTCTTTAGATTATTGTGAAGATGAATTATTACTTTATTGATGGCAGGGGTTTTATGGTTTTATATTGAAGTTTTTTTGTAGTATTGTTAGTTGGTCTGATGAAGCATTGTTGTTTTTAATGCAAAAATGATTGCCTTCATTAAACTGTTGTCTGCTTATTATTATCCATTTATATTTGGTGCTTTATACAACTTCTGCTGTGCAAGTCCCTGTATTTCTTCTTTTATTACAATTTTACTAGGATAGCTGTCATTGTGGACCATTTTAAGCCTAGCCAATTTCCCCTAATGAGAATCAAACTCTGTACCTCTTGTATGTGAGGTAAATACTTTAACTATTATGCCAAGTTAAAAGTAAATGAATGACTGAAGTTCAGTACAAAAGTTAAAATACTAGCTTAATTCAGTTAGTAGTGTACTGATAAGCCAGTTGTCACAAGAATGGCATTAACAGGATATGAAGGCCACAAGACTGACAGAATAGTTATCTGAGGTGAGGCAACCAACATTTGGAAGACAGCTATGTGAGATGGTACTAGTCTACATGAGACTAATGATGATAGGCATTTTCTAGGCCATTAAGAGGGATAATATAGGTGAAGGAATACTGCAAGAGAGTTGACTAAATGGGATTACGTGTAGTGGTAAGTGCAGAGCACTTGGTAAGGAAGGTGACAAGGTCAGAAGATGTACAAGAGTGGAAAAAATGGTATAACTTGTGAAGACTGGTAGAGAAGGGTGAAGGCTACCAGCCTCGTCAAGTAGAATTTGATAGATAATTCTGGCATTTGTAAATATGAATGTAAAATACAGGCTTGTTTCTTAAATGTAAATAAATGCTGTTTCAACAATGTGGCAACATTGCCTACTGCTATAAAACTAAGTCAAACATTTCACATCTGTTCTTTGAAATTAAAATTATGTCTTGTATGTTCTTTTGATCTACAGAGCTCGGAGTCATTATGTCTGGACTAGCACATTCTTTCTATTGTTTTAACTTAAGGAATAATTACTAGAGTATTTTATTGTTGTAGCTTCCTGAGCAGGTGTTAGCTTGCTAAATAATGTAGCCTGTTGGCCTGGGAACTCCAGGCTTGGACTATCCAACTCAGCACTGCCTTATGCTCTCTTTATGTAAGTAGTATGTTAGAACTGCATTTTCTCCTAGACGTAGCCAGGAATTATAAAGATTAGGCTAAGTGTTTTTCTGTATTCAGATCAGAACTTTCCTACTGTATTGTTTTACGTTTCTGTGTGATCTCTAAATGCTTGAATAGCACTGTGGTGTAATAGTATTGTCTTGTGTTTTTAGTATTTATTATTAAATATTTTTAAACCCTTTTCAACTGTGGCTGGTTTATGTAGAGATAATTTAAGCTCTAGAGTACATTGCATATTTATAGAATTCACTGTCTAAGCCACTCCAAATAAGCCTTAAGACTGTTTAGTCACACTTACTATTGGATAATAATATTGCACAGTAATAATTGGACACCCTTTTAAGGGCCTTTTAGTATCCGATGAATATTAGCTGGTGGTGGCAGTAATTACTACTGTATAGTCTGGGTAAAGGAGCACAGCTGGAGAATATGTGTCAGCCTTTCCCAGGAGTGTCTGTGAAGTATAAAAACTTATCTCAAAGTGTGTGTGTGTGTGTGTGTGTGTGTGTGTGTGTGTGTGTGTGTGTGTGTGTGTGTGTGTGTCAGCTACTTGGGCAGGGACATGAAGCACTGGTTGGACAGAGAGGGTACTGTAGGTTAGCTTGCCAGCTAGGCTGAGATCTGGACCCTATAGCTGTGCCAATGGGGAGTCTTATTGGGAACCTGGAGAGCAAGGGAGCAACCAGCCCCAGACTGACTGTGATCTCTGTGTGCTCTTAAGGGAAATTGCACTTTACTGTGGGTATTTCTTATCCTTTCCTCATATATAGTGGTGAGGATTGAGGCTCCTTGATTGCTGGGCCAGGGCACAGGCATCACATATTAAATGGTGGCAGTAGTTGGGATATCCACCTCACATATTAATTGGGTTGCAGTGGTGGGATCCACTTCACATACTAATTGGTGGGCATTAGTGGAATATCCACATCACATATTAATTAGTTGGCAAATACTAATTAGCTTGTAGTGGTGTAGGTAGAGTGAATCCTGTAGTTTATGTACAGTGATCTTTGAAGGTGTTTTGTACTCTTAAACAGCCACGCAGTGAATACTCAGAGTTCAGATTACAGTTGTTTTATTTCTTTTGTTAGCTTAGTTAGTCAGGGTGAGCAGGCAGCATGTCAGCAGAGGAGTATGGAAAGCTGACACAAAGAGCCAGCTGGTGCAGATGTGCCAGGCTGGGGGACTGGTGCATGGAAACCTGACTAAGGCAGACCTGATTGCAGCCTTGGTTACAGCTGCATCAGAAAACAGCATCCAGGAGGATGCTCAGACTTGCTGTGGAGATAAAATATCCTCGGAGAATGGACAGCTCAACCTTTCTGCGGTGGACCTAAAAATCCAGCTGGAGCTAAAGAGACTTGAGTTGGAGGCCAGGTGTTTGGAGATAGAAGCCGAAGAAAAGGAGCATCAGAGGAGGCATGAGAGGGAAATGCTGACACTTCGCCAGAGTCATGAAGGTAATGAGGAAGGGAGTAACTGGACCCCAGAAACACAACAGGTCAGTAAATTTCTTCCACAATTTAAAGAGAGGGATAATTTTTATAGTTTCATTCATATGTTTGAGAGGGTATGCAAACAGTAGAGTGTTGACCAAAGGCTCTGGGTACAGTTCCTGACCCCTTTACTCCATGGGAAAGCTGTAACTTTTTTGTCAAAAATGCCTGATGCTGTCTGTTTTGATTATACTGCTGTAAAAAATGTCTTCTAGAATATTTTAAGCTAGCACCTGAAACGTATAGGAAAACGTTTTGTGAGCATAGACGCAAGACAGATGAAAGTGTGTGGGAATATTTTGCTGAACTGAGCACTTATTTTTATAGCTGGGTGAGTGGATGTCAGGTCACCACTTTTGAAGGGTTGGCAGACCTTTTGGTGAGGGAACAAGCCCTTAGCACTTTGCCTGAGGACATGAGGATCTGGTTAGCTGATAGATAATGTGCTACTTCAGATGAGTTGGGGAAGAAGGGAGACCTATACCTGGCAAGTAGGGCAGTCCTACACAGGATGGGGACCTCCAGTACTGCTCATGGGTCTAAAGGGAAGCGCAGACTGCCGCAAATGAATCTGCCAGTAGCAGGGGAAGCCACAGCGGAGGTACACATCCAGAAGCTAGGGTTAAATGCTTTGAATGCAACCAGTGGGGCCATGTGACATACAGGTGTCCATGGAGGCAAGGTGGCGAACCAAAGGTCAGGTGGGAAAGACAAAATGCCAATAGTAGGTTGTCTTGAGACAACAGGGGTACTAAACTACCATCTTGCAGATGTCCTAAGAGGGAAGGATTTGGATGAGGCAGTACCATGTGCTTATGCAGTTAACACACGGTCAGGCAAGGAGACAAGCATATGAGTCTGGTAGCCTGGGGAGACCCAGACAGACTGCATACTTGCAGCCAGGACTGGTGAGGTGGTTACGTCAGGGAGTGAGCTACTCTGTAGGAGTGAGACTGAAGGTGAGCCACAGCTGCTTGTGGGTACTGATGTTCCCTTGGACAGGGTAACTGCAAAGGTAGAGGTGAGTAGTAGTACCCATGCTGACAGTGAGGCACCGCTGTCAGAGGATGCCAGACTTCTTGTGGAAGGGGAGTTGGGAAGGGTTAAAAAGAGAGAGTTGAGATAGGCTCAGCTGTCAGACCCTACATTGCAAGGCCTGAGGCAGGTAGCTAGGGAGGCACCTGATTCTCAAGGGAAGGGGGAATCTGTATACTGGGACAAAGGGTTACTATACAGAGAGTGGACCCCCGAGGGAGGGCTAGAAGGTGAGAGAGTACAGCAGTTGGTAGTGCCTAGAGCCTACCATCTGGCACTTCTAGCCATAGCCCATGATATTCTCTTTGCAGGTTATATAGGCATAAAACATACAAAGACGCGTATTATGCAGAACATCTATTGGCCTGGAATTTCCAGAGATGTAACAGGGTACTGCAGGATGTGTGAGCAGTGCCAAAAGGCAGGCAAGGCAGGAGACAAGGTGAGAGCTCCTTTGATGCCTTTACCTGTGATTGAGGAGCCATTTCAGAGGGTAGCTACAGATATTGTAGGTCCCCTGAGTACCCCAAGTTCCACAGGGAAAAAGTATATCCTAGTGGTAGTGGATTATGCTACACAATACCCTGAGGCAGTGGCTTTGTCCTCCATTGAGGCAGAGAAGGTGGCAAATGCTTTGTTAGAGATTTTCAGCAGGATTGGTTTCCCAAAAGAAATACTGACTGACCAAGGTGCCAATTTCATGTCAGATCTGCTGGCTTGTCTGTGGAAGTCCTGTGGGGTGAAGCACATGAAGACCACCCCCTACCATCCCCAGACTAATGATCTTGTTGAGAGGTTAAACTCTACAATCAAGTCCATGCTACGGGCATTTGCAGATCAGTTTAAGAGGAAGTGGGACAAATATTTGCCCCATCTGTTGTTTGCTCACAGAGAGGTTCCCCAGGAATCCACAGGGTTTTCACCCTTTGAGTTGCTGTATGGGCATAGAGTGAGGGGACCTCGAGATTTAATTCAAAATGAGTGGGAAGGTGAGTGTGAGTCTGACAAGGAGTCTGTTGTGGCATATGTCCTAAACCTCAGGACAAGGCTCAGGGAACTCATGGGCTTGGCCCAGGAGAACCTGGCAGAAGCCCAACAACAGAAAAAGGTGTGGTATGACAGGAATGCTTCAGCTAGAGAGTATGCTGTGGGGCAGCAGGTAATGGTTCTCATTCCTGTCAGACACAACAAACTGCAAGCAGCTTGGGAGGGACCTTACAAGGTGGTAAGAAAGGTAAGTGATGTTAACTACATAGTGGAACTTCTAGGCAGATGGCAGGGGTACAAATTGTACCATGTTAACATGATGAAACCTTACCATGATAGGGAGGCCCTTGTGCTGAGCATTTGCAGTGGATTGCAGGAGGAGTCTGAGGGAGAAATGGGGACTGATATCCTCAGTGAGGCTCGGGCTGATACCTTGGTGGAAGCGGTAGCAATATCCCAGCAGCTATCTCCAACCCAGGTTCAAGAAATCCGAGCAGTGTTGCAGGAATTTGGGGACATGTTCACTGGGAAACCAGGGTGCACCCACCTGGTGCAGCACCAGGTGGATACAGGACCCCAAAGGCCTATTAGGCAGGCCTCTTATAGGGTGCCTGAGAGTGTCAGACAGACTCTGAGGGAAGAGGTACAGGAGATGTTGGAACTAGGGTGATTCAAGAGTCCAACAGTCCCTGGGCCTCCCCAGTGGTGCTAGTGCCAAAGAAGGATGGCAGCAACAGGCTCTGTGTGGATTACAGGAAATTAAATAATCACACAGAGTCTGATGCTTACCCCATGCCTAGGAAAGATGAGGCCCTAGAGCAGCTGGGTGGGGCTAAGTATCTTACAACCATTGATCTTACCAAGGGTTACTGGCAGGTGCCCTTGACTGCCAGTTCTAGAGAGAAGTCAGTCTTTGTAACTCCTTTTGGCTTGTGCGAGTTCACAAAGATGCCCTTTGGGATGAAGAATGCCACAGCAACTTTCCAGAGGCTGATGGATGATATCCTAGCAGGAGCAGGAGGGTTTACCCTTGCTTACCTAGATGATATTGCCATCTACAGCCATTCCTGGCCAGAGCACCTTCAGCATGTCAGGGAGGTGCTAGCAGACTACATAGGGCAGGGTTGACCATTAAGCCGTGCAAATGTCAGATTGGTATGTCAGAGGTCTCCTACCTAGGACATAGAGTATGGAGTGGTAAGATAAAGCCAGAACTTGACAAAGTGGAAGCCATTCAGGCATGGCCTGCACCTCTTACCAAAAAGCAGGTGAGGGCATTTTTAGGGACAGCAGGGTACTACAGAAAGTTTGTCCCCAGTTATAGTACCATTGCTGCTCCCCTCACAAACCTGACAAGGAATAACAGGCCAGATAACGTAGTGTGGACCCCAGCATGTGAGCAGGCATTCCAGAACCTTAAAGAAGCTTTGGGAGGACCCCCTGTGTTAGCCAGTCCAATTACAGCAAAGAATTTGTTGTACAGGTGGATGCTGTACTTAGCCAGATTTCTTCAGAGGGGGAAGAGCACCCAGTAGTTTATCTCAGTTGTAGGCTCCAACCCAGGGAGGAATGCTATGTATCTGTAGAAAAGGAATGTCTATCCATAGTGTGGGCACTGCAGAAACTTCAGTCTTATCTGTATGGAAGAAAATTCACTGTTATGACAGATCACAAACCTCTGACATGGTTAAACTGAGCCAGTCAGCAAAATGCCAAGTTGCTAAGATGGAGCCTGGGGTTGCAAGCATATGATATGTCAGTGCAGCACCTCAGTGGGATTAGCAATGCCAATGCAGATGGGCTCTCAAGACAGGGAATGGGGTAAGGTATACTCAGATAGACCTGACCCTCTAAAGCAGCACTTCTCAAGGGTCACTCGAAAAACTAGCTTAAGTTCTCCGGGGGGGGGGAGAAATGTGAAGACTGGTAGAGAAGGGTGAAGGCTGCCTGCCTCGTTAAATAGAATTTGATACATAATTCTGGCATTTGTAAATATAAATGTAAAATACAGTCTTGTTTCTTAAATGTAAAGAAATGCTGTTTCAACAATATGGCAACATTGCCCTCTGCTGTAAAGAAAACTAAGTCAAGCATTTAACATCTGTTCTTTGAAATTAAAATTATGTATTGTATGTTCTTTTGATCTCCAGAGCTCGGAGTCATTATGTCTGGACTAGCACATTCTTTCTATTGTTTTAACTTAAGGAATAATTACTGGAGTGTACATGTGAAATTTCTTTTATTGTTGTAGCTTCCTGAGCAGGTTTTAGCTGGCTAAATAATGTAGCCTGTTGGCCTGGGAACTCCAGGCTAAGTGTCAAAGAAATGATGTAATGGGAACGAAATGAGAATGATGTAATCTGGGAGGGCCCAGAAGAAATGTTTGTTAGTGATTTTAAAAACTATTGCTCAGACAGAGACTGTAAGCATTTTGATCTTGGACTATCCAACTCAGCACTGCCTTATGTTTTCTTTATGTAAGTAGTATGTTAGAGCTGTATTTTCTCCTAGAAGTAGCCAGGAATTATAAAGATTAGACTAAGTGTTTTTCTGTATTCAGATCAGATTTTTCCTACTGTTTTGTTTTAAGTTTCTGTGTGATCTCTTAACTCTTGAATAGCACTGTGGTGTAGTAGTATTGACTTGTGTTTTTAGTATTTATTATTAAATATTTTTAAACCCTTTTCAACTGTGGCTGGTTTATGTAGAGATAATTTAAGCTCTAGAGTACATTGCACATGTATAGAGTTTACTGTCTAAGTCACTCCAAATAAGCCTTAAGACTGTTTAGTCACACTTACTATTGGATAATAATATTACACAGTAATAATTGGACACTCTTTCAAGGGCCTTTTAGTAGCTGATAAATATTAGCTGGTGGTGGCAGTAATTACTACTGTATAGTCTGGGTAAAGGGGCACAGCTGGAGAATCTGTGTCAGCCTTTCCCAGGAGTGTCTGTGAAGTTGTATAAAATACTTATCTCAAAGTGTGTGTGTCAGCTACTTGGGCAGGAACACGAAGCACTGGTTGGACAGAGAGGGTACTGGATGTTAGCTTGCCAGCTGGGCTGAGATCTGGACCCTATAGCTGTGCCAGTGGGGAGACTTATTGGGGACCTGGAGAGCAAGAGAGCAACCAGCCCCAGACTGACTGTGATCTCTGTGTGCTCTTAAGGGAAATTGCACTTTAAGTTGGGTATTTCTTATCCTTTCCTCATATATGAGACGTGACCTCTGGTGTTAGTAGTGAGGATTGAGGCTGCTTGATTGATGGGCCAGAGCACAGGCGTCACATAACTGTTAAATGTGAAGGAGTTATGCAGGGGTAACAGGAGAGCAAATGAGACAAAGTAGGAATGTGGAAAGGAGATCTGATTTTTTGTTTACCTTTTCAAATTTTTTTAATAAGAAAATTCTACCTTGTTGAGTAAGAACATTTTCTAGAGAGGAAATCAGCCTATGTGGGCAATTAATAATCATTTTAAGACAATTTATTTTATTGTATAAATGCTGCAAAACAATGCAACAGTTATAATCGTCTCAGAGACATACACATATCTGAAACTGAAAATATTTGTTCTCATGCACTTTGAAATAACTTAAAGCCACTGACAAAGTAAAGATGTACTTTCTCCTTGTCTAAACTCTATAGTGCTCTTCAGTTCTCAGATACACTACTTAACCTGCAAAAGGTGCCTGGCTAAATTTATACATGTGGCTATGCATGAGTGGGCGTTCATTCAGTGCTGCTATTGCTAGGCCATCAAATTTCAAGAGCAAAGATTTATGTAAACACAGTAAACCAGAAGGTCGCAGTAAGCTGACTACACCATCTTATTGCAGTGTCACATGGTACCCTACAGCTTCAAGCCATATTAAACTTTTCTGTTTATAGCATCGTAATAGATTTCAATGTGCTTTGTTAGAGTACAGCTTCTTAGCACATTGTCTTTATTAGTTCTTCACACTACTAACAGCATGCATGAAAATATGTTCTTCCCTTTCTCTTGTAAACTTCTGTGACATCATGCTTACTGACAGCACAACATTATTAGGCTGCAAAAGATTCTGACAAGCAACTAGTGAATGAGCCGAAATTCTGTGCAGTTAAAAGGTTTTGCATTCATTTAAGTGTTCCCTCCAATAATTAATAGGGGAAATAAGTGCAATAAAAAATATGTAACAGATGTTTCATCTGAATTCTTCATTTTAAATGTTCTCTGAAGCTACAAATCTGTAGACTAGATTTAATTAGCAGAGAAAAAGGAAAGGAATGCTGCTTTATTAAATACGGCTGAGCTATAATTTCAAACATACCTTTATTGTAAAGTCTGACATTGCAATTGAGTTTTTTAAACAGCAAATATTTATATTGGTTTCACTTATTTATGTATTTAGCATTATTTAATTTTTTTGTGCCTTTACTAATGTATTCACTTCTTATTATCAGAAAAATACACTTGCCAAATACTGATTAATTAAATGTACAACCTAGCAGGGTACAACTCTGAAAAAAAATGAATTTAAAGGTAATTTGTAACATTTTAGGAGGGCAGCTACCACTCACATGTGATAACAACTTCCTCATCATATAGAAATCAATATTATAATACTTTTAAAACCGACCCTGGGATTCATTAACAGTTATGTATGCTTTGTAATAAGCCTGCATGATGTAAGCATCTTAGCGCAATGAACAGCAGCGCTAATCAGATATGCATGCTTCTCTTCACACCTACAGGTTTGCAACTGAAGTTGTGGCTGTCTCTCTTTTTGTTGTGTCTTTCGGCTTTTCCCGGTTAGGGGTTGCCACAGCGGAACTCCGGTCCGCTCATGATTGGCAGTCGATTTTTACATGCCGAGTTGCCGGCCCTGATGCACACCCTTCAACGAAGGTACGCCCATTCACGCATGTCTCCACACAGAAGACGCTCTAGCTGAGAATCGAACAGGACAACGTCTTACTGTGAGGCGACAACGCTACTCTACAGAGTACTTTTTAGAATTTCTGTGTAGCCATTGATAGCAGTGGAGGTAGTTTCACCTCATCACTGACATTCTGTCTTGCCTTATATAAGTGGTACATTTTGAGTTATCTCAGCTTAATATCAAAGCTTTGGCCAGCTAACATCTACCTGAAATCAGCTGGACGTATAAGTGAATTTAAGTACACTTTTATCTGCTCTTTTGCATATAGTACTGTATTTAATTTATTTATTTGTGTTTTTCACTGAATATTAACTCAACTGAAGTTGTGGCTGTCTCTCTACAGAGTACTTTTTAGAATTTCTGTGTAGCCATTGATAGCAATGGGGGTAGTTTCACCTCATCACTGACATTCTGTCTTGCCTTATGTAAGTGGTACATTTTGAGTTATCTCTGCTTACTATCACAGATTTGGACGGCTAGGATCTACCTGAAATCAGCTGGATGTATAAGTGAATTTAAGTACACTTTTATCTGCTCTTTTGCATATAGTACTGTATTTAATTTATTTATTTGTGTTTTTCGCTAAATATTAACTCAACTGAACCACAAAAAAACCCAAAAACCAGTCATACTGACAACAAACCAGAAAAACACTGGTGCCTCGGAAAGACATGCCAAGAAATAACGTAAAATAATTTATTCAAAGTTTTCGTCCGATAGACTTTTTCAGAATAAAATTGTGGACAGGCCTCCAAGTATTTATACTAAAACATTAATAACCAATTAAGATACAATTATCTAATTATACAATTAATAAATTAATTCAATCTCTACTACATAAAAAATTAGTTACAAAAAGTGTGTAAAAATCACACCAATACTAATATAAACTTCATGTTCACATATACAGTTATACTTTCAATTTTTTGTTGACCAAAAACATTTAATATTTATTGTTTCATTCAAGCCTGGTGAGACATCTGCTCCCAGCTTTAATTGCCACAATGTTTCTTTTCTTTCTACCTTACTTTTCATACTACCCCCCTCAAATCACCTTTAACGTGTTCTAAAATAGAAAACATACATTTTTTATTATTATCATTATTAAATGTACATTTCATGGTATGCCTTAGAGGGCATTATTAACATCTTTAGCTAGGTGTGCCATTGAGATATCAGTAAATAGTGAAAATATCAAAAGTGTCATACAGAACAACTGGCAAATTATTAAGGGCAATAATGAATTAAGTACAGTTCTGGGAGAAGCACCAGTGTTTGTTTATCAAACTACTAAAAACATGCTTCAGTGTGATGCAACTCTCATTTCACCTCCAGTAACAAGTAAAACTAGAGGGATGTTTAAATGTTACAATTGTAGTGCCTGTAAGTATATTCTGGAGGGACCTTACATTAATTTACAGCATTATGATAAAACTATAAGTATAGATGAAAGATATAATTGTAGGACTAATAATGTTGTGTATGTTGCTTTATGTTCAGGTTGTTCTGCATATTATATAGGGATGACCACAAGGAGCCTTAGTAAACGTATAAAAGAGCATTGTTATGCAATGAAGACTAAAGATGCTAACATCTACCTGAAATCAGCTGGACGTATAAGTGAATTTAAGTGCACTTTTATTTGCTCTTTTGCATATAGTACTGTATTTAATTTATTTTTGTGTTTTTCACTGAATATTAACTAGACTGAAGTTGTGGCTGTCTCTCTACAGAGTACTTTTTAGAATTTCTGTGTAGCCATTGAAAGCAGTGGGGAGATAGTTTCACCTCATCACTGACATTCTGTCTTGCCTTATATAAGTGGTACATTTTGAGTTATCTCTACTTAATATCAGAGCTTTGACCGGCTAACATCTACCTGAAATCAGCTGGACATATAAGTGACTTTAAGTACACTTTTATCTGCTCTTTTGCATATAGTACTGTATTTAATTTATTTTTGTGTTTTTCACTGAATATTAACTCAACTGAAGTTGTGGTTGTCTCTCTACAGAGTACTTTTTAGAATTTCTGTGTAGCCATTGATAGCAGTGGGGGATAGTTTCACCTCATCACTGACTTTCTGTCTTGCCTTATATAAGTGGTACATTTTGAGTTATCTCTGCTTAATATCAGAGCTTTGTCCGGCTAGCATCTACTTGAAATCAACTGGACGTATAAGTGAATTTAAGTGCACTTTTATCTGCTCTTTTGCATATAGTACTGTATTTAATTTATTTATTTGTGTTTTTCACTGAATATTAACTCAGCTGAAGTTGTGGCTGTCTCTCTACAGAGTACTTTTTAGAATTTCTGTGTAGCCATTGATAGCAGCGGGGGTAGTTTCAACTCATCACTGACATTCTGTCTTGCCTTATATAAGTGGTACATTTTGAGTCATCTCTGCTTAATATCAGAGCTTTGACCGGCTAACATCTACCTGAAATCAGCTGGACGTATAAGTGAATTTAAGTACACTTTTATCTGCTCTTTTGCATACAGTACTGTATTTAATTTATTTTCATGTTTTTCACTGAATATTAACTCAACTGAAGTTGTTGCTGTCTCTCTACAGAGTAGTTTTTAGAATTTCTGTGTAGCCATTGATAGCAGTGGGGGTAGTTTCACCTCATCACTGACATTCTGTCTTGCCTTATATAAGTGGTACATTTTGAGTTATCTCTACTTAATATCAGAGCTTTGACCGGCTAACATCTACCTGAAATCAGCTAGATGTATAAGTGACTTTAAGTACACTTTTATCTACTCTTTTGAATATAGTACTGTATTTAATTTATTTTTGTGTTTTTCACTGAATATTAACTCAACTGAAGTTGTGGTTGCCTGTCTACAGAGTACTTTTTAGAATTTCTGTGTAGCCATTGATAGCAATGGGGGGTAGTTTCACCTCATCACTGACATTCTGTCTTGCCTTATGTAAGTGGTACATTTTGAGTTATCTCTGCTTAATATCAGAGCTTTTCCGGCTAGCATCTACTTGAAATCAGCTGGACATATACGTGAATTTAAGTACACTTTTATCTGCTCTTTTGCATATAGTACTGTATTTCATTTATTTATTTGTGTTTTTCACTGAGTATTAACTCAACTGAAGTTGTGGCTGTCTCTCTACAGAGTAGTTTTTAGAATTTCTGTGTAGCCATTGATATCAGTGGGGGTAGTTTCAACTCATCACTGACATTCTGTCTTGCCTTATATAAGTGGTACATTTTGAGTCATCTCTGCTTAATATCAGAGCTTTGGCCAGCTAGCATCTACTTGAAATCAGCTGGGTGTATAAGTGAATTAAGTGCACGTTTATCTGCTCTTTTGCATGTAGTACTGTATTTAATTTATTTATTTGTGTTTTTCACTGAATATTAACTCAACTGAAGTTGTGGCTGTCTCTCTACAGAGTACTTTTTAGAATTTCTGTGTAGCCATTAAGAGCAGTGGGAGGTAGTTTTACCTCATTACTGACATTCTGTCTTGCCTTATTTTGAGATACTTCTGCTTAATATCAGAGCTTTGGCCAGCTAGCATCTACCTGAAATCAACTGGACGTATAAGTGCATTTAAGTACACTTTTATCTGCTCTTTTGCATATAGTACTATATTTAATTTATTTATTTATGTTTTTCACTGAATATTTAATCAAGTGAAGTTGTGGCTGTCTCTCTAGAGAGTACTTTTTAGAATTTCTGTTTAGCCATTGATAGCAGTGGGGGGTAGTTTTACCTCATCACTGACATTCTGTCTTGCCTTATATAAGTGGTACATTTTGAGTTATCTCTGCTTAACATCAGATCTTTGGCTGGCTAACATCTACCTGAAATCAGCTGGACATATAAGTGAATTTAAGTGCACTTTTATTTGCTCTTTTGCATATAGTACTGTATTAAATTTATTTACTTGTGTTTTTCACTGAATATTAACTCAACTGAAGCTGTGGCTGTCTCTCTACTGACTACTTTTCAGAATTTCTGTTTAGCTATTGATAGCAGTGGGGGGTAGTTTCACCTCATCACTGACATTCTGTCTTGCCTTATATAAGTGGTACATTTTGAGTTATCTCTACTTAATATCAGAGCTTTGACTGGCTAACATCTACCTGAAATCAGCTAGACGTGTAAGTGACTTTAAGTACACTTTTATCTGCTCTTTTGCATATAGTACTGTATTTAATTTATTTTTGTGTTTTTCACTGAATATTAACTCAACTGAAGTTGTGGTTGTCTCTCTACAGAGTACTTTTTAGAATTTCTGTGTAGCCATTGATAGCAGTGGGGCGTAGTTTCACCTCATCACTGACATTCTGTCTTGCCTTATGTAAGTGGTACATTTTGAGTTATCTCTGCTTAATATCAGAGCTTTTCCGGCTAGCATCTACTTGAAATCATCTGGACATATAAGTGAATTTAAGTACACTTTTATCTGCTCTTTTGCATATAGTACTGTAATTTATTTTTGTGTTTTTCACTAAATATTAACTCAACTGAAGTTGTGGCTGTCTCTCTACAGAGTACTTTTTAGAATTTCTTTGTAGCCATTGAGAGCAGTGGGGGTAGTTTGACCTCATCACTGACATTCTGTCTTGCCTTACTTTGAGATTTCTCTGCTTAATATCAAAGCTTTGGCCGGCTAGCATCTACCTGAAATCAGCTGGATGTATAAATGAGTTTAGGTACACTTTTATCTGCTCTTTTGCATATAGTACTGTATTTAATTTATTTATTTGTGTTTTTCACTGAATATTTACTCAACTGAAGTTGTGGCTGTCTCTCTACAGAGTAGTTTTTAGAGTTTCTGTGTAGCCATTGATAGCATTGGGGGTAGTTTCACCTCATCACTGACATTCTGTCTTGCCTTATATAAGTAGTACATTTTGAGTTATCTCTGCTTAATATCAGAGCTGTGGTCGGCTAGCATCTACTTGAAATCAGCAGAACGCATATGTGAATTTAAGTGCACTTTTATCTGCTCTTTTGCATATAGTACTGTAGTTTATTTATTTGTGTTTGTCACTGAATATTAACTCAACTGAAGTTGTGGCGGTCTCTCTACAGAGTACTTTTCAGAATTTCTGTGTAGCCATTGAGAGCAGTGGGGGTAGTTTCACCTCATCACTGACATTCTGTCTTGCCTTATATAAGTGGTACTTTTTGAGTTATCTCTACTTAATATCAAAGGTTTGGCCGGCTAACATCTACCTGAAATCAGCTGGACATACAAGTGAATTTAAGTACACTTTTATTTGCTTTTTTGCATATAGTATTGTATTTAATTTATTTTTGTTTTTCACTGAATATTAACTCAACTGAAGTTGTGGCTGTCTCTCTACAGAGTACCTTTTAGAATTTCTGTGTAGCCTTTGATAGCAGTGGGGGGTAGTTTCACCTCATCACTGACATTCTGTCTTGCCTTATATAAGTGGTACATTTTGAGTTATCTCTGCTTAATATCAGAGCATTGACCAGCTAGCATCTACCTGAAATCAGCTGGATGTATAAGTGAATATAAGGACACTTGTATCTGCTCTTTTGTATATAGTACTATATTTAATTTATTTATTTGTGTTTTTCACTGAATATTAACTCAACTGAAGTTGTGGCTGTCTCTCTACAGAGTACTTTTTAGAATTTCTGTGTAGCCATTGATAGCAGTGGGAGTAGTTTCACCTCATCCCTGACATTTTGTCTTGCCTTATATAAGTGGTACATTTTGAGTTATCTCTGCTTAATATCAGAGCTTTGGCTGCTAGCATCTACTTGAAATCAGCTGGACGTATAAGTGAATTTAAGTGCACTTTTATCTGCTCTTTTGCATATAGTACTGTATTTAATTTATTTGTGTTTTTCACTGAATAGTAACTCAACTGAAGTTGTGGCTGTCTCTCTACAGAGTACTTTTTAGAATTTCTGTGTAGCCATTGAGAGTAGTGGGATGTAGTTTCACCTCATCATTGACACTCTGTCTTGCCTTATATAAGTGGTACATTTTGAGTTATCTCTGCTTAATATCAGAGCTTTGGCCAGTTAACATCTACCTTAAATCAGCTGGACGTATAAGTGAATTTAAGTACACTTGTATCTGCTCTTTTGCATATAGTACTGTATTTAATTTATTTTTGTGTTTTTCACTGAATATTAACTCAAATGAAGTTGTGGCTGTCTCTCTACAGAGTACTTTTTAGAATTTCTGTGTAGCCATTGATAGCAGTGGTGGTAGTTTCACCTCATTACTGACATTCTGTCTTGCCTTATATAAGTGGTACATTTTGAATGCTCTCTGCTTAATATCATTGCTTTGGCCGGCTAGCATCTACATGAAATCAGCTGGATGTAGAAGTGAATTTAAGTACACTTTTATCTGCTCTTTTGCATATAGTACTGTATTTAATTGATTTATTTTTGTTTTTCACTGAATATTAACTCAACTGAAGTTGTGGCGGTCTCTCTACAGAGTACTTTTTAGAATTTTTTTATAGCCATTGAGAGCAGTGGGGGGTAGTTTCACCTCATCACTGACTTTCTGTCTTGCCTTATATAAGTGGTACATTTTGAATGCTGTCTGCTTAATATCATTGCTTTGGCCGGCTAGCATCTACATGAAATCAGCTGGATGTAGAAGTGAATTTAAGTACACTTTTATCTGCTCTTTTGCATATAGTACTGTATTTAATTGATTTATTTTTGTTTTTCACTGAATATTAACTCAACTGAAGTTGTGGCTGTCTCTCTAAAGAGTACTTTTTAGAATTTCTGTGTAGCCATTGGTAGCAGTGGGGGGTAGTTTCACCTCATCACTGACATTCTGTCTTGCCTTATATAAGTGGTACATTTTGAGTTATCTCTGCTTAATATCAGAGCTTTGGCTGGCTAACATCTACCTGAATTCGGCTGGACGTATAAGTGAATTTAAGTACACTTGTATCTGCTCTTTTGCATATAGTACTGTATTTAATTTATTTTTGTGTTTTTCACTGAATATTAACTCAAATGAAGTTGTGGCTGTCTCTCTACAGAGTACTTTTTAGAATTTCTGTGTAGCCATTGATAGCAGTGGTGATAGTTTCACCTCATTACTGACATTCTGTCTTGCCTTATATAAGTGGTACATTTTGAGTTATCTCTGTTTAATATCAGAGCTTTGGCCGGCTAACATCTACCTGAAATCAGCTGGATGTATAAGTGAATTTAAGTGCACTTTTATCTGCTCTTTTGCATATAGTACTGTAGTTAACTGATTTATTTGTGTTTTTCACTGAATATTACCTCAACTGAAGTTGTGGCGGTCTCTCTACAGAGTACTTTTTAGAATTTTTTTATAGCCATTGAGAGCAGTGGGGGGTAGTTTCACCTCATCACTGACTTTCTGTCTTGCCTTATATAAGTGGTACATTTTGAATGCTCTCGGCTTAATATCATTGCTTTGGCCGGCTAGCATCTACATGAAATCAGCTGGATGTAGAAGTGAATTTAAGTACACTTTTATCTGCTCTTTTGCATATAGTACTGTATTTAATTGATTTATTTTTGTTTTTCACTGAATATTAACTCAACTGAAGTTGTGGCTGTCTCTCTAAAGAGTACTTTTTAGAATTTCTGTGTAGCCATTGGTAGCAGTGGGGGGTAGTTTCACCTCATCACTGACATTCTGTCTTGCCTTATATAAGTGGTACATTTTGAGTTATCTATGCTTAATATCAGAGCTTTGGCCGGCTAACATCTACCTGAATTCGGCTGGACGTATAAGTGAATTTAAGTACACTTTTATCTGCTCTTTTGCATATAGTACTGTATTTAATTTATTTTTGTGTTTTTCACTGAATATTAACTCAACTGAAGTTGTGGCTTTTTCTCTACAGAGTACTTTTTAGAATTTCTGTGTATCCATTGATAGCAGTGGGGGGTAGTTTCACCTCATCACTGACATTCTGTCTTGCCTTATATAAGTGGTACATTTTGAGTTTTCTCTGCTTAATATCAGAGCTTTGGCCAGCTAACATCTACCTGAAATCAGCTGGATGTATAAGTGAATTTAAGTGCACTTTTATCTGCTCTTTTGCATATAGTACTGTAGTTAACTGATTCATTTGTGTTTTTCAATGAATATTACTTCAACTGAAGTTGTGGCGGTCTCTCTACAGAGTACTTTTTAGAATTTATGTATAGCCATTGAGAGCAGTGGGGATAGTTTCACCTCATCACTGACTTTCTGTCTTGCCTTATATAAGTGGTACATTTTGAATTCTCTCTGCTTAATATCAGAGCTTTGGCCGGCTAGCATCTGCCTGAAATCAGCTGGATGTATAAGTGAATTTAAGTACACTTTTATCTGCTCTTTTGCATATAGTACTGTATTTAATTTATTTATTTTTGTTTTTCACTGAATATTAACTCAACCGAAGTTGTGGCTGTCTCTCTAAAGAGTACTTTTTAGAATTTCTGTGTAGCCATTGTTAGCAGTGGGGGTAGTTTCACCTCATCACTGACATTCTGTCTTGCCTTATATAAGTGGTGCATTTTGAGTTATATCTGCTTAATATCAGAGCTTTGGCTGGCTAACATCTCCCTGAAATCAGCTGGACATATAAGTGAATTTAAGTACACTTGTATCTGCTCTTTTGCATATAGTACTGTATTTAATTTATTTTTGTGTTTTTCACTGAATATTAACTCAAATGAAGTTGTGGCTGTCTCTCTACAGAGTACTTTTTAGAATTTCTGTGTAGCCATTGATAGCAGTGGTGGTAGTTTCACCTCATTACTGACATTCTGTCTTGCCTTATATAAGTGGTACATTTTGAGTTATCTCTGCTTAATATCAGAGCTTTGGCCGGCTAACATCTACCTGAAATCAGCTGGATGTATAAGTGAATTTAAGTGCACTTTTATCTGCTCTTTTGCATATAGTACTGTAGTTAACTGATTTATTTGTGTTTTTCACTGAATATTACCTCAACTGAAGTTGTGGCGGTCTCTCTACAGAGTACTTTTTAGAATTTTTTTATAGCCATTGAGAGCAGTGGGGGGTAGTTTCACCTCATCACTGACTTTCTGTCTTGCCTTATATAAGTGGTACATTTTGAATGCTCTCAGCTTAATATCATTGCTTTGGCCGGCTAGCATCTACATGAAATCAGCTGGATGTAGAAGTGAATTTAAGTACACTTTTATCTGCTCTTTTGCATATAGTACTGTATTTAATTGATTTATTTTTGTTTTTCACTGAATATTAACTCAACTGAAGTTGTGGCTGTCTCTCTAAAGAGTACTTTTTAGAATTTCTGTGTAGCCATTGGTAGCAGTGGGGGGTAGTTTCACCTCATCACTGACATTCTGTCTTGCCTTATATAAGTGGTACATTTTGAGTTATCTATGCTTAATATCAGAGCTTTGGCCGGCTAACATCTACCTGAATTCGGCTGGACGTATAAGTGAATTTAAGTACACTTTTATCTGCTCTTTTGCATATAGTACTTTATTTAATTTATTTGTGTTTTTCACTGAATATTAACTCAACTGAAGTTGTGGTTTTCTCTCTACAGAGTACTTTTTAGAATTTCTGTGTATCCATTGATAGCAGTGGGGGGTAGTTTCACCTCATCACTGACATTCTGTCTTGCCTTATATAAGTGGTACATTTTGAGTTTTCTCTGCTTAATATCAGAGCTTTGGCCAGCTAACATCTACCTGAAATCAGCTGGATGTATAAGTGAATTTAAGTGCACTTTTATCTGCTCTTTTGCATATAGTACTGTAGTTAACTGATTCATTTGTGTTTTTCAATGAATATTACTTCAACTGAAGTTGTGGCGGTCTCTCTACAGAGTACTTTTTAGAATTTATGTATAGCCATTGAGAGCAGTGGGGATAGTTTCACCTCATCACTGACTTTCTGTCTTGCCTTATATAAGTGGTACATTTTGAATTCTCTCTGCTTAATATCAGAGCTTTGGCCGGCTAGCATCTGCCTGAAATCAGCTGGATGTATAAGTGAATTTAAGTACACTTTTATCTGCTCTTTTGCATATAGTACTGTATTTAATTTATTTATTTTTGTTTTTCACTGAATATTAACTCAACCGAAGTTGTGGCTGTCTCTCTAAAGAGTACTTTTTAGAATTTCTGTGTAGCCATTGTTAGCAGTGGGGGTAGTTTCACCTCATCACTGACATTCTGTCTTGCCTTATATAAGTGGTGCATTTTGAGTTATATCTGCTTAATATCAGAGCTTTGGCTGGCTAACATCTCCCAGAAATCAGCTGGACATATAAGTGAATTTAAGTACACTTGTATATGCTCTTTTGCATATAGTACTGTATTTAATTTATTTTTGTGTTTTTCACTGAATATTAACTCAAATGAAGTTGTGGCTGTCTCTCTACAGAGTACTTTTTAGAATTTCTGTGTAGCCATTGATAGCAGTGGTGGTAGTTTCACCTCATTACTGACATTCTGTCTTGCCTTATATAAGTGGTACATTTTGAGTTATCTCTGCTTAATATCAGAGCTTTGGCCGGCTAACATCTACCTGAAATCAGCTGGATGTATAAGTGAATTTAAGTGCACTTTTATCTGCTCTTTTGCATATAGTACTGTAGTTAACTGATTTATTTGTGTTTTTCACTGAATATTACCTCAACTGAAGTTGTGGCGGTCTCTCTACAGAGTACTTTTTAGAATTTTTTTATAGCCATTGAGAGCAGTGGGGGGTAGTTTCACCTCATCACTGACTTTCTGTCTTGCCTTATATAAGTGGTACATTTTGAATGCTCTCGGCTTAATATCATTGCTTTGGCCGGCTAGCATCTACATGAAATCAGCTGGATGTAGAAGTGAATTTAAGTACACTTTTATCTGCTCTTTTGCATATAGTACTGTATTTAATTGATTTATTTTTGTTTTTCACTGAATATTAACTCAACTGAAGTTGTGGCGGTCTCTCTACAGAGCACTTTATAGAATTTCTGTGTAGCCATTGGTAGCAGTGGGGGTAGTTTCACCTCATCACTGACATTCTGTCTTGCCTTATATAAGTGGTACATTTTGAGTTATCTCTGCTTAATATCAGAGCTTTGGTCGGCTAACATCTACCTGAAATCAGCTGTACGTATAAGCGAATTTAAGTACACTTTTATCTGCTCTTTTGCATATAGTACTGTATTTAATTCATTTTTTGCAATTTTGACTGAATATTAACTCAACTGAAGTTGTGGCTGTCTTTCTACAGAGTACATTTTAGAATTTCTGTGTAGCCATTGATAGCAGTGGGGGGTAATTTCACCTCATCACTGACATTCTATCTTGCCTTGTATTAGTGGTACATTTTGAGTTTTCTCTGCTTAATATCAGAGCTTTGGCCAGCTAACATCTACCTGTAATTAGCTGGACGTATAAGTGAATTTAAGTACACCTTTATCTGCTCTTTTGCATATAGTACTGTAGTTAACTGATTCATTTGTGTTTTTCAATGAATATTACTTCAACTGAAGTTGTGGCGGTCTCTCTACAGAGTACTTTTTAGAATTTATGTATAGCCATTGAGAGCAGTGGGGATAGTTTCACCTCATCACTGACTTTCTGTCTTGCCTTATATAAGTGGTACATTTTGAATTCTCTCTGCTTAATATCAGAGCTTTGGCCGGCTAGCATCTGCCTGAAATCAGCTGGATGTATAAGTGAATTTAAGTACACTTTTATCTGCTCTTTTGCATATAGTACTGTATTTAATTTATTTATTTTTGTTTTTCACTGAATATTAACTCAACCGAAGTTGTGGCTGTCTCTCTAAAGAGTACTTTTTAGAATTTCTGTGTAGCCATTGTTAGCAGTGGGGGTAGTTTCACCTCATCACTGACAGTCTGTCTTGCCTTATATAAGTGGTGCATTTTGAGTTATATCTGCTTAATATCAGAGCTTTGGCTGGCTAACATCTCCCTGAAATCAGCTGGACATATAAGTGAATTTAAGTACACTTTTATCTGCTCTTTTGCATATAGTACTGTATTTAATTTATTTTTGTGTTTTTCACTGAATATTAACTCAACTGAAGTTGTGGCTTTTTCTCTAGAGAGTACTTTTTAGAATTTCTGTGTATCCATTGATAGCAGTTGGGGATAGTTTCACCTCATTACTGACATTCTGTCTTGCCTTATATAAGTGGTACATTTTGAGTTTTCTCTGCTTAATATCAGAGCTTTGGTCGGCTAACATCTACCTGAAATCAGCTAGACATATAAGTGAATTTAAGTACACTTGTATCTGCTCTTTTGCATAGAGTACTGTATTTAATTTATTTATTTGTGTTTTTCACTGAATATTAACTTAACTGAAGTTGTGACTGTCTCTCTACAGTTAGTTCCCCACCCACCCTCCCTGTTCTTGTTTTGGTGTTAATGTTGGTGGCTTTGAAATTGCCTGCCCCTCTTGTAGATTTGCATTTGAATACTCCTTCTGGGCCCATCTCATTTGCTCACTCAACTGAGTGCAGTGAGATCATATTCTGATTTCAGGCACTCCTACTGTGTATAAAGAGAGCATTTGGGAAGGACAACCCCTGTAGCCTCTTAACCCTGCTCTGTTCCCTCCCTCAAAAAAAAAAAAAAAAAAGAATATATATATATATATATATATATATATATATATATATATATATATATATATATATGTATATATAAATATATATATTTTTTTATTCAGCTGCTCTTACTGTAACTGTCTTAGTTGCTCTTTTGCATGCTATCTGTTTAGTCGCTCTTACTCTACAGTTATTATTGCTTGTTAGTAGCCTTCTAATTTACTGCCTTCTGCACTTGTTTTTTAGTCATTTGTTAATTTAATTGCATTTATTTGAACTGTATTTGCCATAGTGTTGCTACACACTCTGGTATGCTGGCCTGCACTACAATTTGCATTGTATTTACTGCTGTTTTAGCTGCTTTTCTGTTAAAAAAAAATTCTAAGCTTGTTTCCTGCCTTTCTTGTAACTAGTCAAGTCCAGATACAGACTTCCTGTATCCAGGAATATTGGTAAGCTTTTGAGCCCCTCAAGCCTTTCTGTGTTGGAGGGAAGCCTTCTAGCTTATCAGTGGGAGTGGTAAGCACTAGGTAGCCTATCTACCACAGGAAGAGTGCATTTTGGCCCTGAAATTGTAGTTCATTGGCCGTTTGGGCAGTTTTTCCATCTCTTTCTACTTTCTGGTTAAAAGCCTATTTTGCGTTTGGTCCCCACCTTTCCTATAACTAGTGTAGTCTAGGTACAGATATGCTATATCCAGGACTGTTGGTAAGCTTCTGAGCCCCCCAAGCCCTTCTGTGTTGGTGAGAAGCCTTCTAGCTTATCAGTGGGAGTGGTAAGCACTAGGTAACCTATCTACCACAGGAGGAGTGGTTTCTGGCCCAGAAGTTATAGTTTATTGGCCATTTGGAAAGCTTTTCCATCTCTTTCAACCTTCTGATTTAAAAGCTTGTGTTTGCGCTTGTTTCCTGCCTTTCCTGTTACTAGTATAGTCCAGGTACAGATTTGCTGTATCCAGGACTCTTTCTAAGCTTCTGAGCCCCCCAAGCCTTTCCGTGTTGGAGGGAAGCCTTCTAGCTTATCAGTGGGAGTGGTAAGCATCAGGTAGCCTATCTACCAGAAGAGGAGTGGTTCCTGACCCAGAAATTGTAGCTATTGGCTGTTTGAGTAGTTTTTTTCCATCTCTTTCAACTTTCTGGTTTGAAAGCCGCACTTGTGCCTATTTCCCACCTTTCCTATAACTAGCCTAGTCTAGTTACAGAACAGCTGTATCCAGGATTGTTAGTAAGCTTCTGAGCCCCCCAAGCCTTTCTGTGTTGGAGGGAAGCCTTCTAGCTTATCAGTGGGAGTGATAAGCATTAGGTAACCTATCTACCACAAGAGGAGTCATTCCTGGCCCAGAAATTGTAGCTATTCGCCATTTGGGCCGTTTTTTTCCATCTCTTTCAACATTCTAGTTTAAAAGCCACATTTGCGCTTGTTTCCCACCTTTCCTGTAACTAGCCTTGTCCAGATATAGAGTTGCTGTATCCAGGACTGTTGGTAAGCTTCTGAGTCCCGCAAGCTTTTCTGTGTTGGAGGAAAGCCTTCTAGCTTATCAGTGGGAGTGGTAAGCATTAGGTAGCCGGTCTAAGATGAGAGGAGAGGTTCTTGGCCCAGAAATTGTAGTTTATTGACCAGTTGGACAGTTTGTCCATCTCTTTCAGTTTTCTGGTTTAAAAGACCACATCTGCACTTGTTTCTCATCTTTCCTGTAACTAACCTGCTGGGTAGCACTAGAAAGCCTTAAACTGATACAAGCCTTCTAGCTGAGAAGAGAGACTTTGGAGTGATTAAGTATCAGTTTTCTGTACTTTCTTGCTGTACTTAACTGTTTTCTGCCTAAACACAGATTTTCCAGCATTTATTGTGATTTAAAAGCTTTTATTTTCACATATTGTACTTATTTGACTGCCTGCACTTTTAAAAAGTAGTTTTTTGTTTAAATAATTTGTTTAACTGTTGTAGGCTACACAATAAAGTGTGATAGCCTTTTCTGATTGTAGTAGTTTAAAGCTGTTTTAAGTGTATTTTTTTACAGTTTTTGCCTTATATTTTCAAAAAAACAAAAACAAATCTTTGTTTCCCGCCTTTCTAAGCTAGTATGGTCCAGTTTTCAGGCTACTGCTGAATTCAGGGCTGTGATACTAGTTTCTGAGTTGCCCATACCTTACTTGGATAGAAGGAAGTTTCTCTGTTCACATGTGAGAGAGAGAGGAGCTTTGAGCAACCTATCTGCCCCTGGAGGAGTGGTTCCATCCTAGAAGTTGGTAGATTATTGGCCATTTTGGGCTAATTTCTATCTCTTTCATTTCCCTACTATAAAAACCTCGTTTGCATGGTTTTGCGCACCAGGCAGTGCCGGTTAGCTATGGTTAAATTATTCCCGGCTCCACTAAGTCTCCTATTCAGTTTTTCCCTTGAAACTAGTCTTACTCTCAACCTAAGCACTCAAAAAGCATCTTACAGCCCAGCACTTGCTCAGAACTAATAGCAAGCACTAATATACCCTGACACTGATTGCCCAGCAGGGCAAGGTTCTTTATTCACCCCTCACCAACCAAGCGACTAAGCAGCTCACCCTACTATTCAGGCATGACCAAAGGGCAACTTCAGGTGCACTCTCCAGTCCAGCTGGTGAATCTGGGTATCCTGAGGCAATGTTACAACTGCCTCATGTACAAAGACAACCCTCTCTTCCTACCACAAAACACTAACATATGCGAGAGATGCAATTGTACAGCCAAACTGGAAGCTAAGCTGTCTCCACCCAAGACTGGAACAGACAGTCAGGAGGAGAAGGTTAACACTTGCACCACAACTCCAGCCGCACACAAAACTACTAAAACAGCACTGGCAAAAAATACACATAAATACACTAAATCATACTCGGAGGCTCTAAATAAAAACCTGCAAAAGCATCAGAGACCTCCAAAGCAGACACCCAAACAACCTGCACTTCCCATCACAAACTAGACAACACATAAAACACAAAATCAGTGTGCCGCACAATCACAGCCCTTTAGGTGAAATAACATACCTAACACACTAGTAATAGGTGACTCTATAGTCAGGCACACTAATGTCCCACTCACTAGGCTGGACAAGCAGAAGGTTACTGTTAGCTGCCTGTCGGGACCCAGAATCCGCCACATAATACAAACACTCAGGTCACTCCAGAACAAGTATAAATATGACTCTGTCATTGTTTATGTTGGTGTGAATGACCCTGAGACATACCTCCTTGGACTACATGAAAAGAGACATGGAAGAGCTCTCTGATCATGTAGCTCAGGCTAGTATGACCCTGACCCTGAGTAGCATCCTGCCCTCACCAAGAATGATACCTCAGTATAAAGAAAAAATAATCAATTTCAACAATTGGCTAAGTTTCCGGTGTCATTCAAAGGGGATCCAGTGTCTGTTAACCTGGGACGACATGCTCGGCAAGCGTTGCTTCACAAGAGACAGCTTGCACCTGTCATCCCTAGGCTTTAGAATATGGGCCAAGGCTCTTGCTGCCCCCATAGTGCCTTTTTTAGGCAAGGCTCAAAAGTCAAACCCACCTCCGTAAACAGCACAATTAACAAAAAACTGAGGATTATGCTACTCAGTGCCAGGAGTTTAAATCTCAAAATGCACGCGCTCAAAGCACTCCTCAGTATGGAGAACGTCGACATCTGTGCAGTAACTGAAACCTGGTTCAAGGCTCCAGAGAGCACCCCAGCACTACCGGGCTACAACTCATACCACACGTTTTGGCTACAGAACACGGACTGAAACACAAAAGGAGGGGGTATAGCCATATTCATCAAGGATACCTAAAACTCCAGGTTAGTGGCACAGCATGATATCTCTGAGATCATCCATGTGCAACTAACATCAGGCAAATCTGCAATGCAAATTGTGGCCTGCTACAGATCACCCTCCATGACTCAGGACCACCACTCCACCTTTCTGGAGACACTGGAAAACATGAAGGTCCTACCGAACACCCTGATATTGGGCAATTTCAATTACCCTACCATTCACTGGGAAAACCTACTAGAGTACAAATTCCCAGGCCCAGCACTTCCTGGAATTCATCAACTCAAATGCCCTGGATCAGCTGGTAAACTCCCCTACCAGAGGTGAAAACATATTGGACCTGGCCATCACCAACATGGGCGACAGGTGTTCCACACCAGAGGTCAACCTGTCACTGGTGAGATCAGACCATAAACTAATCACTCTGGATGTCCACACCCCACCACCACCCCCAACTAAGGAAGCCACAGAAAAAAACTTTTCTAAAGCAAACTTCACCTTACTTAAGACAGAGGTGGTAAGTTTCACAGCCCCCACGCTAAAGGATAACGCTGCCCAAGATGCAGAAACTTTTACAAATGCACTCTATGAGCATCTACAAGGATGCATGGATCGTGCCATCCCTAGAAAAACCAAGACTCACTCCTCTAAGAGAAGGAAACCAGTTTGGTGGACCCCTGCAATAACAGGCTATACAACAGAAGGAGGAAACTAGTTCAGAAAAAAAGCAAATCCCAAGAAGGAAAGACATCCCTGATCAGTATCAGTAAGAAACTAAGGTCCCTCATGAAATCATCCAAGGCTAGCTTCGAATGAAAAATAGCCAAGGATTCAAAAGATAACCACAAAGCCTTCTTTAGCTATGTTAAGAATCTAAGTGGCAACTCGCAGATATGCACTGAACTAGTGCAAAATAGCACAAAATATACTGAACCTACTGATATTGCCAACATCCTGGCAGATAGATTCAGTGCAAACTTCACCCCCCTCTCACCTCCAAAAGGGCCCACAACAATACTGGAAAAGTGTAGTGTCCCAAAAATCACAGACGCATGGGTGAACCATTTCAAAAGCCAAAAACAGTGTCAATGGGACCAGATGGTGTCCCAGGCTGCGTCTTGCACAAACTACAGAACAAACTAACCCCCCACCTAAACACACTGTTCAACCTCAGCCTCTCCATGGGCTACGTGCTCATAGAATGGCACACAGCAATGGGTATTGGCCATAACTGACCCTGGTAACTATCACCCCATAAGCCTGACTAGCCTGGTCTGCAAGTCTATGGAGTGCATCATCATGGAACTCATTAACAAAGACATCGGGAACCTCCAAACACTTGACCTGACCCAGTTCGGCTTTGTTAAGGGCAGATCATGCCTTCTAAACCTGGTTGACTTCTTTGAAACAGTCACCATGGCCATAGCCATGGGAAAGGTGGTCCACACAGCCTACCTTGACCTCGCCAAGGCTTTCAACACTATTCCCCACTTGGGTATTACAGAAAAACTCACCAGCCTGAACATAAACCCCTACATCACGAGATGGATTGCCAACTGGCTTACAGACAGAACTCACACGGTAAGAATAGCGGGCTCCAGGTCCGACTCTAAAAGAGTTACAAGTGGTGTCCCGCAAGGCTCAGACCTGGGACCCCCTACTGTTCGGCATATACTTCTCAGAAGTACAGACAAACACAGGAGGACTATAGCTAACCAAGTTCGCCGATGACTGCAAACTGGGAGCCATAATTGACTCTCTGGCTGACACGGACATCCTCCAAAAGGGCCTTACTGAAACGGACACCTGGTGTCAAAGTCATGGCCTCAAGCTAAATGCCAAAAAATGCATAGTCATCCCATTTGGAAAAAACAAAACACCCATGAATTACCACATAGATGGCAGCCCCCTTAATACAGAAGAGGTAATAAGAGATCTGGGGACTTAGGTAGATAGTAATGTCTTCTTTGACAATCATATTGCCAAAGTAGTTAGGAAATCCTTCTATGTGGTCCATCTAATTACTAAAGGGTTTGCATCTAGAAATAAAGAGGTTATAGTGCCCCCTCTACTCATCACTCATTAGAACCATTATTGAGTACAATGTGCCATTTGGTATGTACCTCACAAGACACTTCCAATAGCTGGAAAGACCACAAAAGTACCTCACCAAGAGGATTACTGGCCTCAAACATATGTTGTATGCAGCCCAACTGAAAAAACTCTGGCTGTACTCAGTGGCATATCACTTACTCAGAGGTGATCTCTGGCTGACTTACAAAGCCATGTCCAACTCAGAATTGATGGACATGCTCCACCTAAAGAAATCCAAGTCACTGCAAGCCACACGCTCTAGTGAGCTAAACCTCGCCACAACAATATATAGAACATGCTGGAGAGATAGATTCCTGTCACAGAGACTCCCCATGCTTTGGAACAAAATTCCAAAGTACATCAGGCAGAGCCCCTCATTAACACTCTTCAAGAGAAACCTTGACAAGTGGATGGGTAACAGAAAATACACCCTTGGGATCACTTCATTGGTTCTGCTTGACAGAGGATCAGTTAATTAATCAATGGGGCAGCGAAAGCTGACACACTCTGGCTAGGCTTATAAATGCCCTCGGGCAGATAGCCTAGTACCTACCTATGAACCTAAGTACCTTTTCACGGCCAGCAATAGTATTTGCAGCCATGGAGAAGTGCTTGAATGCATGAACAAAGAATGTAAACAAAACGGCTTGCTTATAAGCAAAGCTAAGATATGAGCACACGCTATAGCCCTGAAATATTAAGGGCAAGTACAGTGAAAGAATTCTGAAAGAGGGGAAGTGAAATGGGGGAACTGTACACAAAGAATAATGCTTTGTACTGCATAACTTATTAATAGGGAAGGAGAAGTGGGAAAAGTGCACTCATGTACCACATGCAAATGTGCTGAAGTGTCAAAGTTACATTCCTAACATAAATCCTGCCATAGTGATGTAATGATAATTAAAATGTCAATGATAATACTGCTGTTATGCACATAAATAAAAATGTACATGCTATCAAAGGATGTGATAAGGTTATGAAGCAGTATAACAAAGGGGAGTTAAAATGTAATAAACATGTTAATAAAATAATGAGTCAAGAAACAGCAAGGACAGAAGACACATTACAGGATGAATGCATAGACTGCAGTTATTGCATATGAGATGTATATACACAGAATTTATATAACCAAGATGACACCATAGCTGTATTCTCCACCTCAGCATGTATACGCAAGAAGAAATGGAGCCTACAGCTTTAATGACATGTACATCACAAATGGACATGTTTTAGCAAAGAAATGTAAGTGGTACCCATAGGAAGGAAAGAGGTTCATCACCAATGAACATGTAATAAATAAGCAAGTACTGTATAGTCATGTAAATGCTAAACGGTAATAGAATAACACACAACATACACAAGTGACAAATGACAGCTCAAATCAGATGGCATTTCATGAATTCAAGTTTTACATTGCTGATTTGCAGACATCTCAGACATTGTTGTACTGGGCATGCTCACGTGGAATTACATGGAAGAGTAGCATAACAGCAATTCAACAGCACCAACACACAAGAAAGTATTGTAACAGTAAGAAACATTTATGAAAGCGCTCATCTGCCATTAATCTGTATAGTCTGACAAAAATAATAGCAGTAATAAATCATGTCTGGATTAAGACATGCAATACAGAACATAATTCTTTTGTGAATAGGTAATGGCTCAACGAATGACATAATAAATATTTGCATCATGTCATTTCCAAATACATGCAAGGACAGATATGAGAGAAATGCACACCAATCATGGATGCCACAGACCTACACACATTGGTTATGTCATGAAGAACACCATTGAAGTCTTACAGCACTTTCCTATCATAAGGGGTATGGATGCCCTATCTTGCAGAACAAGGCCTGAATAAGGTGGCCCTCTGTGTGTGCCATAACAATTGTCTATGTGTAAGCCACTACTGTCTGACATATTTGTCTGACAGATGTTACCAGATTCATATCCCTGCCTATTATACTAGGCTCTCTCCAGACCTCTGTATTGACTGTTTGTGCCACATCAGATAGCAATGGAGGCTGTCACAAATAACTGAACTGAATGTGGGCATTAAGAAAGGAGCTACAAATATAATATGAACAATCAGATTTAGTCAGAATACTGGAAAGGAGCTACACAGGTTACTGTCCATACAACAGTCAACAGTAGAATATCAATGTTTCTTTGATAAGGAAGCTGTTTCCATCATGTAGTACGCACACTGTCCAACAACTGAACCACAGTCTTTCTGTGTAGGTATGCTGTACAAGCCAGTGCTCAAAGCATTGATGAGATATCATTGTCCAACACAAAAACGGATAACAATAACTAGATACAATGGTGTTTAAGTAACATCAATTCAATTATATAATGTCGCCCTTTCAGGAACTGAACAGCAAGCTATGTGACTCCTACAACTAATGAAATATGTCACAGTGGAAGTCTTAACAACTGTGACACTTCACCTATGCTATCCTATTACATCATATATATGTCACGTAAGCAATCTCTTTGAGATAAAGGGGATGGGAAGGCATCTTCCAATGTAAATGTACACATTATTACTGTGGTCACAATGCTAACAGGTGCTGAATGTGGACTTCAACACATGAGCATTTGACAACAGAAAATACGTGATACTTAACAGGATGAATGTGCCATGATAGAAGTGTCACTACAATTGTGTGATATGTCAGTATGTCAAGGCATTATGGTATGGTATTGCTGCAAGGGATATCTGTGCCTATAATTGCTGTACAAAGGCAACAACACACAGAACGAAATCTCATTCCCTCATGCTAGTGGACAACACTCCCTACACATGTTATATAAGGAAAATGTAGTGACATGTCATCATTACTCTGAATAAAAGTATTGTTATGTCAGAAGCTATCATAGCTTTTTTTAAAATGAATCCAAAAAGAAACAGCACAAACCATGAAATCAGGAATACACAAGTAGCTGTAGACAGAAGGTAGTAGCTCCACATAGTAAATTTATTAAAGGATAAGTGCTTTCATCCCAAGCAGTTAGTTTAAAAGGAACTTCATCAGAAAACTTTCTTTTGTACTTACTTATTTTTGTAAAAGGAATCAACATCTATATGTATATATCAACATCTATATGTGTATACAGCAGATGTGTTTGACAACAGTGTTACTGACGTAAAGTCACAATAAGACTGACACAACTTACTCTGAGCAGTAATGTCTGGATGTGGACTTACTACCTAAGATCATAAGCTACAGACTAGTGCCTGAATCACAAGTGTCACATGACATGTTGAGGTACAGTTGGGACGGCACACTGTTAAATGGATTCCATCATCACTGTTTATTACCTGGATGTTTATGCTAAAAAGTGGTCAACGTGCATGATAACAATGAGCATCTACGCAGCATATATGTATTTGAAGAGTAGTATACACAGTATGAGGGTGAATGACACACTCACAGCTGGCTTCAAACATCCTACATATGTGTTTACACAGTGTACAAAGCACAGTATCAAAGTCACGCAACACAGAAGAATTTGCACTCCATCTGTGAGATACTTCAGTTATTGCAGCGTTATGTTATCACTCAGTATCCTAAACTACCCCCCCCCCCCCCCGGATGCTAAGATTTGCTAGTGTAACACTGTGCCACTGTAAATCCATCTCTTAATTGGAAGTGTACATAAAGGTAGTTGTGAGGTGGTCAGTGGTATAGGACACCAATCATGGTCACACTATTTAAGAAGGGATTATAGGTTCATAGGTTCATAGGCTGGTACTAGGCTAACTGCCTTTGCAGGCCATTTTAAGCCTAGCCACTTACCCCATGTGAGAATCAAACCCTGCACCTTCTGTTTGTAAGGCAAACACCTTAACCATTATGCCATCCTCCCACCCCTTGAACCATCTACCTATCTAGTTACAACTTATACAGCACATTATTAGTCAGCATCACAGGAGAATATTGAGTACAAGTGAGGCATAAAGCATCTATGAAGGGATGACATCAACAGTCTATTGCCAAGGGGATGTGTCTGGTAAAATGATAATTACAGCCATATGGAGTTGTAATAGCTGCCACTGCAAATGTGAGTAAGCCAATCTTGAATTCAGTGACAGTTACACACACTCATGTAAAGGTTAAGCACTGCTGTATTTAAACCTCCTAACTATCTAGTTACACATTCCAGAGAATACGTTACAAAACATAAGCACTGCATGAAAAGTCTGACTCTTAACAGGAGGGAGTGAACTTCTGCCAGGATGACTTCATTGTGTTGCAGAAGCAATGTTTTTGAAAAAAGTGGGATAAGGGATCTGTGTGCAAATTCAAAAGGCATTCTACTCAGGGCAAGTAGATACAGTACAAGGCATTACACAGACACACGCACACAAACACACATGTCCCATGTTGCACATTGACCCTCCTATCTATCTAGTTAAACAATCTAGGAAGCACTGTATTATTTGCAAGCACCACAGGGAAGCCTGACTTTAACAAGTTGAAATATCACATTTGTACTTCTTGAAAATCCACTATTTGGAATAGATGGCACTGTGCATCACAGGTTATGCAACAAATGCATATGTGTGTTCACAGGACATTGTAACATCACTGTGATTGTCCCATGTAATGACATATTTGTCTACTAACATTCGGATACTGTCCTTCAAGTAAATTGTGTTACTGTGCGGGATATTGACATGTTTCACAGTATAGGATGCCATAAACATTTACTGTTGTAGACCACTGGATTATCACTCAAACTTTTCTGCATCTTCATGGTGGGATGATTGTGCATTAACAATACAAACATACAAGTCATGTATAGGAGTGCATTTCAGAATAACAGTGTTTGATTACGTGAAAAAAGGTTAACCAAACTTCTTATACAGTTGCAAGTGTAAACACTATAGAGCAGACATACATTAAATGACTGAATTAATTGAGCTAACATCATTCTGAAATCAAGATAACCTATTAACAAAATTAATACACACATACAAACTTTGTGCAACTTAAAACAATAATTATTTGACTTTCTTTACTCTATTCTATTCTTTGAGCACAGTGCTGCCAAGCTGAATTGTGCTGCTGATGGCAAAGTATTAGCACAGGCATACTCATAACTTGGAGTGTTGAACTTGGGATGGGAATTACCAGTACTCTAGTACTCTGTGTTGCTCTGTGCTGACTTTTAGGTAAAGTTCAGTACAAGGCAGGCTTCACAGTAGGCAGCAGGGACATTAAAGTAGCAGCAAGATAATGCGTTAAGGAAAGGTGCATGCAACCATTACAGCCACAGCAGTCAGACAAAATCTTCTGATACTTTTTCCATCTATCTAGATTCAAACCTTTAGAGCATTCCAAGAAAAAATACTCAGTACTCCACAGAGGAAGTCATACTTCTGATAGTTGAAATTTGACAGCAGATTTCAGCAAACGTGAATGTATGTGTTTTTCATTACCCTACTGACCACTGTAATCTGTACAGCCAACTCTTCAGCTTGTTGAAAAGTACATCAAACTGAATAAACATAACTAAGCACAGTGGCACAAAATGCAACAGAGTAATACAGCTGAAGGCAATAAAATCATAAGCTATTGTCATAAGCTGTGTACTTCCATTTAGACTTAGTTGCATTTGTTGCCCAGCACCAGACCTTGCACAAATGCCGAGATAGAAGAATAAATATACAGAAGGGACAGGATACATCAACAGGGTGAAATGGAGGCAGGGGCAAAGTAGTTTATGACAAAAGAATGATAAAGATGCCTCATAACAACATGTAGCCAACAGGTACTCATCGAATATTAATACAAAAAAATAGTCAGTAACACTTAGATAATGGCTTGATTATAACCATTGAAAGTAGTCAAAAAATCTATCTATACATATGGGCATTGACTCATCACACCACAAAGGGATTACTCCTTTAAAACATTTAAATAACACAGGGTGAAGCATAGTGACAACTTATTGATGCAGAAGAAATTAACAGAGAGATAGATGCAGAGAGCAATAGCAACATTATGTTTTCTGGGACATGTAAGAACATCTGGTTGGAGTGTTAGTCTTACTTATTAAATCATCATTTATCTGTCATGCTCTGTATAATAACGTGCTTGTTATAGGGACAAATAAGGGGCAGGAGAGTGCTACAGCTGTGAAGACATAAGCAGGATAAGGCTGGCTTAATTTCTTTCCCTGTTGGTGCTGCAATGTTTTGGCAAATTATGTCTTGCTGCATTATTCAAATGTTATATTAATGAACGGTTGAATATGGAGCGAAATATAGACATTTGCAGTTAAATATATGAAAGTAATATGTAATGTTATGAATTAATAATTCACCTACAGCTGTAATCAAACCCATGACACAATGCAAAAACATCAGTCTACAAACAGGGTAATTATCTTAGAAAACCACATAGGAATTCCTACTGCATTACATCCTCCAGCCTAAGAACTGTTGCAGTAACTGTTTCATAGTACTGCCTTTACTATATATCCCTATAGTGCAGCAGATTTAAGCACAATTGCATGAAGTAAGCAGACCACTGTGGATTAAATTTAAATCATCAGCTTTTGCAATAAGAACTTAAACAGCGTTCACGGAGACTCAGTAATTGCTGTGGTATGCCAACCTTTGAACCAATGCCAAGGACATAAAGTGCAGGCTTCTCCATGGGCCATTTCTGGCTATATGTGTTGTGTGTGAATCTTTTTTTGACCAAATTAAACATGAAAAAAATGGGTGGATAGGACAATGGTGAAATGGGGTTGGCAAGCAGAGGGTTGGATACAGGACTAAGAATACAGAAATTTGCAAGGGGGTTGTGGGAGCGCACCATAGTTATTCTCTTATTCACAACATAAATACACAATTATACACAGAATTTCATGATTTTGGAGTCGCCTCATCAGTGACAGATTACAACAGAATAATGTGCATGGCTAATTGGACCAAATCAAGTGTGTCAAGATGACAAATAGACAAAGTGAAGAGCTATGTAAGGGGCATTTTTCTTTTCTTTTTTTTTTTTTGTGTGGGACAGATGCCCATTTTTTACTATTTTCTTGGGAGAGAGAGGAATGCTGGGTAAGGTGTTTAGGAATGAAAGGGTCAGGTTGGGAGGGTAGGTTAGGAAGCATGCATAGACATACAGGACATACAGGGATGGTGATGGTGATGGATGGAGACAAAAGGTTGGGGACACCATGACTGGGGATAGGTAGGGAACATTGAAGGTGTACCCACATCCAGCTTGAGAATAGTGAGAATCTAGTCCTCATCATCAGAACTGTCTGTCATCAGTGTCTCCTACAGCAGCTCCCTAGGTCAGTGCCAGACATTGCATCATCTTTGCAATCCAACACAGGTCCTCTTCAACCCTGATGATATGTGCACTGAGGTCCCTCATCATGACATCCTCCACCAGCCCTCTCAGCTCTTGCAAGATGACAAAATTTCCACCTACACTGGTACAGCTTCTGGAGAGTATTACTGCACCAGCAGCTGGGACAGAGCTACTTGATGCAGTTGGAGCAGATAGGGCAGGAATTGTGGAGGCAACACTGACAGGTTGTGAACCCGAAGTGCTAGGTATCTGTGCTGCTATCTGTGGAGGTATGGCAGGCCGAGCCACAGTGGGTGGTCTACCTCTCTGTGCTGTCGGTCATTTATTTTTCAACAGTAAAGTATACAAACAGTAGAATGCTAGTAAATTATAACAGCCCACACACAAAAAAGATAGGGGGGATGGAGACAAAAAAGAGATAATTAGATGTATGGCATGTCACATCACTGTATTTTTCAATATACCTTGTTTATACATAAAAAAATATGACAATTTACTATTGTACACCTTGAGATAATTAGATACATGGCATGTCACATTACTGTATTTTTCAATATACTTTGTCAAGACATAAAAAATTATGATAACTTACTAGTATACACCTTTGTCACACCCATATATGATGGAAGGTATTAATGTGTCATAAAAAAACAAATCTCACTACTATATAAGGTGTACAATTACACCACCATAGAGATAGACAACATCAGTGCTCAAATGTTAAGCAAAGGTATGAAGTACATACCCATGTGTGGATGGAATTTATTCGATTGCATCAAGGAAGTGAAAAAATACGTCAGGAAGTTGAATCTGGCTTTAATATTTGACAATAATCCGGATTTTAACATTAGAGCCAGAGATACAGCTGGACCAGTTTGCAAGAAAAAGAGCACTTACATACCGGCTTCAAACCCACACGTCCACAACTTTGAGCAATTGGTTTGCAGTGACATATATTGGACGTATCATAAGATGAAAAATCAGGTCCATCATTTTACAGACAATCTAACTAGCAAAGAAAGAAAATGCTTATCGGATTTCATGAACAACAGGAACATCAGGATCATGAAACCCGACAAAGGTGGTGGTGCTGTCATCTTTTCTACAGAAGATTACAATCAGGAGATATATAACATTCTTCACCATTCAGGTAACTACGAACACATATCACTGAACCAGGTCAATATAGGTCACCAACGTATAGATCTTATCATTGAGGAATTCCTTATTGACAACAGGATATCCAACGACACCTATTCTTTTGTGAAAGAGGATCATCCTTTTCTTGCCAAGATGGTTGGCATTCCCAAGTTACATAAATCCATTGGCCAACCTCCCTTCCGACCGATCGTGTCAGGTTCTAGATCAAAAACATTTAGATTAGGGAAACTGATTGACAACTGGTTAAAGAAGGTTTACGACAGTATCCCCCACATAATTAAGGACTCTTGGAGGTTCTTGGGTACCATCACCAATGATTTGTGGGAGACCAACCTGATTTACGTTACAGTGGATGTAGTAGACCTCTTTTCCAGCATCCCCAAGATAGAAGGATTAGAACTCTTTGAGAGAAGTCTGACTAGATATACCGACTTTTTTGAGTAGAGCCTATCCTGAAAAGATGGTCTTGGAAGTCACTACTTATGTTTATAACGAATGGGGTAGTAAATACCTACCTCTTTTAGGTTTGTATCAGTTGGATAAACAAGAAGGGATTCTCAACGAACCATCAAGCAGGGTTTGTGTACTTATGTACACCCCGACCACACATATTATAAAGGAAATATTAGAAAGACATTGGTCAACACTCAGGGTTTTGGACAAGGAAGAGCTATTGGGTACAAAACCAAGATGTGTTTATAAAACAGCCCCAAATTTAAAAAAGTTATTGGAAAAAGCTAACAACACCGCACAAAAACAAAGACATGGTACACTTAAGGGTACAGCTAAATGCGGAAACTGCAAACAGTGTAAATATATCAATTCTAATAGGATTATCCATCTCAATGATTTGTGCCATACTACCATTGAAAGTAAATGCGGTAACTGTAGAACAAAACAGGTTGTCTATCTGGCAGTCTGTAATTTATGCAATGCCCATTACATAGGCAAGACAGAGAGACAGCTGAACAGACGCATTTACGAACATGTGTACAAAATAGGTAAACACGATACTAAAAATGCATTGTACAGGCACATTTTGGATAAAGGCGAGGAGCATAGTTTTTTATTTTCCATTGTTGAACAGATAGATGTTTTTCCTTTTGGGGGGGATTGGAAAATGAAATTAGCCGCTTGTGAAAGTAAATGGCAAATTCTAACGGATTCTACGAGATCACCTGGTCTCAATGATTTTATAAGTATCAAACCTTTTTTAGCATTGGATTAATCTTTAGGACTATTCGTTTGATACAGTGATTACTTTTTGTTTAGAATAAGACAATTGTACTTATACTATTAGATTCAGGTTATATTGACAGAATCACAGTTGCATTATTAGGTTACATATATACATAGTACATATTATTTTATTGTATATGTATTTGAATGAGACATTCTGATTTTATGGTAGGTCCTTTAACATTGTTTTTAGAGAAATTTGTAATGTGTCTTTAAACTTTTTGGCGGTTTTTTATCAATTAAGTTTTTTATCAATTAAGGGGACACAGGAGATGTATATAAACTTTGGGATGATGCATGTTATTTGTTCTGATGAAGACTGGTCAACAGTCGAAAGCGCTTAACCAGAAGTTTTTGTCTTGTTCAATAAACTATCGTGAGTTCTCTCCTGTTGTACGAGCAGTTTTCCTTGAACTCACCATCTTTCAGTTCTAGATGTATGGCATGTCACATCACTGTATTTTTCAATATACCTTGTTTATACATAAAAAAAATATGACAATTTACTATTGTACACCTTGAGATAATTAGATACATGGCATGTCACATTACTGTATTTTTCAATATACTTTGTCAAGACATAAAAAATTATGATAACTTACTAGTATACACCTTTGTCACACCCATATATGATGGAAGGTATTAATGTGTCATAAAAAAACAAATCTCACTACTATGATATAACAAAGATTAACCTTTATTTCCCTTTGTCAGATAGGATATAGGCATTCAAATGCTCTAATTGCAATTGCCATAACTGAATTTTACTTGACATATTATTGCTGTTAATATTTTATAAATACTTATCCAGTAATAAAAACTAATGGCTGCTTCTGGGTATTGAACCCACACACATTTAATCTGGTGTTCTCATTGCCTAATGCAAACAGTTATTGGTGATGGCATGCATGCTTCAGATCGAGGCTGAGGTATGCCTGCTCAAGATGCTAGTGACTTATGAATGAAAAGAAATTTCTGGCTTGATTTTGGACCTGAGTCATACTGACCACGTACCTCTTTGAGGTGAGTTACTTTCTCTTGGTGTGCCTCACAGTTTGCAGCAATTTCTTCTGCAGTTGTACAGTACAACAAGAAAAGAAATGTAGGTGAAAGCATAAAGAGTACCTGCTTTGGCTGGCTAGATCATTAATGCCATACCATAAACAGGTTATGAATCAGTATTCTTACACAACTGAGGGGTGTTCACAGTTCTAAATTCATCTTCTAATCAGCTTAGGAGGTCCTGTTTGTGCTTCTTAAGGTCACCATAGTGGTGATGACATTGTTTCCCAGTGTGTGGAAATGCCAGTTGCTCCAGAGATAGCCTTAGCTAAGCTATTACAAGGTTCAAACTTATACTGAGACCCAGCAGCAAATATCCTGGACTCCTCAACACCCCACCTTTTGCTCTAAATTTAGCACCATTCTCTCCCTTGCCAGCCACATCTTCAAAAGTCAAGCTAACAAAATATGTCTGAATTGGCATCCAATTCAGATCTCACAGGTTTGTTCACAATGATGCACAGCCTTGTCAACTGCATTTGCACAATTGAAAGTAGATGGACTCTTTGGCAGACATATTGGCACTACTTACATCACATAGCAGTAAAGGTGTGAAACATGGCATTGAGATTTGCCATATGTGATGCCCAACCTATTGCCACAGGTTGCAATGTTCAACAATACAATGCTTAAAGGGATGTTTATTAGTCCTTGCAGTTTAGAATGAGAAAGAGGATGAACTGTAACATATTGTGATGTTGGGGCTTACAAAATCTTAAAATACTATTGTACCAGCTGTGAATTAAACTCATGGGATAAATGATTCAAAAATTGAAACTTAGCTTATTAATTGACAACATTGCAACAGGAGAACTACCCTTTAAGCATGGAAATTAGAGATATACTAATTTCAGGATTAGTGGAGATACATATCTGAGAGGCCTGTATGTGTGATTTAGTTACTCCGGGGAATGCATTCCTATCTAAAAGTCAGTATTTCTGTTTGTAAATACATTTCAAGTGGATGCAGTTGAACAAGCTGAGTAACACAGGTTGGGGTATGTTATATACATACATCACAAGACACACAGGATATGCAATGAGTCATGTTGATTATAACAAAAGTATTCTGCCAATCATACGCATGCAAGTGAACTTTATATTAAATATCATCATTGTCAAGTTTAGGAAGTTGAACACACATTAGCTTGAGGTTATATGTGAAATGATATAGGTTAAATAGAAAAGTTTTCTTATGCAAGCATAACTGATACAAGAAAAATGGTTAACACTATAATTTTCTTTACTTTTACAGTCCTAATCAAAATGTTGTGAAAAATGGGATTCTTACACCATTTGTAAAAGTGTCTTTTAGCTGGTTACAAATACATAACCTGTGTTTTTTATCTAAACTCACAGCATTTACACCTTGTGCCACAGAGATAATTATGTGATTGCTGGAATTTCTCCAGTCAGTACTGTACAGAGTGCTAAGGAAAGTATGGCGCTGCCAGGTGTGATTGCGTTACATAAGGCAGCCTAAACTAAGCTTTCACTTTTTTCCCCAGGTAGTGAATCATGTTTGCTCATTGCCAAGCAGAGAGCAAATGCAAATTTAAATTCTTCTTCTTCTTTCGACTGTTCCTGTTAGGGGTTGCCACAGCAGATCATCTGTTTCCATTTCTTCCTGTCCTCTGTATCTTGCTGTGTCACACCAACCACCTGCATGTCCTCTCTCACCACATCCATAAACCTTATCTTAGGCCTTCCACTTTTCCACTTACCTGGCAAATCCATCCTTAGTATCCTTAGTATCCTTTTCCCAATATACCCACCATCCCTCCTCAGCACATGCCCAAACCAATGCAATCTTGCCTCTCTGGCTTTGTCTCCAAACTGTCCAACCTGAGCTGACCCTCTAATATACTGATTCTTAATCCTGTCCATCCTTGTCACACCTAATGCAAATGTTAGCATCTTTAACTCTGCCACCTCCAGCTGTGACTCCTACCTTTTTGTCAATGCCAACTTCTCCAACCCATAGAATATAGCTGATGTCACTATCCTCTTGTAGACCTTCCCTTTCACTCTTACTGGTTCCCGTCTGTCACAAATCACTCCTGACACTCTTCCCCATCTACTTCACCCTGCTTGTCTCTTCTTCACCTCTCTTCCACACTCACCATTACTCTGAACTGTTGATCCCAAGTATTTAAACTCATCCACCTTTACCAACTCTACCCCCTGCATCCTCACCATTCCCCAGCCTCTCTTTCATTCACACACATATATTCTGTCTTAGTCCTGCAGATCTTCATTTCTCTCCTCTTTATAGCATATCTCCACCTCTCCAGGGTCTCCTCAACCTGTTCCTTACTCTCACTACAGATCATAATGTCATGCACAAACATCATAGTCCACAGCAACTCCTGTCTGATCTGTTCTGTCAACCTGTCCATCACCACTGCAAATAAGAATGAGCTCAGAGCTGATCCTTGATGTAATCCCACCTCCACCTTAAACGCATCCATCACTCCTACCGCAGACCTCACCACTGTCACATTACCCTTGTACATATCCTGTACCACTCTTACATACTTTTCTGCTACTCCTAACTTCCTCATACAATACCACAAATCCTCTTTAGGCACCTTATCATATACTTTAAGCCCCCAAAGACACAATGCAACTCCTTCTGACCATCTCTATACTTCTCCATCAACACTCTCAGAGCAAACTTCACATGTGTAGTGCTTTTTCCCAGCATCAAACCATACTGTCACTCACTAATCATCATCTCCCTTCTTAACCTAGCTTCCACTACTCTTTCTCATAACTTAATGCTGTGACTGATGAATGTTATCCCACTGGGGATGCACAAGCCGGTGCGTTTCTTCATGCTGGTCCCAAGCCAGGATAAATAGGGAGGGTTACATCAGGAAGGGCATCTGGTGTAAAACTTTTGCCAAATGACATATGCGTACAATACAGATTTCCATACCAGATAGGTCGAGACCAGGTTAACAATGGCCGCTACTAGCAAATGTAAATTAAAATGAAAAAAAAAATTGCATATTGTGAATAATTGCAATATGATCTCTAAACATAATCTGAATAACGCATCATGTTCCTTGTTTTTCTCAGTTCACAAAAATTACATCTTGTGTCACAAAGAAAGTTACATGACAGGTATATTTTCTTCACTGGCTACCATCCAGAGTTCTACCAGCCATGCAATGTCACCAGGCTGGGTTTTGCTACATAAGGCAGCCTAAACTAAATTTTTCACCTGTTTCCTTTGGTAGTGAATTATGTTTGTGAGCTGCTAAGTAAAGAGCAAATGCAGATTTTTAAAAAAGTATAAAAAATAGAATAAATGCAATGTGATCTCTACACAGGATTTGAACAATTCCTTTTGTGCCTTATTTCACTCAGTTCACTTCATTTATATCTTGTGCCACAGGGGTGGTCATCTGTCAGGTGTATTTTCTGCAGTAATTATTATCCATGGTGATGAGGGCTGTGCACCAATGCCAGACATATTTGTTGTACATAAAAGAGTCTAAAGTAAATGTTTCACTTTTTCCTTAGTCAGTGAACCGTGTTTGCACACTGCAAAGTGGAGAGCAAATGGAAAGGGCAATTGAAGAAAATATATAATAGAGAAAAAAAAACTGACAGTAAATTAAATGCACTCAGTGGGTATATGTAGCAATGACCAGAGCAAGAAGTGTATTCAACTGGCACATTCATCTTTCTCGCATCTCCTTGCAACATCAGAAATGTAGTATAAGGAACACATTATTAGACTTGTTATTGACAACGTGAAAGTGGACACACAACAGCTTGCATTTGAATGTTAGGAATGATGCTCTCCTATATCAGATAGCAATATTGACAATATTTAATTTCTAAACAACATGATAGTATCACAAAATGTGATTAAATATGTATTCAGAACACCCCCCTGTAAAAACATCACAAGTGGATTTGAATAATGCATCAGTTGTCTTTTTCTATAAGCTCACTGCACTTACATTTTGTGCCATAGAGGAAGTTACCTGATGGGCGTATTTTCTTCACTGAGCACTATCCAGAGTGCTGATGACCACACAATGCCACTGGGCTGGTTTGCACTACATAAGGCAGCCTAAACTAAATGTTTCACTTTTTTCCTTAAGCCGTGAAAGTCCATTTTGTGCTGCTAAGTGGCATGCAAATGCAGAAGGCGATATTCGTCAGAAGCATTTCCACAATTTATTTGGAATAATGACTTGAAGAAACATGAAATGAATCACAGTGTATATGTAACAATGAGATAGGAGTGTGAGAACATGAATTTCTTCACTCAGTACTGTCCAGATTGCCGAGGAAAGTGCAACAAAATCAGTCTTCATTGTACTATTGATGTCTTTCCAAATAAAGTTTGTCAGTTTTGACCTTTGGCAGTGAAATGCAATTCACTGCTACTCACCACTGAAAGTCAACTGAGTGAGATGCCAAATGGCATGCAAATGATCAAGGGGGAAAAAAAGAAAAAAATTGGAATCAAGTACTTTGAATGTACATTTCCAATGTTTAATCAACTTATCTTGCAACAGGACCTGTATGGATTTGAACCCTCAAAACAAGTAAGAACAATTATAGAAGAATCTTCCTCATATTTGTCACAGATAAAGACATATGTCTGCAAGGAGAAAAAGTGTTTAGATGTAGTGATAATGTGTAATTGTATCCAGTCAAACTGAAAGTGCAACAAAAACAAGTTATGAAAGTTGTTTTTTTCCTTATTTGGCAGTAAATGCCTGGATAATTGTGATATTGCCAACAGTTATACAATATTAAACAAAGACTGCAAACACTGCAGGTGTATTCTTCTCTTTCATTATGGCCCCTCATTCCCTTATCTATGCTTTCTTCAGAGCAATTCTATCTCTGTTTTATTGCATATATTATCTATATCAAAGCTGAAATTTCTCCCTTGAAAATGAACATTTCTTAGTAAGGGGCAATAACTGTGGTCATTAAAGCCAGCATCTGATTAATGTGCTTTCAGACTTTTTAAGTCTCTTCTCCCTGACATACCTTCAATACGTGTACATCAAAAAGAGCAGACTGTGAAACCCTGATTGTTTCTGCAGTCAGACTAATCATATATATGCAGCATTTCCAATAAAACAGGGTCAGAGATTGCCTTATATGCAAGACAGAGAATGCCTCTGAGTAGTCTGTATGAAAGAGAATAAAGCGACAATGATTTCAGGCAATCCACATAGGAAAGATGCTGAAGACCTTGAATTATCCTTGTGGGGAACTTTTGTGGTCTCTCCAACTGCTCCAGGTGCATGGAAAAGTAAATACCAAAGCATCTATATTAGTTCATCGACAGCTTAGGTTGTTGAATCTGTAATGATCGACACCTAAGAGTCGAATTTGCAAAATCGCGAATAGCCATTTAAGCAAATTCTTTCCTCAAGAAAGAATTCAGTAGGCCATCCGTGAACAAAATTAACTTTTCAACCTAAATAAAGTGGGGGGCATCGCCCCCACACCCCCCCTAACTAAATATACCAACTCCAAGATTGCTCCACATTGCCGAAAGGGCAAATCCACGATAGCCAAGCGACTTCTTTCCCGAAGAAAGAATTCGCTGAAATAAACATTCGAGATTTTGCAAGTTCGACACTTAGGTGTTGATCATTACAGATTTGACAACCTAAGCTGTCGATGAACTAATATAGACCCCATACCAAAAGAGGAGTTGTACTGAATTATTGGCCTGATGAGGGAAGAGTACGGGGAGGTTATAACTTCTTTTTTTTCTGGAGGCAATGCCCTTACTTATGAAATGAGCACTATAGAATGCCCTTCTTTACCATTGTGGAGACATGGTGATCAAAGGTTAGGTTGCTGTCAACCTGTGTGCCCAGGTCTGTCACAACTGAATGCATACTTAGGGTGTTGCTATTGATGTGGTAGTTAGCAGAAACATTGCTCTTACTGAAAGGGATGATAATACATTTTTTGCATTGAGTTTGAGGCCATGACTTTGGCACCAATCATTTGTTTGTGAAGGACCCTCTTGTAGGATGTTGACATCGTTTGGAGATTCTATGACTGTTCCCAGTTTGTAGTAATCAGCAAACTTTGTCAGCCCCAGACCTTTAGTTTTCGCTTGTACTTCAGAGAAATAGATTCCAAACAGCAGGGGTCCCAGGACTGATCCTTGTTGAACATCAAACATCACTGGTTACAGGTCTGTTACTGGAGGTAGATTCCCCTATTTTGACTATATGGGTTTTATCAGTGAGCCAGCTTGCGAACAATCTAACGATGTAAGGGTTAATACCTAGCTGGGTGAGTTCGTCAATGATGCCTGACTAGGGGATAGTGTTAAAACCCTTGGCTAAGTCTAGGTAGGCTGTATGCACAGATTTCCCCTCATCCAGGACCTTGGTGACTGTCTCAAAGAAGCCCACCAGTTTGAATTCATTACTGAGACTAAACAGAAATTCTTTAAGATCCCAAGAGCAGGATAAGTTATTTCTTACATTTATTTCATTGCATTGCACTTCTGTAACGCTTATAATTGTGCTATAGTTAATCTACTACATTTTGCACTCTTATAAAGCTTTTTGTTACTGTTTCACTGCATTTATGTACTGTTTTATACTGTTTTAATTGTATCTTTCATTGCTAGATATTGTTTCATTACTGCAGCTGCATGTTTACTGAATTACTTAACTGTAAACTGCTTTTTCATACTGAGAGTTGTATTTTCTGTTTGTGGGTGCTCTATCTGTGCTTTTCTGTGCATTTTTGATTTTTTGAAGTTTCTGTGTTCTAGTCAGGTATCATATAACTGATTTGTTTGCAGTTAAAAGCATTCTCTGGAGTTTCCTTGCTCCTTTATCTATTTAAAACTTTCATTTAGTGGCTACAGCTAGTAGCTGTAATAGTGTGCATTACTATAATTGCATTTTTATTTAATTACTAAACTGTAAACTGCTTTTTCATACTGAGACTTGTATTTTCTTTTTGTGAGTGCTCCTTCTATGCATTTATCGTGAGGTTTCTGTGTTCTGCTCAGGTGGCATAATCTTGATAGAGGCCTACTGTTGTCCAGGCCTGGTAGTTTTGTTTGTTGAGTTTCCTGTGTTTCTGGCAGCCATTTTCTGCTGATAGTCTGTTGTCTTCATTATCATTGAGAGTAACAGGACTTCCTGACCTTCTGTAGCATGAGTGATTGGATAACAGCAGGGGCTAGTAGGACTGAGTAGTTTATTTTATTTTATATTTGCTGATCGGGAAAGTCCGACTAGTAGTAATTTGATCCGAGTAGTAATTTGATCTTCTTGATTCTTCCATCCTGTATGGTATATAAACCATGTGCCTATAAAAGGCTGTGCTTGTATTTATCAGGCTGTGGAGTGGATTTATTACTGAGACTAAACAGAAATTCCTTAAGATTCCAAGAGCAGGATAAGTTATTTCTTACACTTATTTCATTGAATTGCACTTCTGTAATGCTTATAATTGTGCTATGCAGTTAATCTACTACATTTTGCACTGTTATAATGCTTTTTTTTACTGTTTCACTGCATTTATGTACTGTTTTATATACTGTTTAACTGTATTTTTTATTGCTAGATACTGTTTCATTACTCTAGTTGCATGTTTACTGAATTACTTAACTATAAACTGTTTTTTCATACTGAGAGTTATATTTTCTGTTTCTGAGTGCTCTATCCTTGCTTTTCTGTGCATTTTTGATTTTTGAGGTTTCTGTGTTCTAGTCAGGTATCATATAACTGATATGTTTGCAGTTAAAAGCATTCTCTAGAGTCTCCTTGTTCCTTTATCTGTTTAAAACTTTCATTTAGTGGCTACAGCTAGTAGCTGTAATAGTTTCCCACCCCACCCCCTATTGTTGTCTTGTTGTTATACTTGGTGGTTTTGCAGTTGCCCGCCCATACTGTATATTTGATCTGAGACACTCCTCCCAGTCTAGTGTCATTAGTTCATTCTACCTAACAGAGAGAGAACATTTGTGAAGGCCAACCCACTTAGATTCTTAACCTTGAATTAACTTCTGTCCAGCTTTCTCCTTGTCCACTTTACTAAAAAAAAATTCTAAGCTTGTTTCCTCCCTTTCCTGTAATGTGTCTAGTCCAGATACAGATTTGCTGTATCCAGGACTGTTTGCAAGCTCCTGAGCCCACAAGCCTTTCTGTGCTGGAGGGAAGCTTTCTAGCTTATCAGTGGGAGTAGAAGCACTAGGTAATCTATCTACCACATAAGGAGTGTTTTCTGGGCCCAGAAATTGTAGTTATTGGCCGTTTGGGCAGTTTTTCCATCTCTCTCAACTTTCTGGTTTAAAAGCCCACATTTGCTCTTGTTTCCTGCCTTTCCTGTCTAGTCCAGATACAGACTTGCTGTATCCAGTACTGTTTGTAAGCTCCTGAGCCCCCCAAGCCTTTCTGTGTTGGAGGGAAGCCTTCTAGCTTATCAGTGGGAGTGGTAAGCACTAGGTAGCCTATCTACCACAAGAGGAGTGGTTCCTGGCCCAAAAATTGCAGTTTATTGGCCGTTTGGGCAGTTTTTACATCTCTCTCAACTTTCTGGTTTAAAAGCCCACATTTGCTCTTGTTTCCTGCCTTTCCTGTCTAGTCCAGATACAGACTTGCTGTATCCAGTACTGTTTGTAAGCTCCTGAGCCCCCCCAAGCCTTTCTGTGTTGGAAGGAAGCCTTCTAGCTTATCAGTGGGAGTGGTAAGCACTAGGTAGCCTATCTACCACAAGAGGAGTGGTTCCTGGCCCAAAAATTGCAGTTTATTGGCCGTTTGGGCAGTTTTTACATCTCTCTCAACTTTCTGGTTTAAAAGCCCACATTTGCTCTTGTTTCCTGCCTTTCCTGTAACTAGTCTAGTCCAGATACAGACTTGCTGTATCCAGGACTATTTGCAAGTTTCTGAGCAGTTCCAGAGCCTGCTCTTCAATTTCTCCCTTAGAGCCACTAGTTATCTCCTCTCCTGCACTTATACTAGCTTATTAGTCTAGCACTTTACCAGACTTCTTCTAGCAATTATTGTAGCACACAAGTGCTGCCAGCACTAAACGTTCTACAAGGAAACAGATCTAGTACTTAATATCAATGCCCACCCTGCCAGGCATGTCTAAAGTTCAGTTCCCTGTGCTTTTTTCCTATTAACCTGGTGAACTTGGGCATCCTGAGGCAATGTAGCAACTGCTTCATGCACACTGACAACCCTTTCCTCTTACCTTCCAACACTCAGACTTGTAAAAGATGCACTTATATACCCAAATTGGAAGCCACACACTCTCCAGCCAAGACCGGAACAGCTGGTCAAGATGAGAAGGTCAACATTTGCACCACACCACATAGAACACATAGCCCTCTGGAACACACACCAGCATTGCCTTCACATAAAAACACAAACCACACACCCACCTTCGCGAGGTTCTCATTAAAAATCTACCTAAGCAGCACAGCCCTCCAAGGCAGAAATGCACTCAACCACCACAACACAACACTAATCACGAGACACATAAATCTCCTAAACAGTCTGCCACTCAACCAAATCCCCTAAGGCAAAACAGCATGCCCAACACACTAGTCTTAGGTGACTCAATAGTGAGGCACATTGATGTCCTAGTCACTAGGTTGAATAAGGAGAAAGTAACAGTCAGCTGCCTGTCAGGTGCCAGGATCCAAGACATAATGCATGCACTCAGGTCACTCAAGAACAGGTACAAATATGACTCTGTCATTGTACATGTGGGTGTGAATGACCTGAGACATACCTCCCTGGACTACATAAAAAGAGACATGGAGGAGCTCTCGGATTATGTAGCCCAGGTGAGTATGACCCTAGCCCTGAGCAGCATCCTACCATCACCCAGAATGATACCACAGTACAAGCAAAAAATGATTGATTTCAACAATTGGCTAAGTTTCTGGTGTCATTCTAAGGGGATCCATTATCTGTCTGCTTGGGATGACATGATTGACAGACCTCGATGCTTTCTCAGAGATGGCCTGCATCTGTCACCCCTGGGCTTCTGGATACTGGCCAAGGCTCTTGCCACCCATATAGTGCCTTTTTTAGGCAGTGTTTCAAAGACCAAATTACCACTGTAACAGCTACAAACAAATGCAATCTGAGGGTCATGTTGCTCAATGCTAGAAGTCTAAATCTCAAAATGCACTCGCTCGAGGCACTCCCTAAAATGGAGAACATCGACATTTGTGCTGCAAGAGACCTGATTCAAGGCAGCAGAAAGCACCCCTGCACTACCAGGCTATAACTCATTCCACACCTTTCAGCCCCAGAACTTAGACCGAAGCTCCAAAGGTGGTGGTGTCTCCATATTCATAAAGGATGCACACACCTCCAGACTGGTAGCCCAACATAACGCATCAGAGATACTTCAGGTGTAACTAACACTGGGTAAGACAGTGATTCAGGTCGTTGCCTGCTATAGGTCCCCAACCATGTCCCAAGACTCACACTCTACTTTCCTAAGCACTCCTGGAGAATATTAGGGTTCAACCTAACACTCTTTTGCTAGACAACTTCAACTACCCCTCCATTAACTGGGTAAACTACTCATGTACCAATACACTTGCCCAATGTTTCCTGGAGTTCATTAATTCCAATGCCCTGGACCAGCTCGTTCTTACCCCCACTAGATGTAGCAACATCCTTGACCTGATCATTACTAACATGGGCGACTGTTGATCTACACCAATAGTTAGCTCCTCCCTGGTTAGGTCCGACCACAAAATAATCAACTTGGAAATCCGCATCCCTCCCACCCCCCAGCAAAGGTAACCACCATTAAAAACTTCTCCAAAGCTAACTTTGGGATCCTAAAAGCAGAGGTGGCTAACTTCACAGCACCCATGCAAATGGAGAATAGTTGCATGACTGCAGAATCATACACCAATACACTGTACAAACAAGTACACAAATGCATGGATCTCACCATACCCAATAGAACCAAGACATTCTCCTCCAAAAAAAGGAAGCCAATCTGGTGGTCTCCTACCATAAACAAACTCTACAACAGAAGGAGGAAACTGATGCAGAATAAGGTGAAGTCCCAAGAATGAAAAACTCCCTTATCTGCCTCAACAAAAAGTTGAGATCCCTCATCAAATCCTCTAAAGCTAGGTATGAAAACAAAATTGCAGCAGATAGTAAAGACAACCACAAGGCCTTCTATAGTTATATAAAGACTCTCCATGGCAAAACCCGGATTTGCTCTGAGCTACTGCACAACGGTACCTCCTATACCGAGCCAACAGATATTGTTAGTATACTTGCCGATAGATTCAGTGCCAACTTTACCCCCCTCTCCCCCTAAAAGGACCAATCACAATACCAGTTGATTGCCAGGGACCCAGTATTACTGCTGCACAGGTGAAAACAGTATTGTCCAAGGCCAAGAATCCAGCTTCTGTGGGACCTGACAATATCCCTGGTTGTGTTCTACATGAACTATAGAGTGAACTGGCACCTCACCTGTGTGCTCTGTTCAATCACAGCCTTACCTCAGGCTTTGTCCCTGCCAAATGGCACACTGCTACAGTTATCCCTCTCCACAAAGGAGGAGTGACTACAGACTCTGGGAACTATCGCCCCATTAGCCTGATGAGTCTGATATGCAAAGCTATGGAACGTATCATCATGGACCTAATAAACAAGGATATAGGGAATCTCCAAACTCTGGATCCCACATAGTTTGGTTTTGTGAAGGGTAGATCATGCCTGCTCAACTTGGCCGACTTCTTTGAGTCAGTCACCAGAGCTGTGGATGAAGGCAAGGTGGTTCATATAGCCTACCTTGATCTGGCCAAGGCTTTTGATACCAGTCACCACTCAGGAATCAGAAAAACTCACCAAGCTTGGCATCAACCCCTATATCACTAGGTGGGTTGCAAACTGGCTCACAGATAGAACCCATAGTGTGAAAGTAGCTGACTCCAAGTCAGACTGCTGATTAGTCACGAGTGGAGTCCCACAGGGTTTGGTCCTGGGTCCTCTTCTGTTTTGTATCTACTTATCTGAAGTTCAGGCCAACACGAAGGGACTCTGGCTGACAAAGTTTGCAGATGATTGCAAGTTGGGAGCTATTATTAACTTCTCAAGTGATGTTGACATCCTACAGAATGGCCTCACTGTGATCAACGACTGGTGTCAGAACCATGTCCTTAAGCTCAATGCCAAATAATGTGTCATCATCCCCTTTGGGAAAAAACAGGTTCCCGTGAATTAGCACATTGATGGTAGTCCACTGAACACAGAAGATGTTATAAGAGATCTGGGAACACAGGTTGACAGCAACCTCTCTTTTGATCACCACATTGCCACTGTGGTCAGAAAGTCATTCTATGTGGCACATCTCATTACTAAGGGTTTTGCATCCAGGAAGAAAGAGGTCTTTGTCTCCTTCTACTCTTCCCTCATTAGGCCAATCATCGAGTACAATGCCCCATTTGGCATGTACCTCACTAGACACCTGTAACAACTGGAGAGGGCACAAAAGTACCTCACAAAGAGGATCCTAGGCCTTAAACACTTGTCCTATATGGACAGACTCAAAAAACTCCCAACTATTGTTTGTCTCATATTGCCTGCTTAGAGGTGATCTCTGCTTGACTTACAAAGCCATGTCTGACCCAGCTCTGTTAGAAGTGATACATCTAAAGAAATCCCAATCCCTCCACACCATACGCTCCAAAGACCTCAATCTCATTACCACAATTAACAGAACATGCTGGAGGGACAGGTTCATAACCCAGAGACTGCCCATGCTATGGAACAGATTTCCCATACATGTCAAGCAGAGCACCTCATTGAACCTCTTCAAGAGAAATCTTGACGAGTGGATAGGAAACAGAAAATTCACCCCGGGGATAACACCAGTGGCTCTACTCAACAGAGGCACTGGGAACTAAGGTTGGGTGGCACTATGCCAGGGTAATCCTATGGCTAGGCTTGTAAAGGCTCCAGGACCATTAGCCTAGTACACACCTATGAACAGGCATGATCTCCCTTTGATAAATTCAAACTGAGTAGGGTCAAGTGTTTGGAGATTACTTATATCTTTGTTGATAAGTTCTATGATGATTCGCTCCATGGCCTTGATGATAAGGCTAGTCAGGCTAATAGGTCTATAGTTCCCAGGGTCAGTAGAAGCACCACCTTTGTGCAAGGGGATAACAGTGCCATTTTCCATTCAGCTGGGACAAAGCCAATCTTTAGACTATGACTGAAAAGAGTACCCAATGGTGTTGCTAATTTTTGTTGGAGCCCATGTAAGATGCAGCCTGGGATGTTATCAGATCCCATAGATGCTGTGCTTTTCTCCTTAGAGAGGGCATTTATTACCTGCACTTTAGAGATCAGATACAAGGTAGGGGGCAAGTGGTAGAGATGTCAAGGGGTACATGTGGCGGGGACAGTGGAGTGAAGTTTTCACAGAACCTGTTGGCTAACAGGTTAGTTATGTCCACAGGCTCAGTATATGTGGTATCACTAACTACAAGTTCAGCACAAATCTGGGCCTTTCCTTTTAGGTTAAGCATGTAACTAAAGAATGCCTTATGGTTGTCCTTAGTTGAGGAAGCTAATTTGGATTAGTTTGTTTTGGAGGACTTCACAAGAAGTCTTATTTGCTTGTTTAAAGTGAGGAGGGAGTGTTTCCAGTTTAGGGCTTGCTCCCTGTTATTCTTAGACAGCAATTTCGTCCTCATATTGTTGTTGTATCTTTCAGCTTTTCCTGGTTAGGGGTCGCCACAGCAGAACTCCGGTCCGCTAATGATTGGCAGTAGATTTTTACATACAGAGTTGCCAGCTCTGATGCACAACCTTCAACGAAGGTACGTCCATTCATGCATGTCTCCACACAGAAGACGCTTTAGCTGAGAATCGAACAGGACAATGTCTTACTGTGAGGCGACAATGCTACCGCAGCACCACCACCGCCGTTAATTTCGTCCTCTTATTGAAAAGCCTATTAATGGCAGTTGTCCATCAGGCAGGTTTACTCTTCCTTGAGGAGCTTGTTTTGGTCCTATCAGGTACAGCCGAGTGAATGCAGTTATACAGGTGTTTGTATAAAGCATTGGTGTAGAACTCAGCATAGTTTCCAGTTCCATCTGAGGGGGGAGGTGCAGTAAGAGGTTATAACCGGTTTTGGAGAAGTTTTTTACAGTGGTCCCCCATATTGGTAAGCACCAGATCCAGGATGTTGGCACCCCTTCTAGGGGTGTCAACCAGCTGATCCAGGGCATTGGAGTTAACGAAGTTGAGGAACCTTGAAGCAAGTGAGTTTGTGCACAGATAATTTACCCAGTCAAAGGATGGATAGTTAAAGTCGCCCAAAATTATGGTGTTCAGATGTATCTCAATAGACTCAAGTAAATCCAAATAGGCAGAGTGGGTGTCCTGATTCATGGAGGGGGTCCTGCAGCTGGCAATGACTTGAATAGGTGTTCTACCAACAGTTAATTGCACCTGAAGCATCTTCAGGGAATAATACTGTTTAACCAATCTGGAGGTGTATTTATCTTTAATGAATATTGATACATCGCCTCCTTTAGTGTTCATGCCTTCAGTTTGTGTTCTGAATATGTGGAAGGAGGTGTAACCCATTATGGCTGGGATGCTCTCCACAGCCTTGAACCAGGTCTCCATGACTGCACAAATGTCTGCATCTACCAAGGTGAGGACAGCTTGCAGTGAGTGCAGTTTCATGTTAAGACTCTTACCATTTAGCAGCATATCCCTGGGGTTGTTTTTAGATGGAGGTTTTACATCAGGAATTTTGTCCTTGAGACACTGCGTAAAAAGGCACTATGGGGGTGGCAAGAGCCTTAGCTAGTAGCCAAAATCCCAGAAGTGACAGATGAATACCATCTCTGGCAAAGCATCAAGATCTGTTAATCATGTCATCACTAATGCAGGCACAAATTTTATCCTTGGGGGTTGTCCCTGACTGATGCTATCAGGACACAATCCATTACTTGGTTAAGTAAAGGTCATGGAGTTTGACAGGTACCAGTTTTTTTTATTTGTATGTGCATCAGATCTTAGGCTTCGACCTAGGTAGTGAGTGTGTGTGCTATCCTTTGCCCGTTAACCAGAGTCAGGGCATGCAGTGCATGCCTCCATCTGCCAGCACTATCTGCAGCCAGTGGTTCTCCCGCAGACTCCTCATCTATATCTTCTGCTGCTGCTGGCCCTGCTTGTGGTTCTTGAAAGACTGGTCCTGACCCTTGTTGTCCTTATTAAAGTTATTTCCTGAGAATTATATTGTGTAACATGGCAGTGGCTATAAATATTTTGGCAGAGGTGCCTGGGTCATACTGCAGTGTATCATCTAATACGTCTAGACACCAAAACCTTGATTTAAGCAATCCAAACACACATCCTACAATATTCCTAGTTTGAGAATGGGCTTCATTGCATCCTTGCTCATTGGAGTTGTGTGGGTTTCTCATGAGTGTTATGAGCCAGGGCTCAAGTGCATAATCTGCATAGGTTCATAAATTAGTACAAGGCTAACTGCCCTTTTGGGCCATTTGAAGCCTAGCCAGTTACCCCATGTGAGAATCAAACCCTGCACCTTGTGTCTTTAAGGTAAACACCTTAACCATTATGTCATCCTCCCTCCCCTATCTTATACTAGATGCCCTTGAGGAATGTCACCCATAGCAATCCTGGTGTACAGCTCGCAGGTGTGCCATATATGCATGGAAACTACCTAGGTTACCTGCACAAACACTGTAGATGATCCCTTGGGCATTACAGACAACATGACAGTTTATAGAGTGGAAACCTTTTCTGTTGATGTACATCCTTCCCTGTTCCCCAGGTGTGTGTGTGTGTGTGTGTGTGTGTGTGTGTGTGTGTGTGTGTGTGTGTGTGTGTGTGTGTGTATACGTGTGTGTGTGTGTGTGGTCTATGGCCCCAACACTTCAGTGAAGTGTGCTACTGCATAGAATTCCCGCATAGTTCTTCCTTTCTCCTGTGGGGTGAGTGGGAAACAAATGTGATCCCTTGCATGTAGTTGCATTGCATTTAAAAACTGATGTAATATTCTTGAGGCTGATGCTTGAGACACCCCTAATACATAACGCCTTTGAGTTTTCTGGAAAGTACCAGTAGCTAGTATATGTGATGCTAAACATGCTTTTGTTTCCAATGGAGTGAGTTCTCCATGATTTCCCTGGAGTCTGAAGTGAGGGCAGCAGATGTTGCTTATTTCCTCCAGTTTTATTCTATCCACCCTGTATCTCTCAGCAGTTTCTGTGTCATGCAGTCCCTGATAAGTCAAATGAGGTCTAAACATCCTTCTCCTTCTTTCCTGAGGTCTGGCAGCAGCACCCTAATTTAAAGCCTGTTGCACATACTCCATAATAATAATAGCAACAGCAACCTTTAACTTGCTTTTTTCCTACGTGTAGTCATGCTGTATTCTGAAGAATCTTGCATTACAGGACAAAAAGCCTGTAATAAGTGTACACAATTGCTTTATAGGTTCCTGAATAGCTCCACCCTATTGGATTGGTTTATTACCACGTACTTTGGCTCTTTTTGCTGTTGTTAGCATATACTGCTGTTTCTTTGTCTGGCAGCTCTACAAGTTGGGTAGAGCTGTTTAACTCATTCAAGCCTAAAACGCCTTTTTGTTTGTTTCCAGTTCACACCCATAGCTCCTTATGGCGTCCAAACCTTTTTTGGGTCTGGCTTCTTTAACTAAGCAACTTACCAGCTAATAGGCAGTATTAGAAAGTGCAAGGAGTTATTAACAAAATGACAGAAGGATTTTTAATCTAGGATGTGCTGCAGTAGAGGTTGGGAGGGTGGCCTAACGGTTAAGGTGTTTGCCTTACAAACACAAGGTACAGGGTTTGAGTCTCACAAGGGATAATTGGCTAGGCTTAAAATGGCTTGCAAGGGCAGTTAGCCTAGTACTAATCTATGAACCTATGAACCTATTTGTCAAATATTTTCATATTTGTGTGCATACTGAGAATCCTACATGTTATTGAGGGGTATGGTGTGATATACGATGTGATATGCTACACTCTATTCTTTATAAACCCTCTTTCTGTCCATCTCTATCTTCCTTAGTCTCCATCTACATCCCATCCCAGACACTCCGTACTTCTAACCAACAATTACTTGATATCTACCACCCAAAAAGTCAGTAGGCAAACTACTCTACAAACACTCCCTTGCCCATGTTTGGAACAAACTTCCCCTTGACTTACGTTTAATCTCCCACACCTCACACTTTAAAAATGAACTAAAAGCTTATTTTCTCAATTCCAGAACCTGCCCTTGCCATGTCCCTACCTAGTCTTCCTTCCCTTTATGTACCCTCAAAAGAACCATACTTAGTACCTCATTACACCTCTCTCTCCAATGTATCTACTATGCATTTGCATAATTTTATACAAACAAAATGTTTTTATTGTTGACCTATTGAACTATATCAATGTAAAATTGTTACTTGGCTTCTTTTTAATGAAACTTTAACTTTATGCATGTAACCCAACATATGTGAATCTTTTTGCTATAACTGCTATTATATCAATATTGTTTAAAATTGTACTTGTTTAAAATGTACTACTGGAGCTTTTCTCCTTGGGTCTCCACTGAAAATGGGCCACAAGCCCAGTTGGACAAACCTGGTTAACAAATGTCAATAAATAAATAAAAATAAATATATACCACAGTGGGAGACCAAGAAATTCATTGTCATTGTCTATTTATATAGCACTATACCGAGATATTGCTAGTTGTTTGTTAGTAATTATGAAAATAAACAAAATTTCCATATGTACTTAAAATTTCAAAACAAGTTACTTACAGACGGTTTCATGACATTAGATGAAACCTTAGATGTTGTTGAAGAAAACTATATTTGATATTTGCACTGTAAATTGCACATTTTGTGAAATATTCCGTGTTATTTATATTGCTAATTTTACAATTAAGCATACTTTTTCACATATCTATAAATATATCAATAAATATGCACTCAAAAAAGAATTTCTTGCTGTCTGGTTAACAAAAATCTTCTAACAATATATCTCTACATTGCACAGTTTCCAAGATATAAGAATTTTGTTTGTGACAGTTTAGCAAAAACATAATTTGGGGTTTATGTACATTACAATATATTATAATATTTATGGAAAGACTATGGATGCACTATTATCACTGTAAAGAATACTCCTTGCTGAACACATAGCTATTTGTACAGTTTTAATGGCTTTTGCTGTTCACAAAATAGTTCTATTTATCTGCCTTATGCTTTTTAAGTTTATCTTTCAGAAAATGCTCAGGAATGCAAACTGTGTAGGCTGCTAGAGGTGTGGCATTCCACGGCACATAGGTGCTAAAGCGTAATCCCAAATAGCGCATTAATGTGTTGGAGGGGTGCAGCATCGCCAGCACAATAGCTACACTTCTTGTAGCTGTTAATGAATCCAGCCCCATGCAGCAACCTTAGCATACCCTTCATGGTGATAAAAAGAGTGTACTGTGTTTATGTGTATACACTATGGATATATTACTTTGTCTTTAAGAATCAAGCTATTTCATAATGCAATGAGTCTGGTGTGCCAATTGGGTGCAGTGTCTATAATGTCAGATGAACCCTCCTTTCTGCAATGCTTCCATTTTGTGAGTTATTCAAGATGCTGTTTATTTATTTGCCTTTGATTACTGAGAAAGTCTGTCTAGGCAAAGCCTCTTTAACTACTTTATTTGTTTTTTTTCACTTTTACACATCTTAACTATGGGGTGGTGGTGCTCCATGCAGCACCATACAACACTGTACTCAACAGATACAGGCACTTTTGCTTTGGAATTCTCTCTCGTTCTCTCTCTCTTTTAGGAAACTTAGTCAATTCCTCTTCCTACTATTAGCTGTCTAAACCATAGAGTTAGGCAGCGGTACATCACTGCACATCTAAAGCCAATCTCATAACCAGTCTAGACGAATTATTTATTAACTACCTGGTGTTGGTGCTTAAACTAAATTTTCTTTCTCGATACTTACTAGTATTCACCAAATCAATACCTTAACTATGAGGTGGAATGCTTCCCCCAGTAGTTGTGCAAAGAGGCTCTGGTTTGAGTTAAGAGGCACATTGCTGTTTGTGTGTAGTCTTAGATTGCTCTTTTGGAAAAATAGCACTCAAGTAAATCAAGTCCAAACCTCACAGGTGCTATATCTCCCCTTTAGCTCACATTAAGAAGCATCTAGAACCATGGATTTGTACTAACTGTCTCTGTTGCCATAATGTTATTGGAGGCAAGCAGGTTGTCAGTACCACACAACACCACACTAAACCAGTTACACACAGCTCAGACCAATCTCATAAATATACATATGCTAAGGCTCTTAGACGTAATCTACCTAAATCACAAGGGCCTCCTAAATGTAACCTATGAAAAAAGTGCCCTCAGCAACCTCACCAACACAACATAGGCAGCACCCACCACACACTGATTCAGTTTAAAAGACCATAAGGCAAACCTCTACGCAGTCAAATCATCACCATCGTCAACCTCCTTTTTCCCATTTTTCTACATGGCGTCAAGCTGTTTCCATCTGTCTCAATTCAATGTTACTTTCCTACCTTCAACAGTCATGCCTGACTATCTCAGGTCTTCCCTCACAAAATCTATCTCTTCACTCATTGCCCTCATTTCCTCTTCCCTTCTTCCTGTCTGCAAAAAATGTCCTTCACCAAACTGTATTCTGCTTTCCTATAAATGTCAGAACCACTGTAGTCTACTCTCTCTGACCTACTCTGCAGCTGCAGCTACTTGTGCTTCTGCTCAGATGTCTTCAATTCTTCATTTGCCCCACATTGTGCATCCTACCACCCATCTCAGGCATTTCATCTCCATTACCTCCAGCTTCCTAAACTGCTTTTCCTTCACTGCCCAGGTTTCTGTACTATATAATAGTAATGGTCATACCACTGTTTTGAACATCTTACTTTATAACATTGGAATTCTTCTGTCATACACTCTAAGCCAGCTGACTGCAGCCCCTCTGATTCTAGCTTTGACCTCTCATTCATACTTCTCGTTAACCACCCATCCCAGATACCTGAAGCTCTTAACCGGTTCTACTATTGTCCCTTCTATTTCAATGTTCAATTACTGATTTCCTCCATTTGCTGTATTACAACGGTCTTATCTGTACTCATTTTCATCCCATGTGCCTTCAGTTTTGCATTCCATTCCATTCCCCCCTATCCTTTACTGAAGTTCTTGTTCAAAGTCTGCCTGCAATATGCAACATCATCTGCATACAGCAGCTTTGTTGATCTATCCCCTCTAACTTTTTCCTGTAGTCCATCACCAGTATGAACAGCAGTGAGCTCAGAGCTGAACCCTGATGCATACACACTCCCATTGGAAAACCCTCTCAGAATCTGAACACTATTTGTACTTGAGTCACTGGGTCCTTGGACATAGCCTGCACTAATTCTTCCAATGTTTCTTGGAATTTGAACCACTGCAGGACTGTGCAAATGAGCTTTCTTGGGACCTTGTCATATGCTCTGTCCAAGTCTAGAAATGCCCAGCCGGACACTTTCCTCTTCTCTAGCTTCTTCTCAACTATCTGTCTCACTGTAAACATCAGATTAGTTGTGCTATATCCTGATCTGAATCCAAACTGCTCATCTTCCAACTTACTTTTTACTACTCTGTAAATGTATCAATAATCCTCTCCAGAACTTTCATGCAGTGTAACAGGAGTTTGAAACCTCTGTATTGTCCACAGTTGTGGATGTCCCCTTCGATCTTGTACACTGGCACCAGCAGGTTTATTCATCAGACATCTGGGATACGCCTTTGTCTCCATACTGCTATGAGCACCCTCAGGAGCCATTTCCCCACTATCTCACCCAACATCCTGATAATAGCTGCTATAACCTCATATGAGCCTACTGCTTTGCCTGACTTCATTTTCTTTAATGCTGTCCTTACTTCTTCCAGAGTGGGCTCCTCCTCCTCTATTACCGTAAGCTGTTTCTTGGGCAGTACAGCTTTTGTGGAATTTTCTTCATTCATAAGTTGCTGTAAAAACTCTTTCCATCTGTCTTTCATTTCCTGGGAGCTGATGAGCAGATTATTACTGGCATCCCTTACAAAAGGTGTCTGACAATCTTTATCTTTCAGTCTTTGCCTAGCAAGCTGCTACAGTTTCTTTGTGACATCTTCTGAGTCACTTTCCAGAAGTTGACACAGTGCCTGTGATGCTTTGTTCTTTGCTATTGCAACTCCTCTGTTAGTTTCTTTGATAGCCAACCATTATTCCCTCTTTGCCTGGTCTGTCTTTTCTACCTCCCACTTTTTCCTGCATTCCTCCTTTCTTTTCATAACTTCCTGGACTTCTGCATTCTTCCTTATGTACTTTATTTCCATACATATCTCAGCCGTATAACTGTTCTACAATCCGCACACATGCTGTTTTGAGGCCTTGCCATGCTTCTTCTTCAACTCCAGCTATTTTCTCTTCTTCCTGAGGTGGTAGAGGCCTGAGTAATTCCTTGAACTCTTATGCTTTCTCTCAAGTCAAATTCCAGGTATTTAGTTTAGTTTCTGTTTACCACAAATCATTCTGCGTCCATTGCTAGCAGCTGACTGTGGCAACTAGTGTTTTATAATGTGAGACAACTGTTTTACTGGGGATGACTTTACAATTTTCATTCTAGCCCAGTGCCCTTTTCTTATTAGGAGGAAGTCTACCTAAGTTGTATATTGGTCACTTTTGTATGTAATCTTGTGACGGTCTCTCTTACTGAACCATGTGTTGGCCACCATCACGTCATTTTGCAAACAGAAATCTAGAATGGCCTCTTTCTTTATTCTTGTTGCCCCACCCATGTTGACCCAGGCAGTCCTAACATCCTGTTCTGTCTAGCCCAATATGTACACTTAGGCCCTCATTATTAACTCCAATTCATGTTGTCTTGCCTTATCTAGTAGGTCCTGCAACCACTATCTGAATGCACTCTCTTCTTCCACTATCACAACCCCACTGTGGGGCTTAGGCTGCAATTATGAATAGTGCCCAGTTCTGACACTGGAATCTGATTGTCATGAGTCTGTCATTTAATTCTGATTACATCCCTCATTGTATTCTGATGCCTGTCCTTCACCACAATTCCCACACCATTTCTAGTTTGTCCAGTAGACTCTGGATCCCAAGCCAAGTGTCTTTGCTGAGCTGTCCTTCCATCTTGTCTCCTGGATACACAGTATTTTCCTTGTCATCCACTTCCAAGCAGCATTCTGTCAGTGAACCAACATTGAGTCTAGCAAATCTTAGTTGATATTTGGCAGGTTGACTGGTTTTATGTCCAGCTTTCACTCAAATGAGCTATCCCAGGTAACCCAAGCTGGGCAACTGAACACCGGCTGGCCAATAGCTCATTGACCCAATGCTGCAGGGCATTATGGCAGGCACACACTGGCATAGGTTGGGGTATCCCAGGTTCTCAACCTACTTATTGCTGGCAAATATCAATGCCCATTTTTGGCAACATTAGTTACCACAACCAAATTACCTAGTGCAAATTTTTGCAGCGCTGAATGGCTAGCCCTGACACAGCATGCAGTCTGGGATCCATGTCCTCCTATCTTGAGGATATGCACAATATCAATTAATGCCCACCGCTGTTGGTCTATACAGATCTTCCCCCTACAGGACACCATGTGGCCTCAATGGAGGTAGGGCAGCACTGCAAAGTACTAGCCTGCAGTTTGTGGCTCATACAGGGGATGCAGTGAGGAGGCATTGAGAGGTTTAAGTGGATGGCACAGATCAGCTATGACCAGGATTATGATATGGGTCTCTATTTGCAATGGGATGGACTGCCAAACTGTATAAAGAATATTAAGCTGAATTAGTTTATAATTACATATATTTTCCACAGTCTTAGGGAAAGGACAGAGTAAATGATTACTTATCAGGAAAACGTGCAATCATGTAGCAAGATGTTTGGATATTGAAACATATTTAGAGGCATTTTTTAATAAGCACGGTACTGAGAAAAGTTTATAAAGTGATCTTTTTAAAGATCTCCACCTGAAAAAAAGTAAGATGGTGCAGTCTTAATAGGCTGAGGACATGAATATACGACTAACGGCATTGAAGTCAAAGCTATGGAATTTTGTTTTGCAAGATGAATTGTACAGTAGAAGAACTTGATTATGATGATTATTACTACTGCTGATGATAATAATAATAATAATAATAATAATAATAATAATAATAACAATATTGTCTACTTTTGGTTGACCAGGTTAATCCCACAAGACATGCAACCTATTTTCTAGGCGGATGTGAAGTGGTCCTTATATACATGGGGTAAATTTGGCCATAACACTGAGGAAAATCCTTACTTTTCTCAGTAAATGCAACAGGATCATCAGCATCCACCTGAACTACAAACAAGTCTGGCAGATGAAAATCTCAGCTAAAGGATATCACCCACATGATTGCAGCACCTCCCTAATACTGCACTGCAGTGCTAGTATTAGGGCATAGTACTTTATGTAAGGACAGAACCCACACCCTTCTGAACTTGTTCCTGTCATCAAAGGTGAATAAATTACCCGCTGAGCCAGAAGGGCAATGATGAAAAGGAGGAAGGCAGGATAAAGACTGAGGAGATTTTATTCTGAAGTACATAGTTTGTAAAAGACAGTAGCAAATAGAGTTGAGTTCTTCAGTGGGAAAGTCAATGTAATTTAAAGTAAAGCTACAGTACTGGTTAAGTTTGAGGATTATGATGTTGCAGGTATATTTCAATTTTTGGATAAGTATGGTATGTGCTGCAGCTAATGCACAATGAGCATTAATGTGGGGAGGAGAGCAATGGCCTGCAGTTACCAGTTACGCTTGGGGAGTAAAGGAGCTGGAATATACAGTCTAATGGGAGACAAAAGTGCATTCAGAGAGGATAAGGTTTACAAAAGTAACTCTGAGGTGCTGAAAGATGACAAAATGAGTAGTGAGATGTAAGATGGGTCTAGGGTTGTGAGAGGTAAATGTATTATTAAACATAGAGCATGTATCTATACAAAGGTGCTCCTAATGCACTACAAGCCTTAATAAGTAAACCACTCTACTCCCTCTATTAACTGGGTAGAATCCGTGAACAACAGCTCCTGTTTACAAGTGACACAGGATCTGTGGTCTGTGTGAAATGGCTTGGTCAGGCTTGCGCAGTGTGTTATGTGGAAGCTATGACCATCAAAAAAATCCAAAAGTTTCAACCCATTTGCAGCTCATTACATATTTCATTTTATTGACAAAGAAGGTCATTCTACATGTAAGGCCTGTTTTGAGTGAAGCCTAAGGTGGCATTTTATGTTAACTTTTAGCTAACTTGCTTACAAGCTGTGGTCACCTTACACACTGAGGTATTGTGTCAGCCAGTTTATATGAATGTCAGAGTAAATAAAAAGACTTGGCCTCTACAAATACTAGTTCAGTGAATGAGCTGTGATTTGCAATATCTAAATACTATGTTATACATAAAGTTTCCAAGATTCTCACCTTTCTGACTACCCATTTTAAATATTGTTTGTTTTAAAGCAAAGGCTGCAATCTTTGTGCTTCATTTACAGCCCCAAAAGAAAGCATGTGCAAGTTGTTACATATTGTGACGCGCATGCACTGAGCCAGCAATCAAGGAGCCTCACTCCTCACCACTAACACCAGTAAGGGGTGTCCACAAAGGGAAAGGATAATAAATACACACACAGTAAAGTACAATTTCCCTTAAGAGCACACAGAGATCACAGTCAGTTTGGGGCTGGTTTCTCCCTTTCTCTCCAGGTCCCCAATAAGACTCCCCACTGGCACAGCTATAGAGTCCAGATCTCAGCCTAGTGGGCAAGCTAAAAACACCAGCACCCTTTCTGTCCAACCAGTGCTTTGTGTCCCTACCCAAGTAGCTGACACACACACACTTTGAGATGAGAGTTTATATAACCACACAGACACTCCTGGGGAAGGCTGGCACAGGTTCTCCAGCTGTGTCCCTTTAACCCAGACTATACTGTAGAAACAACTGCCACCACCCAGCTAATATTTATCAGCTACTCAAAGGCCCTTATGAAAGGGTGTCCAATTATACTGGGCAATATTATTATCTAAATGGTAAGTGCAACCAAACAGCCAAGACTTACTTGGAGTGACTTGGTACAGTATCACTGTATACATGCAATGTACTCTTATAAATTTATTTTTTATTTTTATTTTATTTTACATTTGTTGACCGGGCTAGTCTAACTGGATATATGTCCATTTTCAGTAGAGGCCCGGGGAGAAAAGCTCCAAGCATTAGCAGTGACAAAGATTACAATATACAGTTGTTGTTGTGTCTTTCAGCTTTTCCCGGTTAGGGGTTGCCACAGCAGAACTGCGGTCCGCTAATGATTGGCAGTTGATTTTTACGTGCTGAGTTGCCAGCCCTAACGCACAACCTTCAACGAAGGTACGCCCATTCACGCATGTCTCCACGCAGAAGACGCTCTAGCTAAGAGTCAAACTGGTCAGGGTATTACTGTGAGGCGACAACGCTACAATAGTCAAAATAAATTACAGGACATTGTTACATTGAGGTTGACATAAGTTATATAGAGTCCTTAGTAAGTTAACACTAAGATCAAATACTGAGAGTAATAATTTGAAAGAGAGCAATCAAAAAAAGAAAAAAAATATTGAATTGTAAAAATTTCTTATATATATATATATATATATTTTTTTAAAGGTATGTGACATAGAACAGTGGAGTATATAAGTGTAAGGAGAGCAAAAAAGGGGAAAGAGATAACAGGGTACAATTAGGGACCCTATAGCTGTGCCAAGCTTAAATTATCTCTACACAAAACAGACAGTTGAAAGGTGTAAAAATAATTAATAATAAAAACACAAGGCAATACTTCTTACTACACAGTGCTAGTCAAAAGTTCGGAGATCACAGAGAAATATTTAAAATAATACAGTAGAAAAGTTCTGACATCACAGAAAAACAAACTATTTCCTAACTATATCTAAGAGAAAACACAGTTCTAAAATCCTACTTACATATAGACATAGGCAGAGTGGTGAGTTGGATGTTCTCAAGACAAATTCTCAAATGCTTTCATTCTTTCTGTCCTTAAATTGATAACACAGTACCAGTGATTCATTTAAGATTACATAATTTCATTCTGGTTCCCTAATATCCCGTGATCTTGCAGCTGGTCAGAAAGCCAGAACAATAAAAGAAATTATATATGCAAATTCTAGCCATTAACTCTGGCCTCAAAACAATAGGCAGAATGCCTTTATCTAGACATCTTGGCTCTGAGTTTTGACATCAAAGAATTGACTTATCAGGTTTGTTACAGCAGAGTGCACTGTTATTACATTTTTGCAGTTCCACATTTAACACCATTTTTCCCATTTAAGATAACAAGCCTGTGGCTTATATTAACATTTACAAATTACAGAATTATCTAGAAAATTCTATCTGGCTAGGCTGGCAGCCTTCACCTATCTTCACACATATGACAACTCTCTGAGTTTATCCAATGTTCTAAGATATACATGAAATGGTAATTAAGTCAGGCCTGATGACACTCTTCAATATTTTTTATCTTCTTATGCTGACAATTTTGGACTTGAAAGAGACACAAGAAGACTTGTAAAATTAAAAACAATACTGCTGTTGCAAATGAACCTAACATAAAAGGTTTTATTTATTTACATTGATAACTAGGAGAGAGGGGTGACCTGATCATATCATACTATCATACATGCTTATCTTCCATGATCTGAGTTAATGTGCAAGTACTGAAATGAAGGCTGCTGCTGACCAGTTTTACAGACATATGTGCTTAAACAAACACATGCACATATTTGTGTGTGTGTGTGCGTGTGTGTGTGTGTGTGTGTGTGTGTGTGTGTGTGTGTGTGTGTGTGTGTGTGTGTGTGTGTGTGTGTTTATATATTGTAGAGGCTTCAAGCAGCAGGCACATAAGGGATTTTTTTTAAAAACAGTGATTTTATTTGGACAAACAAATTAGGATGTCTTTGCTAGAACGTGTAGCAACAAGTGAAAATAAATTAGTAAAACAGTTTCTGTATTGAACAAAAAAAATGTTCAGTTCACTGGCCATTCCCCCAAAAACTTAGTAAGGGTGCTAAAGTAAAGGTGGTCTTCAGAACATTTTTTTTCTTTTAGAAGAATAGGCTATGGAATAAATGAAAAATATTCAACAAAGAGCAAGCAAGCAAACAGAATGGGACTCCACATCACAGTCTTCAGTCAATAAAAAAAACAGGGATGGACTTTGCAAATGAAGCTTTTTCTACTGTTCCAAAGGAAAATGCTTAAGTGACACAAAAAAAAGAAAATTACTGGCCAGAAGAATCACGCATACCTTAGACCAAAGACTGGTGTTGGGATATCCTGATAAACATAGAATTTAGCAAATAAGTGGGAGCACTGTAAAGCATCAAACTCAGATGTTTAAACATGTGAACTATGCTTTTGCAAGATGATGATGAAAACAACTGAAAATTTGTTGACTGTGTTAAACTGGTGGAGAACCTTTGTTATGAGAATAAATTACTCCTGTATTTTAGAGGTATTTTAAATATGGAGTGGAGGGAAGTTTTATCACTGACATTTGAAGATGCTAGTGATATTAAGGTAAGAAAGTACTATTTTTAGTTGTAATGTATCCAGCCTGTATTGTAGCAAGAAAAGAAAGACTGGAAAGAAGCATGTTACAGTTAATATAATGTCACGATCATTAGGTGTTTGGTGTATAAATGTGTATTGATCATATCATATACAGAAATAAAATATAACAATAGTCTATCTGGATTTTGCAATTAACACATGCTTTTGTCTGGAGACAAATAGCCTGCAAGTGTGGCATTAGTTATGAGATTTCTAAACAGTGTATTTTGACTGATGTTTTATGAGGTATGTGAAATACAATGTAAAAACTTTTAAAGGGGTAATGGCAACCAGTGCAGTGAAAATAAAAAAGAAAAGTAAAGTAAGAAATTAAGTTTAAAACTATGGGAAGTGAATATTTATACAAGCAACTGCTTCCTCAGCAACCCTAATACTTTAATGCATTAAATATGAGGGCACTATTTATTTGGGGCTAGTTACTGTATTTTTTAAGGCTGCAGTGTAATGTTTACTGAAAATATGCAAGTTTTAAACATCTGAGAGGGCAACAGAGAAAACATAAGAAACAGACTGCAGTTTGAGTAAGGGGAACACAGGCTGTAGCATGTACATTAACATAGTTAATCCTAACTTTAGAGGAGGTAATATGTGGGTGCAGTTGTCATTATGGAGAAACTACTCCTGTTTGTAGGGGATAGACTTCCTTTTTCAAAAGTATATATAGTTTTGTGTATTTACTATGAGATAAATGGGATGCTCAGCTTTTAAAAATGTATTTAGCTTTGTGCTACTTCAGGAATTTAACTGAAATGAAAAGTCTGGGAAACATTAGTTCAAACAGAGATGACAAAAATCAGCCTGCCAACCAACCTCAAGTATATGCATGCAGACTGCAAGACAGAATATATATATATATATATATATATATATATATATATATATATTTATATATATATATATATATATATATATATATATATATATATATTTATATATATATATACACAGAGAGAGAGAGAGAATGCATGGAGTCATAAAGTATTCATGTCATTTGATTAAAGGTTCATTTTACTGAATTCCAAAACACTACCCACAAATGACAGAAAAATAATTTCACTGAATCACAATTAATAGAAATCATTCTGCACAACACATACTGCAAAAAATATTTCTGCACATGGACAAGCCCTCGCTTGCATACCCCAAGTATGAGGGTGGGGCTTCACCTCCATATCTGCTTTAATTCACAGTCACACAACCATGAAGAAAAGATAAAATCATCACACATAGTGAATTAGAGGTGTCCACATACACAAACACTCCTCTAGACTCAAATTCCTAATAACTCCTATATTTTATATATATATATATATATATATATATATATATATACACACACACACACACACACACACACACACACACACACACACACACACACAGATAAAACTGTTAAACATAATACGTAGAATAAATTTTTATTGGAATATCTTCTTTATCATTATTAAAATGGACTGTAAATAGCCTTTCAGGCATATACAAAAAGAGAGTACAGAGTTATATTTTTTATTTTATTTATTTATTTAATATTAGGAAGTATAGTATACGAATAGTAATGTTACAGTAGATATATTTGGATATAAATGAGCACAAGCACAAAAATGTGACAAAGGATTTTGGGGCAGAAATTCAGCAAAATATCACAGATAAAGGAAAAAATAATAATAATACCGACTGTGAAATAAAGGGGGGGGGGGGGCAATAGTGGTAGATTTGTGGTAGCAAAGGGTTATTTCCAGGAGAAGAGGATTATGCTGGTATGTATTTGCATTATATCAAAAACTACTCTACAGAGTCTAGGAGAAAGTTACAGGTAGGAACTGGAATCTGATTTGCAATAGTGAGGATGTAACAGAGGTATCTAGAAGGAAAATGTAACAAGTTAGTGTAAATTTCTGAAGACATTTATGAGAATATTTGGTATGGATGATGTGAAATCAGTAACATGGATTTATATTTAAGCAATAACCGATGGTGTGGTATATTAAGATTTACCCACAGTTGGTGTGGTTTAATCATGAAGGCGAAGCCCGAGTGATTAAATAAAACCAAGAGTGGGTAAATCTGAATATACCACACCACGGAGTTGGTTATTGCTATTATACAATGACATTATTTAAGAAAAAAACTTCTTCTTCTTCTTTCGGCTTTTCCCGGTTAGGGGTCGCCACAGTGGAACTCCGGTCCGCTAATGATTAGCAGTAGATTTTTTTACGGTGCCGAGGTGCCAGCCCGACGCCCAACCTTCAACAAAGGCACGTCCATTCATGCATGTCTTTCGAATGCCACTCAACTGCAGGGAGGACATGCAGACTCCACACAGAAGGCGCTCCAGCCAAGAATTGAACGGGAGAACCTCTTGCTGTGAGGCAACAATGCTACCGTGGCTTATTTAAGAAAAAAAACGTACTTTTCTTAAATAATGTCTTTGTATAATGGCACCATGCTGTCCTTCCATGGCTCGTACATATCATGTAGCCTTTTTTGATGTACTGTGCATGTGTATGGGACTTGCATTCCCACACATACCCAGTACAGCAGTGCTTTGGAAAGGAAGCAATGGAAAAAAGAAGATCTCCATTGCTCCATTTTTCTTTTCTTTTTCTTTTTTAATTAAAAAAAAAGTTTTGAACAGTTTAGGGGTAGGAGAGAGACAGAATGAAGGAAATACAAGGAAAATTGAATAATGTACCTGATTTTCCTAGTATTTTCTCCGTCCTGTCTCTCTGCTATATCCAGAGTCCGGACTTCAGATTTTTTAAATTTATTTTTGTAAAAAAAAAAAAGTTAAAAGTTACAGTGTATACCAACAGAAAAAAGTCCGGGCGACCGGACCTTTTTCAGTTGGTATATGCTCGGGTTTACAATGGGCACGCTAACTGGGATGACCAATCAGAGTGCTCATTTTGGAATATTAATGGTCAGTCATTGTATAATAAGCATTATTCCATAAGATATAATAACTGGGCTAGATTGAATAGAAATTATATTTTACAGGTTCATGTCTAGTTAACTGAAAGCTTGAGACTGATCCTGTAATTGTCTCAGATCATGCACCAAATAAGATAAAGATGCCAGGTATGATGTAAATTGAGACAATGGTGCTTTCCCACATATAAGCTCATAAGTTAAAGTGTTTGATCCTAAAATCTTTCAAAGAATGCTATTTCAGTAATTGTTGGGTAAAACTCCATAACCACAGCCTAATCATCCAATAATGTCTTAATTTTTTCTTGACTATTAATACCTCTGATACATCTGGTAATTTGTTCTATTATTGTGCCATCCTGTGTATTATGTAACAAGTTCTTTTCTTTTTATTACATAACTCTAAACAGAACTCTAAATTATGATGTTTATAAGTCTTTGGATTTTTTGTCTATATAATACTTTATTAAAAAAAAACATAAAACAACCAAGCTGGATGCAAACCTCATGCATGGTGTACTTTCCTCTCCTGGTGGCTGGCCCTTTTCTTAGATCTTCGTCTTAATTTGACATTCTTGTAACAACAGCCCTATACATGGGGTCCAACACTATACCAGATGTTAAAAAGGGTCATTTTACCATATACACCTTTCTACTTTCAGTAGACATTATTCTAGTTTTCTTTGCAGTCCATCCTTACTTCTTTTCCAACCAAAGACAAGTATTAATGGGATATTCTCCTTTCCTGACTTTAAGTTCTGTTAAACATCTATATCGTCCCCCTCTATCTTTTGAACGTCACAGACATCATTCTATCCATTAACCCCCCAGGGTTCTTCCAGTTCCAGCCTCTGAATGATCTCCTTCCATTTTTCCACTTGCTATTGTGGTATTTGCCCTCCACCCTTCAGGACTGCTAGCTCATTCTCTAAGTGTTTTCATTAATTTTAAACCTTGCCCAAAGTGGGTTCTACTTATATAACCTTTTTAGATATTATCCACACTAGGGCTAGCACATCTATTTTTGCCAGACTACTTTTCCCTGGGATTGGCTGACCTAATAAATAATCTACCTCACTTTCCCCCAAGCTATACCCATTAATTGTTTCACTACAGAAAGCAATCAGTTTTGGAAATATGGCAGTTTTTCACATCCCCAAAACATATGCCTCCAAGTGCTCTTCTCTGAACCCATATACCTCCAACATTTAGGATAATGTCCTGCGAACATCTTATTCAACTTTGATGGTTTATAAAAGCATTTGTGTAAACACTTCCAGGCGCATATCTGAAATTTCCTTACCTTTCTTATTGATAGAATGAAGCATATCTCTTTCCATTGGTCCCCAAGATCTATATCCCCAAGTGTTTTCCTCCAAGTTGCTATCATCTTTTTACCACATTTCCTGCTCTAGCTTCCCTAATGGTTTGTATAGTCAGCTTACTAGCATCTCCCTCTTGGCCTCATCCAGTAGGACTTGATTTAGAGCCATCCATTCCTTATTACCCTCACATTTTAGACAATGTTTGGAGGATTTTTAAGGAGTTCTCTGAGTTCTGGCTAGTCCATTATCCTTCCTCCACCTTTCAATTGCTCTCAAAATAATATCTTGTTTTCCTTCAGGTACCAGTCTTTTATGACTGCTACTACTCATACCTGTAGGTCTTAATTCTACCATTCCCGCCAACATATTTCAGTTTCACATATAAATATTTGATCAGCATGGCTAAATATCTATTTTAACTGTTTTGTCATTCAACTGGGCCCACATTGCAATTATCTGATTTTTATACTGATTAAACACCAGCTGCCAGCATCAGTTATTTCCAATTGGAATAGTAATTAATGGCTTATAAGTTGTGCTGCTATGAGGTCCACATTTGGGACCTCCCCCTTCTTTCCTTGCACCCATCAGTACCTCCCAACATACTCTGGGCCTTTGTCTTCCCACAAGTATCTTATTAACATCTTTATTAAATATTCACAATCTTTTCTATTTGACATATATATAAAATCATGGCAAAAGTACAACATGAGTGGAACAATAAACATTTTTATTGCTAATTTTGTTGGGTTTGTATCTGTCAAAAGAGTATCTCATTTCCTTACCATCGTCCTTATTTTAAATGCAAGTTATTTCCATGTTTCCACTGGCAAGTCCTACGCCTTCTTTGCTAGCCAAACCACAAGATACTTCATTCTGTAATGACCCCATAGTGAGGCATACTCTTGTACCATCTGAAAAGTGGGGTTGCAGTTGATACTCAAGTCCTTTGCTTTCCCTTCATTATTTTAAAGACTGCCATCCCAATACACATCAGTAAATTTAGTAAAAGTTGTAGGCACCTATCAGGATTTGTGAGGAAAACTATAATGTCATCTACAAATAGAGCTAATTTGTAATGCCTCTCTCTTTCTTGCAATACTTGAATCTCCACGTCTGATTTTTGCTGCTAGGGATGCTATATACAATGGAGAAAGCAGTGGGGAAAGTGCACATCCATGTTTGGACCCCCTCTGTATTTGAAATGCTATTGGAACTTTACTGTTCAGTTTCACTCTGACTGTAGACCCCATATAGAGACTGTGAAAAATCTGTATAATTTCATCAGAAAATCCCATTTTATTCAACACTACCCACAAATAAGCTTAGCATACCCTGTCAAAAGATTTCTCTGCATCTAACCACGGCATTAGCAAAAGTTCCCCTTTCTCTTCCATTGTCATATGCATCATGTTTGCTAGTAAAAAGTTGTCATAAGTTTGCCTATTATTTATGAATCCATGTTGATCCCAATGTATCAGTCTAGGCAATACCTGCGTTATCCTTTATACAGTTGTAAATGCAAACAGTTTATAATTACGGTTCAAAACTGCAATTGGTCTATATGAATCTGGGTATAGGGGGTCTCTACCCTCTTTAGAGATGACTAATATCACTGCCTCTTTCCAGGAATTAGGTATGTTCTTTGTAGTCACAATTGTACCGAACAGTCCTACCCACTTTTGAAATTTCTACAGGTATACCATTCCAACTTGGAGATTTGCCATTTCTTGCTTTTTACATTGTTCATCTAGTTCGTAGCCTGTTATTGGTCGGATCAAGTGTTCCCACTCTCTCTCTCTCCCTGTTAATTTTGGCATACCCAAACCTCTCTAACTCTACATGCCTAGCCTCACTTTCCAATGATTTTCCATAAAGTCTTTGATAAAATTCACAAATACTTTCCCTGTTTGTTCAGGGTCTCTCACTAGCTTATCTTGTTTCAGGTATTTAATTTTAGTTATTTGCTTGTGTCATTTTTTGCTGACATAGTTTCTGGGCTGAAGTATTTTGATAACTGGGGTATCTGTAACATATCTCAATTTCAATGCAAACGAATCCTTCCAAACTTCTTCCTCCAAGAGGTGTTCCCATTTACAAGTTAACTCATTCAATTCAATGTCCTCCTCCAGCCTCAAAATATTTCCCTTCTTGTAAATCTTTAATTCTCTTCAATCTGTTGTTTTGCAACTCCAGTCTATTTCTCCAATTCCCTACCTCAATTCCTTTAAGTTTTTGTTTCAGTTTAACTTCCTCCCAAATCTGTCATAGTAAGTACTTTTACCTCTTCACAGGTTCCCAACACTGAGACAGAAGTGTATGCAATTGCTGTTTTCTAGCTAAATTTTTCCACCAATATGCTTCTGCCCACCAGTCCTTTTCCAGTAAGGTAAAGAAGGGGAAATTAATACTAATTTCTTCGAACAAATTATACAAAAGTAGTCTTGGATGTGTTACAACTTGAGAGATCATGTATCTATGTTTTCCAAGACATACATTCAATCAAGTCTCAGTAACTTTACCCAGCCCTCAGCTTGGAAAGTAAAATATTTATTTGCCCCCAGCACTGTCACTGTATTCACCCATCCAAAGCTCTTACACATCTGTCTAATGTATTTCCCCTGACAACAGTATGTTATTTTTCCTTCGCCCTCCACTTACATCCCTTTGACCATTATGCTGTTCTAATCATCGCCTATTATCAATATACCCTGTTAGAACTGTAATAAGTATCCAAGGATTGTTCTTATTTCACACTATTTTGTCCTGGGGGTAGACAGAAACTACCTAGTATTGTTCTCCTACTTCCCCAATTTCCTCTTAAAAAATAAATCTACCAGATCTATCTGCCATCTGTTCTTTATGTCCAGTTTCAAATCTCCAGGTATTATTGTAACTACCCCTCTTTTTCTACCTAGCTAATGCCTCTGTATAATTCTTTCCTCACCATTGCTTTATGAAGTTTTCCACTTCATCTTTATATAAATGAGTTTTCTGCAACAAAATATCATTTAATTTGAGCTCCCTTAAGTTATGGATATATCAGGACAGATGGAACAGGATAAGAGGACTGACTTGGTCCACATGGGTGGGGCAACAGGAATAAAGGAGAGGCCATTCTAGATATCTGTCTGTTAAATGACTTGATAGTAGCCAACACATGGTTCAGAAAGCGAGATAGTCATAAGATCACATACAAGAGTGGCTAACAAGCAACTCAGGCAAACTTCCTCCTAGTAAAGGAAAGGACACTGGGGTAGAATCAGAGATTCAAAGTCATCCCAAGCAAAACAGTCATCCCACAGCATAAACCACTGCTTACCACAATATACAGCAAGCAGTTGTTAGGGAAGGCTCTAAGGTCAACAGTGACCAGGCTGAATACCTGGACGTTGGCTGGACAGAAAGCACAACAGTACAAGGAATCACCTCAAGAAGAAGAAGAAATAGGTGGAGTTGAAGAATGACAGCACCTCAAAACAGTATGAGTGAGGACTATGAAATAGATATGCATCTGAGCCAGGTATGGAAATAAGTTACATAAAGAAAGCTGGTCATGGAATGTAGAAGTCTAGGAAGTCATCAAAAGAAAGAAGGCATACAGGAAGAAGTGGGAGACAGAAAAGACGGACCAGGCTAGGAAGGAATACTGGTTGGTTAAAAAAGATGCTAAGAAAGGAGTTGCAATAACAAAGAAGAAGGCATCAGAGGCTCTCTACCAGCTTTTGGAAGGTGACTCAGTAGATGGCAAAAAGAAACTACATTAGGTTGCAAGGCAAAGACAGAAAGATACAGAAGATAGTCAAACACCCTTCATAAGGGATGCCAACAATAATCTGCTTACCAGTCTGCATGACATCAAAGGCAGATGGAAGGATTACTTTCAGCAGCTTCTGAATGAAGAAAACCTGACAGAAGCTGTACTGCCCCAGACACAGCCTATGATGACAGAAGAGGATGAACCCATTACAGAAGAAATAAGAACAGCACTAAGGAAAATGAAGTCAGGGAAAGCAGCAGGCCCAGATGAGGTCACAGCACACATGATAAAGATGCTGGGTGAGATAGGAGAAAAATTGCACCTGAGGGTGCTCATAGCAGTATGGAGGGAAAGGCATACCCTAGATGACTGGAAAATAAGCATTCTAGTGTCAGTGTTCAGGAACAAAGGGGACATTCACAACTCTGGGCAGTACAGAGCTATCAAACACCTGTCACACTGCATGAAAGTTTTGGAGTGGGTGATTGACAAATACACAGAGTAGTTGAAATAAGATGGGAGATGAGCAGTTCAGATTCAGATCAGGATGCAGCATGACTGACCTGATGTTTGCAGTGAGACAGAGAAGAAGCTAGAGATGAGGCAAGAGTCCAACTGGGCATTCCTAGACTTGGAGAAAGTATATGACCAGGTCCCAAGAAAGTTGACTTGGGCAGTCCTGCAGTGGTTTGAAGTTCCAGAAATATTGGTAGAATTAGTGCAAGCTTTGTACAAGGACTTGATGACTAACCGTGTTCGGTCGCACAGAGAGGCTCCCAGTAGGAGTGGGTGTGCATCAGGCTTTAGCTCTGAGTTCACGGTTTTCATACTGGCGATGGACTATATTAGCAAGCAGGTCAGAGGGGACAGATCAACAAAGTTACTGTATGCAGATGATGTGGCATTGCAGGGAGACTCTGAGCAAGAACTTCAGGAAAGGCTAGGGGAATGGAATGCAAAACTGAAGGCAGACGAGATGAAATTGAGCGCAGATAAGACAGTTGTAGTGACAGCAAATGAGGGAACTCAGAATTCATATAGAAGGGAAAATAGTAGAAAAAGTTAACAGCCTCAAGTGGCTGGGAGGGGTGGTTGTGGAGAAGGGAAGTCTGAATGATTACATCAAAGCTAGAATCAGAGGGGCTGCAGCCAAATGGCTCAGAATATCAGGTGTAGTACATGATAGAAGAATGCCAAAGAATCTGAAAAGTAAGGTGTATAAAATCAGTGGTGCGACCACTGCTATTGTATGGTATAGAAACCTGAGCAATAAAGGCAGAGCAGTTGAAGCTAAAGGTGATGTAGATGAAGTGCCTGAGATGGGTGGTAGCATGCACAATGTGGGACAGACAAAGAAATGAGGACATGCAGACTAGAAGCCAATGCAGCTCCAACTGCAGGAAAAGGTCAAAGAAAACATATAATGGTGATTTGGGGCACATGTGCAGAAAAGCAGGAGACAGTCTGGTGAAGATGATTTAGGACAGACAGGGAAGAGGCAAGAGGAAATGAGGGCATCCAACAAAGAGGTGGATGGGTTGTGTAAGACTAGACCTGTGACATTCACACATGAGTGTCAAAGGTAGGTGACAAGTGCATCCGCAGGCAGGTGCAAGGTGGTGCACTTGCACCCTCCTGGAATCAGCTGGTTGGGAGATTAATCTTCTTCTTCTTTAAGAACATCCTTTGCATCCAGTCGCACAGACACTTTTGCTTCTGTTCGACTGATGGCTTATGTCATCTTCCACACCCGAGTGGAATTTGAATTCCTGAAGACGTTTAGACTGTGGATGAATGTACAAGTGAGAGGTAGGGGTGTGTGTGTCATTGTGTGTACAAGAAATAGGTAGGGGTGTGTGGATGTAAGAAGTAGGTAGGTAGGGGTGTGTATGCGTGCATGTAACTAGGTAGGTAGGTACAGGTAAGGGTGTGTTTGTGTGTAAGAGGGGAGTAGGAGTGTGTGTAAGGGGGGAGTCATACATCACAATTATCCAGATTTTTGCCTCATATTTTCGGTTTCTCATAAAATTGTGCTGTTCTGGCAAATCAATGAGGGCTGAATTCGGAAAATAATGGCAGATATTTGAGTTTTAGACTTCCTATCCTCAGAAAATGCATACTAATGCAAACCTTGTTGCTCTATCCACTTTCTAAGGAGGTGGGGGGGGGCTGTACAGATTTTCACAGAATGTCCAGATTTTTGCCTTATATTTTTGGTCTGTTCCTCATAAAAATTCAGTTTTTTTTTTCTTTTGACAAATCACTGGGATGATCTAAGGATTAAAGTTACTAAATAATGACATGCATTAGAGTTTCAGATTTCATATCCTACAGAAAATGCATTCTATCACAAATCCTGTTAATCTAGCAACTTTCTAAATGTGTCCCTAGTTTTGGGCCTTTGTCCCCAACGTTATAAGAGTGAGTGAGTGATTAGAAAAATGCAGGTACTTCCTTATTATAATAGCCTTGGCGATATACTTATGCAAACAGTACATTTAATAGCAAGTCCTTATGTGAAATTATGCTGTTTTATGACTACGGTCACATTGCCTTGTCACATACTTGAATGTCTGAAGAGGAACAATTATATAATTTTAGGTAAAATCAGAGGCAAGTGTGTTTTGAGGAGTGAGACATTGGTTTTATGATTCTTATTATTCAGAAAATGCATGTTGATGCCAAACCTGTTTTATTAACTTTTAAGTGAATCGGGGTTAAATGTGTCACTGGGTTTGGGTTTTGTTTCCTACTATTTTACACTTTGTGTAGAAGCTGAGACGCATGAATGTGTAGTGTATCTACCCATCATTTTAATTTTTTTATTTCATAAAAAGTGACTGATAGAGATATCTCTAAGTTCTAATCATGGTCTTAAACTGATATCTGCATATATTACTAGAATTATCACTAACATGCAGTATCGTTACACGTTTCGCAGATTTGACTGTTCACTTGCTTAACTTAACCAATATCATCAACAATGTGTAGACCCAGCATTACCTTACCAGATCCTGTTTCGTTCCTTTAGCAATAAAGCCACAAATGGTTACCTTTCCTAACGTGTCTCAATAGCAGCTACAGCTACGTAATTATCTTAGAACTGTATACTCTGAAAAAATAACATCATATTATGTTAAAACAACTATTCAAGTGTGAATGGCTTGTCAGTTCAGCACTGTGACCACACTCACATTTTGAGAATTATCCTACATAAGTTCAAGTGACATCCACTCATTTTGTGAAGGCCGGTAAAGTAAGGAAGTACCAACATGCATACTAACAGACATCCTGTTATTCTAGGTGTGTGTGTGTGTGTGTGTGTGTGTGTGTGTGTGTGTGTGTGTGTGTGTGTGTGTGTGTGTGTGTGTGTGTGTGTGTATGTATGTGTGTGTGTGTGTGTCAGAGTAAAATGCCCTAGTTAGAGTTAGCAGGTGAAATTTATTTTCAAGTGGGCTTCAAGGGAAGAAATGTTTACTGCTGCTCATGCTAAGTCTGCTTAAAATGTGCAACTGTTTTGTTTAGCAAATGGTATCAATATTGATTTATTTTATTTTTTATTTTACATTTGTTGACCGGGATAGTCCAACTGGATGCATGTCCATTTTCAGCGGAGGCCCGGGGAGAAAAGCTCAAAAGGTAAGCAGATACAGCATTACATAATACCAGCATTACATATTACAAACATACTATTTACAGTGATTACATAAATAAGCACGTTTAACAAATTCCACAGGTTAGAGTTAATCCCGAGCGTAAATCAGGATTAAATTAAATTACACAGTAAGCTGGTTAACAGATTTTTACACATTCTAGAGAGAGTTAGCCAGGCTTGATACATTGACATAGCCAGTTAAGTGCCAAATGTTGTTTGAGTCGAGTTTTAAATTGACCTACGGTAGAAAGTAAGGTAATATCAGCTGGAAGACAGTTCCAGGGTCTACTTACAGAGTTTGCAAAGAGAGAGTCACTGGCTGAGTTATAAATTTTGCTAGTCTGAATTACTAGTTTGTTAGAGGATCGAAGCGGTCTAGGATTGTTATGGGGGTGATAATATTTTTAAGTGCAAGAGTATTGTCCGGATTATAGAGGATTTTATAGGCCATAATCAGTTGGTTATATTGGATTAGGCTGGGTAGTTCAAGCCATCCAAGCTGATTTAGATTAATGCAATGATGTGTCCTAAAAGGCAGCCCAGTGACAAACCTGGCAATGTGGTTGTAGCAAATTGAGAGTTTGTTAAGGACAGTCTTGTTTAAATTTGAGAGTAGAAGGGATGCATACAGAAGGGTTGAAAGAAGGTGAGAGCGAGCTTTGGCAATTTTAGCTGGAGGGGTTAGGAAGGCTTTTATTTTGTAAAATGACCCTAGTTTTTTGTTGATGGTTTTGATAGTTTGTGGTTAACATGTAGGTCGAATTTCAGATTATTATCTATGATGACACCTAATAGTTTTGTAGAGGGGTCAGGGGAGATTATTGTGCCATCAATTGAATTTATGGTAAAGGTGAAAGCGGTAGACCTACATGTTGGTGAAAATAACAGCATTTTAGTTTTTTTGGGATTTAGGATCAGACGAAGTTCAGAAAGTCAATTTTCTATTGTATTAAAGGTGGTCTGGGTAGCTGACCATAACTCTGTTGGAGATGTGGCAGAGCAAATCAGAATAGAGTCATCAGCATATTGGATACAGCTGACTTTTGGGATGACAGTATAAAGGTCGTTAATGAAGATGGAGAAGAGCAAGGGCCCTAATATAGAGCCTTGTGGTATTCTAAGGGTGTTAGGTAGAAGATTAGAGAGTTTGTTCTGCCAGAGGACAGCCTGCTGTCGACCATTCAGGTTGGATTGAAACCACTGAAGGGCTCTAGTATCTAGACAGAATGTTTGCAGGGTGTGGATTAAAAGTTGATCAACCATATTGAATGCCTTGGAAAGATCCAATAAGAGGGCTGAGGATATATAATTATTGTTGTAATTATGGTTTATGGTGTTGGTAAAGGTTAGGAGGGCTGAAGTAGTGCTGTGATGAGGACGGAAGCCATGCTGAGTGTCTGCCATAAGGTGATTCTGGATTAGGTGGTGCATGAGTTGTCTACGAATGCATTTTTCCATAATTTTGCAAGTGGGGAGAGTTTAGCTATTGGCCTATAATTGGAGAATACATTAGAGCTGCCTACTTTGTGAAGTGAGATTACATAGGATATTTTCCAGATGGTGGGAATTTTAGCTTCTACTATGGTTCGACTGATTAGTATTGAGATGGGGTAAGCAATAGCATCAGCTGATTTTTGTAGGTACTCGGCAGGGAGATGATCAGCAGAAAGTGTAGTGGGTTTTAATTTTTTGATCAAGGTACGGATAAGTGAAGTGGCGACTGGTTAGAAGCTGAACATAAGTAGGTTTCTAGGGGCGGTACTTTCAGGACTAGGGAGCTAGGAGGTAGTTGGCTAGCTAGGGCTTGAATTGTCTCAGTAAATAATCGGTTAAAACTGTCAGAAACATCTTCAGTGGTTTTATCAATAGTAGCAGCAGGGATTGGGGTTGGGGTTGAAGTTTGCCCAGGATGTAGTAGATTATTTAAACCTGCCCAAAACTACTGAGGGTTATTTTGATTTACTGTCTGTAAATTACAGTAGTATTGTTTTTTGTCTTGTAAAATGGATTTTTTAGTTTCATTCCTGGATTGCCTGTATTTAATGTGATCTTGGGGGTCTTTAGAAGAAGCCCATGCTTTGCTTCTAAGGGTAATTTTGAGTTTAGACTCTTTAGAAAGCCATGGTGCAGTTTTTGCCTTTGTTCTCTTTGAACGAACAGGTGCATGCAAATCAAGGATCTCAAGAAATTTGTTGTTAAAGTATGCTACTGCATTCTCTACGCATTATTGTGGTATAGAATTTTAAACAGTGTTAGTAACACAGCAGGTAGCATACCTGCATCTTGATGTAGAGGGCTGTAGGTTCTACTCCCACAGCATGTAGATTTGTATTTTAAGGGGATGGGGTGCTGCAGTCCTGAGTATATCCTCTTTGGATGAGAGGCCTAGTAACTATGAACCTGTTTTTCAGCTTGCCACCCATTCCCTATTGTAATATACCAGCTTACCATGTTTTTAATGTAACATAGGCAATTTATTCTTCAAGGGCAGCAGGCACTGAGTGTAGATGAAACACTGAAATATAAAGTTGTTTTCTAGCAACAACCTCTTTATTAGTTACAGATCTCTTTAATGTGGAATTATTCAGATGACTTTTACTTCTGCAGAGATTGTATATATTGACTGATATTGGTGGATTGTAGTGACAGAAGTTTGAGTAGCCTTTTACGGTTGAAATGTTCTGAATTGGGCAGTTTGTCATTATTGGTTCATATGTTTTGTTTCATTGCTTCAAAACTATAAATTTAAATCACACTCTAACAAGTGGTGCTGTATTTTACAAGGGATATAATTCAGTTATTATATATTATAATTAATACAGTCAGGAAGGTGAATCAAAGAACTTTTATATGGTCCTAAAAATGTTTGCAAGGAGCCTATGATTTGAAAACAGCCCAAAGGTAAACTTAACCCACCACAGGCCAGAGGCATTTTCTTTGAATGTGGGTTTCAATGTTGTTTCAGTGAGTGCGAGTTTCAAAAGTAGAGAAGTTTTAATGCTAAGTCTATTTTCATTGTAAGACTACTGCTTTGTTTAGCAAATGTCTATCAGTGTTGGTGCTATAAAATTTTAAATAAAAGCTGTAAATTAAATCCAAATAGCTGTAGTCATTGTAGAAATAAAGCATAAAACAGTACGCACACTGAGTTTTGAACAGTGTTTATGACATCTGGGGAGAAATAGCCAAGTAATGGGACATTGGAATGGGGTGTGTGTGTGTGTGTGTGTGTGTGTGTGTGTGTGTGTGTGTGTGTGTGTAAGGGTGGCTTGTGGGGGGGGGTCTGGGTTTATACCCCCTTGCAAAAAGATCCTGCGGGCTCCCCTGGTGGTAGAGTGGTATTAAACAGAGAGAGAGATGGCAATATGTAAAAAATGGGAAAAGGGGGTTGTCGATGATGGTGCTGATGACTCATAGATAATCCATAACCACTGGCATGAAATATGGGAACCATGTATGCAGACTGCCCCTTATGGATTGTAATAGAATAGTGAATTACAATTATGAATAAATATTGGTTACTGATAAAAAAGGGTGTTTGGTCATCTTTATAAAGATGAGAGACTGCACTCAAATGAAATTAAAATGTAACCGGTGCCTTAAAGTTTGTGCACACAAAGAAATAGCACAACACATTGAAAATGTTAATGAGAAGCTTCCTGTCAAGAGCAGACATTTGTAAATACCCAGAAGGCTTCCCATTAGCTGAAGTAGCCTACCCTCAAGTAACACACACAAGGAAATCAAAAACAGAAACAAAATGGAGCATTCACATCATCTTTATGAAGATGAGAAACTGCACACAAATAAAAAAAAAAGTAACTGGTGCCATAAAATGTGTGCACACAAATAAATAACACAACAATACTTTGGAAATGCTATAAGGGTCCACTTGACAGCAGACCTTCTTAACCCCACCAGAAGGCTTTGTAATGACTGAAGTAGCCTCCCCTCAAGTAACACGCACTAGCAAAACAAAATGTGTTCTCATAGTCTTTGTTAAGAAAAGATATTGCACTCGAAATTAAAAAAAGTAAATTGTGCCTTCATTTTTGTACACAAATGAATAACACAGCTGCATTATGAAAATGTTAAAAGGAAAAGAATTACTTTCACCTAGGATGATACCTCAGTACAAACAAAAAATGACTGACTTCAACAATTGGCTCAGTTTCTGGTATCATTCAAAGGACATCTAATATCTGTCAGACTGAGATGACAAGTCAACAGGCCCCGATGCTTTGCCAGAGACGGTTTTCATCTGTTACCCCTGAGATCTCAGTTACTGACTAAGGTTCTTGCCACCCCCATAGTGCCTTTTTTAGGCAATGTCACAAGAATGAAATTCCCAACGTAAAAATACCCTGTAAAAACAGCCTCAAGGTTATGCTGCTAAAAGCTAGGAGTCTAAACCAGAAACTGCACTCACTGGAAGCAGTCCTCACCTTGGAAGATACTGGCATTTGTGCAGTCACTGAGACATGGTTTAAGGCTGTGGAGAGCATCCCCGCTATACCTAGTTACATTTCCTTCCACACATTCAGACCACAAACTGAAAGCAAAAGAACTAAAGGAGGTGGTGTTTTAATATTCATTGCAGACAAATACAACTCTAGATTGGTTAAACAGCACTATTCCATCTGAATTGTTCAGGTGCAATTGACTGTAGTTTAAGACCCCTCTTCATGTTATTGCCAGCTATAAGACCCCCTCCATGAATCAGGACATCAACTCAGCCTACTTGGATCTACTTGAGTCAATCAAGATACAACCAAACACCCTGGCTTTGGGTGACTTTACTTATCCATCCATTGACTGGGTAAATTATACACATTCTGATGTTATACCTACCATTGTACTTACTCAGGCTACCAGGTGGCAATGTTCAACCACTACCTATCTTTGAATCTTTTGGCTTTTCAGAACTCTGGTCCACTAATGATTGGTGTGAATTGTTACAGTGCCAAGTTGCCAGCCCGATGCCCAACCTTCAAAGAAGGCACACCCATTCATGCATGCACCTACCTGCATGTCTTTAAATGTCACTTGACCATGGGGAGAACATGCAGACTCCACAGAGAAGGCGCTCCAGCTGAGAATCGAATGGGAGAACCTCTTGCTGTGAGGCGACAACACTAACCACTGAACCACCGTAGCCACTACCTATCTTTTAATACAAGCCAAAACAAGCCAAAAATACTGTAACTGTTCTATTAATTTACCACTGCCCTGTTTTAGCCCTATTAATACTTGCTATTTTCTACTAAACTGATACTGCCCTGTATTCAGCTCCTATAACCTGTCAACCCTCTACATCCTTCTAATTTCATACACCCAGTACCTTATGCCAGTTCCTCCTTACCTCTGAGCTAGTTCTCAGTATCACTGATACATTTTCACTGGCTATCTTCCTTCTCCTTGGCTCTACCCACTCCGTTCGCCCTGCGGGCTCACTCTGCTCCCCTACCCTGCCCCCAATTTCTACCCACCCCCACTACTACTACTTTTATTTCAACCACTCCCCACCCACTCAAGACAACCATCCAGTCAAAGCATTCCCCTCTCTACCCCTCCTCCTTTCACTCACAGTCAACCATCTAGTCAAAGCCTTCCCCTCTTTACCCCTCCTCCTTTCACCAATAGTATTTAAATACATCACTCTTTCACTACCCCCTCTCACTCCACAGATCTTCTCTCCCAACTACAAATCCTCCCATATTAAACTACCTTTTTCTAACCATGCTTTCCTTACTGTTCCTAACACTCAGAACCCCCACATCTCTCCTACTACTCCTAACAACTTTATACCATGCCAGCTCCTATACCTCTAATCAGGTTCCACTGTACTCCTTACCATACTCCCACACAAATCATCTCCTCCCTCACACAAATAATTTCTTTTCCATCTCCTCCTCTCTGTTTCAGCTCAACCTTCTGCACCATTTTAATCCTAAAATTATTTCCACTACTGCTAAGACACTTACTCTTAAACAAATACTAGACCATCCAGAATACCCTAAATCCAAACCAAAACACACTAAAATAACTTCTTTCAATAACTACGTCTTAGCTAGAGACATTCACCCTAAACCCGAACCTAACCCACCCAAAAATAACAATTACCCTCCCCTTTCCTCTAACCTTTCATCCCTCTACATTTTTCACACTCAATGCCCAGAGTCTCAACAACAAAGCAAATCAGTTTTAAGCATGGCTAAGTCATAAACAACCTGACATTGTAGCTATCTCTTAAACTTGGCTCAAACCCCACATCTCTGACTCTGAAATCCTACCCTCTGGATTTCACACTTTTAGATGTGACCACCCAAAGAAAAAAGGTGGAGGCATTGCATTAATCTATTCCAATCTACTTAACTTAATTCCCCTACCAAACCCCATTCCTACATTTGCCAATGCAGAACTAACAGTTGGTCTATTAAAAATGAATAATCACAAAAGCCTCTGTATCATCGCCCTTTATATCCCACCTGGGAATAACATCTCAACCCTTAAAGACATACTCCAATGGGCCTCAGCTGAAATTAACCTTGAAACTTACATACTAGGCAATGTAAACATCAACTGGAATAAAATCAACAGTCCCATACCCTCCCTGTCCATTAACCTGTTTAACTTTACTCAAGTAACCCACTCCATCACCAGACCCAATAAAACAAATCTTCCAGGATCCACTCTTGACTGGATCTTAGTCACCCATCCAAATAAATTGCCAACTTTGGCACCATCCCTGACTCTATTAGTGGCCACCTCCCAGCTTTCATTTACTGTGCAACCACTTTCGATCCACACCAACATCAATATGTTCAGACCCACAACCTTAGTAAATTTGACCCCAAAAACCTTCTCTATCTCAAACAAATGAAGTGGAACATTCTAAAAACCCTTCCACTCGATAAAGCCATAGACCACTTTAACTCTACTTTCCTAGATGCTCTAAATTCCCTAGCTCCACTAAGGAAAAAAGAATAAAAACTATAACTGCCCCTTGGCTAACCAAAGAAACAAAGCAAATCAGGTATCAAAGAGACAAATCCTGGAAGCTTTACCAAAAGAATAAACTTCCTGAAACCCTTCTCCAATATACACAGCTCCGTAACTTTGCAAAAAAACAAATCTTGAAAGACAAAAAAGTCCTACTACACTAAGCTCCAGTCCAACCATTCCCAAAACCCTAGGCTTTTTTGGAACTCCATAAACTCACTCCTCAACCCAGGCTCCAAAAATAACCCATGTCCAGACCCAAGTAAATCTAACACTATTCAACTCTTTCTTTATAGACTCAATATCCGACCTAATGAAAACTTTTCCCAACAATGACCCATCTCTCCTACATTCCACCTCATCTAAATCCCTAAATAATTTCCCCCTATGTTTGAGCGAAAACCTGTCTCCACTAACTACAGAAAAAAACTTCTATCCAAACTTATAAACCCTGCTCCAATGCACCTGACATCCTCTCTTCCTTTCCCAAGTATGCTGATGATGACATAGCTTTCCCAATTAGTATCCTAATTAATAGATCCATAAAGAAATCCTATGTCCCTAACCTCTGGCGTTCCGCCTTTATTCTTTCTCTCCATAAGGGAGGCAAAAACACTAACATTTCAAACTTATGCCCTATAGCTCTTCTCTCTCCAATTTCCAAAATCCTAGAAAAATGCATCCACCTCCAACTTCTGCCTTTTCTGACTAAAAAACAACTTTTTAACCCTACCAAACATGGCTTCTGAACAGGACATAGCACCACAACAGCTCTACTCTCACTCTTAGAAACTGTCAATCAAGCCCGAGATTCTGGGAACTTAGTATCCACAGTGCTCCTAGATCTCTCTAAAGCATTCGATACTGTTTCCCATAAGCACCTTCTAAGTCACCTCTCAAACCTAAATCTCTCCCAAAACACTCTTTCCTGGTTCTCAGCTATCTGTCAGATAGATCTCAGGCTGTGAAATGGAAAAAAGGCACCTCACCTTTCTTACCCACCCCTACCGGAGTACAACAAGTGTCCATCCTCAGACCAATGCTGTTTAATATCTTTATCAATAACTTTCACTCTGCTATTCCTAATGCCAAAGTCATCCAATATGCAGATAACTCTACACTTGTCTGCTCTGCCTCTAACCTCCCTGAATTCCTATCTAAAACTCAGACTGCCTTCTCAACTACTGAGATCTGGATGTGCCAAAATCACCTTTCTCTCAATGCTAACAAATCTAAAATACTACTATTCAAACCCTCAAAATATTTCTCTTTTGATAAAAATTCCTTCCAAGTCATTAGCCAAAGCAACCCTCCAATCAAAGTTGTTCCCTTTGCCAAACTACTCGGTGTAACTATAGCTGAGCACCTCAAGTTTAACATCCATATTCAGCAAAATATAAAGAAAACCCACTGAAAACTAGTATGCTATACAGAAACAACCACTTCCTCATTACTTCTACCAGGCATACTCTGACCTCCTCTTACCTCCTTCCTTCCCTTCTGTATGGTGCCCCACTACTAACTAACCTGTCCTCTTCCATCACTTCCAAACTTGAAAGCTGTTATAACAAAATTTTTAAATTTGCCACCAAAGCCAAACATTCCACTCATCACTGTGTTACCCTCCCATCCCCACAACTGGTTAGAATTCACAAATTACCTGGACTTCCTCCAGCTCACCACTGCACATAGACTAATATTTAATCCAGCCAAATGACCCGCTCTAACATCCTTTCCCCATTCACACCAAATAGAACTCTCAGATGTGAACACCATAACTTAATTACTGCCCACAAACCTAAAAGTCCTGCTGGACAACTTCTCCTCTCCTTCTCCTTAGGTAAGAAATGGAACTTTCTCCCTTCCACACTAAGGACAATGTCAAACACAAACTTCAAAACTCAGCTTTACACCTATCTCTCCTCCAAATGGAAATGTAACTGCATTCTCCTTACCTAGAACTCTAACAAAAGCCCCTGGGAGGGTATCCTCCTGAGTTCCTAAGCACCTTATAGCTGGCTACAACCTTCTATAGCTAATTCCCATATGATCTCTCACACTCTGTAAATAGCTTTTGACTTTAACTGTGTGAATTTGTAAAAATGTATCTGCATGACATTTTTGCAATATTGCTCATGCTTTGTATTATTTGATATGTATTTGTACTTTTATTTTTATTGGACTGCTATGTTTACTGTAATCTGTTTCATGGAGCTTTTTCTCCATGGGCCTCAACTGAAAACGGGTTCTCTGGGGCCAGTGGACTTCCCCGGTAATCAAACTGGAAATAAATAATAAAAATAATAAATGTTCTAACTCACTTTCCCAAAGTCTCCTGGACTTCGTTAACTCCAATGCCTTGGACAGCTGGTTGACACACCTACAAGGGATTCAAACATCCTGCAGCATCTGGCGCTCACCAACACGGGGACCGCTGCGCCACCCCCAGTGTGTGGCCATCTCTGGTGGGATATGACCACAAATCAGTCTTGCTAGAAGTTACTATAACACAAGACCCCCCCCCCCTAGCAAAAACTAGACTAAAAAAACTTCTCCAAGGCCAATTACTACCTCTTACATGACAGCATAAATAGCTTCATAGCCCCTCCCCTCCACTGATGGAACAGACACCTACACTGAGTTATACACCAATGCTTTATACGAGCAACTGTACAGTTGCATTGTCTCTGCTGTACCTGACAGAATCAAAGCAAGATCTTCAAGAAAAACAAACCTGCCTGGTGGACAACTGCCATTAATAGGCTATACAACAGGAGAAAGAAACTGCTGTCTAAGAGTAGGAAAGAAAGGTCTCAAAACTGGAAACACTTCCTCCTTAACTTAAACAAGTAAGATTCCTAGTGAAGTTCTCCAAAGCTAACTATGAATCCAAATTAGCTTCCCTAAGGATAACCACAAGGCATTCTTTAGTTACATCCGTAACCTCAAAGGTAGGGCCCAGATTTGCGTTGAACTCATAGTTAATGTTACTACATATATAAAACCTGTGGATATGGCAAACCTGCTGGCTAACGGGTTCAGTGAAAACTTCACTCCCCTGTCCCCGCCACATATACCTGAAGGCATCCCTAACACCTGTCCCCCACCTAGCATCTCTGAGGAGCAGGTCTTAAACGCCCTCTCCAAGGCCAAAAATACAGCCCCAATGGGACCAGACAACATCCCGGGCTGTGTTCTACATGGGTTAAAACAGGAATTAGCATCACCATTGGGCACACTTTTTAATCACGGCCTAAGCAATGGCTTCATCCCAGTGGAACGGAAAACAGCTACCATCATCCCTTTGCACAAAGGGAGTGCATCCACGGACCCTGGGAACTATAGATCCATTAGCTTGACTAGTCTTATCTGCAAAGCCATGAAACAAATCGTCATGGACCTTATTCCAAAGATATAGGAAATCTCCAAATGCTCGACCCCACCCAGTTTGGCTTTGTCAAGGGGGAGATCATTCCTGTTAAACTTGGTGGACTTCTTCGAGACAGTCACCAAAGCCCTAAACGAGGGCAAATTTGTGCATATGGTCTACCTAGACTTAGCCAACGTCTTTGACGCAATCCCCCACTCAGTCATCATTGATAAACTCACCCATCTGGGTATCAACCCATATATTGTCAGGTGGGTTGCAAGCTGTCTCACTGATGGAACTCACACAGTTAAAATAGGGGATGCCACCTTCTCCAGCAGACCTGTAACAAGTGGTGTTCCACAGGGATCAGTTCTGGGACCCCTACTGTTCAGAATATACTTCTCTAAAGTACAGGCTAAAACTAAAGACTGTGGCTGACAAAGTTTGCTGATGACTGCAAACTGGGAGCGATCATTGAAACCCCTAGCAAAGTCAACATCCTTCAAGAAGGTCTTATGCAGACTAATGACTGGTGCCAAAGTCATGGTCTTAATCTTAATACAAAAAAAATGCATCATCATGCCCTTTAGCAAGGGTGTTGCTCCTGCAAACTACCACATCAATAGCAATACCCTAAGCATACAATCAGTGGGGAAAAATCTGGGCACACAGGTCAACAGCAACCTTAACTTCTATTACCATGCCACGACAGTGGTAAGAAGGGCATTTTATATTGCTCATCTCATAAGTAAGGGCATTGCCTCCAGAAATAGAGGTTATAACCCCCCTGATCTCTTCCCTCATCAGACCAATAACAGAGTACAATGGTCCCTTTGGTATGTTCCTTTCCAAACACCTGCAACAATTGGAAAGACCACAAAGGTTCCTTACAAAGAAAATTCAGGGTCATCAAGATCTGTCTTATGTAGACAGACTGAAATCATTGTCACTTTAATGAGTGTCATACAGACTGCTCAAAGGCAACCTGTGCCTTGCACAGACAGCAGTCTCTGATCCAGCTTTTATGAAAATGCTGCACATTCACAATTCTTATGGCACATGGGTCAGTAACTCAAAGGACCTTAACCTGGTATGTGGCATCAACAGAACTTGCTGGAGAGACAGATTTGTCTCACAGATGTTGCCCCTCATTGGCTCTATTTAAGTGTAATTTGGATGATTGGATGAGTAACCGTAAATTCACCCCAAGGATTCCACGTGTCTCTCTTGGACAGGGGCAATAGGTGCTGATTTTAGTGTCTGCTTGAACCAGACACCCTTGAGAACATGGGTTGAACTTGGCAAGGCTTGTAAGGACCATGTGATCATTAGCCTAGTAACCTCCTATGATCTTATGAATTTATAGAGTGGGTAGTGTGTACAACTGCTGAGATTTATTAGGGAAGATAGAAATTACTTTAGAATGAATAGTTATTGAGTAGAATAAAATACACTTTATGAGCATCATAGGAATATGAAAAAGATATGGGAAATAACTAATAGGAATTATTTAGAGCGAGTTGGCAAAGGTTAAAAAGTATTGCAGAAGAATGGGAATCTTACAAAGGAAGAAGAGGAGCAAATGCAGAGTGCATTTACTCTTTTTAGTACAATTTCTTAGGCAATAGAAAGTAGTAGTAGTAGAGTTTTAGCCACAGTAAAAATAACCAGAACTCCTGCAGAGGTATTTCAGAAGTGTTATAAAAAAATTTATAAGGCAGAGAAAAGGGGAACCGAGGAAAGGCACAAATGGAAATACTTATGGAAGACTTTGTTAGATGAGGCTCAGAAATTAATAACTGAGCTAGGAAGAAATGAAATAAACAGTGATGCCTAATCTGCAAGTGGAAAAGTCTCCATGAACAGATGTGGAAATTTAAAAGTTAGGAGAGAAGAGACTGGCAAAGATCTGGAAGGTTTTGTTCAATAATATCTTAAAAGGGGGCGGGGATTACAGGCATTTTAGAAGAAAACAATGGTGGTGTTACTGTCAGATGGTGAATACCATTCAGATCTGGCTTCATAAAGACCAAGTTCAGTCTTAAACCTTGATTATAAAGTATTTATGTTTGCAATGAGAATGACAAATATATTATCAAAGCTGAGTACTATAGAGCAACATGGTTTTGAGGAAGGGAGGCAATCATTTGTCAACATAAATAGATTAGCAATAATCTGAACGGAAGTAGTTTCTGTTTTAGAACATTTTAAAATAAGGGGAGTACCCAAAGAGGGCAAAGACCCTTCAGATCCAGCTTCATATAGAACCATTTAAATTTTAAACCATTACTATAAAATGATAATGTCTATGCTAGTTAAGAGAATAGCAAATGTATTAACCAAAGTTGATAGATATGGATCAAAGTGCTTCCGTGGAGAGGAATTATAATGTAAGAAAACACTATTGTTGGCATGTTTTGATGCAAAAAATAAAGAAAAGATGTCAATAAATATCTAGCATAAAATATTGTAATAGTTTTTTTTGAATAAGGTCTCTCTCTTCCCACCATTCCATCACAAGATTTGCAAAAAAAATCGGGGGAAGCTAGCAGCTCTCCTCTCCTTTTTTTTTTTATTTGTAGTCCCTTCCTTGGTGATATAGTTGTGTTCCAACACCAGTCCCATCATATCACATAAACAAAGAAATCTTGTCCCAACTAAATCCTGAATACTAAAACAAGTCCACACATCTATATGGTCTAGAGAAAGATTGGTTTGCCAATAATCCTGTGTTAATTTTCCCAGAAAACATATTAAATTTTTTTGATTTATAGAGAGATTTATTGGTCTGAAGGGGGGTTGTCCAATGATTTGTGTATTGGGGGATCCCAACAATTCTAGCCAATACTGGACTGGATAATCTAAAGTTAGTAGCCTCGTCTCATTAGTGATCCTATTATCTAGATATTATTCTCTAAGCCAAAGTCTCACCTGATGCCCAATGTGTTGATCTGATTAATGGAAACAGTTTCATAAACCTCAGTTTGATGGAGAATGTCATACCTTTATTCAAGATCTTCTCTAACTGAGTTAAGTTTGTCTCTGAATCATAATATAAATGATGTCTATTCCAATTTAAATTGTTGTTGTCAAATAACTCAACTACTAACAGTGGGAAAAATGAATTCACTTATTTAACATATACACTAATAATTTGTTCATCAACCTCACGTCACGCCAATATAACTTGATTGAAACCTTCATGAAAAGAAAAAGTAAGGATGTGCATGTGCAATTCGCTGGAGAGCTAAAAAATTTCAATTCAACTTTGTTGGTAGTTTGAATGGAGGAATCAATGGGGAGTCACCCATAGGTACCCCCCTCCTAAAATACCACTGACACTGGACTATCAGCAAAAAAAAATTTTTTGAATAATTCTTTTTCAAATCATATAATCATATTCAAAAAATAATAGCATATATACTTTCTAATTGTTCTTGTTCTGCACACACACACATATTATCCTTGGTATTTAATAAATAATTGCATATATGAATATGTCAACTGTCAAAAGCCCATTAATTTCTTGCATCACTTCATTATTATATGTAATCCCTAATGGAAGTTTAAAGAACAATTTCCAGTTTTGCAAATAAATAACTCACATTTTAGAATTTTTTTATGCAGTCAATTTCTTTTCCAAAATCAAACACAGTACCTTTGTTGACAAAAACAGACTTCTGTTTGATGCTTCAGTCCACAGAAAACCTCAGGAAAGCCTGTGATGAAAAGGATGAACCAGAAGTTTTACCTTGTTTTTCATTTTTAGTTACTAAACCAGTAACTAATTCAATCAGTTTTGTCATGAAATCCCCTCCTGACACAAAAGCACCAGTGGTGTCTTCCTGATCCTGCATGGCAACCAACCGATAATTCCCAAAGGAAACAACAACTAGATTGTAAAATGGACCAGAACTAGATACTAGTCTTCTTCAGAACCATTAAAACAATACAAATCCTAGTATATATAGCCCCATATATATATAATGTATTATATGTTTATCTTGTATGAACTAAGACAGAATATAAATATATATATGAATATATTAATATCATTACATCAATTGTTAACAAAACATGTCATATAAAAACATATAGCTTATAAGAAAAATAACAAATATGACATAAAAGTATTACATTATGAACTATAATATAAGAGATGTGTTAAAAAATATCACTATCCTCATATTGATAAACTCATTTCTATACTAAAACCTTACTAAGAAAGTACCAAGAAGGGTTTGATGCTGATAAATTCATTCAGTCCAGGAGGTCTAGTGGCATCCAATAAAATCAATGAGACAGTACATTGTATGTGATCTATAATGGCAAACCGAAATGAATGCTCTTCCTCTTTGCATGTTTTGATGCAAAGAAAGAATTTGATAGGGTCAGCTGGGATAGTAGGGCAACAGTGGCATTTGTGTTTCTTGTTAAAATAATGGGGTTAATAAGCAGGATATATGAAGGGCTGGAGGCATGATCAAAGGCGCGATTGCCTACTCTCTGACAAGCTTTGTTTGAACATAGAAACCATTTACTTTATATTTAGAGGAGTTAGCAAAGAAAATAAGGGATTCACAAATTCAAGGATATAACTCGTGTAGTAATTAAGAAAAGTTACGTCTTACTTGCACTGATATTATTTTGCACTTGATAAATCCATAAATGCATAAAATTTAATTTTGTTGCTGTGGAACATTCTGAGACAATTTTACCACTTCCCAGGATATAAAATAAATGAAGATAAATCAAAAACTATATAACTAAACTATGTAACCACTCACAAATTGATTCAGCAATACCCTTACTTATGGCAACATAATAAAATGAAATATTTAGGAGTATGGATTAAAAAAGATTTTGTTATTATAGTTAAACAGTTAAGGACATATAGGAACAGACTAAAAGAAGCTAATACAAAAATTAGGAAAAAGGAAACTCTTGGCCCTGGATATGGATAGTAATATACAAGCAGTGAAAATACTTTCAGTCTCTTTAGCCTTATATATAAGGTTACAATCACAATTTCGAGTGAAGGTTTGGCGACCAATGGATTTTGAAATATAGCTCGCTGAATTCCATGTTGCCGAACCTTCAGTTGTGTGAGTCCCGGTTCAGCGAATGCACAGTGCATTTGCACATATGAGGTCGATCTTATAACTAGAGATCGCGGTACAGTGGGGATCGGGAAACTTATCCTTTTCCCACTGTAGTGCTACCTCTGAGTTGGAATATATAATTTGCAGGGGGTGCAAGGGGGCATGCCCTCCTACAAAAATTGTCACGTCACAACGATGTGCAGTCTCAAAAAAAATAATAAAATCTTAAATACAGCTGAAACTTGTGATTAAAAGATAAATTACTAGTCATATACTTATGTCATAAATAGTTATAAATAGAATAAAGCTAAAACCAGTCAATTTAAAATCTAATATTAAATGTTCACATAATGCTAAAATGTTTCCCAGAGCAAAATCATACAAAAGTGCTTATGCTTAACAAATGTTTTAGGATATTATATTCCTTTCTAGGGCTTTTAATTTCAATACAGGAGAGATGGACATCCTGTCATTTATTCCTGGCCATCTGTCTGCCTTTAGTAAGATTTGCCAACTTAACTCCTCTAACTGAAGTCCCCAAGGCTTTTTATTACTGATGTTTACATGGTCTATTGCCATAAATGTGAAATTATGGCCAGTGTTGTCTTCAATATGCCTCGCTAATGCATTATTAATATTATTCTTTCTTATGGCATAGTTGTGTTCATAGATTATGGCGTTAAATTTCCTTTCTGTTTTGCCTACATAAAATGCTAGGCATTGGCCACATGTGGCCATGTAGACCACTGCCTTGGAGTGGCAGTTATATTTACCTTTTACATAATGGCCTGTACCATTCACTGTGAATTTGCTGATCGATTTCACCTTGTGGCACCAGTTACAAGACTCACATTTGTACATCCCTACACATCCTGTTCTAGTGTAGTTAGAACCTTTCCTCAGAAGGTCTTTTACGTTTGAGCCCCTTCTGTATGTAACTATAGGTCTTTCTCCTATTTGTGCCATGATGTCCAAGTCATCCATTAAAATGTCCCAGTTCTTATAAAAAATAGACATCAACTGGTGTGAGTCGGAGTTGAATGTGAGCACCATAGATCTACAAAAAGTACTTTTTTCCAACCCAGGTCTCCCCTCCTCAACTTCAGAGGGACTGTTGTCTAGTATGTCTTCCCCAACTCTGGGCTTAAAATGCCCTACTCTTCTTTTTCCTATCACTTCCTGCATAAGTTGTTAAGCAAGGCTGCTGGATACTCCCTCCTCAAAAACATAGTTTTTAAGTTGTCGCATTCTAAAAGAAAATCTTCTTCTCTGGAGATTATATGGGCTGCTCAGACTAATTGCCCTTTAACTACTAACATCTTTTGATGCTGGGGTGGAAGCTAGCGTAATGCAGGAATGTGTTTGAGTAGGTTTCTCTCCTATGGATTCTGGTGGCATACTTTTCAATGTGTGTGTCTTTGTATAAGTGGACATTAAGGTAATTAATTCATATAGTCCAGGTTGATCACACAAGTGAACTGCAGGAATGTAGTGGTGGTGTTGAGGTATCTCAAAAACTCTTCCAATTCGACCAATGACCCATTCCATATCAAACTGATATCGTCTTGATATCTATAATACAGTTTGACCTTAGAATAGTACTGAGACTGAAATACATAGTTTCTTAACCAATATGCCATTACCATGTTCGCGAATGCCCCACCGCATGCTGAACCCATCACCACTCCTATAGTCTGCAAAAAATACCTGCCATTAAAGGAGAAATAGTTGTTTCTTAAAACAATTACTAATAATTCCAAAATTAGATTAATCTTGTCCTGGTTAACTTTATATAACAACAGTAAATCACCCACCCACTCAAGACCAATTTCTTGTGGGATGACCGTGTACAGGTCTTTTACATCTATTGTGACCATGATATCCCTTGCGTCATACCTAGTTTTGTTCACGTGTTCTAAAAAAGCCCAGGAGTCTTTACAAATTTGGATTTCATTATGCAATATTTTCTTCAGCTCATGGTCTAAAAATTGGGCACAAGCAGTAGTAATGGAGTATCTTCCATCCACTAAGGGCCTCATAGGTGGATCTGAGAGGCTCTTGTGGATCTTGGGAATACCAAAGAACACCGGTATCCTTGGGCTAATGATGTTAAGATAATTTTGTAAGGAAAGATCAAGTCTTCTTTCTAGAAATATGTCAGTGAGTTGGCTGTAGATTTTTCTAAATGCTGCATTTAATTCATTAATGGACACTTCCATGTAATTTTATGTGTCTAACATAGCCAACATTTTGCCACTGTATGTGGAAGAGTCCATAATTACAACCCCTCCCCCTTTGTCAGGTTTCATAACCCTGACGCATTGTTCTTGCAGTTCCAATAAACAATCATGTTCACTTTGGTTCATGTTGTGAAGTGTTTGAACTGGCCTGCGTTTATTCTTATTTAGGTTATACAGATCTAGTTCACAAACATTTTCATACATTGCTAGTTTCGGGTGCAAGGGGGGGGGGTTGTAAGTAGAACTGATCTTAAAAATGCTGCCTTCACTGACATTAGTTTGGGAGGTAGTACCATGTAGTAAGTTCAAATTAAACTTTCTTAAATAAAGTTTCAGATCTAACATAGTATCTACAACATTAAATTTCTTACCAGGTACAAATGTCATACCTTTAGACAATAAGTCAGCTGTAGTTTCATTAATGCATAAAGTGGAATAAATATGTACTAAAAAGTCTTTTTCGTGGTTGAAAACCACATTGTCGGTACCTGCTTCCTGAACAGAGTCCACTGATGTTCGGATGCTAACATTAATAATTGAGTCATTTACATTAACATGGTGACCAGAAATTGAAATTAAAAGCCCTAGAAAGGAATAATATATATCCTAAAACATTTGTTAAGCATAAGCACTTTTGTATGATTTTGCTCTGGGAAACATTTTAGCATTATGTGAACATTTAATATGAGATTTTAAAATGACTTTGGTTTTAGCTTTATTCTATTTATAACTATTTATGACATAAGTATGTGACTAGTAATTTATCTTTTAATCACAAGTTTTAGCTGAATTTAAGATGCAACAGTTTCAATTGTAATGCAGTCATTAAGAGGTTAATTAATGTTCTATCTTAGTGTTGCTTAGCTAGTTGCCTCCCTTTGCTTACCCAATCAGAGTGTTTTTATATGTATATAAATGGCTGTCTTGCATTTTAATGGTGTCTGATGAAGTTAACACTTGTTTAACGAAAGTACTCACGTATTTACTTGTTTTTTGTGCATTTTATTATTAAAAATATCCTTGGTTTCATCATCACCTGAGTGATTTGTGCCTGCAATACTCTGCCTGCCAACATTTTCATTTATAATGATGTGCATTGTCAGACTGCAGTCTTCAGATGTCGAGAAAGGTCAGATTTGCAATAGGAAGTGTTTGCAACTTTCTGACCTTCTTGACATTCTGAGTCAAACTTCTTAGTCTATATTTAAGGTAGGAATTTATTTTGACTGTCGAATATATGACAGTATACCTATATATATATATATATATATATATATATATATATATATATATATATATATATATATATAGCTGCATGACAGCTGAATCATACACCAATGCCCGGTATGAACACGTACATAAATGAATGGAACTAGCCATACCCAACAGAACCAAGACACTCTCCTCCAAAAAAAGGAAGCCAATCTGGTGGTCCCCTACCATTAATAAACTCTACAAAAGAAGGAAAAAACTGTTGCAGAAAAAGGTGAAGTCCCAAGACTGGAAAAACTCCCTTATTAGCATCAACAAAAAGTTGAGATCCCTTATCAAATCCTCTAAAGCCAGCTATGAAGGCAGAATTGTGGCGAACACAAAAAAAAAAAAAAAAACACAAAGCCTTCTATAGCTATATCAAGAACCTCCATGGTAATACCCAGATTTGCTCCGAGTTACTGCACAATAGTACCTCCTATACTGAGCCAACAGATATTGCCAACATAATGGCCGACAGATTCAGAGCCAACTTTTCCCCTCTCTCTCCCCCAAAAGGACCAATCACAATACCGAAAGAATGCCGAGTGCCCAGCATCTCTGCAGCACAGGTAAAAGCTGCATTGTCCAAGGCCAAGAATACAGCATCCATGGGACCTGACAATATCCTGGGCTGTGTACTACATGAACTACAAAATGAACTGGCACCACATCTGTGTGCCTTGTTCAGTCACAGCCTTATCTCAGGCTTTGTCCCTACCGAATGGTGCGCTGCTAAAGTCATCCCTCTCCATAAAGGGGGAGCAACTACAGACCCAGGGAATTATCGCCCCATTAGCTTGACGAGTCTGATATGTAAAGCTATGGAGTGCATCATCATGGACCTGATTAACAAGGATATAGGTAATCTCCAAATCCTAGACCCCATGCAATTTGGCTTTGTTAAAGGAAGATCCTGCCTACTTAAACCTGGTTGACTTCTTCGAGTCAGTCACAAAGGCTGTGGATGAGGGTACTGCAGTGCACACAGCCTACCTTTATCTGGCCAAGGCCTTTGATACCATTCCTCACTCAGGAATTATTGATAAACTCACCAAACTAGGCATCAACTCCTATATCACCAGGTGGGCTGCAAATTGTCTCACAGATAGGACACACAGAGTGAAAGTAGGGGATTCTGAGTCAGACTGCTGACCAGTCATGAGTGGAATCCCACAAGGGATCAGTCCTGGGTCCTCTCCTGTTTGGCATCTACTTCTCAGAAGTCCACGCCAACACAGAGGGACTCTGGCTGACCAAGTTCACAGATGACTGCAAGCTGGGAGCAATTATTAACTCTCCAAGCGATCCAGACATCCTACAGAAAAGGCCTCACAAAGACCAATGACTGGTGTTGGAGCCATGGCCTTAAGCTTAATGCCAAAAAATGCGTTGTTATTCCCTTTGGTAAAAACTCAGTTCCCACTAATTACCACATAGATGGGAGCCTACTAAACACTGAAAGTGTTATAAGAGATCTGGGCACCCAGGTTGACAGCAACCTCTCCTTCGACCACCACATTGCCACTGTTGTCAGAAAGTCCTTCTATGTGACACATTACATAACCAAGGGTTTTGCAACCAGAAAGAAAGAGGTCATCATTTCTCTCCATTCATCCCTCATTAATCCAGTCATTGAGTATAATGCCCCATTTGGCATGTACCTCGCTAGACACCTGCAACAGCTGGAGAGGCCACAGAAGTACCTCACGAAGAGGATCCTAGGCCTTAAATACATGTCCTACATGGACAGACTCAAGAAACTTCAGCTATTCTCTGTCTCTTATAGCCTACTTAGGCACAATCTCTGCTTGAATTACAAAGCCATGTCTGTCCCCGACCTGCTAGAAATGCTACACCTAAAGAAATCCCAATCCCTCCACTCCACACCACACGCTCCAGGGACCTTAATCTCATTACCTCAATCAACAGAACATGCTGGAGGGACAGGTTCATAAACCCAGAGATGGCCCATGCTCTGGAATAGGTTTTCCATACATGTTAAGCAGAGCACCTCACTGGCCCGCTTCAAGAGGAATCTCGATGAGTGGATGGGTAACAGAAAGTTCATCCTGGAGATCACTCAAGTGGCACTACTGGATAGGGGCACTGGGAGCTAATGTCTGGCGGCATGATGGCAAGGCACTTTTATGGGCTAAGCTTGAGAAGGCTCCAGGGCAGTACACACCTATGAACCTATATATATATATATATATATATACATACACCAGGCTAATTTCTATCAAACGGAGGAGAAGGTGTGGGTGACATTTAATGAAAAGATGAATTTACTTTTTACTTAGGAGGGGGTGCATTAAGTGGGATAAGTTGATTCTCTCCATAGAACAAGACAGTTTAGGAATACCTGATTTGAAGAGATACTTTAAATATGTGCATTTAAGGCTCATATACATAACTGAAATAGCTTTAAATGAATGCAAGTCCTTAAGAATAATAGTAATAAACATAAAGAATACTGTTTTAATCAAGTAGGATAAAGCACGCAAAGAATAAAACCAGCACAGAAATGAAGAGAGACTTTTACAAATAGGGTTATCTGCAAGTTTGTTTGTGTCTTTCGGCTTTTCCCGGTTAGGGGTCGCCACAGCGGAACTCCAGTCCGCTAATGATTGGCAGTTGATTTTTATGTACCGGCTTGCCAGGCCTGATGCACAACCTTCAACGAAGGTACGCCCATTCACGCATGTCTCCACGCAGAAGACGCTCTAGCTGAGAATCAAACCGGACAGCGTCTTACTGTGAGACGACAACACTACCACAGCACCACCACCGCGGGTAGGGTTATCTGCAAGTAGGGGTATAAAAAACTGGCAAGAGTGAGTGGAAGTTACTGGACAAAATTTAAAAAAAGGCAGGAAGCTTTTGGGAGCAAATAACTTCTGGAACAATGTAATAGAGTGCAATGAGGTAAAGCAGGATTTTGTACCACAGATTAACGATTGCTTCCCCATCAGGGACCAATTACAAAATACAGGCAAACAGAAAGGAGACCACCAGCTCTTCTACAGATTTTAGTCAAATCTGGAATAGAAAGTGCTGTTAAAAATATGAATTAACCAGGCATAAAAAATCTTTTAACTTATGAGGTTACAAAAGGGTGGGAAAATTGAATGGTGAGCCAACTTTGCAGAGGAACAATGTGAATAAATCTGTAAGGCTTCCAAGTATGTAACAAAGTTCAGAATGTTTAGGATATTTGCATTTAGGCATTTGCATATGTATTTTTGTACCCAACGTAAACAAGAATTTTCCTCAGGTAGACAGTAAGTGTTGGAGATATGCTGGATAAGACAGAGGAAAATGGGAATATGCTTTTTGGGAATGTGATGACTTGGCAGATTTAAAAAATTCCCTACAGAGTACTGTGACAGACATGTTTGGGAAACAAATAGTAGTAACTAAGGAAATTATTCTTTTGGGCTACAATATAGGATATGAATTGCTCTTGCATAATAAGACTTAGTAAGTGTAATGCTATTGACAGACAAAAAACAAATACTAGAAAGTGGAAATCAAAATCTTATATAAATGGAAGTACTGAAAATTGAAAGAGGATATCAATGAACTGATGTGGCATCTTTAAAAAGAGAGGGTGTAAATTTCATAGAAAAATACAATTTGTAGGAACAATACATGCAGAATAACGTTCAAGGAGACTAGTGAAATCTAGTGGGAAGGCAGGAATTGAGCAATTTATGTTATGTTGAACTGAATGAAAATTATTAAAACTATATACCTATTATTCAAAAACCTAAATATTATCAACATGAAGAATATAGACGTGTAGGCACTTGCCATAATTTTAGAAGTTTGACTCTTGGAATTTGTTGTCTGTAGGAATATGACAGCTCACCAGAATATCAAAGCTTTCAACTTTCCCTTCCTGCCAAGGTAGACTCTCTCTCCTACTCAAGTCAAGGTATCAGTGATATCAACAGAAGTCAGCTAATGCCATCTTCAGGTCTTTCTTGTGACTGACAGGTTCTGGAAAAGTTTCTGGTGACTGGATCATGGCCCACCCAAGGATAACACATCTCAGGTGGAAGACAGAAACCAACGTGTCCTGCCCATACCTGCTCCTGTAGCAACAACTTATGATCAGGGGGATAAAGTTGATCTATATAAGGGGAAATGGGAAATTTGACCTGCATACCCACACAACACAAATGAGAAAGAAATGAAGATGGGATGGAGGGAAGGAACTGGCACTGAATATACTCAAACATCTATAATTATGGTAAGTGCCTTCAAAACTTCTTTGTATTCACTGTTGCAATACTGACTGATAGGATGATTTCCAGAGATTATGGACAAGAGGGTGGTTGGCACAATGGGAAACCACACAATGCAAGATGGCTATAAAACAACCTGCCCTGGCAGCAGTGTTTAGCAAAAGTATGGAAAGAAGACCAAGTATCTGCTGCCATAATAGCTGTGTTGTCACCCCTAAGGAAGTCTGTAGTGGTAACCACTGCCTTAGTGGAATGACCTCTTGGAGTGTTTGTAGTTGTTTTTCAAAGATGTGGTAGTAAAATGCAACAGATCTGCTTAGGGATAGTCTATTTTGTTGACCATCTGTCCTTCTCTTCATTTAGCAAAGGATATAAAGATTTGGCCATAGGTACATGACTGAGGAAGAAGCAGATGGAGAGGGGTGTGTTAGCATTTCCATGCAAAACTGATATTCTAACATGAAACAATCTCTTTAGGGTGCACCATATGCAAAACCCCTTGGTAAATGGATGAAAAGTGGGGCATCTAATGGCAAACATACAAAGACTGCTATTGCATATACTTTGATAGAAGAAAAGCATAATCCTGACTTGAATGTATCTGAGTATGTTTGTGAGGAGCAGGGGTACCCTGGCTGACAGAGAGTCCTGTCCTCCATTTTGTCACAAATGGGGAAACTTTTCCATTTTGCTAAACAAATTTTCTTATGCTGAGTTTTCTGGTCTCTAACACATGAAGCACTTTCTCAGAAAACATATGAGAAGAAGGAATGATTGCCAAGTCATCTAAGTCATCCAAGTTGTTAGCCTTAGACTCTGCAGAGGGTGAATGACAGCCCCCTTGTCTTAGGTTAGGAGGTCTGAATAACAAAGAAACATAAACAGTTCCTCCCCTATTAGACTCATCTGGCGGAAAAAACAAGGTTGCCCGGACCAAAAGGGTACAATAAGAATCATCATTTTTTTAACACCTTTATTATCATTTAAGACACAGGCAAGCATACACTAATATAAAAGAAAACATTTCCGGTCACGTACATCATACAGCAAATTATTTTTTATAGCTATCATCAGTCCAGCATTACATCATAAATTGCTCACTTCCTGCGTTCCCTTAAACATCACTCCTCATCTAAAACATTATTCTGTATGTATTGTTCCCTCAAGGTCCATTTATTTCTATATTCTTTGCGTCTTCCCTTTTCTAAAGATCCCAATTACAGTTTTTTTTTCTCTCTCCTATAATATTCAGCACTTCAAATATAGTCAGTTTAGACTTTGATTTCCATTTTCTAGTAAATGCTTTTTCGGCAGCCATCAAAGCCGTACTATGTCTAGGCAGTTCAGATTCTGCATCCCAGCTCAAAAGAATCATTTCCTTACTTGCTCACTCAATATTTCTGACAGAGTACTTGTAGGGAATTCTTAGAATTTGCCAACTCACTACACTCCCAAAACATATGCTCCCAAGTACCTCCTTCTTCCCCAAGACACCTCCATTTATTTATCCAAAGAAAAATTACATGGAGTCGTGCTTGGGGTATAAAAATACATATGCAAACACTTCCAAGCAAAAAATGTTGAATGTTACCGGTCATTCTTCTTCTGAGTTTTATGGTAGCTTTGGACTTAAAATATGTGTATCATCACATTCCCATAGCCACAGGCTTCAGAAAAATTTTCAGATTGTGTACGGGCCACATTATCATTTTTCTGCATTACTATTGAGTTAGTTAGAGCTCTTAGGGTGTTTAAAGTGTCTAGCTCTAGGGATAGCCCCTTTCAGACTGCAAGACATTTACATTTTTTAAGATGATTTTCTGATCTTTGCAGCATCTTTTGCCAGATGTCAGTAGTCCTTAACATAGCTTTACTCAGTCCTTTCCCATATGAACTTCCAAACATTCAAAAATCTTCTTTGATTCTGTCTCACAGGATTGTGCTTTTAGATTCCCTTCTATATACATCTTTTCAAAGGCATTCCTAACACAGGAAAAGGTGATCCAATGTCGACAAAAAGCAGCAGTTCCACACAACCGAGTTGGATAAGATTCTTTATTAATAGTGGTTGCCCACTATTAATAAAGAATCTTATCCAGCTCCATTGTGTGGAACTGCTGCTTTTTGTCGACATTAGATAACCTTATTTGTGTTCCTGCATCTACATGGAAGATTTATCTTATGGTTGACAGGAAAAGGTGAATTTGCATCTGAAATCTTTCCTGGTCTTCCCCAATCTGTCTGAGACTTTAATCAGAGAATTCTAGTGTTCATGGCTTCTATGATTCTTGCCAGTTTGTACATGAGAAAAAAACATTTTTTTAATGTGGAACCATCATAATCATCCTCTGGTTTTTCAAATTCCAGTTTTGGGATTTATCAAAAAAGAACTGCATTGGTGGAGACAGTAAGATATCTCAGTTTTTGCTTGAGGAACAATTTCTATAGGTGTAAAGTTGTGAGGCCTGTGGGACAGTTCAGGCAGACCAAAGCACATAAATGTTAAGAGTTGTTAACTGTAATCCATGCTGCAGAATCTCATGATCTGTGGTCCTTGGGACCATTACAGGTGAATACAGACAGTACTATAGTGATGTCCATAAAGAGGGGTGCATCAGTTTCTACCCACATGCAGGCTGGCAGTGATGACTTGGAGGTTAGCTCTACAGAACTGTCTAGCCCTCCAAACATCTTACATACTGTCAGAGGCAAATGCTGTGGCCAACAAGGTGAGCAGGACCAGGACCGACCCTTAAAAATTGAAATTTAATGAAGGGGAGTTTTAGGAATGGATCCATTCAACAGATCCGTTCACTTCCTTTGCAGGCAGGCCTAGAAAATAGCTGCATTTTCATTCCCATGGTTGAGAATGTTCCTGTGTGCATTTCTACCCTTTCCACTGATATTCAAGGTCATTCTGAAGATTCAGGAGGACTCTTCAACAAATGATTGCGGCGACTCCCTTCTGGCACAGGCAACATTGGTTCTCCCGTCTTTTGGAATTTGCCAGGAGCAATTACCACAAGGCTCCACTCAAACTGGATCTACTCACACATGATGGGGGAGTTTGATATACCCTAATCTCAAACCACTTCAACTGACTTGCCTGGATGATTCAATTCTAATACCTTTTAAGCAGTTTTTTCATGAGGGTGGTGCAGCAGGTATTAAAGGTGGCAAGAAATCTTGCTACTAGGAAATACTGTGTTAACCTGTGGAGAAGATTTTCTGGTTGATGGCTCACCTATAACCAGGGCCCTATCTGAGATTTTACCGCTGGTTCTCAAATACTTGTGTGAGTTACCATAATGTGGCCTGTTTATTTCTTTAGCAAGGAATACTTATCAGCCATTTCAGCATGTCTGCCTGTGGATTCTCCTCTTCATTTCAGACTTTGCTCAAGCTGTTCTTAAACATGTTTTTTTTTTCTTTTTTCTGTTGATATATTATTCAGGTGACACAATTAGGATCTTTACCTTTTGTTGAGAAAGGTATTTCTGTCTATGTTTGAACCAGTTATTTTGGCTGGTTTTGGTTCATTTTTTTGGTAGACAACTGTTTTATTGGTTGGACATCTGCTAGAAAATATCCAGGTTTGTTTATATAATTTGTTTACCAGGGTAGTGCACTAATCTCAGTGGACCTCTTGCAGGCACAGCCCAGGTGAATAGGATTACATAAGAAATAAACAAAACCTGTTTACAGATAACAAGGATATACTAAACATACACACACAAACACATGCGTGTGTATGTATGTATATGTATATATATATATATATATATATATATATATATATATATATATATATATATATATATTTTTTTTTTTTTTACAGATGCAGGAATATGCTACATTTAGTTCAAGAAGCAGTTAATGTCATAACCTGATGCAAAAAATGGAATTATACTGGATAATGTAGCCATAATGAGTGAGACGGCTTATACTACAAGGATAGCAGAATTTCTTTACACAGAGTGGTATGAAGGCATTAGAACAGGCAAGTGAGAATAGCTGCAAGAAAGGATATCATGGGGAGGAGACAGAGAAAAGGTATAAGAGGCATGCAGAGGGAGGAGTAGAAAGGAGAAATGTGAAACAGATGTAAAGAGAAGTTGGAAATAGAATGAACAAGAGACAGTAGGTAAAGGGGATGACAAAGTGAGATAAGGAAGGATGAAAAAGGGGTATGAGACAGCTGCACGGTTCATGAAATGTGACCTGTGTAAGTGCAGCTAGGTGAAGAGATGCTTCTTGAGGTATTTTCTGAAGTCAGAGTACTTTTGGACATCTCTGAGAGAGGAATGGAGCCCCATAGTTTAGGTACCAGGATGGAAAATGCATGGTCAGTGTAATATAATTTACTTTTTGGCATTAGTAGGATGGATGAGATTGAAAGATACCCCTGAGATTATATATGGGATTTTGGTAAAAAAAGTTTGAGAGAGAGGGGAAAATGTCTCAAGAGAAATGGCTTTATGAATTAGTGATCCTAGTAGGAGGTTGGCTCTCAAATGCATTGGGAACCATTAAGCTTTGGCGAGAGGCAGTGGTGTTCATTATTTGGGAAATTAGTACCGAGCCATCAGATGTTATTTGAGATGGTTTGCAAGGTAGTATTTTTCTTTGAGGCTGTAGCTATAGTTGGTAGTCCATATTTGAGATGAGACGAGTTTTCCTTTGGCTATGCAGCTTTAGCTGGTTTAGACAGAAGAGGTGATAGCTAGTTCGCCCAGAACACTAGTATGTTGATCTTTTTGTGGGTTTCAGCCATTCATGATGGATTCACCCCTTTGCTTTTCAGTGCATATAGGGTTATCTGTAGAAAAAAATCCCCCCATATTCATCCTTACTACTTTCAGAGTGTACCTTGAAATTAGCCATCTGTATCCTTCATTTCTTTCAGAATTTGAACAACTGGGAGAATAGATTCTATAATGCACTAGTCACACTTTTGGGTATGTTCTTGTCAGTCCAAAATCCTTTAGGAAAGCTATACAGCTGTGGAATCAGTATGAGACTGGAAAAGGCAATCTTGATTAACTCAAGACGATTCTACTTTTTTCTTCCTTACTATATCTTTTCTTGTTATGCCCACCATGGTAAAACATTTCCAGGCAATATTAAAGCACATTCAAATAGAGACTTGTTTTCTTTGATGGCATATTGGAAACAGATGGAATTGAGAAGCCTTCTAAAGGCAAACAAATAGTCCTCTGTACATACTTTTATAAAGCACTGCATACTGAATTCCTTTTCCATGTCCAAGATTGGCTTTTCTAGAACCATTTTCTAGAAGCTCCTGGATCCATACTCATCTTCCTCTCAGGCTGTATAGACTTTAGTAACCAACCCATACAGCCAAGTGACTACAGCAGCAGTGAGATTGATGAACTTAGTATAATTGTGTAAGTTGCATTTATCATAACAGAAGGTGTTTGAATTCCTCACCACTGCAGTAACCTTGATCTGATCTAGAAGAGTTTTTGAGTTACATGCCCAATTATGAACTTCTCCCTTTTTTGCCTTTTCATAAGGATGGAGTAAGCCTTTGACTCTTTCCTTCTTTAAAGCTTAACATGGTTTCTAAATTCACTCAACCTATTCATATCTTCCATATAGAGGAGAAATAATTATTCACTCTTGAGATGTTAATAAGACAGCTCTGGTTTTATTTAAGAAAGGTAGAAGACTTGAAAAAAATCTGACCAGGTGTTTGTGTCTTTCGCTGGAAAGAAGATAAGCTTACCGTTATGTAATTAGCATAATCAAACTACCTAAACATACCCCACAGCATGCAGGTCTAGAATACTCTCTACTTTAGTCCTGTTGCCCCACCCATATGGACCTAGGCAGTCCTCATATCCTGTTCTGTCTGTCCCACTATATTCTTTTGGACCACTCATTCTTGACTTGCTTTATCCTGTAACTGCTGTCTGAATGTACTCTTTTCCTCACAACCCTGTTGGGGGGTATAATACTAATATCTAATACTACATGTAAATGCAAAATTCAAAGTAGTTAAAAACTTGAAGGGTAGTTACATTTATGAAAACCTTCCATTCTTAACAAAATGACATTTAGAGCTAATTCAGAAGTGTTGTCCAGTAAGTTATGTTTGCAAGGAAAGGAGATTTGTTTAGTAAACTACTGTAAAGAAATTAACACACAAACCTAATAAAATACATGAAGGAAAACTAGTAATTTCTGGTGATGTAGAGAGATAAAGTCTTGGCTAAGACTCAGGCAACCTGAGCTCAGTTAGTGCCTCAGGCACATGCTGGAAGTAGTGAGGGGGAGATTAAGAGTGATGCAAATTTATCAACTCATGTCTTTGTAGAGGAGGGTGCAGAAGCACATATCTGTGGCACTCATTCCCATGGCTGACTCCACTGTGAAGACAGGAGACCCTCATGGGACCATTGGCTTCAGGGGGACAGAGACGTCTTGAGGGCTTACACTACTTGCATAAACTATTGCCATGCCTTTGTTGATGCTTACTGCACACCATCCCCAAGCATGTTACTGGGGATATGCAGTGGGGTTAGGCATGCAAAAAAAAAAATCTAACCATCCCTGATGGCTGCTGTTGGTCTGCCCTCATCCAGAATTATGAGGAAAAAAAGGAAGCAGGTGACCAAAAGTGGTTCTGATGGTCTACAGACACTTGAGGGAAAATATTCAAAAATAAATAAAATGCGTGAACAAGACAGTTGAACTGATGTCCAGTTCTGGCAGTTTTGACTGCTGCAGGTAAAAAATAAGCAGAATTAACCATGAAAATCTGTATGTCTGGGATTTGTTTACTTATTCATACTTGTTAATCAAAGCAATGCAATCAGGTGGGATGGCTCTTCTCAGTGGCAGCCCAGGAAGAAAAATCTCTACTAGGAGAACTATACAGTATGCACACATGAAGTAAGATATTAGCACACATTAAGCAAAATGTTTTCAAACATTTTGAACGTGGCTTTTTTTACATTTACAGAGAGCAAGAAAGGGAGAGAAAATTTGATGTTGGCAGATGGAGAAAATGTTTGTGATTAAAGTAGTAATAGTAGACATAGGGAGATTATTAGATAACTGTAGGTTGAAGATAAATGATTCTGTAGAAAGCATGTGAGGGGAGGACTGGGAAGGAGTGAAATACAGAGAGGAGTAGAGTTATGGGAATAAAGTAAGGAGTGTTCTGTGGGTTGCAAAGTGTAAAGCTTTTAATCTGTTTAGGATCTGTGTAATACCTACTGATTAAGTTGTACTGAACAAAATTTCTGTGGAGCTTAAAGAGGTTTATGATAGTTCCATATCAGTAATCTCATTTAGACTTTAGGTGATGCTTACATTTTGTTAAGAAGGTGTTAGTATTTGTCTCTGTATTTCCATAGGAATTGTGTTCCATAGTTTTGCTAACTTGGTAGAATATAGAGAATTGCCAGAATAGTCAGTGGCTTTGTGAGTAAATAAATTATGTTGATTTTATCATGGTAATCTTGTAGTAATAGTGCTGTGCACACAATGCGTGATAATGGACATTTAGCCTGTTTTATAAAGGATGTTATACATATCTTTAGCTGATACAAAGCAAATACATTTTGTAGTTCTAGCTGGTCTAATTTATAACTGCACAGTGGTGGGTTTAGTTGATTTTGTTAGCAACACATTTGACCATTTTATTTTGTTTGTAGTTTGATAGACACAGTCCTTCGTGTATTTGTTAGAAATGAGTTTTTAAGAGGTTTGAAGTAAGTGTGTTTGTAGGCACTAGAATTGGATCAGTAAGGAAGGGTTTAACTTTATAAAGCATAGCTATTTTCATATTTGTATAGAGACTACATAATTGATATGGAGGGTCAAATGTCCGATGGTGCTTGACTATTGCTCCTAAGAACTATATCTTTTGTTAACCACTTTAGTCACACAAAACTAGTAGCCTCTTTTCACGGGAGACCCAAGGTGGCATTTATACTACTAGAGGAAATTTGGCCAGGGCATTGGCCAACTTCCCCTACTTGTCGTCGTGAGTGGGACCCATTTTGAATGAACACTTCCTGCTTCCATTCCAGGTGCAGAGGCAGCCTGGAGAAACAGGCAGTCAGATGGGGAGAGAGAGAGAGAGAGAGAGACAATGGAGTGGTAAGAGAAATAGAGGATAAAACCAATATTAAGACCAGAGAATACATGCAAAATTTGAGGAGATGTTTCAAAGAAATCTGTTTGATGAAAATAAGTCAGCAAATGATGGAGATATCTATATATCTATAGATATATATATATATATATATATATATATATGTATACTTACAACCCTCCAGTTAGGAGAGTTGCAGGATGATTTACTCAAAGAAATGGTGATGCAGAATGACCCAGAAATGAAGGAAACATTTCCTAGGGAGACATTATGGAGAAATTACAAAAGGAGGATGAAGAAGCAAACCTGAAGAACAGTGGTAACATGGAAAGAAAACCTATGCAGAAAACAGAAAATAAGCCAAAAGTGGAGTAGCAGAAGAAAAGGCAGAAGAAAATGCAAAATGGAAGTATGCGGTAACGATTAAATGTAAAGAAGACAAAGAAATGGAAAGGTATGAAGTGTGAGACAATTTAATAGCTCCTTTGGATGTAAAAGCACATGAGGTAAAAGTATTTGCTCTTATTAAGAAAGAAATGTTCTGCGACACTATATTTGAGACTGCCTTTTCAATAGAATTTTTTTTCTTACAGAATATGAAAAATGAAAGACTGCAACCCATGGAATCTTTATATGATGAAAAGTATTTAACAGGGAAACAAAAAGGAAAATTCATGTACCATTTTGAACAAAGGGAGAAAGAGTATTTGAAAGGACGTTTGAAAACTTTATGTAAAGAAGTAATGGACACTGCAAAAGTTTATGACAAAAGGGGTTTATGGACTGGTGGCTGGAATTGTAATACTGTGCTAAAAATAGAAAGAGAAGTAATACATATACCAAGCATGACAAATGTGTGGGGGAGTAGGAATAGTGTAAAATCTGGGGAAACCCCAAAACATGTTTTTGTTTGGAAAATAGGGACATTTGATAAGTAACTGTGACAAAAGAAAATGTTATATTTATGGGGAAAATGGTCATGACACATTTATATTTCAATTTACATTTGCTGTAACAAAATCGGACATTTATGGATGGATTACAAAAATGAAAATACAAGTAAGGAAAAGAAAGAGAAAACCAACAAAGAGAACAAATTTTAGAAGTAGTAGAAATAGAAGAAAAATAGATGAGAAAAAATAATAAATAGGACATAGAAGGTTCTGAAATAAGTGATGAAGAAGACAAACTGGGGGTAGTAAAAGAAAAAAAAAGGAATTCTACTGGAAAAAGGTTAGAAGACAGAAAAAGAAAATTTAAAGGGATAAGTATGAAAGAAAAAAGAAAGGAAATGAATGAAAAAGAACACAAACAGCTAATGATTGGGGGTTGGTATAATGGTTAAGGTGTTTGACTCACAGAAAAAGGTACAGTGTTTGTTTCTCACTTTTGAGAACAAAATTGTCTAGGCTTAGAATGACATATTAAGAAAGATAGCCCAGTAATTAGCTATCAACTTATGACACCGTGATTCTACAGAAAAGAAAAACAAAATGAAAATTTTAGAGTGCATTCTGTAAATGTGAACAGTATTAAGAATACTGTAATAAAAATTGGAATTTTAGAGTGTTGTAATACATGTGATGTTGATGTAATTATATTAGAAGACAAGATTAACAAATGAAGAAAGATTACAAACAGAAACAATGGGGAAGAAAGACAATCTGGAATTTGGGAAATGGCATATGTTCTGGGACAGCCATATTCTGTATAAATACAGTAAAGATATTAGATGTAACTTTAGCAAAAATGGGTAGAGCAACCATTGTAGACTTAAAATGGAAAGAACAAGTATATAGAATTATAACATTATTTGCTTAGGGGAAAGCTTATTTCATCAGATTTTAGATGTGGTGATGAATATAAATATAACAGGAGACTAACTGTGATTTAAGAGGCACATGGTAAAAGAAAGGAAATTATATAAAAAATGTTATGTTATACGATGTGGTAAGTTACAACTTTAGGACAAAAATTCAAGGAGTTACAAAAGGAGTATGTACAGAACTGAAATAGATTATTTTATAGTATCAGAAGGTTTAATTACAGGAGAAGGGGAGGTATTTGAAAGAGGGTTTTCTGATCATCTTGTAATATGGCTAGAGACAAAGGAAAACAAGAAATATAAAACAAAATATGTAAATGAATAAAAAGGATAAATGAGAAAGCATGGAATGAAGAAGGAAAAGGGATTAGTAATACAGTAATGGAAAGATATTATGAGAACATTTTATAAAAATAGGTCTGATTGGTGGATGGTATTTAAGGAAAAATATAAAAAATATTACAGTGGCAATATGATCTAAGAAAAGTAGAGAGAGAAAAATATAAACTAACACGTAATGATGCATTGAAAGATTTAGATCATGAAGATATAAAGTCCTTTGACAAAAAAAAAAATTATATGAAAGAAACCAAAAAAAAAATACATGAAATGTTATTTAAGCAAATATATTTTTACAAAAAAAAAGAGAGAGAGAAGAAACATCCAAGTTACCTAAGCAGATACGGCAGTGTAACAAGAGAAATAAAAAAAAAATAAAAGGAAAAATAGAAAAACTCAGGAAAATATTATGAATATTGTAGTACATTATGTACAAGAAATTTTTAAAGAAAAAGAAAGTAGTGAAAAAACATGAAAAATAAAAAAGTTAACAGAGAAAGAGAATAAAGAGTTGGAAAAGGCAATTTCTTTAAATGAGCTAGATAAACTTTTAGGACAAGTAAACATAATTCAGCTGCAGGACCAGATGTAATAGGGTATGAAATGTATAAAAATTTAATGGAGTGGCAAAAAAATATTTTTTAAAGAATTTGAGTGAATGGTTAAATGAATGTTTTATGTATAAAAATTATGCAGTAGAATACTTAAATTAATAAGAAGAATGACAGAAGGCAAACTGGAGACTGATAAGATTGAATAATAATAATCATAAGATCTTTATGAAAATAATACAAAAGAGATTTGAAACTAAAATGGAACATATTATACATAGTATAAAAGGGAAGGGTTGTAAAGAGCTAGTAATAATAGAGAAACTGTGGATGATAACATAGGGAAGTTTATTTCCATATGCATTTCTTCCAATTTCCCTAATTCTCAGGGTACTGCAAAAGATCTGGGAGAAGAGGCCAAAGATTATCCTTATTTTGTCACCAAACCTAGGGAGCCTATAACAACAAAAGTAACTAGAGATCAAGTAGAGGCACTGGAGATATTTTGGAAATTTTATGAAAACTTGTACAAAGCAAAGAAATGTGGAATCAAAAAGAGCATAATTTATTTATTTATTTATTTCAGTTTGATTACAGGGGAGGTCCACTGGGCTTGGGGTCCCATTTTCAGTGGAGGCTCGGGGAGAAAAGTTCCAACAGGAAAAACAACAGTTTAATTACATGAATATTCGTAGACAGTTTGTATTACAAATAGCAGGTAGCTACAAAAAGAATAAACACTAGCAATTTCTATTTTGTTCAGGAGGAAAACAGGCTTATATCATAAAAATCAGAATTTTACTATTTAGTTACCTATGCTAAGTATATTTACAAGAGGATAGGAACGTGAAGAGGTTAGCCTGGAGAGAAGGGAGAAGATAGCTTGAGAAGTAAGGGCTGAGGAGTGCAGTAGCAATTCCTGTTTAGATAGAGGTAGGAATGAAGTTGGGTTTTTAAGTTATTAAGGTTGGTGCATGCCCTTAGTGTGGAGGGCAGGGCATTCTATTTTTTAGCTAGGGTAAAGGATAAGAGAAGCTGACCTCCTGGGCGCTTGGGTTTTTGTACGGTGATCAGGGTTTGGTGAGAAGATCTAAGTGGTCTAAGGGGGGTATAAGGTTGTAGAATATTAGAGAGAGCAGGGCAGTTAGAAGGATGGAAAAATAATTTGTAGGCTGTGATGATTTGGAGGAAGTCAAGTTGGTTGGGGAGTTTAAGCCAGTTTACAGAGTGAAGGGAGGTGCAGTAATGAGAGGAGGATTTGGCATTTGTGGCAAATCTAGAGATTTTGTTGTAACATTGTTCCAATTTGGAGGTAAGTGTGGATGATAAATTAGTGAGCAGGGGAGCTCCATACAGTAGGGAGGGAAGGAGGTAGGTAGAGGCAAGGGTTAGTCTGGTGTGAGGAGAGAGGAAGTGGCTGTTTCTATACAGTAAACCTAGTTTTATGTGTGTTTTTTTGATGTTTAGCTGGATATGAGTATTAAATTTTAGTTGGTCATCAACTGTAACACTGAGAAGTTTGGTGGAGGGTACAATCTCGATAGAGGAGTTGTTATGGCTGGTAATTTGAAATGAGTTTTTATCAAGAGAGGAGGATTTAGAGGGGGAGAAAAGGAGGATCTTAGTTTTATTTGCATTTAGAGAGAGATGATTTTGGAGCATCCAGATTTCAGTGGTTGAGAAGGCACTTTGTGTTAGAGCTTGGAGCTCTTTAAGGTTAGAGGACAGCAGATCAAAGTGGAATCATCAGCGTATTGCACAATTTGGGTGCTAGGAATGGCTTTGTGGAAGTCATTAATAAAGATATTGAAAAGTAATGGGCCAAGTATGGAACCTTGGGGTACTCCGGTAGGGGTAGGAAGAAAAGTAGAGGTGCCTTGGCCCCATTTCACAGCTTAGGACCTGTTTGAAAGGTAGCTGGAGAACCAGGTAAGAGTTTTTTGGCAGAGGTTGAGATTAGAGAGGTGATTTAGAAGGTGGGTATGAGAGATGGTGCCAAAAGCTTTGGATAAGTCTAGTAGAACTGAGGATACTATATTACCAGAGTCACATGCTGAATTGACAGAGTGCAAGAAGGAGAGAAGGGTGGTGTTAGTACTGTGTCCGGGGCGGAAGCCATGTTGGGTAGGAGAGAGTAGCTGGTGTTTGGTAAGGAATGGCAGGAGCTGCAGGTGGATACATTTTTCTAGGATTTTGGAGATAGGGGAGAGGATGGCTATAGGGCGAAAATTGGAGACATTACAAGTTTGCTGCCCTTGTGGAGAGGAAGAATAAAAGTGGTGCGCCATAGTTTAGGTGCGTAGGATTCAAGTAAAGACCTATTAATTAGGATGCTGATAGGTAGTGCAATAGAGTCAGAAGCTATTTTTAGGAAGGAGGGTGGAATGCTGTCAGGGGCATTGGAGCAAGGCTTTAGTTTATATAGAAGTTTCTTTATTAGGTCGGTGGATACTGGTTTGAGTTCGAAAGAGGGGGGAGAGCAGGGAATGGAAGATTGAGCAGGGAGAGGAGGAAGGTTATTGTTTGCGAACGTCTTTGTTATCTCCGCGATGGAAGAGGTGAAGAAGGAATTGAATAGTGAGGCTATTTCAAGGTCATATTTGCTGGTATCAGGACAGGGGTTGTTTTTTGTACCTGGTCTAAGGAGGGAATTAATGGAATTCCAGAATTGCTTGGGATTTCTAGCATGGTTTTCTTGTAGTTTGATGTAGTAAGACTTTTTATCTCTAATGACTTGTTTTTTGGCAAGGTTTCTTAACTGCTTATACTTAAGGAAGATTTCAGGTTGCTTGTGTTTAATGTAGGTTTTCCAGGTTTTATCCCTTTGAAGCATTATCTTTTTTGTGTCTTTGGTGAGCCAAGGGGTGGTATTTGTTTTAACTCTTTTTGTTCTTATGGGAGCTAGGGAGTTAAGGATCCTTATGAATGTAGAATTGAAATAGTCAATGGCTTCGTCTAACAGTAGTGTTGAAAACATGAAATGAAAACATTTAAAGAAGACTTAGGTATACCAAGCTTACAGGTAGATGAAGATCAATTAACAGTTAAGATAGGTGAAGACGAGATAAAAACGGTGATATATAATCAATCTGCAAGAAGGTCTCCAGGAACAGATGATACTCCTGTAGAAATCTGGAATTTAAGAGGGAAGAAAGTGATAAAGATCTGGAAAGATTTGTTTAATAGTATTTTAATAGGAGAAGAAGCACCAACATCTTGGAAGAAAGCTGTGGTGGCTGTAATACACAGACGGCCAAGACCTACCTCATATAGACTCATTTCAATTTTAAGCCATGATTACAAAGTGTTTATTTCTATACAACCTAAAAGAATGGCAAAGGTGTTGCCAAAACTGACAGATATGGATCAGCATGGTTTTGTTGAGGGGAAGTTAAATTTTATAACATTAATAGTTAAGATCCAGAGGTAAGCAGAATGTAAGAAAATACTGCTGTTGTTGATGGGTCTTGATGCAGAGAAAGCATTCAACAGAGTAAGCTGGGATTTTATGAGTTGGGCAATGGAAACATTTGCATTCCCTGATACAATAGTAAGGATAATTATGAGGATGTCTTAAGAACTGGACGCAAGAATTAAAATGGGAGGGTTCCTCTTTGACAACTTGTGTCTGAATAGACAAACCAGGCTGGGGTGCCCTCTTTGCCCTTTATTTGCTTTATATTTAGAGTCACTGGAAAAGGAAATAAGGGACTTATACATTCAATTATATAGTTAACATTATAATCAAGAAAAGTTGGGTTTATGATAAATCCAGAAAAGAAAATCTCAGTGTTGTGGAGTATTTTTAGTTTCAAGTGTTTTGCAAATATAAAATTAATGGAATTTATAAAATTCCATGCATAACAATCGACTGGGTGCTTGTAGTGAGACAGATAGTTGGGAAGAAGTTAGAGAGGAGGAAACAGTCCAACTGGGCATTCCAACACTTGGAGAAAACAGATTACAAGGATCCCAAGTAAGCAGATTTAGGCAGTCCTGTGGTATTTCAAAGTCCTAGAATCACTGATAGAATTAGTGCAGACTACGCAAAAGGACTCAGTGGCTCAACCACTAACAATGTTTGGTCTCATACAGGAGTTCCAAGGATAGTGAGTATGTATCAGGGTTCAGCTTTGAGCACATTGCTGTTCATACTGGTGATGGACTACATTAGGAAACAGGCTGGAGGGGACAAGTCAATAAAGTTGCTGTATGCATATAATGTAGCATTACTGGTAGACTGAGCAAGAACTTTAGAAAATGATAGGGAAGTGAAATGCAAAACTGAAGGCACATGGAATGAAACTGTACAGACAAGGCAGTTGCAATGGCAGTAAATGAGGGAACTCCAAAGAAGCTGAGAATTGAGATAGATGGGAAAAACAGTGGAAGGTTAACAGGCTTAAGTATCTCTTAGGGTTGGCTGAGGAGAAGGAATGTCTGAGGAGGTCAAAATTAGACTTAGAGGAGCTGCAACCAACTGGCAAAGAGTGTCATGGGTAATGTATGGCAGAAAAATGTCAAAGAAGCTGAAAAGTAATGTGTACAAAACTGTAGTATGACCAGTACTACTGTATTACACAGAAACTTGGGCAGTGAGAAAGCTAGAGGTGATGAAGTGCCTGAGAGAGGTGGTAGGATGCACACTGGGACAGATGAAGAAATGAGGACATCAGAGCAAAAGCCAAAGTAGCTCCAGTTGCAGAAAAAGGGCAAACAGAACAGATTGCAGTGGTTCAGGTGTTTCATGGGCAGAAAATCTTAAAACTATGACATACTGATGTAAAAAGGTCTAAATAAATTACATGAAATAACACTAGTAGTCTCACCATGTCTGGAGTAATAAACAACTTTAATCTTTAATAGTTGAGCACTTTTGATCACTTTACCTGGAAAACGTCATCAGAACTAATCCATATCATCTACTCTTGGACAACTGGAATAAAAGAACCCTGGAACACTCAACTAAGCACAGCAGAACAACATTGTTCTGTGGGGTATGTTTAAGTGGTTTGATTATGCTAATTACGCAATGCTAAGCTTATTTTCTTTCCAGCAAAAGATACAAACACCTGGTCAGATTTTTTCAGGTCTTTTGCCTTTCTTGAATAAAAGCAGAGCTGTTTTGTGAACATCTTAAGAGTGAAGAATTATTTCTCCTTTGTTTTGAAGATATAGAAAGAATGCAGGTATATGAATAGATTGAGTGAATTTAGAAACCATGTTAGGCTTTAAAGAAGCAAAGGTTCAAAGGCTTACTTTATCTTTACGAAAAGGCAAAAAAGGGAGAAGTTCACAATTGGACCTGTAACTCAAAAACTATTCTAGTTCAGGTTAGAGTTCCTGCAGCAGTGAGGAATTCAAACACCTGTTATGATAAGTGCAAGTTACACAACTATACTAAGTTCATCAGTCTCACTGCTGCAGTAGTCATTTGGCTGTATCCAATTTGAGAGGAAGATATATATGGATCCAGGAGCTCCTAGAAAATTGTTCTAGAAAAGCTAGTCCTGGACCTGGAAAAGGAATTTGGTATGCAGTACTTTATAAAAGTATGTACAGAGGACTATTTATTTGCCTTTAGAAGGCTTCCAGATTCCATCTCTTTCCAATATGCCATCAAAGAAAACAAGTCTCTATTTGAATGTGCTTTAATATTGCCTGGAAATGTTTTATCATGGTGGGCATAACAAGAAAAGATACAGTAAGGAAGAAAAAAAAACTAGAATTGTCCAAGTTGACAAAGGTTGCCTTTTCCAGTCTAATTTTAATTCAACAGCTGTATAGCATTCCTAAAGGATTTTGGACTGACATGAAAACACAAAAGCATCACTAGAGCATATAGAATCTATTCTCCCAGTTGTTTGAATTCTGAAAGAAATGAAGGATACAGATGGCTAACTTCAAGGTACATTCTGAAAGTAAGGATGAATACGGGGAAGTTTTTCTACAGATAACCCTAAAAGCAAAGGGGTGAATCCATCATGAATGGCTGAAACCCACAAAAAGATCAACATACTACTGTTCTGGGTGAATTAGCTATCACCTCTTCTGTCTAAACCAGCTAAAGCTGCATATCCAAAGGAAAACTTGTCTCATCTCAAATATGGACTACCCACTATAGCTACAGCCTCAAAGAAAAATACTACCTTACAAACCATCTCAAATAACATCTGCTGGCTCAGTACTAACTACCCAAATAATGAATGCCACTGCCTCTCACCAAAGTTAAATGGCTCCCAAAACATTTGAGAAACAACATCCTACTAGAATCACTATTTCATAAAGCCTTTTCTCCTGAGACATCATCCCCTCTTCCTCAAACTTTTTTTTTACCAAAACCCCAGATATAATCTCAGGGATATCTCTAAATCTCAACCGATCTTACTAATGCCAAAAGGTAAATTCTATTACACTGACCATGCATCTTCCATCCTAGTACCTAAACTATGGGACTCCATTCCACTCTCAATTAGAGACGTCCAAACGTACTCTGACTTCAGACAACACCTCAAGGAGCAGCTCTTCACCCAAGCAAAGTGCAGCTGCACTTATGCAGGTCACATTACATGAACTGTGCAGTTCTCGCACTCCCCTTTATCCCTATTTCATCCTTCCTTATTTCATTTCATCATCCCCTTTACTTACTGCCTCTTATTCATTCTACTTCCAACTTCTCTTTACATCTGTTTCACATTTCTCCTTTCTGCTCCTCTTCCCTCTGCATGCCTCTCGCACCTTTTCTCTGTCTTCTCCCCATGATATCCTTTCTTGCAGCTATTCTCACTTGCCTCTTATAATACCTTTATACAGCTCTATATAATGAAATGCTGCTATTCTTGTAGCATAAGCTGTCTCAGTCATTATGGTTACATCTTACCCAGCATAATTCCATTTTTTGCATCCATATTATGACTGCTTCTTGAACTAAATGTTGTAGCATATTCTTGCATCTGTAAAAAAAATAAATATATATTTTATATATATATATATATATATATATATATAAATGTTTTTAGTATAACCTTATGTGTAAACATGTTTTGTTCATTTCTTATGTAATCCTACTCACCTGGGCTGTGCCTGCAAGTGGTCCACCAAGATCAGTACAGCACCCTGGTAAACAAAATATATAAACAAACCTGGATATTCTCTAGCAGATGTCAGACCAATAAAACAGTTAACTCTACCAAAAAATGAGCCAAAACCAGCCAAAATAACTGGTTCAAACAGACAGAAATACCTTCTAATTGTGTCACCTGAATAATATATCAGCAGAAAAAAGAACTGTTTGTAGAACAGCTTCAGCAAAGTCTGAAATGAAGAGAATCCACAGGCAGAAATGCTGAAATGGCCGATAAATATTCCTTGCTAAAGGAATAAACACGCCACAGCATGGTAACTCACACAAGTATTTGAGAACCAGAGGTAAAATCCTGGATACTGCCCTGGTTACAGATGAGCCATCAACCAGAATATCTTCTCCACTGGTTAACATAGTATTTCCTAGTAGCTTGATTTCTTACTACCTTTAACACCTGAAAAGTTTCCTAAAAGTATTAGAATCGAATCATCCAGGCAATAGGCTATCCCTACAGCTAGACAACACCCTAACAGCTGTAACTAACTCAAAAGGTAATGCAGAGAAATGATAATGTGGCCCACACACAATCTGAGAAGCTTTCTGAAGCCTGTGGCTATGGGAATGTGACAAGCATCTTTTAAGTCCAATGCTACCATAAAACTCAGAAAAAGAATGACTGGTAACCTTCAACATTTTGAATTTTGGTACTCAAAGACTGCTTGAGAAAGGAAAGCTCTAGAACTGGTCTCTAGGAAAGCTTGTTCTTAGAAGTCAGAACATTTTGCAATAGAAGCCTTCCTCCCTTTGGTCTAAAGGTACTGGTTGTATGACTCCTAAGAAAAAAACTCTGGTTCGGACGGTAGAGAGGTATGTATATTAGGTGCCAACTCTAACTTCCTTGAACCAGTATTAGTACCCAAGTGTCTGAAATAATCTGTTGCCAATGGGGAAAGAGAGAGCACTCTATGAGACAGATTTGAGATGGTATGGGGGGTAAGGAATGCTGGCATAATCATTCAGACGATGTAAACTGTCCCCTTTTTTAAGGATTACTTTTTTAATGTTCCTGCCATCTCTTTTTGTTCCCTTTTTGCCAGAAGATAGACTATTTTATCTTAAAAAAAAAAACACAGGTGGTTTTTAAACCTTATAATGTAGGTTTTGAAAAGTCTTAGTAACTCCTCAAATTAGTTTCCCTCGGTCATCAAACTGTCTGAAAACCTTAGTAGCGGCAGGGTCAAATAAAACCTCCTTGTTTAGAGGTGAGTTTAAAATCTCAGACTTTACCTCGTCAGAAACCTTTGAGTACATACCCAGGCATATCTTCTCAAAGCATTAGCAGCAATGGTGGCCCTAGACACAGTATCTGCATAAACACACACACACTTCAAAGTATGTTTAGACACTTGACACAGACTAGAAATTGTAGGATATGGAGAGGATAAAGTATGGCAAAAAAAAAAAAAAATACCACAAGCTGTCAACACCTGACAAAAAAAATGGAAAGAAAACATTTTTAATGAACTTTAATACCTTAAATTCTAATCTGCCGGGGGAAGGGTGGGTATTAATACATGTCATGCCTTCTTGGGGACTGAAGATTGAGGGCCAGGGTTACTGCTGGCAGCATTTAACACATCTTCCAAGACTGGTATGATCAGAGGAATGCATGTAGCATATGGTAAATCCACTTGCAGCATACTATATCGCCTCAGTTTGGGGTAAACATCCACTTGTTCCCACAAAAAGACATTACTCATTCTTGAAATAATCCTGGAAAATTAAAAATCCTCAAATGGAGTGGGAAAGGACAAACTTTCCTTTGAATTAAAGCCTTGGGCTTGAGAATCATAAAAAGAAAAAAATCCTAATTCTATGTGAGAGTGGTAGGGTCAAACAAAACCTCCCTGTTTAAAGTAGAGTAAAGTAGAGTACAAAATCTCAGACTTTACCTCGTCAGAAACTTTTGAGTACATACCCAGCATATCTTCTCAAAGCATTAGCAGTACTGATGGCTCTAGACACAGTATCTGAAAAGTGTGTATGTTTATACAAAGTATGTTTAGACACTTGACACAGATTAGAAACTGTAGGATTCAGAGAGGATAAAGAAAGTATGGCAAATAAACACCACAAGCTGTCAACACCTGACAGAAAAAAACTGGAAGGAAATTTTTTTATGAACTTTAATACCTTAACTTCTAATCTGCAGGGGGAAGGGTAGGTATTAATACACGTTCTGCCTTTTTGGAGACTGAAGATTCAGGGTTAGGGTTATTGCTGGCAGCATTTATCACATTTTCCAAGGCTGGCATGATCAGAGGAATGCATGTAGCATATGGTAGATTTACTTGCAGCATACCATATCACCTCAGTTTGGGGTAAACATCCACTTATTCCCACAAAAAGACATTATTCATTCTTGAATTAAACCTGGAAAATGAAAAATGAATGGGAACGGACAAACTTTGCTTTGAATTAGAGCCCTGGGATTGAGAATCAGAAAAAGAAAAAGCCTTGCTTCTGTCTATGTGAGAATTATCTGACATTTTCCTCAGGAACATATTGAGCTAGCCTGTCTTCCGGTATGGATTTCTGCTCTCTAGGATAGAAAACCTGTAATAAACTCCTGGCTAAGGTAACAAAATCATCCTTATAAATTGACAAAATGTCTTTGGATGAGCAATGTGTAACCCTTTCTTTTTTTTTTTTTTTTTCTAGGGACATTTCTGGAAAGAGAATTACTGAGAGATGGCACTTCATCCCAGACAATAGGTTTCTTTCCTCAGCCCCTCCAAGAAGAACCTCTCAGGGAAACTCCTAGACACAAAGATGGTGGTTCTCCCATTCTCAGACTTCACACTGAACAGTCATAGAGGAAGTGGCTAACCTTTGGTCCATGGTGGCGGAAAGAACTACACCAAAGGAACCCACAGAGACCAGTGGGTGGTCTGGAGAACAACAAATGGCCACTGCAAAGTAACCCACCAGCAGCTGAGGGATTAATACCACTATATAGGCAAGGCTTCCTAGTCTGCTGATTTTTTTCTTTCAGTTACAGCAGGACAGGTGTAAGTGTTCATGCAGTATCTGAGGAAGAAGCCCAATTACCAATAAATGCTGTTGACAACAGTTGGCCAGAAGATAAGCTGTCAGACAAGCGTTCACAAGCAGCACACATTTCCCCTTCCCCACACAGTCCCTCTGAATTCAGAAGTAAAAGCACAAGTGGTACACAAAAAAAAACTGTCAAAATTCTAAGTCCCTTTCATGGAAAGGGCACTGAGAGAAAACAAGAAATGAAGATAGGTTGTCATTAAGTGTACACAAGCATTAAACATAAAGTACATTTCTAGATGCTAAACATAACACCTTCAAGCAAAATGTCTCAAGCAGTAAAATAATGAAGGAAAGTTGTCACAAAGTGTATACAAGCATCAAAACAGTCTGTGTTTGAAATACATAAAACACTTCACAATCTTTAAATTTTTACACTTCAGTTAAAAAGTCACAAAAGCAGTACATTTTTCTCACAAAAATAGCTCCAGTAATCAATAAGCTCAGTTCTAAAAATAGGTTCTGACAAGATATTTATGATATTAATAAAAAACTGCAAGTAGTTCACAGAAAATGAAACATACATTAAAAATATTTTAAAAAGCAATATTTTCTGTGTAGAATGTTGCCCCTATGGGGGATTACCTGACAGAAATGAAGCCTCTAGCTAACTGCTGCTTCTGTGAAGCCTTAGTGTTCCTTTGAGGTGGCAAGAAAGTGTTATATATTTCTTTACTCTGCCTTCCAGTTTCCCCTCCTATGGGCTGCCCAGTCAGCAGTTTGAGTGAAGGTGTGAGACTGACAGAGCTAGATGAAGCTGGCCAGCTGCATCCTGAGCACGAAAAAAAAAACATACAGCCAAAAGGCTACTATAGAGGAGTGATAATGATGAACATCTGGTGCCTGAAAGAAATTAAAATTCCATCATCCATAGTTTGAGCTTCAGGGTCAGCAGATTGTAGATGTCTGAGTACATCAATGCTGCTGTACTAATCCTTGGGACTTCCTGCTATGCTGAAGTCCATGACAGGCCCAATTTCCAGAATCTTAGCATCATCTCAAGTCAACAGATGCTCAATGACTGACATACAGAAGTCAGGGTATAAGAAGGGCATCTGTTGGCCCCATCTTCAGGTCTTTCTAAGTTGGAAAAAGCAGTTTGATGCCAAAGACCACACAACCTCCCCAGCTGTCTGACCTTGGTTGTGAATGCAAAAGAGAAGGGAACATAACAGTTGGGATGAACCAAAGGAATTATATGCAGAAACAATAACGGAGATGGTCCACACATTGGGGGTAGGAGGGTGGGAATATGAACTACAACACTGATCTACTCAAACATCTACAATTATGGTAAGTGGAACACTGTACTGAGCTCTTTGTAGTCAGTGTTGCAGTACTAATCCTTGGGAAGATTCCCAAAGCTACTCTGTGGGTGGAGGAAATTATCGTAGGATTAGGAAATAATATTTTGTAGGATGGCAGAGGTAAACACTGCCCTGGCAACCTGTCCTAAGTTATAGCATTTAGTAAAGGTGCAAAGTGAATTCCAAGTGGCTGCTTCTAGGATGGTTTGAGTGGGAACTCCTTTCAGGAAAGCAGTGGTAGTTGCCCCATGCCTGGTAGAATGGGCTGTAATGTGGCCAAGTAGCTTTTCATGATGTGTGTATCAGTATCTGATGCAGTTCGCAATCCATTTAGAGGTGTTTGCTTTGACACAGGCTTGTACAGTTTTCCCCTCTGTGAAGGATAACAACTGGTTTACCCCGTCCGTAGTTTCTTTCTGTTCAGGTAGTACCTGATCTGTGTACATCCAGCAAGTGGAGGATTATTTTTGCTTTGTTCTGTGGGTTTAAGACGACTAGCAGATGGACAGCCTGTTTAAGGCTAACTTCTGAAACCACCTTAGGCATGAATGATGGATTTGTTCTGAAGGCTACCCTGTCCCTATGCAAGATAGAGAAGGGCTCTATACACATTAGGGCTTGCAGTTCCCAGACTCTTCTAGGTAAAATGATATCCGTAAGGGAGGTGGTCTTCCAGGTGAGCATATTGAGATACAGTATCAGCCAGCTAAAGGGGTGGCAGAGTTAGTTTTTCCAAAACATAGTTTAGGTCCCATGCTGGAATGGGGGTCCCTTCCGGGAGGACTCAAGTGAATCACCCCTTTACAAACTGTTTCATGAGGGTGAGAAGAGTGAAAGAGTAATCTGCAAGCAAGCTGAGATAACAGAAGCATGGATCTTTATGCTGGAATAAGAATGGCCCTACTCAAACAGGTTGAAAATAATGAACTGATGTCTGCTTGAGCTGGGATAGTGTGTCAACCATGACATCAGATGGAAACTCTCTTCCATGTTGCCATGTACGATTTTCTGGTGTTAGGCCTTCTTGCCTCCTTTAGAATAAATAGCACCTCCTTTGGGTAAGACATCAAGGTGGTTGTCTGGGGGCCCTGACCGAGAGCTACACTGAGAGATGTCAGCATGGAGTGGAAGACTAATCTCCTTGATTTGGCTGAGTTGCAAAACCTCCCCTCACTGAGGGGGATGAGTACAGATAAATGTTTTTTTCGGCCAGGAAGGGGCTACCAATATCATTCTAGGCTTGTTGCTCATGATCTTTTAAGTACCCTTGGAATCAAGGGTAATGAGGGCGAAACATGTATAGGAACCAGTGGGTCCATGTGGAGAAGGAGGCATCTATTTTCTAATCTCCCTCTTTTTGTGTTCAGGAGCAGAATCTCAGAAGTTGTTTGTTGTTGAGAGAGGCTAAAAGGTCTATAGGGAGGATTTCCCACAGAGTGGCGAGCTCAAGGAATACTTTCATTTTCAACATTCATTATCTTGGATCTAGCAAGTCCCTGCTCATGCAGTCTGCAAGAAGACTGCTGTGGCCTGGGATGTACAATAATATGACAGTGATCCCCAAGTGCTGGCCTAACATCCACATCTTTCTGGTAAGTCTGCACAGTGGGGTAAGACAAGGTCCCCTTGTTTATGTACCACATGAATGTGGTATTACCTGTCTGGATCTGCAGAGTTCCTGGGCTTAAATGCTGTCAGAAAGCATTTATAGCTAGGAAGACTGATAGCATTTCCTTTAGACTGATATGCAACCTCCTCTGTTATGGGGATCAAATGCCCTGCACCCTCCAGTCAGCCTAAGTGGGCTCCTCAAGCAATGTCTGAACTGTCTGTGGTGATAGACCTGTCAGCCTTTGGCAGCATGAAGGTTGCGCTCCTATGCTGTCATTCTGCCATAGGAGTTCCATCTTGAGGCAAGAGAGCAAGGGTAGAAGGATTTCTAGGTACTGACAGTGTTGCTCCCAGACATTTTTGAGAAGCCACTGAAGTTTCCTCATGTGTAGCTTTGCTATAGTGACCATCAGGATACATGAAGTTATGTGCCCTAAGGTCCTTAAGAATTCTCTGTCTGAGATAAGTTTTGTGAGTAGGTTGTTCAAATTACCAGTCAGGAAAACCTCCTTATCCTGAGGGAGAAATGCTTTCTGTTGGGTTAAGTCTATCAGGACCCCCAGAAAGTACAGTTTTGTACCTACCATAAATGTAGATGTTCAAGTGCTAATACAGCTGCAGTCATAACAGATGGGTTCTCCTGCCATCAGGCGGGTACTCTTTCGGCCGAATTCCAAAGTCTAGGTCCGGCGTCGGTTGTCGTCGCTTCTTCCCTGACGTCAGTGCGACAGGGGTATAAAGGAACCAGCCGACGCCATTTTCTTCAGTTTTTCTTGCCCCAGATGTCAGGTGCCCCCAGAAGGAAGGCAATACATAAATTTGTGTGATAATGCAGTGCAATATAATCAAAATACAGTAGTTGCAAGCAAATACATCATAAATGAAAACCCCAATCAGGTTGTATGAGGATGTGTTAGCCTATAGGCCTGTCCCAAGAGGGAAGGAGGGAGGGAAACCTGGACTGCAGCTGTATTAGCACTCGAACATCTACATTTATGGTAGGTACAAAACTGTACTATGTTCATCGTGCATACAGCTGCAGTCATAACAGATGGGTAGAATCCCAAAGCTAAGAAAGGGGTGGTAGGCACTAGGTGGAACTAGGAGGAGCCAAAATGCCCTGCAAGACTGCAGTGGCAAAGCCTGCTCGAGATTTGGAGTATAATGGTAGGTTGTAGTGCTTGGAGAAGGTATGCACAGAACTCCAAGTGGCTGCTTCCAAAATATCCTTGGTAGGAACTCCTCTGAGGAAGGCTGCAGAGGTGGCTGTGGCCCTGGTGGAATGAGTTCTAATGCCTGTAGGAACAGTTTTGCCATGAAAGGAATAGCAAAAGCGTATGCAGTGGGCTATCCATTTAGAGATTGTCTGTTTGGAAATTGGCTTCCCTTGAGCTCCTACAGCATAGGCCACAAAGAGCTGTTCTGATTTTCTGAAAGGCTTTGTTCTGTCCAAATAATAACACAGTTGTCTGTGGATGTCCAAGGAATGCAGTAATCTCTCCCCTTTGTTTTGAGGATTAGGATAAAAAGTAGGTAAATGTATGGCCTGATTTAAAGCTACCCTGGATACCACTTTAGGCATAAAGGACGGGTTGGTTCGTAAGGAAACTCTGTCCTGATGGAAGATGATAAAAGGCTGGACAGCCATGAGAGCCTGTAGTTCTGAAACTCTACAAGCTGAGGTGATAGTCAGAAGGAAAGCTGTTTTCCAGGACAAATATTGCAAATCTGATGAGGCAGCTGTCTCAAAGGGAGGCAAGGTCAGTTTTTCCAGAATGAAATTAAGATCCCAAGCAGGTATTGGTTGTTTCCTTGGAGGCCTTAAATTCTTAGCCCCTCTGAGGAACTGTCTTAAGAGAGGGTGAGAGAATAAAGGTGGATCAGTGTTGTATTCTGCAGAAATGGCTGAGGCATGGATTTTGATGGAGGAGAAAGAAAGTCCACTGCTTAGCAGTTCAGCCAAATATTGTAGTATTTGAGGTAAATTCAGTTTTCCAGGATCCTGGCCCTTTTTCTCATTCCAGACACAAAAACATTTCCATTTTGCGGAGTAAGCTTTTCTAGTTGATGGCCTTCTGGCCTCCAAAATGACATCCTGCACCTCCTTGGAGAGTAGTGCCTGTTGTGATGCTAAGGAATCTTCCATGCGGCTAGATTGAGTGTTTTTAGCTGGCTGTGAAGAGTTTTGAAACTGTGCTGAGTCAGAAGAAGAGGCATTACAGGCAGGGTCCATGGTGGGGAATGCGTCAGGCTCCTCAGGAGTGGGTACCAGTGTTGCCTTGGCCAGTCCAGAGCAATGAGAATCATCTTTGGTGTGTCTGCTTTGGTCTTTAATAGAACTTTGGGCAGCAGAGGAAGAGGAGGGAAGGCATAAACTGTCATTGATGTCCAACTGAAAGAGAGAGCGTCCACTCTCCAGGCCTTTGGATGGAAAATCCTTGAGCAGAATTTTGTCAATTGATGATTCTTGTGGGAGGCAAAGAGATCTATGTCTGGCCTTCCCCATTCTTGGATTATTTCTGTAAAAACTTTTGGATGCAATTTCCATTCGTGTGGATCTGTCATATTCCTGCTTAGGTTGTCTGCCAGCGTGTTTTCCTTGCCTGGCAAGTACTGTGCTTGTAGTTCCATTTGTAAGTCCATGGCCATGTTCCAAAGTGACATGGCCAGTCTGCATAGGGGGTAAGAATGTGTTCCTCCCTGTTTGTTTATGTACCACATAACTGTGGTGTTGTCCGTTCTTATCAATAGTTGACCTGGTTGTAGAAGGTCCTTGAAAGCTGTACTAGCATTTATTACTGCTAGCATTTCTTTTTGATTGATGTGAAGGTGCTTTTCTTTTTGGGACCATTTGCCCTGAATGCACCAATCTGTCATGTGCGCCCCCCAGGCATAGTCCGAGGCGTCTGTTGTGATGACCTGATTTGCTTGAGGCTTGCTGAATGGAAGACCTGTGTTTGTTTGACATGCTTGAGCCCACCACAGAAATTCCTTTTGCAGACATGGAATTAGTGGTATTATTGTTTCCAAACTGTGGCTGTGTTGAGACCATATGTTTTTCAGGTACCATTGTAGTTTCCTCATATGCAGCTTTGCACATGGGATTAGTAAGATGCAAGATGCCATGAATCCCAGAGCCTGTAGGATTTTCCTTGCAGTCAGCCTGGTGCAATTTGCTAGTGTTCTGAAGTACTGAATTAGTTGCCCCTGCTTCTCTGGCGTGAGGTAGGCCATCTGGGTGTTTGTGTCCAAATTGGCACCCAGGAAAATTATCTTCCGAGAGGGTATTAGCCATGATTTCTTTTTGTTGACTGTGTATCCCAGAGAGTTCAATAACATTATTACATAAGCCAGATGTTTCAGAAGAATGTGCTTGCTGTCCGCTTGGATCAGGCAGTCGTCCAAATAGGGGTATATTTGTATCCCTTGAAGTCTGCAGTAGGCAATTACTGATGCCAGGCATTTCGTGAATACTCTGGGCAGTAGATAAGCCAAAGGGCAATGCAGAGAATTGATAATGGGTTGAACCTGCAAGAAATCTGAGGTACCTTCTGCAATTTTGTCTGATTGGGACATGCAGGTATGCCTCCTTGAGGTCCAATGTTACCAGCCAAGACTCCTTGCCCAGCATGGGAAGAAGTTGCTGTAGAGTGAGCATCTTTAATTTTGGTACGAGTAGAAATGTGTTTAGGATGGATAGATCCAAAATAGGTCTCCAATCTTTTCCCTTCCTTGGCACCAGAAATAGCCTGGAATAACAACCTTGACCTTGTTCGTGCGTAGGTACCTCTTGAATAGCTTTCATGTTTATGAGATCTGTAATTTGCCTTTGTGCCTCTGCCCTTTGATTGTGTGGCAGGTTTGGCATGCCTCTCATTTTTGGAAGGGTGTGAAAATGGAATTTGTAGCCTCTGTTTATAATGTCCAGGATCCATTTGTCCTTTGTGACAACATGCCAATTTTTTGAAAACAATGCCAGCTTTCCTCCTAAGGGGGCTGCCATTTGAGACCTGGTTGGTATGCAAAGGGGAAAGTCATTGGGTTTGCTTTCTGAAAGATTGCGAGTTGTCCTCACCACCTCTTTGTGTAGGAGCTTGCCATTGTCTGCCTCTATATGATCCTTGGGATTGTCCTCTGCCCCTCGGGTGCCTGTATCTGCCTCTTTGGGTTCTGTCTGTGGCAGGAAAGGACCAGTTTTTGGAAGGCCAATTTCTACTAAAACGTGGGGGTTGAACCTGTAGAAATTCTTTCACAGTTTGCATTGATTTAGCCTTTTCCTCCATTTTCCTTAATACCTCCTCAGCATTAGCACCAAATAGTACATCCTTTTGAAGAGGGGCGTCTAGTAATTTAGCTTTGACATGATCAGGCAAAGATTTTTGGCAATGGAGGCCTTAACTCCCTTGGGGCCCTGTGAGATGGTTTCTGGGTCAGCAGCATGGCTTTTGTATAGAAATTGGTGTGAGTCAGGAACCCTGTAGTACCTGTCAGGCTTAACTGGAGCTGGAGGTAGAGAGTCCGGGTTAAGGCAGGCCTCCGAGTAAACATCATCTAGGATGTCCAAGACAGGAGGTATAGCCAGAGGCCTGTGCTGAGGTAACAAGAGAAATTCCCTGAGCCTTTTCTTGGAATCTGAGTAATCCTGGCCTTCCCAGTGGAAGTGTTCCCTTAAGGTATGCAAAGTTTCCCCAAATGAGTACTCCTCAGGGGGGGGATACAGAAGGGATGGACTCCTCTGCATCAGAGTCTTCAAAAGGGGAGTAAGAATGTTCCTGATCATCAGAGTGCTCTGAAATAATGGAGCCCTGATCAGAGGAGGGGGAATCTTCCTCCACTCTGGGCCTTTTGTCCGGGGGGGGGCTGAGAACCTCTGATTAGAGTAATTAAATCCTCAGCCATTTTAAGCATCTGTTTCTTAGGCATGGGGCCTGGAGATGGGCCCTGTGTAGCTGATCTCTTAGAGTGCATGGTTGCTTTAGACTTTGTGAAATCCTTGATGGAAAAAGAAGAGGAAGGTCTGAAGACACCTTGAGTGGAGGTGGACCTGTCCACATTCTGAGTTTCAACGCCAAGAGTGGCTTCGGTATCTGTAGTCGGGGTGTAGGCCGAGGAGCCTGCGACCTCGGGCACAGGAGACACCGTCAAAGAAATGTCATCGGTAATCAGGGGCTGCGTAGGCGCCTCGCTGAGAACCAGACCACGTGTAGTCGGCTTTGGCGTGGTGTCGGTAGAGGCCACGGACCTCGTGTGTCGGTCCTTGTCTTTGCGTTTTTTAGACAAAATCGGAGTCGGAGTATCCGACGACATAATATAGTTAAATGCTTTCCCAAAATAATGCTGGGCGAACTCCGCCCGACGCTTAATAGTGCGTTTGTTGAATGTAGCACAAAAGCGACAGACCAAGACGTCGTGGTCTGGGCCTAAACAAGGTATACAGAGGGCATGGAAATCCTTATGCGGTATTTGCTTCCCACAAGAAATACAATTATTAACTTTGTCTGACATCGGTCTGAGGCAAGAAAAGTTTCCCCAACGGGGTACTTAGCTTTTAAGAAGACTTTGGTTTCCAAATTTTCGTAATCTCAGGAGCTGGCCGACTGGCACTTGCGGACTGCTTCTGCTTTGGGCACCGCGCAGCAAGAAAGACTGAAGAAAATGGAGTCGGCTGTTTCCTTTATACCCCTGTCGCACTGGCGTCAGGGAAGAAGCGACGACAACCGACGCCGGACCTAGACTTTGTAATTCGGCCGACCGAGGACCCGCCTGACAGCAGGAGAACCCATCTGTTATGACTGCAGCTGTATGCACGATGAACATCAGCATCCTTGTTTGGGGTGTCATCTCAGACTTTTACATGTTTAATGTGATGCCCACCATTTTGAAGCAGTCTAGAGGGCATTCAGGGTCTCAGGTGGATCTTGCCTGGATGAGACAGTTGTCTAGTAGGGCTAGATCTGTATCTCCAGTGTTCTGCAATGTGCTATTATGGGTGCCAAGCATTTTGTTAAATGTTTTGGTGCACTATACAGATCAAATGGTACAGTACAAATCTGGAAGTGGGAGCCTGAAGCTATAAATCATGGGTATTTTCTGTGACTGTTATAGGATCATGAAGGAAAGTGCCCTTTAGGTTGACATTGACAGTGACCATGGAGGCATCCTGAAAAATCATGGATAGGGTCTTTTGCAAGGTAAGCATCTTGAATTTTGTCAGTAGAGAAATTTGTTTAGCCTTTAACGATCCAGTGTAGGTCTCCAGGTTACCTCTTTTCTTGGGACCAGAAAGACCCAAACCCAAAAGCCTTTTCCCTCTTGACCTAAGGGAACTGGTTGTATGGAACCTTGTTGCAGTAAATCTGATAATCGGGGTAAGAGGTTTTCTTGTTCCTTTGGAGATCTTGGTATGCTTAAAAATGGTGGGATTTCCCTGAACTGGATATAGTTTCCCTTTTCTATAATACTGAGGACCCACCGATCCTTTGTGATGATCTTCCATTGGCTTAAGAAGAGGGGAAAGCCTTCCAACCAAGGGTCCGGGAAGGGGGGAGGGATGAAGGGGGTGCATTTATTCTCAGCTGTTCTCTGTGTTGGGTGTGCTTTTTTGGTGCCACCTGATCTTTGTGGTAGTTCTGTTTGCCATTTCTGGATTTCCTTGGTCTTTTTCCACAGGGAAGCCTCCCCTTGTCTTGTGTAGGTGGAGAAGGCCAAGGATTAGAAGGGTAATTTCTACTGTACCTTGGGGTTGGAGACAAGTAGAAGTTATTGACTGTTTTAACTTGTTTGCCTTTTTTGTCTAGTTTCTCAAAGACTTATTCAGCTGGAGGTCTGAAAAAACTCTGTCTAGTGGGGCATCAAATAACTCTGCTTTTACTTGGTCTAACAGTGTCTGAGTTCTGAGCTAAGCATGTCTGCTAACTGAACAAGGGGCAGCTGTTTTGAAAGAAGCATCTAAGGCAACATATTCACATTTCAAGGAGTGTCTGGCTACCTGTAAAACTTCTCTAGCTGTGTCCTGCACCTCCTTGTACAAGGTTTTAGCTAACATGGAATCAAGTTTTGCTATAATTTTATCTTGAAGTGATTCCAAGTATTTTTATCACATGAAACTGGCAATTTAAAGCTCTCATGGTTAGAGTTACAGAGTTATAAGTTTTCTTTCCATGCTACAGAAGAGGCTGATGATGAGGACTCCATATGAGCTGCAAGTACCTCAGCCTTATGTTTAAGGATTTTTGAATGAAACAGCACAGAGCTGTTACAGATGTCATGCTGAGGTCCCAAGCAAAGCCAACAAAATGAGTGAAAATCTTTAGGCAGGATTTATTTCCCACAGGACAGTTATTAACTTTTCTGAACATTAATTAGAGAAGACATTTCTCCAATGGGGTACTTATCTAGCTGGAAGCAGAGGATCTCTGGAAACACAAGCTGACTGACTGACTGTGAGCATATAAAATACACTTACTGTGAGCATATAAAATACACTTGAAGTGCATTGGACTGCATGGCTAGAAAGAACTGAAGATGTTGCTAATGGCTGCCCTTCTTATACCCTGATGTCCAGCCATCAGTCAATGAGCGCCCATCAACTTGGGATGATGCCAAGACTCTGGGAAATCAGGCCAGTCGAGGGCTTCTGCATGCAAGGAAGTTCCAAGGATTAGTACTGCAACACTGACTACAGAGAACATCCAATGCTGCATTGGTTAAAATGGGTTCAGAAACAGTAGCCTTAGACTGTTTATCTTTTGAAGTACTTTGGGAATCAGAGAAAAAAGGTTAAAAAGCCACAAAAAACTTTGCCTTCCATGTTATACAGAAGGCAACTATTGCCAAAGCCTATTTTTTCTTTTTTTTACTGCATCGTCCCTACTATACCTGTAAGGAGAAATAGGTATAGTAGGAAAATGGATATTGCCACATGAACCTAAAACATAAAATTTGAAATTTGCTAAAAGACAGAAGCTGAGACAGGAACATTTTTACCCTTGACCAGAAGTCACAAGGAAACACCCCTTAAACAGCAAACACTGAAGCATTAAGATAGTTGTATACAGCAGCAGCACTGATCTTTGAAAGTCTTGTTTTCACATAAAAATCATAAGCGTATGTGATACAGTTAGAAGAGCCATTAGCCACCAGCAAACGTCTTAAAAACAGATGAAACTGAATTCAGGTTCTTCATTCAGTTTAATCAATTTTAACTCTAATGCTCCTTCCAATATGACCACAGTATTCACAGAACTATTTAGATGAATGATGCAAAACCCCCTTATAACCTGGATCCATGGTCATTAGTTCTACCCATACCAGTTGGTAACTACAAAACCATATCACTTTTAAATTATGACATTCCAATCAAAGGCAGTTTCACTCCTTGTGGGTTCAGAACAGGCAGGGTTTATGCCTGTCATGGTAGTCGGAATAATCTACAAGCTTTGACTATCCTAATGCAAAAAGACAAGTTTTCCATAAAAAACAGCAACTGCAATTTTTGTAGATTTTGAAAAGGCCAGTGATTTCATTAGCTGACTGTATTTTGAGAAGGTTTTGAAAGCCTTCAGTTTCCCTAAAGAATTTATACTTGCTATTACTGCCTTAATGTTACCCATTTAGCCACTATATAAAACAATGGTCATATGCCAGAATCCTTCAGTTAAAATAAGGGCACTTAGGCAGGGTTGTATGCTCTCTATACTTTTCCTGCTGGCAACTGAACCCACAGAACAATGGATCACTCGGCTTCCTAAATTCTTGGGCTGGTGACTCCAGTCTATAGGTATTAGAGTACTGTTTAAGGATGACTGTTTACTCCTTAATGACAATCCAACAAAATGTAGGCTAAAAGACCTCACCACCCTTTCAAGTTTTAAGATGAACCTGGATAAAACAGAGGAAATCAAGGCACAGACCTATCATTTACATAGAACAAAGGATTCCTACATTATTTGATTACCTGTTATTAAAAGTACAGTTGTGTACACATCATAAATGTAGATGTTCGAGTGTATTCACTGTTGCAGTCATCACTTTTGGGTTATCTGCTTGCAGTAGCCTTCAGTCGGCCTGATTAACAAAGTCTTGGGTCCCCCGTCGGTTGCTGTCCCTTCTTCCGTGAAGTCAGGCAATCAGGGGTATAAAACATGCAGCCGATGCCATTATATCAGTTTTTTCTACCCCAGATGTCAGGAGCCCCCCTAATGGGAAGCAGTTAAATCTATAAATATACAAGGTTATAACTCCAACAAAAAAGCAAATACACCAAAAAGCTTTTGAGCATAATAAAGGAGAGTAGATGTATAGCCAAAAGAAGTAAGGGGGCTGGAGGGAGGGTAACCAGGACTGCAACAGTGAATACACTCGAACATCTACATTTATGGTAAGTGTACACAACTGTACTATGTTCTTCGTGTTTCACTGTTGCAGTCATCACTTTTGGGTAGATTCCCAAAGCTAAGGATGGGAGGAGGAATTTAGATAGCATTCAGACCAGCTATAAGGCCCTGCAAGACTGCAGTGTCAAAGCCAGCTCTGGATTTAGAGAAAATTGGCAGATGGTAATGCTTGGTTAAAGTATGTACAGAACTCCAGGTAGCAGCTTCTAGGATGTCCCTGGTAGGGATGCCTCTGAGAAAGGCTGTAGAGGTAGATGCAACCCTGGTTGAGTGGGGTCTAATCCCCTGTGGGATAGGTTTTCCATGGTGCTTGTAGCAGAAATGAATGCAATGGCCTATCCATTTGGAAATGGTTTGCTTTGAAATAGCCTTCCCCTCTGCCCCTGCAGCAAATGCCACCAGCAGGTGGTCAGATTTCCTTTGAGGTTTAATCCTGTCCAAATAGAATCTACATTGTCTGTGCACATCTAAGGAGTGCAGTATCCATTCCACTTTGTTATGTGGATTAGGAAAGAAGGTTGGCAAATGAATGGACTGACTGAGGGCCACACTGGATACCACCTTGGGCATGAAGGAGGGATTGGTCCTGAGAGACACTCTGTCCACATGAAAGATGATGAAAGGCTCCACTGCCATGAGGGCCTGTAATTCAGATACCCTTCTTGCTGAAGTGATTGCTAAAAGGAAAGCTGTTTTCCAAGAAAGGAATTTTAAGTCTGCAGTAGCAGCTGGCTCGAAAGGAAAAAGAGTGAGTTTTTCCAATACAAAGTTAAGGTCCCATGCTGAAGTTGGAGCTCTCCTGGGTGGTCATAAATTTTTGTCCCCTCTGAGGAACTGCTTAAGCAGTGGATGAGAGAAGAGGGAAGGTTCTGTACCATAATGAGCTGAAATGGCTGAGGTGTGAATTTTGATGGAGGAAAAAGACAGGCCCTTGTGAAGCTTCTCAGTTAAGTATTGTAAAATCTGAGGTAAATTGGGCACTGCTGTGCTCATCCCTTGAGATTGGTTCCAGGCAAAGAATCTTTTCCATTTTTCAGCAGAAGACTTTCTAGTACTAGGCCTCCTTGCCTCTAAAATGATATCCATCACTGGTTTACTGAGGGATGGTAAGGGAGATTAAGCAATTAGCCAGGTTGCTAGGTTCAGTGTTTGAAGCTGAGGGTGCAGGATCTGGTTCTCCTGCTGAGACAATAGGGTAGGAGTTTGAGGCAGGTGCCATGGGTCCAATAGTGACACACTGAGCAAGAGGGGGTACCAGTGTTGGCGTGGCCAGTCTGGTGCAATCAAAATCGTCCTTGGTTTGTCTTGTTTGATCTTTAGTAGTAATTTGGAGAGCAGAGGAGGAAAGGCATAAACTGATAGGTTTTTCCAGCTGAAGGACAGAGCATCCACTTTCCAAGCTTGCTTGTGGGGAGTCCTTGTGCATAATTTGTCCAATTAATAGTTCTGGGGGAGGCAAACGGGTCTATATCTGGGCTCCCCCATTTGCTTGTCAACATGTTGAAAATCCTTGGTTCCAGTTTCCACTTGTGTGGGTCCATGAGGTTTCTGCTTAGTTCGTCTGCCAATGTATTCAGTTTTCCTGGCAGGACTTGAGCTTGTAGATGCACTTGGTAGCTCAGGGCTGTGTTCCACAATGTCATGGCGAGTCTGCAGAGGGGGTAAGAATGTGTACCTCCCTGCTGGTTTATGTACCACATAACAGTGGTGTTGTCAGTCTTTACCATTAATTGTCCTGGAAAAATGTGGTCCTCGAAGGCGGTCACAGCATTCTGTACAGCTAACATTTCTTTTTGATTGATATGCAGGTGCATTTGATTTGGGTTCCATTTGCCCTGAATGCACTTCCCTGCCAGGTGAGCCCCCCATGCATAATCTGATGCGTCTGTTGTTAGGGCTTGGGCGGCAGGGGTAATGTGAATGGTAGTCCCTTGTTTTGGTGGCAGGCCTCTGCCCACCAAAGAAACTCTAGGCGTAGGCAAGGTATGATAGGAATCATTGCTTCTAGATCCTGAGAATGTGACACCATAGGCTTTTTAGATATCATTGTAGTTTCCTCATATGCAGTCTTGCATATGGAATTAGAAGAATGCAGGAGGCCATGAACTCCAAGGCGTGTAGTGTTTGCCTTGCAGATATAGCAGGGTTTTTGTGGCCACTTGTTTGAAGTAGGCTGTCAAATGAATTTGTTTCTCTGGCATGAGGAAAGCCATCTGGGAAGTTGTATTCAAGCTTGTTCCCAGGAATATAATTTGTTGACAGGGTACCAGGTGTGATTTATTTTTGTTTATGGTGTACCCCAGACAAGTTATTACCCTTTGTACAAAGGCCAGATGATTCAAAAGTATGTCCTGGCTTTCTGCCTGAATTAAACAATCGTCCAGGTATGAGTATATTTGAATATTTCTTTGCCTGCAAAATGCAATGACTGGAGCTAGCCACTTTGCGAATACCCTGGGCGCAGTAGATAAGCCAAAGGGCAGTGCAGAGAACTGATAGTGCTTGTAGCCTGCTTTGAAGCATACGTATCTTCTGAAAGATTCCCTGATTGGGATGTGCAGGTATGCTTCATTTAAATCTAGTGCTGCCAACCAGGTGTCTTTGCTTAGCATAGGGAGCAACTGGTGAAGAGTCAGCATCTTGAATTTTAGAATCACCAAAAAGGTGTTTAGAGTAGGCAGGTCCAGGATAGGAAGCCATGAACTGTCTTTTCTGGGTACCAGTAAATGTCTAGAGTAGAAACCTTGTCCCTTTTCCTCTTCTGGTACCAAGTGAATAGCCCCCATGCTTAAAAGAGAAAGTACTTGCTTTTGGGCCTCTGCCCACTGAATTTGGGGTAGATCTGGCAATCCGCTTGGTGTTGGTAACGTGTGGAAGTGAAACTGTATCCCTGGGACACTATATTTAGAACCCATTTGTCCTGGGTAATGAGTTCCCAGTTCTTTGTATGAAGAGCAATCCCCCCCCCCCCCAAAGGGGTAGCTAGTTGAGAAGTGCTTGGAAGTTTTAAAAAGAAGTCATCGAGACAGTTTAGCATAGGGGGGAAGTTTTATTACTCCCAGATTTTGAAGTGGGGGCCCCACTGCTTAGTCCTGTGCATTTCCTGGGACTGAAGCCTGGGAGCTCTGCTGAATCTGGGTTTGGACTGAGGTCTGGAAGAGGCAGGAAAGGACCAATTCCTGAATTGCCAATGCCTACTAAACCTTGGAGGTTGTACTTGTAAAAAATCTTTTAACAGTTTGCATAGATTTTGATTTTTCCTCCATCTTTTTAAGAACGTCTTCTGCCTTGTTGCCAAACAGGTGGTCCTGGTTTAAGGGAGCATCCAGTAATTTCACTTTAACATGATCTGGCAAGGATTGCTCCTTAAGCCAAGCATGCCTTCTAAAGTACAGACCCAGTTACAGCAGCCCTGTAAGATGACTCTAGTGAATCAAAACCACATTGCAAAGTATGTTTTCCAACTTGTTTAGCTGAGTGCAGTTGTTGTGTCTTTCAGCTTTTCCCGGTTAGGGGTTGCCACAGCGGAACTCCGGTCCGCTAATGATTGGCAGTTGATTTTTACGTGCTGTGCTGCCAGCCCTAATGCACAACTTTCAGCGAAGGTATGCCCATTCATGCATGCCTCCACGCAGAAGACGCTCTAGCTGAGAGTCGAACCGGTCAGCGTCTTACTGTGAGGCGACAATGCTACTGCAGCACCACCACCGCGGATGTTCAGCTGAGTGCAGTAAATCCTGTAAATCCTTATTTTCTGCACAATCAGGAATCAACATCATTTTCTGTTTAAGCAATCCAATAATATGCTGCTGACAATATATGAAACTGGCAGTTTAAAGCCCCAATGGCCAAAGTTGCAGAAGTGTATACCTTCTTACCCCATCTATCCAGCGCCATGGAGTCTGTATAAGAGGGTGTAGGATTTTTGGCAGTAGTAGCTTTAAAACCCTTGGGTCCCTGTGAAATGGTCTCAGGGTGTGCAGTAGGATTTTTAAAAAGGAACTGGTGAGAGTCCGGGATCCTGTAATATCTGTCAGGTTTTCTGGGAGCAGGAGGTAAAGAGTCAGGGGCCAAGCTAGATTCCGAAAAGGCATCAACAATGTCTAGTACAGGAGATATGGCTAAAGGCCTGTGTTGGGGCAGTAGTAAGAAATCCCTAAGCCTCTTTTTAGAATCTGAGAAATCCTGACCTTCCCAATGAAAATGCTCCCTGAGAGTATGCAAGGTTTCACCAAAAGAGAAATCCTCTGGGGGAGAAGCAGAGGGAATGAGTCCTCAGCATCAGAATCCTCATAGGCAGATAAGGGTAAGTCTTGGTCATCAGAGGAAACAGAAAATTCAGAATCCTGGTCAGAAGTATCATAAGCAAACTCAGTCCTAGGTCTCTTAGAGGGGGAAGGCTGGCTTCCTCTGATTAAAGTAATAAGGTCTTCAGCCATTCTTATCAATTGTTTTTTAGCATAGAGGCCTGACCTTGCAGTCTGGGTGACAGTTTTCTAGGCATGGTACGAGTTTTAGGCATTGAAGAGGAAGATGGCATTGGTTTAATATGCAAGTTAGTAGGCCTGAATACACCCTCAGAAGCCGGTGCCTGCACAGAGGCTCCAGACCCATCCAAGGTAGAGACATCCGCAGGTTCCACAACTGAAGCATCTCACGGCATACCGGACTCCAAATGGGTCTCAGTAAAGGCCTGCGAATCTGAAGTAGCAGGTATCAGGGGCTGCAAAAGTGCCTCACTGAGTACCGGCAAACTGGCGAATGGCTTAGGAGAAGAGTCGGTGGCAGCTTTGGACTAGGCGGCCTGTCTCTGTCTTTATCTTTGCGTTTTTTCAGAATGTCGGTAGCCGGATGGCTTACCGAAGACATATCGGGATAATTGAACCAAACACCAAAATATTTTGCAGCGAAAATATACCGACGGATAGTTTGTGATTTAAATAAGGCACAAAACCGACAGCGAGGTACGTCGTGGTCAGGGCCTAGGCAAGGAAGAATGAAAATCTTTATCAGGTATTTGCTTTCCACAAGTAATGCAATTATTTACTTTTACTGACATTGGTTTAGAGCAAGAAAAAGTTTCCCCAATGGGGTACTTAGCTTTTAGTTGAAGACTTCGGTTCTGAAACTCGAAAATGAAAATTTCAAGAGTCTGCGGACTGGCACTTGCGAACTGCTTCTGCTTCAGGCACCACACGGCAAGAAAGACTGATGTAATGGCGTCAGCTGCATGTTTTATACCCCTGATGACCGGAAGTCATGGAAGAAGGAACAGCAACCGACGCAGGACCCAAGACTTTGTTAATCAGGCCGACTGAGGGCTACTGCAAGCAGATAACCCAAAAGTGATAACTGCAACAGTGAAACATGAAGATCATCATGTATGCTTGTTCTGAACAATGGATTCAGACACTCATATGAAGGGGGGACATCACTTGTCCCTCTAGGGAAGGTTACAATTTTCAAAATGTTTTTTGGTTATAAAGGCTATATTTTCTGATATGCCAAAATTATCAGTGCCAAAATATAATGAAACTGTCATTGCTGACTGGACAGAAGACAAGGGAAAAGACTTGTACCTGCAGATGGCCTATTATGTTTTCTGGTTCCTGAAACCTAAGGAAATATGCTCTGGCATTTATTTTGAGCTATTTGGCAAGGGCTGAACAAGGAGAACCCTCTTCCTTTGAGGGAAGCTTGAATCCAAAAGTCAGACCTCCAAGACAGTTGATTTCAGAACATTTTACTCACAAAGATCAAGGCTTGGCAAACATTACAATGAACTCAAATACATTTGAAAGCAGTGAGAGAATCTTCCTACCCTGAGAGCCTTGGCTCACCAACCCCCTTATGGAAACACCTGGGGTTATAAAACAAAAATATATCCAAGAGTAAACTGGAAGAAGTAGTGGAATGGAGGAATCAGAATTTTATAGAATATGTAAGTGGTAAAATGTTCTTTCATATTTAGAGTCCCTTTGTTAAATAATTTAACCTACCCTGATCAGATCACTGCAAATGCCGCTGGATTGGAGATGCTATGTTCTCTTCACTTAAGATGGTTAAGCCCAATCCTAACTCCATTCTTTTTTTGGGAATCTCAATACTTGTCCACCAAGGAGCCCAGAAGCTGCTTAATGATGCTAAATATTACAGGGCATAACTGAGATGTAGTTAACACTTCACGCTTATCCACATCTGAAATACCACAGTTATACATTCTTTCTCACATCAAGCTACTAAACAGGCTGAAATGTTTCCAAATTTCTACAAGAACTGTGGTTACTGGAATCCCCCTGACAGTCTACAATGGTGTTAAGAATCAGGGCATTTGTGCTTTATGCAGTACAGATAAACTAGGCTTACTAAAAAAAATGTTGTCAAGCCCTGCAAATAACCTCTGTTGAGCTGTAAGAGGTGTTTTCCCCCCCTGATTCAAATCCACAAGCAATGTACCACTGAGCTAGGATTCCATATCCCATATGGGTCTACCACCCTATAAAGGTCAATCCGCAGAACTCCGAAAAGATGTGAATAACTCAGGTGGCTGCAACAGCGTGAATTTATACTGCACAGCACTGGAAGGTGCCAAAATTGTAAAACAACCAAGATATGACCACTGCCTTGAAACATGGCTGAACAGTTATTTTGAGTAGAACTAGTATAATATTAAACTTTAGAAATACCAAAATAAACCTCTCATCCCTGACTAAATATGCTACTCCACTGAAACTACTTTAAGATAAAACTGCAATCCTCCCTTTGGTTAAACTACTTGTACTGCGCAGATTACAAATCCCTAGGTATCATTCTTTTGTTAGGTTAGGCTTTGTCATACATCCACATACATTTGTAAGTACTTGCCATATTTCATAACCTTATTAATTTGTTCAGTCTTATGTCATCTGCTTATACACATGGTCATTTTTTATTGTTTTTGCTACATGTTGCCTGTTCCATTTACCTCTGTACTGTCCATTTACTTTTAAAAATCCCAATGAAAAAGATTTCTGACACTGTCAGTAACTTATTGGTTTAATACTATTGTTTGCTTTTTTCTGCTGTTCTCCTTCCTGCATTTGCTCAACATGCAATACAGAATGGCATTTCTATGAGTCATAACTGTCAAATATATGCTTCCATTTGATTTATAAATGGAAGTTATGTACTTACTATAATGCTGGATACATGTTGTCTTATGTCTCTCTCAACCTGTGGGGGATACTGAATCCAATCAGATCTGATGTGGCACCTTAGACTCTTCTGGTCCAAAGCTCTGCCTCCTCTCCCATAATGCACTGCCCTCAATGAGTCTCCTCAGATCGGGCTACCCCTATCACGTTCAAACAGATGGGGGTAAAAATGTAACTAGTAGCTAGAGAAAAAATCCCCCAGGTATGAAGAAAAGAAAGGAGCTACACCTGCAGCCCCAAAGATAGGCTTTGGGCTGGTCTGCACAATGAAAGACGGGAACATGGATCTAGTGTAATGTTAAGTATACAACATTTACACTTTGATATTGTCTTTTCTATCTGCCTCAACCTGTGGCACGGCCCTAGGCAGCAAAACAGGGGTGGCAGCAAGAAAGAACATTCTACAAAAGGGTGGAGCCAAACGTAGACCTGGAGCTGGACTGCACATTTAAAATGTAATGACTTACAAAGGTATGAGTGGTAGATCAAGCAGCAGCTGCACAAATATCTATCATCTGAGCAACAAAAGGCAACTGAAGTAGCAACAGCTCTGGTGGAATGGGCTCTAGGATTACCAGGTAAAGGGATTCTTTCTGAAGAATATTCAAAGGAAATACAATTGTAAAGCTATCTAGATAAGGTCATCTTGAAAACAGGTGTGCCCAACTGAGTAATGCAGTAGGAGACAAAAAGCTGGTTTGATTTTTTTGAACACTTTAGTTATGACCAATTAGAATCTCAGATGATTATGAACATCCAAACAGTGGAGTAACGAAAAGGAAAAAAGGAAATGGATTTGCTGGCTGAAGTTCAATTCATTCAATTCAGCTGTAATATGTAAAAGAAGACTACTAGCTTAGATAGCCCGTCCTTTTGAAAAATAAAATAATAAGGTATGCAAGACACGGCTAGGAGTTCTGAAACCCACTAAGTAGTAGCAATGGCTACCAAAAACAATGTCTTCCAAGATAGCAGTTTTAAATCAACAGTAACAATCGAAATGAGGCCTAGTCAGGGCTTGCAAAATAAAGATCAAATTCCACTATCCACTAAGGGACCAGATGCCTGACAGAGGGCCTAAGCAGGAAGGTACCCTTCAGAAAAGCTTTTGATGGTATAAGTGCACAATAGGCGCATTATCCGTACTCACATGAAAATTAAGACATGAAGGCTAATTGAACCTTGATAGAGGAACACCTGAGACCAGAATGAAACACAACTACCATGACATCTAAAAGTGTGTCTAAAGGAGCACAGAGGGGCTCCAAGCCTTTGACCAAGGCCCAAATGGAACATCTTTTCCATTTACTAGCACAAATCTTCCTTGTTGAAAGTTTCTGGGAAGAAGAAAGCATGCAGACAACTCGCTTAGAAATCTTGGGATCTCTGGCAATCATTGGAACTGGAGGAACAAAGTTGTCAATTTGAGAGATTTGCAATTTGGGTGAGATTGATCCCCAAGAGGTTAGAACTCAGTTCAGGAACAAGGAGAGTGCAAGAAATGAGGCCACAGAAAGGAGAACCATATTTGTCTCTGTTAGAAGGGTGCTATTAGGATTATGGTAGCTCTGCAATGGCCATTTTCTGAAAAAAAAATTATTAACAAGGAAACTGGAAGATAGTCATACAGGAGACCTAGGGAACAAATGTGGAGAAAAGCATCCCTCTGTCTGGGGGGGGGGGGGATCAGGGCAAAGAGGCTGCTGCATTTGGTGTCGGAAGGGGATGCAAAGAGATAGCAGGTTTGACCACAGTGGCTGAAGTACTCAACTTGCTGTCTTTAGATTGAGAGACCACTCAAGTCATGAGGATGTTCCTGCTCAAATTGTCTGCTAGTATGCTGAATTTCCCCAGGATGTGCATTGTTAACGGAAACCGTTATGAGGACATTACCCACTGTGACATTCTCATGGCCTCTTGACACCAGGGATGAGCGTGTTTCCCTCCATTTAGGCACCATACCCCCACAGTGTTATCGAAAGGAATGGTTATCACTTGGGGGATAAAGTCCTGAAAAGTCTAAAATACTAGGATGACTCCTCTCATCTCCAAGACATTGATGTTAAGGCTCACCTCTGCCTGGGACTAGGTACCTTGGTCTGTCTTCCTTTCATAATGTTCCCCCTCACCCCAGGAGGGAAGTATCCATGATAACCATGGTTTGGGGCAGAGGGAAAACAAAAGATTGAACTACTGGAACCTGGTGATACTCTAGCCACAAAGCAATGTAGCTGCATATGTTGCTAAGATGAATGGAAAGGTCTATATAATGACATGAGATTGACCACATAACCAACTGTTGTTACTTGAGAAAAAGATTAGTTTCCTCCATTTCTGGAAAAAGTCCTCTGCAGGGTGGAAGAACGGACTCCTAAAGCAGACATCTTTTCTTCTTGTCCACTCATGGTCAATGTATTTTACTCTGGGACCAAAGAGAGTAGAACCATCAAAACGGGCATATGGAAAGGATGCCTTGAAGCAGTCTAGCAAGTTAAGTAAATGCATCCAGACATTTCACTGTAAAGTATGACTTGTGCAGCAGGCACTGGTATTACTATCTACTGCATTTGAGAAAATCCTCAAGCATATGTTCAAGATGGACTGCGCTGTGGAAAGCTGAGCCTCCAAAGAGTTTTGAGTCTCCAGAGGATCACCATCTTAGACATGTTGGGAGACAAACACAAGGTGCAGGGTTTGAGTCTCACAAGGGATAATTGGCTAGGCTTAAAATGGTAGTACTAATCTATGAATCTATGAATCTACTAGATCCCTTTGGAGCCTCTTCAGAAGAGCCATGTAGTTCAGCTCATGCAAAGTAAATGCTCCAAAGAATTCTGGGCCCCCAGAGGCTGCTGTGTCATCACCATCTTTGACATGTCGGAGACTAGATCCCTAAGAACCATGCAGTTCAGCTCATGCAAGGTAAATATAGCTGAAACAAGAGTGCAATTCCCTAGATGGTCCAGTGCCAGACACTGCTTATCTGGAGGGGGTGGACTGTGAAACTCTCCTTGGAGACTCCTTTCTTGGTTGGTGGCTGCAGCAACCACAATAGCACTTGCCACTGGGCTCTTGCTGAAAAATGGACAATTTTTGGAAGAGACTAAAACTTTGTCAGATTTCTAGGGAAATGATTTTCTCTATACCCTCCAGGATACCAAATCGATAAGGGCTTCTGGAAGGGGAATCACCCAAGATGTGTATGGGCCCACAATGAAGTGCATGAGATAGACTAACTCCTCATGGGTAGGGACTTCGGCTGTCTATGCCCCACAATATTTCATGAATTCTAGAACACCACCAAAGGTATCAGCTTCATGGAGGTAATTTGGGGACCCCTCCCCTTCATCGAGGTTTGAATCTTCAGTGAGAGACTCCTCAGAGGAGTTCAAATGCATCCTCTCATTTACTCTTCACATGTGCCTCCTGGGGAGGGGAAGCTGAGGCACACTGAAAAAACAAATGATCACACAGCTCGGTATTGACAGAAGTCTAATGATGTGGGCTACACTGGAGCTAACTGATGTGTGCCTGAAGTACCACATGGATCAGGGAATTGGGTTAGATCCGACTTAACAGAAACCTCAGTCTTGGAAAGAGGAAGAATCCTCTCTATGACATCACACACAGACACTGAGACTGGATAGTTGGGCACAGTTTCCCTGGTATCCACAAATCCAAGAGATGGACCATTGCTAGACATCGAACCTGTTGGATCCAACATTGAGATTGAAGCCAAACTATCCAGGGTGCCTAAAGGAAGGGATGGCTCCAAAAGCCTACAACTACAAGACCTACAGCTCTAAGATGCATTCGGCCCTGAAGGAGAACATCAGGAAGAAGCTAGTTTCTGATGCAGTCAAGCTGTTGGCACCAAGGGCAGGGGTAGAAAAGGAAAGTCTGACCTGAGCCTCCTACATCAAAAGATGGGACAGGGAGGAAGAGCCAGAGCTGGAGCCAATGGCAGGGAATCCTCTAGTTTCAGAACAGAGGAAGAAGGGATGTTCTCAAGGTCCATCTGTGCCTTTAAGAAGGCACACCATAAGCTGCTCCAACACAGTGCCCTTGAAACCTTTGACAAATCTAAATATAGCCAAAGAGAGCTTGTAAGGCTTACAAAATGAATGACCCGACTTATGGAGCAGAAACTGAGAAGTCTGGATCTGAGTTGGGGATGGTTCCAGTGTAATCTTCTGTAGCAGAAGTTATGGACAGGAAAGGAGAGTGAAATCTGTTTGAGTCAGGGGCCGATGACAAGAAGGGACTTGGGATATTCAAATTCAGATAGCCCAAAGAACTAACAGTAGTTGATCGGTGCCGATTGATGGTGCATCCAATTTCGAAACCAGGGGAGCTGAAGACCTTTGGATCTCTGGATCTAACTGACCTTCAAACAAGGCAGAAGAACATTTATGGTCCTTTCTCTCTTTCCAGTCTTCTCTTTTTCACATTTCTTCTCTCCTGTCTTTTTGGCAAGAGAGAGAGAAGACGAGACAGAAGATGAGGCAGATTCATGCAGCAAAAGTCCCTTCAGGACTAACTTAGCCCTACGATCTGCAGGGGCTCTGGGCCCAAAGGCAGGTCATGCCCAACACTCAGTAGGGGAGATGCACCCAGACAGTACACAGTACACATGTGTATCTTTGGGGGGAGGTACAACTTGTGCTCACACCCTACACATTTTTCGAAGGCAGAAGCCTGCCTTTCCACTGCTGAGCAAAAAGAACAACACACAAGCAAACAGAAGAAATAATCTGAATAATAACTAGGCATTAGACACTAGTACTAACAGGTATAGCTAACTCCAAAAAATATATATAGTTTTTTACTGTACTGACAGGGCATGAAAAAAAATGGTGGTAAAAGCTGCATACACAAAGTAAAACCACAAACAAATAGAAAATCAAAAGAACCATACAATTTGGCAGAAAATCTAGCTAATCTCAAGATTTAGAGGAGGCAATGGAAAAAGTACAGTTGTGTACACTTACCATAAATGTAGATGTTCGAGTGTATTCACTGTTGCAGTCATTACATTTGGGTAATCTGCTGGCAGGTTGCCCTCAGTCTGCCTGATTAACAAAGTCTTGGGTCCTGCGTCGGTTGCTGTCCCTTCTTCCATTATGTCAGGTTGTCAGGGGTATAAAACATGCAGCCGACACTATTACATCAGTTTTTCTTGCCCCAGATGTCAGGTGCCCCCCAAATGGGGAGCAAATAAAATTAAAAACACAAAAATATACCTCCAACCAAAAGCAAATACACCAAAAAGGCTTTTAAGCATAGTAAAAGAAAATAGAGGTAGTCAGAGAAAAACAGGGGGCTGGAGGGAGGGTAACCAGGACTGCAACAGTGAATACACTCAAATATCTACATTTATGGTAAGTGTACACAACTGTACTATGTTCTTCGTGTTTCACTGTTGCAGACATTACATTTGGGTAGACTCCCAAAGCTATGGTTGGGAGGAGGAATTTATACAACATTAGGACCAGCAAGACAGCAGTGGCAAAGCCAGATCTGGACTTAGAGAAAATTGGTAAATGATAACACTTGGTGAAAGTATGTACAGAACTCCAGGTAGCAGCTTCTAGAATATCCCTAGTAGAAACACCTCTGAGAAAGGCTGCTGAGGTAGATGCAGCCCTGGTGGAGTGAGATCTGATCCCCTGGGGGATAGGTTTTCCATGATGCTTATAGCAGAAATGAATGCAATGGCTTATCCATTTAGAAATGGCTTGTTTTGAAAAAGCCTTCCCCTCTGCCCCAGCAGCAAATGCTACTAGCAATTGTTCAGATTTTCTTCGAAATTTAGTTCTGTCCAAGTAGAATCTAAATTGTCTGTGCACGTCCAAGGAATGAAGAATCCATTCCCCTTTGTTCTGCGGATTGGGGAAGAAGGTTGGCAAATGAATGGACTAATTAAGAGCCACACTGGAAACCACCTTGGGCATGAAGGACGGATTGGTCCTCAGAGATACCCTGTCAACATGAAAGATGAAGAAAGGCTCCACTGCCATAAGGGCCTGTAATTCAGATATCCTTCAAGCTTAAGTGACTGCTAAAAGGAAGGCTGTTTTCCAAGAAAGAAATTTTAAGTCTGCAGTAGCAGCTGGCTCGAAAAGAGGTAAAGTGAGCTTCTCCAAAACAAAGTTAAGGTCCCAGGCAGGGGTAGGAGCTCTCCAGGGTGGTCTCAAGTTCTTTGCCCCTCTGAGATATTGCTTGAGCAGGGGATGAGAAAAGAGGGGTGGGTTCTGTGTTATAGTGAGCTAAAATAGCTGAGGCGTGGATTTTAATAGAGGAAAAAGACAGGCCCTTGTGAAGCATCTCAGTTAAGTATTCCAAAAGCGGAGGTAAATTGGGTGCTGCTGTGCTCATCCCTAAAGATTGGTTCCAGGTACAGGATCTTTTCCATTTGTCAGCATAAGATTTTTTAGTACTAGGTCTTCTCGCCTCCAAGATGACATCCATCACAGGTTTGCTGAGGGATGCGAAGGGTGAATTTAAGTGATTAGCCAGGCTGCAAGGTTCAATGTTGGAAGCTGAGGGTGCAGAATTTGGTTCTCCTGCTGAGACAGCAAGGAAGGTGTCTGAGGCAGGTGGCATGGAGATATTTGTGACACACTGTGCAAGAGTGGGTACCAGTATTGGTGTGGCCAGTCTGGAGCAATCAAAATCATTCTTGGTTTGTCCTGTTTGACTTTTAGCAGAACTTTGGAGAGCAGAGGCAGAGGGGGAAAGGTGTAGACTGATAGATTTTCCCAGCTGAAGGACAGAACATCCACTTTCCAGGCTTTTTGTGGGGAGTCCTTGTGCAAAACTTGTCCAACTGGTAGTTCTGGGGGGAGGCAAATAGGTCTATGTCTGGGCTCCTCCATTTGCTTGTCAACATGTTGAAAATCCATGGTTCCAGTTTCCACTCATGTGGGTCCATGAGATTTCTGCTTAGTTCGTCTGCCAGTGTATTCAATTCTCCTGGCAGGAACCGAGCTTGTAGGTGCACTTGGTAGCTCAAGGCTGTATTCCACAATGACATAGCTAATCTGCAGAGGGGGTAGGAATGTGTACCCCCCTGCTTGTTTATGTACCACATAACAGTGGTGTTGTCCGGTTTTACCATTAGTTGTCCTGGAAGAATGTAGTCCTTGAAGGCTGTCAGAGCATTCTGTACAGCTAACATTTTTTTTTGATTGATATGTAGGTGTATTTGATTTGGGTTCCATTTGCCTTGAATGCACTTCTCTGCCAGGTGTGCCTCCCATGCATAGTCTGATGCATCTGTAGCTAGAGTTTGGGCGGCAGGGGGTAGTGCGAATGGCAGCCTCTTGTTTTGGTGGCAGGTCTCTGCCAACCACAGGAACTCCAGGTGTAAGCAAGGTATGATAGAAATCATTGTTTCCAGGCTGTGACAATGTTGACTCCACAGACTTTTTAAGTACCACTGTAGTTTCCTCACATGCAGTCTTGCATATGGAATTAGAAGAATGCAGGAGGCCATGAACCCCAAGGCTTGCAGTATTTGTCTTGCAGATAAGCAAGGTTTTTGTGGCCACTTGTTTGAAGCAAGTTACCAAATGAATTTGTTTTTCTGGCGTGAGGAAAACCATCTGGGCAGTTGTATTCAAGCTTGCACCCAGGAATGTAATCTGTTGAGAGGGTACCAGTTGTGATTTCTTTTCGTTTATGGTGTACCCCAGACAAGTTAGAACCTTTTTTTACAAACGCCAGATGATTTAGAAGTATGCCCTGGTTTTCTGCCTGAATTAGACAATTGTCCAGGTATGGAAATATGTGAATATTTCTTTGCCTGCAAAATGCAATTAATGGAGCCAGGCACTTTATGAATACCCTGGGCGCAGTAGACAAGCCAAAGGGCAGTGCAGAGAAAGTACAGTTGTGTACCTACCATAAATGTAGATGTTCGAGTGTATTCACTGTTGCAGTCATTACACTTGGGTTATCCTGCTGGCAGGCTACCCTCAGTCGGCCTGAATTCCAAAGTCCTGGTCCGGCGTTGGTTGCTGTCACCTCTTCCCTGACATCAGTGCGCCAGGGGTATGTAAGATGCAGCCGATGCCATTTTCTTCAGTTTTTCTTGCCCCAGATATCAGGTGCCCCCAAAAGGGTAGGTTATAAACATTGCTTATAAAAAGCATACACTAAAATAAACAATACCTTCATCTACAAGCAAATACACCACATAGGTTGTATAGAATAGAGAAGTACAGATTAGTCCCAGCAAAGAAAGGGGGATGGTGGGTGGGTAACCTGGACTGCAACAGTGAATACACTCTAACATCTACATTTATGGTAGGTACACAACTGTACTATGTTCATCGTGTTTCACTGTTGCAGTCATTACACTTGGGTTGAATCCCAAAGCTGAAGTTGGGTGGCTGGGTCTAAATAGAATTAGGAGCGGCTATGCGGCCCTGCAGAACTGCAGTGGCAAAGCCTGCTCTGGATTTAGAATAAAGAGGTAGGTGGTAGTGCTTGGTAAAAGTGTGCACTGAACTCCAAGTTGCAGCCTCCAAAATTTCCTTGGTTGGTACTCTTCTGAGAAAGGCTGCTGATGTGGCTGCTACCCTGGTAGAATGTGGCCTAATGTTCTTAGGCACTGATTTGCCATGCTGTGCATAAGAGAAACGAATGCAGTGTCCTATCCATTTTGAAATAGTCTGCTTTGAGAAAGCCTTTCCTTGTGATCCTGCAGCATATGCCACAAAAAGTTGCTCAGTCTTTCTGAAAGCTTTAGTTTTGTCCAAGTGGAAGCGTAGCTGTCTGTGTATGTCCAAAGAATGCAGAAGTCCCTCCCCTTTATTCTGTGGATTTGGATAAAAAGTAGGCAAATGAATGGTTTGGTTAAGAGCCACACTGGATACTACCTTTGGCATAAATGTTGGGTTTGTCCTTAGAGAAACCCTGTCCGGATGGAAAATGATAAAAGGTTCCACTGCCATTAATGCCTGTAACTCTGAGACTCTTCTTGCTGAAGTTATTGCTAAGAGCAGAGCTGTTTTCCATGATAAGAATTTTATCTCAGCTGTATTGGCTGGCTCAAAAGGAGGCAGTGTGAGTTTTTCCAAGACAAAGTTGAGGTCCCATGTAGGTATTTGGTGCTCTCCTTGGGAGTCTTATGTTTTTGGCCCCTCTGAGGTACTGCCTTAGCAGTGGATGTGAAAAAATAGGAGGTTCCGTATTGTAATGAGCTGAAATGGCAGAGGCATGGATTTTAATTGATGAGAAGGATAGGCCTTTTTCCAGCATCTCAGTTAGGTATTGTAAAATCTGAGGAATATTTGGAACAAGCGGTTCAATTCCTTGTGCTCGATTCCAAGCACAGAATCTCTTCCATTTTTCTGCATAAGATTTTCTGGTGCTGGGCCTCCTGGCTTCCAAAATGACATCCATAACTGCTTGAGAGAGAGGTGTGTTCTGAGTGGTCATATTATTCACCATGCAGCCAGATTTAAGGTTCTGAGTTGGCTGTGCAGGATCTGATTGTTTTGTTGGGTCAGAAGATGAGGAATTTGAGGTAAAGTCCAGGCTGAGCCTTGAGACAAGCTCTTTAGGATAGGGTACCAGTGCTGGCGTGGCCAGTCTGGGGCAATCAGAATCATTTTTGGCTTCTCTTGTCTGACCTTTGGGAGTAACTTGGGGAGGAGAGGCAGTGGAGGAAAGGCATAAACTGTCAGGCTTTTCCAGCTGAATGATAGAGCATCCACCTTCTATGCTTGTGTGTGATAAGTCCTTGTGCAGTATCTCTGTAGTTGGCAGTTGTGAGGGGAGGCAAATAGATCTATGTCTGGGCATCCCCATTTCCTTGTTATCACTCTGAAGACTTGTGGATCTAGTTTCCACTTGTGAGGGTCCATAAGGTTTCTGCTTAGTTCGTCTGCCAGAGTATTTGTCTTTCCTGGCAGGAATTGTGCCTGCAGATGTACTTGATAGGTCAATGCTGTGTTCCACAAAGTCATGGCTTGCCTGCAGAGGGGGTAGGAATGTGTGCCCCCTTGCTTATGTACCACATGACTGTAGTATTGTCGGTCGTTAGCAATAGTTGTCCTGGATGGAGTAGATCCTTGAAGCCTGTCAGGGCATTCTGTACAGCTAGCATCTCTTTTTGATTGATATGAAGATGCATTTGGCTTGCGGGCCACGTGCCCTGAATACATTTTCCCGACATGTGTGCCCCCAGGCATAATCCGATGCATCTGTTGTTAGTGTTTGCCTGGCTGTGGGTAAAGTGAATGGCTGTCCCTTGTTGTGGTGACAGGCCAGTGCCCACCATCGAAACTCTTGTTGCAGGCAGGGAATGAGAGTAATTATTGTTCCCAGGCTGTGGCAATGTTGAGCCCAAACACTTTTTAGATACCATTGTAGCTTCCTCATATGCAGTCTTGCATATGGAATTAGCAGAATGCAGGATGCCATGAAGCCCAAAGCCTGCAGAACTTTTCTTGCAGGTAACTGGGTTTTTGTTGTCATCATTTGGAAGTAATGAGTCAGTTGCCTTTGTTTGTCTGGCATGAGATAAGCCATTTGGGCAGTTGTATTTAAGCTTGCACCCAGGAATATTATCTCTTGAGAGGGCACTAGTTTTGATTTCTTTTCGTTTACTGTGTACCCTAGGCAAATTAGTAACCTTTTTACAAATGCCAGATGCTTTAGTAGAATGTCCTTGCTCTCTGCTTGAATAAGGCAGTCGTCCAAGTAGGGATATATTTGAATTCCTTTTTGTCTGCAAAATGCAATTACTGGTGCCAGGCATTTTGTGAAGACCCTGGGTGCAGTAGATAAGCCAAACGGCAGTGCAGAGAATTGGTAGTGCATTGAGCCAGCTATGAATCTGAGGTATCTTCTGAAAGATTGTCTGATTGGGACATGCAGGTATGCCTCTTTGAGGTCCAAAGTTACGAGCCAAGCCTTCTTGCCCAGCATGGGCAGAAGTTGCTGCAGTGTCAACATTTTGAATTTTGGAACGTCCAGGAAAGTATTTAGAGTAGACAGGTCCAGTATTGGTCTCCAAGCTTTGCCCTTTCTGGGTATCAAGAAAGGTCTTGAGTAAAATCCTTGCCTCTGCTCTTGCTGTGGTACTCTCTGAACAGCCTTCATGTCCATGAGAGAAGAAATTTGCTTTTGTGTCTCTGCCCACTGATTGTGTGGCAGGTCTGGCATGCCTTTTGCCCTTGGGAGGGTATGAAAGTGGAACCTGTAACCCTGAGAAACAATATTCAGTATCAATTTGTCCTGGGTGATTATGTGCCAATTTTGAGAGAAAAGTGCTAGTTTCCCCCTAAGGGTGCTGCCAATAGGTAAGTGCTTGGTATTGGTAGTGGGAAGTCATTGGGGCCGTTTCCTATATGGTTGTGATTTGTCTTCTCCGCCTTTGGAGGCTGAAGCACCCCATTGTTTAGGCCTGTATGAGCCTTGGGGCTGAGATCTGCCTCTAGAGTGTCTGTATCTGCCTCTTTGTGGCCTGTCTGACACTGGAAAGGACCAGTTTTTAGAAGGCCAGTTCCTGCTAAATCTGGGTGGCTGAACCTGTAAGAAATCCTTTACTGTCTGCATTGATTTTGATTTATCCTCCATTTTCTTTAACACCTCTTCTGCCTTAACACCAAACAAAGTATCACGCTGTAATGGAGCATCCAATAATTTTGCTTTAACATGATCAGGCAAGACTCTGTTCCTTTAACCAAGCATGCCTTCGAATGACAGAGCCCATAACTGCGGCCTTGCAAGAAGCCTCTAGTGAATCAAAACCACATTGCAAAGTATGCTTTCCCACTTGTTCAGCTGCATGCAATAAATCGTGCATTTCCTTATTTTCAGGACATTCAGAGTTTGTCAGCATTTTCTGTTTTAGCAGAGACATTAGGTACTGCTGATATTTAAGCATGTGAAACTGGCAGTTTAAAGCCCTTACAGCTAAAGTAGCAGAGGTGTAAACTTTTTCTCTCCATCTGTCCAGTGCTCTAGAATCCCTATCAGAGGGAACAGGGTTTTTTGCAGTGGAAGCCTTGACCCCTTTGGGACCCTGAGAGAGAGTTTCTGGATCAGCAGCAGGGTTTTTATAAAGAAATTTATGTGAGTCTGGAACCCTGTAGTACCCATCTGGCTTAACTGGTGCAGGGGGTAAAGAATCAGGAGACAGACTGGACTCAGAAAAGACATCATCTACAATGTCTAGCACAGGAGGAATAGCAAGAGGTCTGTGTTGAGGTAATAAAAAAGTCTCTGAGCCTTTTCTTGGATTCTGAATAATCCTGGCTCTCCCAGTGGAAATGCTCCCTCCTCATGGTGTGCAGGGTTTCCCCAAAAGAGTAGTCCTCAGGAGGAGAGGCTGAAGGGAAAGATTCTTCAGCATCAGAGTCCTCATAGGGAGGAAGAGAATACCCCTGTTCTGAAGAGGAATCAGAAGAAATAGAAACCTGGTCAGAGGAGTCATAGTCGGTGTGTCTTGCCTAGGCCTTTCATCAGGAAGGGGATGGGAACCCCTGATCAAAGTAATTAGGTCCTCGGCCATTTTAAGCATCATTTCTTAGGCATGGATGACTGTCCAGGAGAATGCTGTACTTGTTTCTTTGCCTTTAAAGGTGTTTTAGACTTTGCCTTGGCTGCTGAAGTGGTCCTGATAGTAAGCTGTGTAGGTCTGAAAACATCCTCAGAAGCCGATGCCTGCTCAGCGGCTCTGGACCCATCTGAGGGAATAGTTTCCGTAGCCCCAATACCTTGAGTTTCCAGAGGCCTAGTTGTCTCCACGTGGGAGTCAGAGGCGGCCTGTGGCTCTGAGGTAGCGGGTGTCAGGAGCTGCGAAACCGCCTCACTGAGAATCGGTGAACCAGCGACTGGCCTAGAAGAGGCTTCGTCATCGGTTTTGGACCTCGGATGCCTGTCCTTTTCTTTTTCCTTGCGCTTTTTATGTATTCCGGTCGTCGGTTGTTCCGACGACATTATATAGTTAAACCTTCGGCCAAAGTAATGTAAAGCAAAATCGAACTGACGCTTAATAGTGCGTTGGTTAAATCTAGCACAAAACCGACAACTAGCAACGTCGTGGTCACGGCCTAGGCAAGGAATACAGTAAGTATGAAAATCCTTATGAGGTATTTGCTTCCCACAAGAAATACAATTGTTAACTTTTACTTACATCGGTCTGGAGCAAGAAAAAGTTTCCCCAACGGGGTACTTAGCTTTATAGAAGACTTCAGATCTGAAAATCTGAAATTCAAATTCGAAAATCTCAGGAGTCGGCCGACCGGCACTTGCGAACTACTTTTGCTTCAGACATTGCACGGCAAGAAAGACTGAAGAAAATGGTGTCGGCTGCATCTTATATACCCCTGGCGCACTGACATCAGGGAAGAGGCGACAGCAACAGACACCGGACCAGGACTTTGGAATTCAGGCTGACTGCGGGTAGCCTGCCAGCAGGATAACCCAAGTGTAATTACTGCAACAGTGAAACACGATGAACATCTGATAATGCAAGTAGCCTGCTTTGAAACGTAGGTATCTTCTGCAAGATTCCCTGATTGGGATGTGCAGGTATGCTTCTTTTAAATCTAGAGTTGCCAACCACGCATCTTTGCCTAGTATAGAAGTAACTGAAGAGTCAGCATCCTGAATTTTGGAATGTCCAGAAAGGTGTTTAGAGTAGACCGGTCCAGAATTGGACGCCATGATTTGTCTTTTCTGGGTACCAGGAAAAGCCCGAATAGAAACCTTGTCCCTTTTTCCCTTTTCCTCTTCTGGTACCGGGTGAATATCTCCCATGTTTAAGAGGGAAAGTACTTGTTTTTGAGCCTCTGACCACTGATTTGGGGGGTCTGGCCACACGTTTGGTGTTGGCAACGTGTGGAAATGAAATCTGTATCCTTGGGACACTATATTTAAAACCCATTTGTCCTGGGTTATGAGTTCCCAGTTTTTTGCATGAATAGCAATCTTTCCACCCCAAAGGGGTGGCTAAAAGGTAAGTGCCTGGTAATTTTAAAGCAAAGTCATTGAGACTGTTTACCATAGGGGGGTGTCTTAATTTCAGATCTGGAAGTGGAGGCCCCCCACTGCTTAGTTCTGAGAGTCCCCTGGGACTGAAACCTGGTGCTTTTGGTGCATCTGGGTTTGGCTTGAAAGGATCTGGAAGGAGCTGGAAAGGACCAATTCTTAGTAGGCCAGTGCCTACTAAATCTTGGAGGTTGCGCTTGTAAGAAATCTTTTACAGTTTGCATAGATTTAGCTTTATCTTCCATCTTTTTTAGAACTTAAAGAAGCATCCAACAATTTTGCTTTACCATGATCTGGCAGAGATTGCTCCTTAAGCCAAGCATGCCTTCTAAGCACAGACCCAGTAACAGCAGCCATGCAAGAGGCATCTAAAGAATCAAAACCACATTGCAAAGTATGTTTTCCAACTTGTTCAGCAGAATGCAATACATCCTATAAATCTTTATTTTCCACACAGTCAGAAATCAACATCATTTTCTGTTTAAGCCCAATAATATGCTGTTGATATTTTAACATATGAAATTGGCAGTTTAAAGCCCTGATTGCCAAGGTTGCAGAAGTATAAACCTTTTTACCTCATCTATCCAGCGCCATGGAGTCTCTATCAGAAGGGGTAGGAGTTTTAGCAGCAGAAGCCTTAATGCCCTTGGGCTCCTGAGAAATGGTTTCTGGATCTGCAACAGGATTTTTAAAAAGGAACCCTATAGTATCTGTCAGGTTTACTAGGAGACGGAGGCAGGGAATCAGGGGCCATACTGGATTCCGAAAACATATCAACAATGTCTAGTACAGGAGGTATAGCCAAAGGCCTATGCTGAGGTAGAAGGAGGAAATCCCTAAGCCTCTTTTTTGAATCAGAAAATTTCTGACTTTCCCAGTGGAAATGCTCCCTTAAGGTATGTAAAGTTTCCCCAAAAGAAAAGTCCTCAGGGGGGAAAGCAGAGGGAATGGAATCCTCTGCATCAGAATCCTCATAAGCAGGTAAGGACAAATCCAGGTCATTAGAAGAGTCAGAAGAAACAGAGTCCTGATCAGAAGATTCATAGTCAAGCTCAGCCCTAGGCCTCTTAGAAGGGGGGGGGGGTTGACTAACCCTGATTAGAGTAATTAGATCTTCAGCCATTTTGATAATTTGTTTTTTAGGCATAGGGGCCTGAACATGTGGCATGGGCATCGGTTTTTTAGACATAGATCGAGATTTAGGCCTTAGTATTGAAGGTGGAGTCGGTTTAATATGCAAGTCTGTAGGCCTGAATACACCCTCAAAAGCTGGTGCCTGCACAGCGGCTCCGTAACCATCCAAGTTAGAGACATCCATGGGTTCCATAGGTGAAGCATCTCGCGGTATACCGGTCTCCGAATGGGTCTCAGTAGAGGCCTGCGAGTCAGAAGTAGCGGGTATCAGGGGCTGCGAAAGCGCCTCACTGAGTACTGGCTTAGGAGAAGCGTCATCAGCAGTTTTGGACCTCGACGGCCTGTCTCTGCCTTTATCTTTGCGTTTTTTTGAAATCCCGGTAGTCGGATGGCTAACTGACATCATTTCTGGATAATTAATCAGAGAACCGAAATACTTAGAGGCAAAAATGTACCGATGACGGATAGTGCACTGATTAAATAAAGCACAAAACCGACAGCAAGGTACGTCGTGGTCAGGGCCTAGGCAAGGAATACAGTACAAATGAAAATCTTTATGAGGTATTTGCTTTCCACAAGTAATGCAATTATTAACTTTTACTGACATCGGTAAGAAGCGAGAAAAAAAGTTTCCCCAATGGGGTACTTATAGCATTAAGTTGAAGACTTCGGTTCTGAAACTCGGAAATGAAAATTTCAGGAGTCGACCGACCGGCACTTGCGAACTGCTTCTGCTTCGGGCACCGCATGGCAAGAAAGACTGATGTAATGGCGTCGGCTACATGTTTTATACCCCTGACGACCGGACGTCATGGAAGAAGGGACGGCAACAGATGCAGGACCTAAGACTTTCTTAATCAGGCCGACTGAAGGCAACCTGCCAGCAGATTACCCAAATGTAATGACTGCAACAGTGAAACTCGAAGAACATCTTAGAAAATTATTCATAAAGTACCTTAGAAAATTATTCATAAAGTACCTATCCAAAAATGTAGCTTCAGAGATCACATCTGGAGGCAATAACACCGAATGAAATGGGAATTAGTGAGGGCACTGTATTATGGGAGAGTAGGCAGAGCTTCACTGCATGCTTTACACCCCGGACTACCTGACATCACAGAAGATGAGACAGCAACCGACATAGGATCCAAGACTTAGATAATCAGGCTGACTGAGGGCTATTGCAAGCAGATAACCCAAATGTGATGACTGCAACAGTGAAACATGAAGAACATCCTCTGTTGCCCTTCATATTATTGCCCATGTCTTAAAGCATCTACTATATACAGTACCCAGCCAACTGAATCCAAATTGGTACATGTTTCATCATGCATATTTTATTAAGGTTTCCTGCTGATAAAAGCTGCCAGCAATTCTTCCTAAACTCTCTATTCGTGGGTTAAACCTTCTGCTATCCTGCATAAAGGGATCGGGCTCTGTTTATACATTGTTAATCAACTGTAGCTTACTACAACTTTGTCAAACTACTGGAAAAAAAGACAAACCAAAATCTTATACAATGCATACATTCAAGTTTTATTTTTGGTAACAGTACTGCTAATCCTCTTTTCTTAAGTTTGACTCTCAAATGAAAAAGGATGGGGAACTTTCAACTCTTATCTTGGGTTAACAAAATAAAAGGAAAACAGCTGTACATCTATAGCCACTTTTTTCCTTAGTAGTCTGGCTCAGCATCACATCATAAAAATAAACAGATAATAGTATGCCCTCGATTATGTTCCAATGGTAGTTAGCTTCTAACAATTTCTCCCACAGAAGTGAGTCCCCCCAGTGATAGTTCAATAATTTGGTTATACTTACCACAGCAACTGTCACACTACAATTGCTGGATGAATGCAGTGTGGTGCAATCAATAACCTAATTATTTTCTTACAATAAAAATAGTTAGCGGCTCTCGTTACTTTTCCTGTGATACTACTGAAATTTGCTTTTAGATGTTTAACTTTTTAAAATTAGAATACAAATACAAGTTGCAGACACTGGTCTGTTGCATTATGGTACAAAGTCTTTGCTATCATTACTGCAATGTTATACATTGGTCTTTCTTGCTGAAACTGTTATCTGCTTCAGAAACAGACTGTCACAAATATCACACCACAAATCTTGTGAGCTCGATATGCACTCTGCATTCCAGTTTCAGTTAATTTGTTTTTTTAGGACCTACCTTCCAGAAATTTTCAGCTACATAAAGGGGATGAGCAGAATGTAAACACAGTGAACACTGTTCTTACTTACCCTGTAGTATACCTGGTGAACATATTGCTATAACTGCCAAAATTACTATCAGCTGGAGAGAGGACAACATTATGCATGAAATTAATCGGCCCAACCTGACAAAACTTACCAACTATGGACACCAAAGTAGTCCAGGGTTTGTGTCTTTTGGCTTTTCCCGGTTAGGGGTCACCACAGCGGAACTCCGGTCCGCTAATGATTGGCAGTAGAGTTTTACGTGCTGTCTTGCCAGGCCTAACGCACAACCTTCAATGAAGGAACGCCTGTTCATGCATGTCGCCACACAGAAGACACTCTTAGCTGAGAATCGAACGGGCAACGTCTAACTGTGACAGCGACAACGCTACCGCAGCACCACCACCGCTGTACCAAAGTAGTCCAGGGTAAATGCACCAAATATCCTTCCTAATTATCCTGCCAAATGCCTACAGAATACCTTGCAATACAAATTACCAATTCAAACACACAGCAACAGGAAATATCTCAAAAATACACTCAGGAGGCAGTCATTGGAAACAAACTCCAAACCAGATTCCTTGAAGGCTGCTTGCCGAGGTACCAGAAGCACCATTAAAAGTTGGAATTTGTTTCCAGTGACTGCCTCCTGAGCATATTTTTTGAAAAAAAAACTGCCAAGACAACTATCAAAGACACAGGACAAGCACAAAACATTAGAGAGTTATAAGTACTATATATGTTCTCTGCATGCTTGTACACCTGTCAAGTGTAGACCAATCACACAACTCATTTTTAAATGCGGTCATCTCTTCAGATCTCAAACACATATTTGCTCACACTTGTGAATACCTCTTAAAAGGCAAAAATTCTTAAGTCCAACAGCCACTGATGGGAACAAACAAAACAAGCTCACTCACCAAGCTTTCAGATGCAGTTTAAAATCTATATTTTTACAAAATAATGTACCAACAGGGTATCCTTATTCATGGTGCTGGAACACCAGTGAACTTGCATCACTGATCTAGAGTGAAACACAGGCAAATAATAAAATAAAACTTATTTTAAAATAGTAATTCTTATTTTATTTATCCTTTGTTGACCAGGTTAGTCCCACTAGGTTAGTGGTCTTTTTGCAGGGGAGACTCGGCGTGGTATTTATACCAGTAGGGGAAATTTGGCCAGGGTATCAAGCAACTTCCCTTAAACTTTTCGATAGGTACCATGGCATTTTTTACATCCACTCGAGCCACCAAATCAAGCAGGTGAGACCTCAGTTTAACGTCTCATCCAAAGGACAACACATTCAAGAATGCAGCACCCCCTTATGCTACACAGCAAGTGTCAGCAATCCATCTATCTGGTGAGAAAAAAAACTACAGCCTTCTGGAACAATAGCGAGTATGCTACCTTTTGAGCGACTGACGCTGAACTGCAAGTACCACTGACACCATTCAAAGTCCTGCTTGCACTTAATTGTTACAATTTTGGATACACTGTAGCTCTATCTTGTCCATCAGTACTGTGTGAAAAGTAGCTGAATAATGAAACCCAAGTAAGCTACACCTAACAATATGCCTTGTTCCTAATCAAATAATTCTGGAGCTGTGTGGCATCAGCCCCTGACAATGAAACTGCTGTACCACGTTTTAAAAATTCATTGACAGCAAGACGTTTCTCTAGCTCCTTCCCTGAAAAGCATTTACTTTACCTACCAAAAACGTTAGGTTGATGTATATGTAAATCCTGTTTTCTTCAGATACCATTTTTGTGAACTAAATACCTTGTACACCTTCTTTAGGTCCCTAAAACAATGTCTGCTATCTAGTGTCAGATCAGCTACAGCTGGGCACATTGCTGAACTTCCTTTTCAGTGTTCCTTTGTCTTGCTTGCTTTTACAGGTGCCAGTGCCCTGAGGATTCATCTACTATGAAAGGATCTCCCTTCACTTCATTAATACTCCCATTTTTCCTATAAATGAGTGCTAAATACAGTTATTTTCCCAACACATTAACCTTTTTGGAAGACTGGCTATGCTGACAAAAAGAAATGCAAAAAATCACATCTAAGTAATGAAAATATTCACAGATTTTACTAAAATCCAATTTATTCTTAAGTGTTACCAGTATTGACAAAACAAAAAAATGTTCTTAGATATATAAAATGTGCTACTAAGAATGACTTTTTTCAGAGTTTACAGACATTGTAAAATACAAATTTTAACAACCAATAAAATTTTAAGATTTTTTAATAAAAATACAAATTAATATTAGCTTTCAGACTCATTTACAATCAACCAATTAGCAAACTAAAAGACAAGTGTAATTATCCACAAGCAGTTCCTCTGCAGGAATAATGCTGAGATTTCACATACTCTACAAAACCTTGTATCGTCCTTTGTTTGCTGGTTGGTATGAATTTTGCTGGAAAAAAGGGAAAAATGATTATTAAACTCTGTTAAGTGAATAGGAACTAAATCATTTATTTCTAAATTAAATGACAATGTTGAAATCTGCTTCCAATACAATTCAGAAGCTGCTATTCAAAAGAAGAACCAATAGTGTTCAGCTATGTACAGAAGGGACAGTTGCATTAGCTAAGTAAATGCTGGGGCAACGTAAAGCTTTGGCTCACACCAACTAAAGTGCTTCGCAACATACCTTTATGGTATACATTTCTCTAGCTTATGGTACTTACTCATAGGGAAAAGGTTTAAAAAATCCTTAACGTTGCTCTTTTTAACTTTCTACCCTTTCCTCTTTACTGCTAGAGATTTAACAAAACTCCTTTGCTTTCTCAAACATCATACATAAAATACATTCAGTAGGTTTCAAAATTTAAACGGTTTTGAATTGTTTCAAACTTACTCTACTAACATGCAAGAGTCACCATAGCAAGAAATAAGCAGTACACCTAGTCAGCATGCCTAAATACAGCATAGCAACCAATAAAGTACAGCTGAATGAAATACTTCCCTTAAGAAAAGATCTTTTGAGAGAATTACAGCAGTGCCATATGCATGATCAGTACATCAGCAAACAGAAGACAACATGGAAGGAGATTAAAGCGCTGTTATCCAAAGACTTTTAAGAAAAGTAAGCAATATCTTCTTAGATAACGTCATTGTATAACAGCAATAACCCACTCCTGGATGTGGTTCTCACAGGATTTGCCTTGCTTCATCTTTGTGATCAAACTGTGCCAGTTATGGGCAAGTCCTGTGTGTTATTGCTTACAAATCCAACTATGTGAATTCCATTAACTGTGTATAGTAATACAAGAAATATAAATGGGAATGGAAAGAGTGTTTAAATGCTTTAACTTATTTTCTCAAAAATCTACAGATAAGAAGTCTGCCTCACATATCTCAATTTCCAGTTACAGAAGTCAATCACATTTGGGTAGCCTACATAACATCAACCCCAGTGGACCTAGGAGATGAAACACTCCATTCACCATCTATCATATAATGTTTTGCTTGTGTATTTATCCTCTGAAATCATCAGCTTCACAAACAACTGTGAACAAATTTACTTTAAGAGATGGGGAATTAGCAACAGCTATGGGGGGTGGTCGCTTCACCACTCCCTTTCTGGGTGTTTACTATACTTATCACAGCAAAATGAACTACAAATGTAGCACAGTTCTGTGGCCTTTAACAAAGCAGCTTCATACCACTTAATCTGGATTGCTTCCTAGCCAGACTACTTTCTTTGCAGAGTCTACATGCCTTCCCCCTGTATTTGCAGATGTTTCTGCGAGGGTCATTTTCCCTTCCACATGCCAAAGACATGCAGGCAAATAAAAAGACTATGAGCCAATTCATACATAAGCATAAGTGTAATTCTATGTGAATGTACATTATTATTTTCTCTATCCAGGTGTCTTCCTTTCTTGTTTTATGTTCAGGTGAATTGTGGGGGTGGCTTTGCTTAAAAGTCATTGCAGTACTCAAATTATCTACTGCTGTAGTAGTACTTTTTAAACATCTTTATTAAATCATCACATATTAATTTGCAACATGACTTTACATACATTAATAAAAAGAAATACCATAACACTTTCTATTGTCATGGTTGTAAAATATACATACATAATCTTACTCCAACATTACATAAGTTTTGCAGTTCCTGCCTTCTCTTAAATTTTACTTGTCCTCTTCCTGCACATTACCCTTCATGTCTTTTCTTCCTCCAAATTCTATACATTTTATGAAATTTGCTCCAAATCTTTCCTAAGGACTATATTTCAAGTTCTTTTACCTCCTTTAAAATATTCACAACTTCTAGATTATAGAAATTATAGACTTTTCTACTTTCTACCAATTACTCTCTTGGGAGCTAGTGGCGTTAAACTTAGTAAGGGCTTAGTATGCCTAGGCAACTTGGGTCCTATACTCCAACTCAGAAAGTACAGTTGTGTGCACTTACCATAAATGTAGATGTTCAAGTGTATTCACTGTTGCAGTCGTCACACTTGGGTTATCTACCTGCAGGTAGCCCTCAGTCGGCCCGAATACCAGAGTCTTGGGATTTCTGCATCGGATGCTGTCGCCTCTTCCATGACGTCAGGTTGTCAGGGGTATAAAACATGCAGCTGACACCATTACATCAGTTTTTCTTGCCCCAGATGTCAGGAGTCCCCAAAATAGGAAGCAATTACATGGTGTGGAACACCTCCAGTAAAAAGTAAATACCACTGCTATATGATATGGCCAAAAAAAGGATAGGTAGAAAGTATAGAAAAGTCCGGGGGCTGGAGGGAGGGTAATCAGGACAGCAACAGTGAATACACTCGAACATCTACATTTATGGTAAGTGTACACAACTGTACTATGTTGTTCGTGTTTCACTGTTGCAGTCATTATACTTGGGTTGATTCCCAAAGCTGAGGAAGGGTGGAGGCAGTCAAGAAGTATTAGGGCTGGCTAGCAGGCCTTGTGGCAAATCCAGCTCTGGATTTAGAAAAAAATAGGTAAGTGGTAATGTTTGGTGAAGGTGTGTACAGAACTACAGTTTGCAGCTTCCAGGATGTCCCTTGGTAGGGACTCCCCTGAGAAATGCTGCAGAGGTTGAGGTAGCTCTATTGGAATGAGTTCTGATTTCCTGTGAGGTAGGTTTTCCATGGTGGTTGTAGCAGAAATGGATGCAGTGTGCTATCCATTTGGAAATTGTTTACTTTGAAATGGCCTTGCCCTCTGCCCCTGAAGCAAAGCTGACTAGCAGCTGTTCAGATTTTCTGGAAGGTTTAGTCCTGTCAAGGTAAAACCTGAGCTGTCTGTGCACGTCCAAGGAGTGCAGGATCCTTTCCCCTTTATTCTGAGGATTAAGGAAAAAGGTTGGTAAATGGATGGATTGGTTTAAAGCCACACTGGATACCACCTTGGGCATAAATGATGGGTTAGTCCTGAGGGAAACCCTGTCAGCATGGAAAATAATGAAAGGTTCCACAGCCATTAGTGCCTGTAACTCGGACACTCTTCTTGCTGAAGTGATGGCTAGAAGTAAAGCTGTTTTCCAAGAGAGGAATTTTAACTTTGCTGCAGCAGCAGGCTCAAAAGGGGGAAGAGTGAGCTTCTCTAGTACAAAGTTAAAGTCCCTGGCAGAGGTGAGAGCTCTCATCGGTGGCCTTAAATTGTTAGCTCCTCTCAGGAAATGTTTGATGACAGGGTGAGAAAAGAGAGGTGGCTCAGTATTGTAGTGAGCTGAGATGGAAGAGGCATGAATCTTAATTGATGAGAAGGATAAGTCTTTGTGGAGCAGCTCTGCTAGGTAATTTAGGATTTGAGGTAAGGTGGGCACGGATGTGTCCTTTCCTTGAGACTGGCTCCAGGAACAATATCTTTTTCAAATTTCTGAATAGGATTTCCTAGTACTAGGCCTTCTGGCCTCAAGGATGATGTCTGGCACCTGTTTGCTGATGGTTGTTGGTGGCGTATTCAGGGGATAAACCAGGCTGCAAGTTTCAGGGTTTGCAGCTGTGGATGCAAACTCTGTCCCTCCTGCTGGGACAATATGGAGGGGGTCTGATGTAGGTGCCAGGGTGGCACTGCTGTCAGACTGTGTAGGAGTGGGTACCAGTGCTGGTGTGGCCAGTCTGGGGCAATAAGGATTGTCCTTGGTCTGTCCTGTTTGATCTTGAGTAGTACTTTTGAGAGGAGGGGCAGAGGGGGAAAGGCATAAATAGAGAGGTTTTCCCATGTAAAGGATAGGGCATCCACTTTCCACTCTTGGCTGTGATGATTTCTGGTGCAAAATTTGCTCAATTGTTCATTTTTGGGGGGAGGCAGAGAGGTCCACCTCTGGTGTCCCTCACATGTAGATTAGAAGTTTGAATGATTTGGGTTCCAAGGTTCCACTCGTGTGGGTCCAGCAGATTTCTGATTAAGTCGTCTGCCAGTGAATTTTGTTTGTCTGGCAGGAATTGAGCTTGCAGGTGCACTTGGTTGCTCAAGGTTGTGTTCCACAGGGCAATGACTAACCTGCAGAGTGGGTAGGAATGAGTTCCCCCTGCTTGTTTATGGGGTCTATATTAGATCACCGAACGCTTAGGTTAGCGAACGGTGATTAATAGACCCCACGTAAACGAAAGCTTACAAAACCGAACTGTCAGAACAGTGATTTTTTTCCAAGGGAAAAAAAATCGCTGTTCCAAAAAAAAAAAACACATGATATTAAGTGGGGGGCTGCGCACCTCCCACCCCCCCTACTTAAATATACCAACTCCGAGACCACACTACAGTGCCGAAAATGGCAAACTACCGAAGCGGCCAAGCAAATTCTTTCCCAGGGAAAGAATCTGCTTACATGCCGCTTCGATATTTTGCCGTTTCGGCGTTTACAGCTCGACCAAGTCACATTCGCTAGCCTGCGTCTTCAGTCAGCTGACAGGAACCCTTGTTTATGTACTACACAACTGTGGTGTTGTCTGTCTTTATCAGGAGTTGTCCTGGAAGGATAAGGTATTTGAAGGCTGTCAGAGCATTCTGTACAGCTAACATTTTTTTTTTGATTGACATGCAGGGGAATTTGCCCTGAGCTCCATTTGCCTTGAATGCATTTGCCTGCCATGTGAGCCCCCCCCCCCCATGCATAGTCTGATGCATCCGTTGTCAAGGTTTGGGCAGCGAGGGGTTGAGTGAAAGGAAGTCCCTTGTTGTGGTTGCATGCCTCTAGCCACCAAAGGAACTCTACCCTTAGGCAAGGAATGATTTTTTTAAATACCACTGACGTTTCTTCATATGCAGTCTTGCATATGGAATTAGTAGAATGCATGAGGCTATGAACCCTAGGGCTTGCAGTATTTTTCTTGCAGATAGCTGGGTTTTGGTGACCAGTAGTTTGTGAAATAAACCTGTTTTTCTGGAGTGAGGAATGCCATCTGGGAAGTTGTGTTCAAGCTTGCTCCCAGGAATACAATCTTTTGGCTGGGCACCAGTTGTGATTTTTTTTCATTGATGGTGTACCCCAGAGAAGTTACAAATCTCTTTACAAATGCCAGGTGCTGAAGCAGCAATTCCTGACTGTCCGCCTGAATCAGGCAATCGTCCAAGTATGGGTAAATTTGAATATTTCTTTGCCTGCAATATGCAATGGAAGGAGCCAGGCACTTTGTGAATACCCTGAGCGTAGTAGATAAGCCAAAGGGAAGTGCAGAGAACTGACAGTGCATACAGCCTGCCCTGAAACGTAGATATTTCCTGCAAGATTCCTTTATGGGGATGTTCAGGTAAGCTTCTTTTAAGTCTAGGGTCACTAGCCAGGTGTCCTTGGCTAGCATAGGAAGAAGCAGTTGCAGTGTAAACATTTTGAATTTTAGGACCACCAGGAAGGTGTTGAGAATGGACAGATCCAGGATAGGGCACCAAGAGCTCTCTTTTATGGGCACCAGAAACAGTCTGGAGTAGAAACCCTGTCCCTTTTGCTCTACTGGAACAGGTTGAATAGCCCTGATACTGAGAAGAGAAAGTAATTGCTTTTGAGCCTCTGCCCACTGGTTTGGAGGAAGGTCTGGCAACCCGCTGGGGGTTGGCAGTGAGTGGAAGTAGAATCTGTATCCTTGGGATACATTGTTTAAGACCCATTGGTCCTGGGTAATGTACTCCCAGCTTTTTGCATGCAGGGTGAGTTTTCCTCCTGGGGTGCAAGTACTTGGGCATGGATGGGAAGGATGATAGACAAGTCACTGGGAACTTTTTCCATAAGAGGGTGGCTTACCACTTCCTGTTTTTGAGGTGGGAGCACTCCACTGTTTAGATCTCTGCATACCCTGAGACTGCAGTCTTGGTGGTCTGTTGCCCCTGGGTTTGGACTGAAGACCTGGGAGGGACTGGAAAGGACCAGTTTTTAGAAGCCCAATGCCTACTGAATCTAGCTGGCTGCACCTGTAATAAATCTTTAACAGTTTGCATAGATTTAGCTTTTTCCTCCATCTTTTTAAGAACAACTTCTGCTTTTGTGCCAAACAAACGTTCCTGGTTTAATGGAGCATATAGTAATTTTGCTTTGACATGGTCTGGCAAGATTTGTTCCTTCAGCCAAGCATGCCTTCTCAGTACAGATCCAGTGGCAGCAGCCCTGCAAGATGCTTCTAAGGCATCAAAACCACACTGCAAAGTATGTTTACTAACGGTTTGCAGAATGGATTAACTCTTGTAAATCTTTATTTTCTGTACAATCTGGAAGCAACAACATTTTTGTTTAATTAGTTCCACAATATGCTGCTGGTACTTCAACATATGAAATTGGCAATTCAAAGCCCTGATGGCAAGAGTTGCAGAGGTATATACCTTCTTACCCCATCTGTCTAAAGCTCTAGAATCCCTGTCCAAAGGGGTAGGGTTTTTGGCTGTAGTAGCCTTAATGCCTTTAGGTCCCTGGGAAATGGTCTCTGGATCCGCAGTGGGATTCTTAAAGAGAAATTTGTAAGAGTCAGTTACTCTGTAGTACCTGTCAGGCTTTCTAGGAGCTGGTGATAAAGTATCAGGAGTAAGACTGGATTCTATGAAGACATCATCTACAATATCCAGGACAGGGGGTATAGCTAGAGGCCTGTGCTGAGGCAAGTCTAAAAATTCTCTGAGTCTATTTTTGGACTGAGGGTAGTCCTGGCATTCCCAGCGGAAATGCTCTCTTAAGGTATGCAAGGTTTCACCAAAAGAAAAGTCCTCTGGAGGGGAGGCAGAGGGAATGGAATCCTCTGCATCTGAATCCTCATAGGTAGATAAGGGTATCCCCTGGTAATCAGAGAGATCAGAGTCATCGGACTCATGGTCTGTAGAATCAGAAGAAAAATCAACTCTCTGTCTTTTAGAGGGGGGAAGGCTGGCTTCCCCTAATTAAAGTTATAAGGTCTTCAGCCATTCTAAGCATTTGTTTCTGTGGCATGGCAGCTTGAGCATGCGCTTTGGTCGTCGGTTTTCTAAGTGTAGTATGAATTCTGGGCCTGAGAAACTCGGTAGTTTTAGTCAAAAATGAAGTTGTCGGTTTAATACGAACATCGGAAGGTCGGAATACACCCTCAGAAGCCAGTGCCTGCACAGCGGCTCCGGACCCATCCAAGGTAGAGACATCTGCAGGTTCCATAGTTGAAGGAGCATCTCTCGACATACCGGACTCTGAATGGGTCTCAGCAGAGGCCTGCAAATCTGTAGAAATGGATATCAGGGGCTGCGAAGGCACCTCACTTAGTACTGGCGGACTGGCGACTAGCTTAATGGAAGCATCGTCAGCAGTTTTGGACCTAAGCGTTCTGTCTCCGTCTATATCCTTATGTTTTTTCGGAAGATCAGTAGTCAGATGACTTATTAAAGCCATTTCAGAATACAGAGAACAAGAGCGAAAGAATTTAGAGACAAAGATAGCCCGACGAATAGTTTGGGCGTTAAGGCACAAGACTGACAGCGAGGAACGTCGTGGGCTGGGCCTAAACAGGTGACGTAGTAAGAATAAAAATCTCTGTGAGGTATTTGCTTTCCACAGGCAAGACAATTGTTAACTTTTTTGACATCAGTTAGAGCAAGAAAAAAGGATCCCCAACAGGGTACTTAGCTTTAGGAGACTTTGGGTTTGAAACTCAAAAAACGAAAATTTAAGGTAGCGGCCGACCGGCACTTACGAATTGCTTCTTTTGGGCTCCCATGCAGTAAGAAAAGCTGATGTAATGGCGTCGGCTGTATGTTTTACACCCCTGATGACCTGACATCATGGAAGAGGCGACAGCATCCGATGCAGAAATCACAAGACTCTGGTATTTGGGCCGACTGAGGGCTACCTGCAGGCAGATAACCCAAGTGTGATGACTGCAACAGTGAAACACAAAGAACATCTAATAATTTCCTTAGTTTGTACCATTTGTTCCCCCCACACCTTTCTATCAAAGTTCTTTTACCTACTTCTATACCCCTGCTTACCGAGATCCCTTTTGGTAAAATTGCCTTTATCCATTCCTAATTTGGCTTAGTTTTCAAAATACTTTCTGCTGCTTTATATAGTACTCTGTATGGTTACTGCTATTCTCCTTAAGGACTTGCATCCCAAACCCTAGTCTCTACCTTTCAAACTACCTCCTCCATCCATATTCCATCATTATCGTCCACTTTTATTTATAAGTTAAGTATATGAGTATTAATTATACACTTTTAAGGTACCCCTTCAAATCATGTGACCCTAAATAATTTTGTTTTATGGGAAGAATCAACTTACTCAACTCTGGTTTCTTCCCCTCAAGTAAATTTCTTCAACTTTTTTTTTTATTAATTGTCATCCACAACTTCTCTTCTCTCCATACAAATATGTCTGACCTGTACATTCAGCTAACAGGACTAAAACACATTTTCTTTGCCTATGTTTTACTGGCAATAGCCACAATCAGTTTATTAGTCTTTTCCTTCACATTATAAAACTTTCCAATTGACACACACCCCTAAACAGTTCTCTTTATGTTCCCATAAATATGGGCAATGCTAAACAAATGTATGCGTGTCTACCCAGCTTACCAATACATCCTTTTATTTTTTCACTTATTTTACATTTTATATCTTAAAAAGACTTGAAACTTTCTCAAAATGTTCCACACCACCAAAATATGCTTTTCTGCTTTTATCAAGCACAAATATCAACTACAAATAAAGCTAACATTTCTTGAGTACCACACCAATGACTTCTCTTCAAGACTCATCAACAATAGTAGTGCTTTCTTATACTTCACATCCCTCTAGACAATCAATGTTCTATTAAGGTTATTAAATGATTGCCTCCCATTCACAAACCCACACTGATCCATAATTATTGATCATTATCTTTGCCATTCCCTTGACCAATACAGACATACACACATTATAATTATGGCTTAAAATTGAAAAAGGTCTACATGAAGCCAGATGTGAAGGGTATTTACTTTCTTTTTGCAATACAGCCACCACAACTTTCTTCCAACATGCTGGTACTCCCTTTAAAAATACTGTTAAACAAAGCCTTCCAGATCTTTAGCACTTTCTTTCCTCCTAACTTTCAAATTTCTACAGCAATGACATTTGTTCTTGGGGACTTCCTTGTTGACTGACTGTAAATCATTTTTATTTCACCTCTTTCTGTTTTAGTAATTAACTATTTAGCCTCTTCTTCCTCTAATCTTGTTTTAAATTAAGGTTTTTCATAAATACTTCCATGTTTATGTTTTCAACATTTCTGAAATATGTGTAAAACCTCTATAGGTTCTTATTTCTCATGTTACAGCATTCTAAATTTGGCTACAACTGTTTAGGTTTTCTGAAACCCAAGTCTTTCTTGTCAAAGTTTTCATGTTACAGAGCTATCAAAAATGTCATAGGTATGTACTAGGCTAATGGCCCTGGAGCCTTTACAAGCCTAGCCCAAAAAAACTGCCCAGGCACCGTGCCACCCGATGTTAGTTCACAGTGTCCCTATCCAGTAGGGCAACTGGAATGATCCCTGGAGTGAACTTTCTGTTACCCATCCACTCGTCAAGATTTCTCTTGAAGAGGGCCAGCGAGGTGCTCTGCTTGACATGAATGGGAAGCTTATTCCAGAGTATGGGCAGTCTTTGGGAGATGAACCTGTCACTCCAGCATGTTCTGTTAATTGTGGGGATTGTCTGCATACATTAGATAGTTGCCACACTGTCTCAGAATACCCAAGTGTACCAGATTAGCAGGAAAAAGCACAGGAAATTGCCCTATAATCTTATAAGGACAGGTGGTCATAAAGTACAGTTTTGTACATCTGCAGTGCATCTATGTGATGTGCAGACAGTACATGTGGGTCCAGTCCTGTCGTCAGGCAGCCTCGGCTGGTCAGCTCAAGTCTGCCGTCTTCCGCCCTCCTGATGTCACCTCTGATCCTCGCAGTCGCCTTCGCATTTCGTCCTTGCCATTTCTGCGACATCGAAGCTCCATTTTTCCAAAAAAAAATTCAGCCGGATGTTTGCCAATAGAAATTTTTAGCCTTCCACACAAAAAATGCTAGATAGAGCTAAAGTATTGTAAACAATAAGATAAAACACAAAAATAAGTATATACAAACATATATACAAACAGATAAAGACTAAAGAGCTCTACAAGGGGGCTAATACATCCAGTAACACAGGAGGGTAAGGGAGAGGAAGGAGAATATTATGGCAGGTACAAAACTATACAGGACATCTACATTTATGGTAGGCAGTCAACTGTACTATGTCTGCACCCACGACAACTACAAGTGTAGTCAATAGTAGATTCATAGGGGGTAGGGGGGAAAGATAAAATATGGTGATCTGGGTGATAGGGAATAGGCAGTACAGCAGTGGCAAATCCTGCTCTAGGCTGGGATAGCCTAGCAGGCAAGGCATAATGCTAATGCAATAAGGCCACGGAGGTCAGCCTCGCCTGTGTTAATGCTTTGGTTTGCCACTTGTGGAGGCTGAGGTCATGGTGCTGGCCCTTTCTTATGCAGGTCTTGTTTGTGTATGAATTGGTTTTCCATGGAAGGATGCAGTGTAATTCTGTCATATTCCTTCTGGATTTTGTTTGAATTGTTTTTTTGTTAGTTTCTTTCCTTCCTTCCTACAAACAAAGGGTAAAAGTTGGTCAGTCTTTTTCTTCTTTTTGTTCTGTCCAAGGCATGGCTTTGAGTGGTCATCTGCTTTGTTTGTTGAAATTCTGTTTATTGGGGTTGGGAAAGAAGGTAGGTAGGGAAGATTGCCTGGTTTAAAGATACCTGGATATGGTGGGTTAAATATATAGGAAATTTAGCCCTATGGTTTAAGCCACCTGGTGGAACACCAGATTTGGCCTAACTGTAGGAAGGTGCATAGTTCTGACTCCAAGGCTGGAATGACAGGTGCTGGCTAGGATTGCTGAAGGGTTCAAGTTCTGGTGGAAGCTCTCTTTCCAAGCTGGGTTCAAAAAGAAAGGTTGTGAGTTGTTCTAGGTCCCTTTTCTCCCAACATTCAAGGTTCCTCCCAGAACTTTAATGGCTTTTTCTTTGGATTTAAGCTGGACTGCCTGTTCTCCTGGTGCTGCTGTAGCAAAATCAAGTATGATCAAAGCTGTGAAGCTGCTGAAAAGCTGAAATAGTTCGGCCATGTTAGGATGAAGTATAGGTGTGAAGAAGATCTTGAAGATCTTACAGAATCCACTCCATATGACTTATGTTCATCAATTCTCACTTCATTCCAAATTTCAAGGTTTTTTCATTTTTCCAGTTTCCAGCTTCTTTCCTTCCTTATGTTTCAGGATTAGCTGCTGCTATGTGATGTTCCATGCAGTCAGTTGCAGCTGCTTTAGGATTGGATGATAGCTGCTGTAGTTGTTCTAGTTTATGCAGTCAGTTGTGATGTGAGTAGCCATCAGTTGTTAACTTCAGCTTTTAGGTTCAGTGGTAACATACATATTGTTGGAGAGTTTTGTATTTAGATTAGGCTTCACTTCTCTATTGTTATTTTTTGTTTCTTAGTCCAGAGCTATCAGGGTTAGTCTTGGTATGCTGTTCCTGCTGTGATTTTAGAAGAGGGTGGTGAGTCATAGCTCCACTTAGTGGGAATGCATATGCTGGTGAGTCTTGAGTGAGAGAGGAGGTTGGAGAGTGGGTAGTCCAGTGGAATGTCGCTGTGTGCTTCCCATTTCTTTGAGATGGTGAGAAAGATGTGTGGCATTCCCCATTTCTTTGAGATGGTCTTTAAGATGGTCTAAAAGATCTGCTTTCGTATTGCCTTTTTCCCGTTCAATCTTGTGGCATCCTAGATGTTGTAGCTGAGTGTGTACAAATATTGCTCCCAAAGCATTGTTGTAGAGTGGTATGAATGAGTGCCTCCCTGTTTGTTGATGTAGCACATGACTGTGGTGTTGTCTGTCCTTATCATCAACTGAGTTTCTTTGAGAATTGTTTTTGAACTTTTTGGTTACTATCTTTTACTGCCCCTTTTTTGAGGGAATGGTTTGGTTTTTTGAGCCAGTTTTACTTCCTTGCATTTTTTTTTGATTGATGTGTGAAATGGGCCAATCCTGTGTGTCCTGTGTCGCCTGTGTTGAGTTCAGCATTGTTGAACATCATCCAAGGGCTGGAAGCCTCATGCCCCCTGTGCCCGAGTCTGAAGCGCCTGTTCTGATGGTCTGGGCCTGTGCCTGATGCCTGGCTCTAGTTTGCCTGTGACACCACTGCCTATTTTTAGGCATAGAACTATTACTGTTATTGTTGGTCAATTAAAGTTTCTACTTGGGACCATAAATTCTTATGATGTCTATAGGTTGCCTGCACATTTCTTCATGATTATATGACCAAGTTTTGTTAGATGCAATTGCAGAATAGCATGTTCAGTTGTTTTCCTGTTACTTGTGTTCTGTTTTGTTGAAGTGTTTTTTGTTCGCTCAAGTAAAGCGCAAGTGGTTTTGATTTTTGTTTCCTTAATCAAGAATTGTCTTTGTTTGGGATGGTAGTCCTTTTGCAAGTTGTAAATTGACTTTGTATCCCAGTCCTTGTAGCAAGTAAATGACCCTTTGTAAATCTGTTGTCCCTTTGGGTAAATGTTCCTTTGAATCTGTTGTGTGCCCTGCTGATGTGTCCCCTCCCAGTCTGTAGTGTGCAATGGGGTAGAGTAAAGAAAGCATTGCTTGAAGAATTGATAGTGCTCTGATCCTGCCAGAAATTTGGTATTATCTTCTGCAGAAGTGAACTGATACGGCAAGAATGCTGTATGCCTGCAAAGAGATCTTCTCTGAGACATGCCAATATGCCTCTGAGAGATTTTGCGCAGGTTCTCCCAAGGAATTTTAGGTATTAATCTTATGTATTTGCTGTACATCAGCTGAAGATTGGAGGGAGCATGATGTAGGGTTGAACTAGAAAACTATGTTGACAAAAGGTAAAACTTTTAGGCTCTTGGAACTCTTTTTGGTCTTTGAATAAACCTTTGCTTTCTCCTCTTTTGAAGACTTTCTTTCTGTTTTTGTTAATGTTCTGTTTTTCCATTTCCATTGTTTTCACCTCTCTCTTTTGTAGAGGAGGTGTTAGATTTGGGAGGTTTTGTTGATTTCACTTTTCTTTAACCGTAAGTTTGAGTTATGGTTTGTAAGTTGACTTTGTATTTGTATTGTTTGCTTTGTTCGTTGGAAAATGCCTTAGCTTTCCCAGAAGGTGAGCTGTTGTTTTGATGTTACTGCTAGTTAGAGGTTCCAGCTGGTGGTTGTTGGGATGTGTGTCGCCCTCTGTGCTCTGTCACTGTTGTTTGGCCTGTTCTGGTGGCACTTGCTGTGTCTGTCTCTCTCTGGTTGTGGCCCTTGCCTCTGGAATAGCCCCTTCTCTGCCTCAGTTGAAATTTTTGGGCCTCAGGAAAGGACTAATTTTCCACCTGCTAGTTTGTTTTAAAGATTTTGTTTTAAACCTTATTTGTTTCTTGCACTTTTTGCCTTTTTCAGTTTGAACAGATTTTGCCATAACCTTGTTTTTAGTCTTTTCACTTGTTCTTGTCTTGTCCATAAAACAATTCTGTACCTTAGTCATCTTTGCATCCTTATCCTTAATTATGTCGGCCATGATTGCATTGAAGCTAGCAGTGCATCATGCATCATGACAGGAATGAAGCCTAATGTGCATTATGTAAAATACCCATTCCATCCCATCATATTATTTCTTTGTCATTTATGGTTATATTTTATATTTTTTTTCTTATTCACATCTCTCATAAGTTTTTATATCAAAACTGAGAAAAACTGACAGTTTAAAACTCTAGCTGAGATCATAGTAAGCATAAAGTTTAAACTGACCTGATAGAGTACTGAGAGTGCTCTTCTCTTTAACCTTTTTTCTTTTTTGTGTGGGTGTAGGTTTTAGCTGTGGTTGCTTTGGCTTTATAGGGTCTGCCTAGGCACCTGGGGGAACGTGGGGAGGTGGCTATCATTTGGGGGCTGGGGTGGTCTGGAGTATCTGGCACCCTGTAAAGGGGGTCTGAGGGTTTGGCTGGAGGGGCTGCATTGGCTGAGCAGGTAGCCAGTCTGCAACAGGAAACATCAGGAGCAGGATCTGGAGAGGAGAAGGAGGGTCCCCCTAAGTCTGAGCTGTGGAGTCTGAAAAAGGTCCAGGTCAGGTCTGGTTGCTGCCTCTGAACTGCATGCGGCATGCAAGGTTTCCCCAAGGAATTCTTCATCCTGAAGGCTGGCATGTGGAATTCTTCAGCAGAAGGATCAAATTCTTCAGGATGTGTCTCTTCAATGGTCAGTTATGTCTGATTCTCAGAGAGATCTCAAGTCCAGAGGCTCGGGGGCTCTGCCAGAGGTCTCTCTCTGGGGCAGAGAGGCCCTGTCTGGGTCTGTCTGAGGGAGATTTAATTAAAGAAATTCTATCTTTCTGGAAAAGGATAAATTAGAGATCTGGGAAGAGGGCCTGGATGGGGGGTGATAACAGGCACTGATTGGCTGCTTTAGCCCTTTTAAGGGCCTGGGCTAGGGGGTGCTGGAGGGCTTAGCCTAGGCCATGGAGCACCAGGCTGCGGGGTAGAGACATCCAAGATGGGTGTTTGATATCAACCATCCACCGTACAAAATTCTGAGGTCGACCAAGAAGAGGAGCAGCAGGGGCCTCAAAGTTGTAGGTAGTTGTTCTGCTTTACTTTGATCAGTTTTTCCGGAGGCGCCGAAACTCTCAGTTTCCTGTTTTGTTTTGTGGTTTGGCGGTTCGCGATACCCTTGGTTCCGAAAAGGATCGACCTTTTTCTTTCGCTTTTATTTTTGTTTTTTGGTAGATTGGGTGACGTAATGATCGAAAGCATAATGTCAGAAAAATCAAACTCCGAAAGAATCAATCGCGCTTCCGCCGGTTGAAAAGAGGCACAGGCACAGGAGGTTGCTATGCTACGGCGTGGGCGTGGCTGGGCCAAGGCAGGCAAGGCTAGAGGGAAAATCTTTGTATTTGTTTTGTTTCCACAAGGTATTGTTATGTTTACTTTTCTCTGACATGGCTGGGAGCAAGAAGAGTCCCAAACGGTACTTTAAGCGTTATTCTTAAGTATTAAGTGAGTATAATCTCTCGACCGGGATCCGGCAAATCGCACAACAGCTTCTGCGCTGCTTGCAAAGCAAGAAAGAAAAAGGAAAAATGGCGAAATGGGCGATGGGCTTATAACCAAGACCAACAGAGATGACGGTGGAGTGCGACATCAGCAGGACCGACCCCGGACTTTGGAATCGACTGCCGGCTGGGCTGCCTACACCGACAGGACAACCCACTTGTTATGACTGCAGATGCATCCATGAAGGACATCTAATAAGTACTGGTGCTGTTACTGTGTAGGAACAGCTAGTGCTGACAGCAATTAAGTGTGCTACAAAAGCCTGTTAAAGTGCTAGCTGATTATGCTAAATGAAGTGCAAGAAGTAATAGAACAAGCACGTTCTAAGGGGAAAATTGAAGAGCAGACTTTCTGGCACCGGTAATAGTCCACCTCAGCTGAGTGCCGCTGCATGGTGTGCAAACACGGGCTTTTAAACCAGAAAGTTGAAAGGGATGGAAAAAATGCCCACATGGCCAATAAACTATTTCTGGACCAGAAATCACTCCTCTTGTGGTAGATAGGCTACTTAGTGCTTACCACTCCCACTGATAAGCTAGAAGGCTTCCCTCCAACACAGAAAGGTCTGGGGGGCTCAGAAACTTACAAAACAGTCATGGATACAGCAAATCTGTACCTGGACTAGACTAGTTACGGGAAAAGCAGAAAACAGGCTTAGAACTGTTTTTTTTTTTTTTTGCAGCAAAGCAGTTGGAACAGTAGCAAAAATACTTTAAATGCAGACTTTTCAAAACTTACTGAGATACCTAGGGTGGAGCATGTTTAGAGGGTATAATCCCTGGCTGTTAGCAATTGATGTCTGGTGGAAGCAGTAAGGAGCCAGTCGTCTAGATATGGAAACAACTGGAATCCTTGCCGTCTCAGGTGAACGGTAACCACTGCCACGCATTTGGTGAACACCCCGGGGGCTGTGGTGAGACCAAAGGGCAGGGCTCTGAACTGGTAATGACTGGCTCCCAGCCGGAAGCAGAGAAACCTTCTGGAACGCCTGTCCATTTTGATGTGGTAGTACGCATCCTGAAGATCTACGTAGCACATCCAATTGTCCTGACCCAAAAAGGGTAGAATGGACTGAAGCATGACCATCCGGAACTTCGTTCTTTGAACAGACTTGTTTAGTCTGCTGAGATCCAAAATGGGTCTCCAGTCCCCTGTCTTCTTTGGTACCAAAAAGAACTTTGAGTAAATTCTGGATCCTTGCTGGTCTGCTGGGACTTGTTGGATGGCCCTGTTTTTAACAGTCTTGAAATTTCTTGCACTGCCTGTTCCCTTAGACTGGGTGGAACATCTGGGATGGGGTTGTTTGATTTTAAGGGCGTGTGGACAAACGGGATTTTCTAACCTCTGGATATGATAGACTGTACCCATCTTTCTCGAGTGATGAGACGCCAGGCTTCTGGGTACAGAGACAACCTTCCCCCGACTGCCTCCGAAGGTGGACTGCCGGGCAGCCCCTCAGGGGTGCTGGAAGGGCTTGTCAGAGAAAGATTCTCTGCTGCCCTGATTCAGCGGACCCCCTCTTCCCCGCAGGCGGCATCTGTTGTTGTTCCCTCCTCTGCCTCTGGAGGGAAACTCGCCATGTGTGTCAGGCACGGCTCCCTGGGGTTTACGGAACCACATTTTCCCACTCTTCTGACCCTTAGGGTATGGTCTAGAGGGAGTGGAAAAATGGACTCCAACAGCAGAGAGAGTCTTGCCTTCTTGCTCACACCTGGTAAGTGTATCTTTCACCTGAGGTCCAAAAAGAGCCGAACCATCAAAAGGGGTGTTGGTGAAAGACGCCTTGAAGGGATCAGTGAAGTTACATAACCGCATCCAGGCATGCCTTCTCAAAGCCACGCCTGTGCCTGCAGCTCTACTCGCTCCATAAGCCGCATAAGAAATGCCACACATGGAGGAGTTAATGATAGAATTAATAGTCACCAGCTGGCAGTTTATCTTGTCTTGAGCCCCCGCAGCTGATGGATCTTGCAGAGTATCTCCTAGCTCCTTGAGGAGATCCCTCTGAAGATGGGTGAAGTGGCACAAATAATTCAGCGACCGCATGGAGAAGGTCGCTGAGGAAAACATCCGCTTCCCGTATCTATCCATCGTCCTAGACTCTTTGTTAGGGGGATGGACAGGTACAGAAGTGTCAGCCAACTCCTTTTTCGTGGCAGCTGCTACCACCATGGCATCAACGGGGACACCCTTTGTCAGAAACTGTTTACCTTGGGGGGCTGTGATAAAACTTAGTGGGCCTGCAAGGGGTTGGTTCCAGTGTGTCCGGAGCTGACCACACCCTCCGAGCCACCACTTCCATTAATGGATCTAAAGGCGGAGACACCCAGGAGGTGGAGGGGCGAGAACCAAACGCATCCAAGTATACCGACTCGTCCTCAGAAGGGTTAAGGGCAGACCAGTTCCCCCTCTGCTTAAGGATCTCAAGGGTGTCTGAGAAAGAGACATCTTCAGAGGGGGGATCTTGGGGACCCTTCAGAATCCTCCAAGTCAGTATCTGACGTGACCGACTCTGGGGAGTCAACATGTTTCCTCTTACATTTCCCCTTTCGAGGGGGCTCCTCTGAAATCTCACAGGAGGCCTCAGAAGAGGAAGATACATCCATTGGGGTGACCTGGAGCGTTTGATCCCCTCGCTTGGGGTCTGGAGGAGGGGCAGAGACCGAAGCAGGCACCCTGGGGGGAGGAGTTGAAAGGGCTGATCGAGGTGCAGACTCAGAGGTCAGCAGCACGCTCCTCATGACCTCGAAGGCGCCCCTGTCCGGCACAGAAGAGGGTCCCCGCTCCAAGGAGATGGGAATCCTCTCCGGCACTGAAAGGGAAGGCTCTGAGGCCGATGTAGGAGCCGAGCTTACCTGCGCCGAAGCTCCAAGAGGGAGAACGGGGTCGGACAAGGGTCCGATGCCACTCGCCCCCTCATAACCGACGAGGGAGTCTCGGTGCCCAGATCCCTCCAAGGACGGAACCACTGAAGAAATTGGAGCCGAAAGGGGAAGCATCGGCGCCGTTTCCAGGATCCGAGCCCCAACAAGCTCCGGCTCCGAACTGACAGGAGGAGTGGGAGGAGGAACTACTTCAGAAAGGGGAGCAGCCACAGCCTGATGAGGAGGGCTAGTTAACATTTTAGCCAGGGCCTGCGATTTGAGGAGTCTACTAACCACTCTCTCCAAGTCATGATTGGACAGCCTCGAGGACCGAGAAGAGTGGGACCTATGGCTCCGTTCGGACTGTAGCAAAGGTGACCCCGGAGCTGAGCGAACCAACTCCAGGGATGGCGATCTGGATCGCTTACGGCTCCCTGACGGCTCCGACACCAAGGTTGGAGCCGAGAGAGATTTTGATACTTCGGTCCCGGCCGGAACCGAAATTGAAGCAGATGCTCCACCTGGCGACAGCTCCGTACTGGGAGCCGACGGTTTGGTGGGCTTAGGGGTTTTAGCTGGCTGAGACTTTGCCGGAGACTCCTCTGGTTTTAATAAACCCCTGAGAATTAACTTGTTCCTACGCTCCTGCAGGACTCTCGGACTAAAAGAAAGGACATACCGAGCAAGAGTCCTGCAGGTGTAGGGAACCCAAACAATAAACACAAGAAGTGTGACCGTCTGTCAGAGACATTTTCTGACAGCACGAGTCACACTTCTTGAACCCTGATACCTTGGTATCCTTTGACATTTATAAAATAAAAGGGATACCGATGGATGAAAGTTTTTGACTAGTGTACAAAAAACACACACACACTAGTCCCACACCTTCACACAACAAATTTTAGGTAACTATACAAACTAAAAACTAAGAGTCTAAGATTTTAGACTATAAAGGCTAAACACTACTTCCTACTGGAAAACAATGTAAAAAGGGAAGGGAATAGCTTCTAACTTAAATGGCCTACTTAGGGTGATAGGGAGGGGGGGAGTGGAGAAACTCTCTAAGTAAAAATGAGTTTCCTAAGGGTCAGAAAAAAAACACAGGGAAACCTAAGACTAGTCTACAGTACTACTCGATTAACAAAAGGATTCGAAAAATATACACAACAGTTAAACTACTAAAAATACAAAAGATGAACACGACCTGAGCCAGTGAAGCGCAACCTCGTAGCTGAAGCGGCAAACGAGATCTGGGGGTCTAGCGCCAGGCACTGTGGGATATAGGGAGGCCTCGAGCCAGTAAGTAGCTCTCGAGCTTTAGAAAATGGCTGAGTCGGAGCCGAGGATCGGCTCCGAACCCAACCAGCAAGAATGAAGGCGAGAGACAACTTAACATCAAGCACGTTCTAAGGGGAAAGTTGAAGAGCAGACTTTCTGGCTCTAATAGTCTACCTCAGCTGAGTGCCGCTGCACGGTGTGCAAACACGGGCTTTTAAACCAGAAAGTTGAAAGTGATGGAAAAAAATGCCCAAACGGCCAATAAACTATTTCTGGACCAGAAATCACTCCTCTTGTGGTAGATAGGCTACTTAGTGCTTACCACTCCCCACTGATAAGCTAGAAGGCTTCCCTCCAACACAGAAAGGTCTGGGGGGCTCAGAAACTTACAAAACAGTCCTGGAAAAAGCAAATCTGTACCTGGACTAGACTAGTTACGGGAAAAGCAGAAAACAAGCTTAGAATTGTTTTTTTGTTTTTTTTTTTTTGCAGCAAAGCAGTTGGAACAGTAGCAAAAATACTTTAAATGCAGTACAAGCTAGCACACTTGAGTGTGTAGCAATATTAAGGCAAATACAGTTTAAATAAATGCAGATAAATTTAAAAAATGACAAAAAACAAGTGCAGAGAGCAGCAAATTATGAAAAAATCAAAATGGAGGCACTTAGAGTATCTCTTTTCTCCTTCCTGTTGTTCTTGTAGTCTGCAGGATGCCAAAACTGGATCCACGGAGCTTAAACAAGTGCAAACCCATGTAAACATGGGCTTTTAAACCAGAAAGTTGAAAGAGACGGAAAAAGCAACATTTCTGACTTGTTCATAGTCTCCCATTATTCCCTGTTTTCCCTTTAGCACCCCTCTGCTTGCTCTGAGAGAGTCCCCTTTTTTGCAAAACTTGAGAATACAGGAACAATACTAGCCAAGTGATCACTGGACCACAAGTGGCCTATCCATATACAACTTTAAGTAGATACTCTTAAAAGATCTTGCCACATTCAGAAGAGTACTTAATAGTACCCACCTCCCAAATCACCCAGTATCATACATGATAACCCTGACGAAAATGTATGTCTGTTCATCCAATCATTAAGTCAAGCCTTAAAGGTAGACAAAGTAGTACTTCATTTGATCTCTAAATGCAACTCATTCCACAGGCTGGGAATATGTTCAGGCAGGAAACGTATCCCTCCAGTGAGTCTTCATTATTTGTCGGTGTAAATTTAGGTCTATAATACATGTGATTGTGAAAAAATTGGAGTCACAGAGTACTGGGTGCTTCAGGGCACAAACAGCGAGACAGGTCACCGCAGAGCAATCAGTAGGATACTGAGCATAAGGAGAGTTGTGCTAATCTATTGGGATTGCTGGATTTAAGGCCTTTAATCTTTTGGTTAAAAATCACTGTGGCTTTTCCAGTTGAGCTATATGCTTGGATTTGTACATACCAAAGGGGGCACACTGTATTCACTAATGGGACTGATAAGGGAAGAGTACAGTGATAACATAACTCCTCTGGACCCTGAAGATATTCCCCTGAAAATTAACTGGGTTAGATGGAATGATTTCCTGATTATGGCTGAAACATGATAACCACCTGAGAGAACTGTCCCCACAAGTATCTAGATTTTCTATGATAGTACCTTGTCTGAAGAGGAGCAACACTTATTACATATGAAGTGGGAACATTTTTTATACTATGCTGCACTTTTTTGCATATGCAGCCTGTTTTGGAGCAGTTTAGTACCAGTGGATGAGCAGATAACAGTGCCCAGCTTGCAGCCACCAGCATACTTGGTCAACCACATTTCAGGAATAGTGGCATGTCTGTCTGTAAAATAAATGACAGACAGACAGGAAGGGGCACAGCGGTAATCCCTATAGTACCCAACTAGTTAAAATGTTAGATTCAAAGAAAGTACCTGCAACTTTCACTACTTGGGATGTGTTTGACAGCCAGTTTACAATCAACAGACAATGTAGAGCTTTACGTTAAGTCCAACTTTTAACTAATCAGCATGGGAGAGATAGTGTTAAAAGCCTTGGCCAGTTCAAGATAAGCACTGTGCACCAAGTGACCACTATTCATTGCCTTTGTAACATATGTCAAACCCTCTAAATAGTTCTCTTTACTTCTTTCCCATATTCCTTCTTCTCTTATTTCTACCATGTGTTTAAAGTCCATTTTCATTTTATCCCATTCACTAGCTATCCCTTATGAGGTAACTCTCAAATCAAACCCACCACCCCCTTCCTTAAATTTTTCTTTAACAGATAAGTAGAAAAGTGTCAGTGTCTCATTTTTACATCTTTATCAAAAGATCATAGGAAAATACTAGGCTAATGACCCAAAAAGGCCTTTTTAAGCCTAGCCATGTTTCCCAGAAATATTAGAAATATATTGGTCATTTAGGTTTTGTGGGGAGTATATACACATTTTAATAGGTGGTCAAGCATTTACAAACTTTCCCTCTCAATAAAGATGCAAGCGCCAGACCAGGGTAAATTTACAAGTCCCCATCCACTGATCCAAGTTTCACTTGTATAAGTGCAGGGAAGAAATTTGCTTCATGTGGCAGAAAAGTCTGTTCTAGAGAAGGGTAGCCTCTGAAACGTACCTGCTCCTCCAATATAGGTTTCATAGGTAGGTACTGGGCTATCTGCCCAAAGGCATATATTAGCCCAGCCACGTTGTGCGGTATTCACCGCCCCTTTGGTTAGTTCCCTAGGCCCTTGATCTAGCAGCTAGTACCCTTGGCCCCTATCTAGTAAAGCTGTTGGTATGATCCCTGGTGTGAACTTTCTGTTACCCATCCACTCATCAAGGTTCCTCTTGAAGAGTGATAGTGAGGGGCTCTGTCTTATGTAGATTGGGACCTTGTTCCATAGCAAGGGAAGTCTTTGCGAAGGGAATCTATCCCTCCAGCATGTTCTATTCATTGTTTTGCCGAGGTTTATATCCCTAGAGCGTGTAGCTCGAGTGGATTTGGTTTTGCTAAGATGGAGCATGTTCAACAGTTCTGGGTTGGACATGGCTCTGTATGTTAGATGGAGGTCGCCTCTGAGAAGGCGGTATGCAACAGAGAAAAGCCCTAGTTTTTTCAATCGTGCTGCATAGGGCAACTGTTTGAGGCCAGTAATCCTCTTAGTGAGGTACCTCTCTGGTATCTCCAGCTGCTGGAGATGCCTAGCCAGGTACATTCCAATTGGAGCATTGTACTCAATAATGGATCTGATGAGGGAGGAGTAGAGGGGCACCACTACATACTTAGATCTTGATGCGAACCCTTTCGTGATCAGAAGGGTCACATAGAAGGATTTTCTAACCACCTTGGCAACATGGTTATCAAAGGAAAGCTGACTATCTACTTGGGTCCCTACATCCCTTATTACTACTTCAGATTTCAGGGGGTTACCTCCTATGTGGTAGTTCGCGGGTACGCGTTTTTGCCAAAGGGGATTACTACGCATTTTTTAGCATTTAGCTTGAGACCATGGCTTTGACACTATGCATCAGTCTCATTAAGGCCCTTCTGGAGGATATCCATGTCAGCCGGAGACTCTATTATAGCACCCAGCTAGTCATCTGCAAACTTGGTCAGCCACAGCCCTTCAGTGCTTTCCTGCACTTCTGAGAAGTATATGCCAAACAGGAGGGGACCCAGGACAGAGCCCTGAGGCACACCGCTCGTTACTGGTCTGGATTCAGACATAGATCCCGCTACTCTTACTTTGTGGGATCTGTCTGAGAGCCAGTTTGCGATCAACCTTGTGACGTAAGGTTTATGCCTAGGTTGGTGAGTTTATCAATAATACCCAAATGGGGAATGGTGTCAAATGCTTTAGCAAGGTCAAGGTAAGCCGTGTGTACCTCCTTTCCCTTATCTATAGCCTGAGTAACTGTCTCAAAGAAGTCCACCAGGTTCAGGAGGCATGATCTGCCCTTGACGAAGCTGAACTGTGTGGGGTCAAGTGTTTGGAGGTTCCCAATCTCTCCATTTATGAGTTCCATAATGATTCGTTCCATTGCCTTACAGATCAGACTGGTCAGGCTTATTGGTCGGTAGTTCTCAGGGTCGGTTGTGGGCTCACCCTTGTGCAGCAGAACCACCGTTGCTGTACCCCATTTTATGGGCACATATCCTGTCGAGAGGCTGAGACTGAACAGGGTATTCAGATGCGGGGTTAATTCATTTTGGAGCTCGCGTATGACACAGCCCGGGACACCATCTGGTCCCATGGAAGCAGTGTTTTTAGCTTTAGATAGAGCCTTATTAACCAACGTATCAGTAATAATTGGAGTTGCACAATCCTCTGGAATAGTAATAGGCCCTGTAGGTGATGAGGGGGGGAGAAATTTGCACTGAACCTGTCAGCCAAGATGTTGGCAATGTCAGTGGGGCCAGTGTATTTTGTGCCATTTTGTACTAGCTCAGAACTGACCTGAGCGTTGCCATTTAGGTTTTTGACGTAACCATAGAAGGCCTTATGGTTATCCTTGGCAACTTTCTTTTCGAAATTGGCTTTAGTTGACTTGATGAGGGCCCTCAATTTCTTACTAAAGCTGATCAGGGAAGATTTTTCTACTTGAGATTTGGCCTTTTTTTGTATAAGTCTCCTCCTTTTATTGTATAGTTTGCTTATGGCCGGGGTCCACCAGACTGGTTTCTTCTTGCTTGAGGAAGGAGTCTTGGTTTTATTTGGGATAGCATGGTCCATGCAATCATGAAGATGTATATAAAGTGCCTTGGTGTAGGATTCTGCATCCTGGATATCATTATCCTTCTGCAAGGGAATAGTGAAGCTTTCCATTTCTGACGCAAGTAGTTTGAAGTTTGCTTTGGAAAGTTTTTTTATGATGGTTTCTTTGACTGGGGGAGGTGGAGGGGTGAGGATATCTAGGGTTATCAGTTTGTGGTCAGATCTGACCAGAGAGGAAGTGATAACAAGTGTGGTACAATGGGCGCCCATATTTATGATGACTAAATCCAATATGTTGTCCCCTCTAGTGGGAGAACATACCAGTTGTTCAAGGGCATTTGAATTATAAATTCTATGAACCGCTGGGCATAGGAGTTAGAACTTTGGTAGTTCGCCCAGTCTATACCAGGGTAGTTGAAATCACCCAAAATTATGGTGTTGGGTAGGACCTTTATATTTTCCAATGCCTCAAGGAATGCTGAGTGAGCATCTTGGGACATGGTGGGCGATCTATAACAGGCTACGACTTGAAATGTGGTTTTGCCTGCTGATAGGTGCGCATGAATGATCTCTGGGGCATCATGCTGCGCCACTAACCTGGAGATGTGGGTATCCTTGATGAATATGGATACACCTCCACCCTTTGTACTGTGATCCAGTAACTGAGGCCGAAAGGTATGATATGAATTGTAACCTGGTAGTGCTGGGGTGCTCTCTAGAGCCTTGAACCAGGTTTCCGTCACTGCACAAACATCAATTTTCTCCAAACTGAGGAGTGCCTCGAGAGCGTGCATTTTGAGGTTGAGACTTCTGGCGTTGAGTAGCATTACCCTTAGTTTTTGGTTACCTGTGCTGGTTACGGTGGTTGGTTTGTCCTTTAAGCCTTGCCTAAAAAAAGGCACTATGGGGATGGCAAGAGCCTTGGCCAGTATTCGAAAGCCTAGGGGTGACAGGTGCAAACCATCTCTGGCGAAACAGCGAGGCGTGTCTATCATGTCATCCCAGGCAGACAGACACTAGATCCTCTTAGAATGACACCAGAAGCTTAGCCAATTGTTGAAATTGATCATTTTGTCTTTGTATTGTGGTATCATTCTAGGTGAAGGTAGTATGTTACTCAAGGTCAGGGTCATACCAGCTTGGGCTACATGATTAGAGAGCTCCTCAATGTCTCTTTTCATGTAGTCCAGGGAGGTATGTCTTAGATCATTCACACCAACATGTACAATGACAGTGTCATACTTGTACTTGTTCTGGAGTGACCTAAGTGCTTGTGTTATGTGGCGGGTCCGAGCACCCGACAGGCAGCTGACAGTAACCTTCTCCTTGTTCAGCCTGGTGAGTGGAACATCTGTGTGCCTTACTATAGAGTCTCCTATTACTAACTAACACTAGGTAAGACTGCAATCCAAATTGTAGCTTGCTACAGATCCCCCACCATACCCCAAGATTCTCACTACACCTTTCTAAACATACTGGAAAATATTAAGATAGAACCAAACACCCTAATACTGGGTGATTTTAACTATCCTGCCATTAACTGGGAAAACTACTCATGTCCCAACACCTTTGCGCAACGGTTCTTGGAATTCATAAATTTCAACGCCCTGGATCAACTAATCCATATTCCCACCAGGGGCTCCAATATCCTAGACCTGGTCATTACCAACATGGGAAATCAATGCTCCATACCTATGGTCACCCCTCGTTAGTCAGGTCTGACCATAAGCTAATCATCCTTAACATCCACATCCCACCCCACCCCCAGTAAAGAAACCACCATAAAAACTTCTCCAAAGCCAACTTCATGCTACTCAAGTCAGAAGTGACAAACTTCATGACACCCATGCAGACGGAACTGAAAGTTCAACTGCTGAATCCTACACTAAGGCACTGTCTGAGCACATCCACTCATGCATGAATCATGCCATCCCAAATAGAACCAAAATGCTCTCATCCAAAAAAGGAAGCCAATCTGGTGGTCCCCTGCCATAAACAAACTTTACAACAAAAGGAAGAAACTTTTGCAGAAAAGAGGAAAATCCCAGGATGCAAAAAACTCCCTTACTAGCCTCAGTAAGAAACTGAGATGCCTCATAAAATCCTCTAAAGCTAGTTACGAAAATAAAATTGCCAAAGATTCCAAAGACAACCACAAAGCATTCTATAACTATGTCAAGAATCTAAATGGCAATGCTCAGATCTGCTCTGAGCTAAAACAGAATGGCATTAAATATACTGATCCGAAGGATATTGCCAATATCCTGGCAGATCGATTCAGTGCCAACTTCATCCCCCTCTCACCCCTAAATGGCCCATCTCAATACCGGAAGATTGCCAAATTCCAGTAATAACGGCCACACAGGTACAAAAAACGCACTCTCTAAAGCCAAGAATACAGCATCCATGGGACCAGATGACATCCCGGGCTGTGTACTATATGAACTACAATATGAACTGGCACCTCACCTAAGTGTCATGTTTAATCATAGCCTCACCTCAGGTTTCGTGCCCACTGAGTGGCGCAGAGCTACAGTTATCCCAATCCACAAGGGGGATCCACCTTGGATCCCGGAAACTACCGTCCCATCAGTCTAACAAGCCTTATCTGCAAGGCCATGGAGCGTATTATCATGGAACTTATAAACAAAGACATTGGCAACCTTCAAACACTGGACCCTACCCAGTTTGGGTTTGTGAAGGGCCGATCTTGTCTCCTGAACCTGACTGACTTCTTTGAATCAGTCTCCAGAGCCATGGACAAGGGTAAGGTGGTCCACACAGCCTATCTAGACCTTGCCAAGGCCTTTGACACCATCCCCCACTCTGGAATCATGGATAAACTTACTAAGTTGGGCATTAATCCCTATGTCACCCAATGGGTTGCTAAATGGCTTACTGATAGAACCCATACTGTAAAAGTAGCCGACTCCAAATCCAGCTCCAGACAAGTGACAAGTGGAGTACCTCAGGGTTCAGTCCTGCGGCCGCTCTTGTTTGGCATCTACTTCTCTGAAGTACAGGTCAACACTAAGGGACTCTGGCTAACAAAGTTTGCAGATGACTGCAAACTGAGAGCCATTATTGAATCCCCAAATGATATGGATACTCTACAAAAGGGCCTTACAGAAACAGATGCTTGGTGCCAGAGCCATGGGCTCAAGCTCAATGCCAAGAAATGTATTGTTATCCCCTTTGGGAAAAAACATGTATCCATGAATTACCATATAGGTGGCAGTACACTAAACGCAGATAGTGTGATAAGAGACTTAGGGACACAGGTGGACAGTGGTCTCACCTTCGATAACCACATTGCCACAACAGTCAGGAAATCCTTCTATGTGGCACATCTCATCACGAAGGGCTTTTCATCCAGAAAAAAGGAGGTCATTGTCCCACTGTACTCATCCCTAATTAGACCCATTATAGAATACAACGCCCCATTTGGTATGTACCTCTCAAGACATCTGCAACAACTGGAAAGGCCTCAGAAATACCTCACTAAAAGAATCACAGGCCTAAAGCAGATGCCCTATGCTGACCGCCTTAAAAAACTCCAGCTATACTCTGTCGCATATCGTCTACTCAGAGGCGATCTCTGCTTAACATACAAGGCCATGTCAAACCCAGAGCTGTTGGACATGCTACACTTAAAGAAATCCCAATCCCTCAGAGCTACACGCTCCAGGGATCTAAACCTTGTCATCACAATAAACAAAACATGCTGGAGGGATAGGTTCCTGACCCAGAGACTCCCCAGACTCTGGAATAGATTGCCCATACATGTCAAGCACAGTGCCTCTTCAAGAGGAACCTTGACGATTGGATGGGAGAAAGGAAATTCACCCCAGGGATCACGTCAGTCGCCCTGCTAGACAGGGGTCCAGGAAAGTAAATAATGTGGGAAGAAATAGCCAGGGAATTGTTATGGCTAGGCTTGTATAGGCCCTAGGGCTGATAGCCTAGTACCAACCTATAAACCTATGAACATGTTGGGTATGGTGTTTTGCCTTAGGGGCTGTCGTGAGGCACACTGCTGAGGTGAATTATGTGTTTTCTGGCTTGTGTTTGGAGGTGCAGGTTGCTTGCTTGTCTGCTTTGGAGGGCACTGTTTCTTTTTCAGATTGGTACCTAGTGCCTCCGAATATGTTTTTGTGTATTTATGTGTATGTCTTGCTGGTGTTTGTTTTGTAGATCCATGTGTGACTGATGGTGTGATGCTAGTGCGTCTCTTCTCCTCTTGACTGTCTGTTACAGTCATGGGTTGAGAGCGCTTAGCCTCCAGTCTGGCTGTGTATTTGCATCACTCACAAGTGTTTGTGTCGAGAGGTAAGAGGAGAGGGTTGTCTGTATACATGAGGCAGTTGTGACATTGCCTCAGGATGCCCAATTCCACCAGATTAACTGGAGAGTACACCTGAAGCTGACCTCTGGACATGCTTGGAAAAGTAAATTTCACTTGTCTTGCGGACAATCGAGGGGCTTATGCTGTATTATAATAGTGCTGTCTAGGTGATTTGGAAAATAATAGTGCTGTCTAGAAGATTTGGACAAGTGCTGATTTGGGTTATGCAAGTGCTGCAATAAGAGCAGTTGATCTGAATGACTTGAGTTGAGACTTGCCTAGTTCTAAGGGAAAATTTGCAGCGCAGACTTTGTGGAGCCAGGAATAGTATACCCCAGCTACCCGACACTGCTCTGTGCGCAAGACCGCGCAAAAAGAGAGTTGCAGGGTTTTAAGATGGGAATGGAGTTAGGAGATAAATCCAAAATTGGTCTCCACGTGTTCCCCTTCTTTGGTACTAGGAACAGGCGAGAATAAAATCCTAGGCCCCTTTCTGATACAGGGACTGGCTGAATGGCCCCCATCTGGAGTAACTGAGAAACTTGCTTGTGAGCCTCTTTTCTTTGTGGAGGAGGAACGTCTGGCATGCCTTTGAAAGGGGCATTGTATGGAAATAAAATCTGTAACCGTGGTGAATGATATCCAACACCCATTTGTCTTGAGTAATTAAATCCCAATTTTCTTTGAAAAGAGACAGTCTTCCTCCCAAAGGAGCTGCCAGACGAGAATCTACTGGCAGCTGAAAAGACAGGTCATTGGGTCTGTTTACGAAAGGACTGACCCCTGCCCTCACCAGAAGTCTGAGCAGGTGAACTCCCGTTCTAGGCCTAAAAGAACCTTGAGCCCTGCCCCTACCACGTCTAGACCTACCCCTAGACTGGGAATCATAAGCAGGATATGTCCACCCTTAGCAGGCCAATTTCTACTAAACTTGTGGCTGCACCTGCAAAAATCTTTAACAGTTTGCATAGACTTAGCTTTGTCCTCCATTTTCTTTAAAACTGCTTCCACAGGTGATCCAAACAACACATCAGACTGTAAAGGAGCATCCAAAATCCTTGTCTTAACATGCTCAGCTAAATTCTGATCCCTCAACCAGGCATGCCTGCGAAGAACAGAACTAGTAGCAGCCACCCTCGAGGAGGCCTGTACAGCATCAAAACCACATTGCAAAGAATGCTTACCCACTTGTTCAGACACATGAACCAAATCCAGCCACTCTACACTCAATACCTTCCGCCAAAGCATCCACCTTAGATTTTAATTGTGAAAGGAGATAATTCTGATATTTTAGCATGTGAAACTGACAATTCAACGCTCTCATGGCTAGAGTGGAAGAAGTATACACTTTCTTTCCCCACCTATCCAAAGCCCTTGCCTCTTTATCAGTGGGAACAGGATTTTTAACCATAGAAGCCTTAACACCTTTAGGCCCTTGAGAAATAGTTTCTGGGTCCGCCCTAGGACTCTTAAACAAATACTTATGAGTTTGGGCACCCTATAATACCTATCAGGCTTAACAGGAGCAGGAGGCAAAGAGTCAGGGTTCAGGGAAGCCTCTGCAAAACATCTTCCACCACATTCAACACAGGAGGAATAGCTAAGGGCCTATGCTGGGGTAAAAACAAGAATTCCCTAAGCCTTTTCCTGGAATCAGAGTAATCCTGGCCTTCCCATTTAAAGTGCTCCCTCATGGAATGCAGAGTCTCTGAAAATGAGAAATCCTCAGGAGGAGAAGCTGTAGGAGTGGAATCATCCACATCAGAATCAGAATAAGTAGGATACTCCTGCAAGTCTTCCAGAAGACTCTGAAGCCTCTGAACACTGTTCAAAACTATCAAACTCCGGTTCCACCTAGGCCTCTTATCAGGAGGCATAGAACCTCTAATCATAGTAATCAAATCTTCTGCCATTTTAAGCATATGTTTCTTAGGTACAGAACCCGAAATGCTAGGAGAAGCCCCCACTGAAGCTGAACTTGGCCTACCTCTCAAAGAAGTTTTGGCAACAGAAGGAGAAGCTCTAACTACCTTGGGAAGAGAGGGAAGAACAGTTACCTGAGAAGCCCCTCAGCCTGGCCTACCTCCTGAGAAGGCACATCCTGTAACAGTAAAGTTTCTGCCTGAGACTCCATGGAAACTCCTGGCAAAACCTCTGGCTCCACTGAGCCTTCTAAAGAACCGACGTCCGGGACTGCCGGTTCATCAACCCTAGGCTTCGCTGTTTTGTCCTTGCGCTTCTTGGAAGGGCGCCGGAGCATCCGGCGGCATTTTATAATTGCAACGCTTCCCAAACACTAACCTGGCACAGTCTAACCTCCTCTTAATAGTGCGTTTGTTAAACCTAGCACAAGAGCGGCAACCAACAACGCCGTGCTCAGGCCCTAAACAAGGTATACACAAGGTATGGTAATCCCTATGAGGTATCTGTTTCCCACAAGAAATACAGTTATTCACTTTTTCTGACATCCGGTTAAATACTGAGGCAAGAAAAACCAAAATGTTCCCCAGCGGGTACTTAGCCAACTCTGTTTCGGTCTGAAACTCCGGTTTCGGAAATATTTCAGAACGCCAACCTGCACTCGCAAAACTGCTTCTGCATCGGACCATGCGGCAAAAGACTGAGGATATGGCGCCGGTCATGCGATAGTACCCTGACGCACTGGCGTCAGTCTAATGCGCCCTGACCGACGTCAGCCTTATACTCTGGTATTCGGGCCGACTGGACGGCGGACTATACCCAATAGTAAGGACTGCAGCAATGGGGAACGAAGAACATCTACTCATGTCCCAACACCTTTGCGCAACGGTTCTTGGAATTCATAAATTTCAACGCCCTGGATCAGCTAATCCATATTCCCACCAGGGGCTCCAATATCCTAGACCTGGTCATTACCAACATGGGAAATCAATGCTCCATACCTATGGTCACCCCCTCGTTAGTCAGGTCTGACCATAAGCTAATCATCCTTAACATCCACATCCCACCCCCACCCCCCAGTAAAGAAACCACCATAAAAAACTTCTCCAAAGCCAACTTCATGCTACTCAAGTCAGAAGTGACAAACTTCATGACACCCATGCAGACGGGAACTGAAAGTTCAACTGCTGAATCTACACTAAGGCACTGTACGAGCACATCCACTCATGCATGAATCATGCCATCCCAAATAGAACCAAAATGCTCTCATCCAAAAAAGGAAGCCAATCTGGTGGTCCCCTGCCATAAACAAACTTTACAACAAAAGGAAGAAACTTTGCAGAAAAGAGGAAAATCCCAGGATGCAAAAACTCCCTTACTAGCCTCAGTAAGAAACTAAGATGCCTCATAAAATCCTCTAAAGCTAGTTCTGAAAATAAAATTGCCAAAGATTCCAAAGACAATCACAAAGCATTCTATAACTATGTCAAGAATCTAAATGGCAATGCTCAGATCTGCTCTGAGCTAAAACAGAATGGCATTAAATATACTGATCCAAGGATATTGCCAATATCCTGGCAGATCGATTCAGTGCCAACTTCATCCCCTCTCACCCCTAAATGGCCCATCTCAATACCGGAAGATTGCCAAATTCCAGTAATAACGGCCACACAGGTACAAAACGCACTCTCTAAAGCCAAGAATACAGCATCCATGGGACCAGATGACATCCCGGCTGTGTACTATATGAACTACAATATGAACTGGCACCTCACCTAAGTGTCATGTTTAATCATAGCCTCACCTCAGGTTTCGTGCCCACTGAGTGGCGCAGAGCTACAGTTATCCCAATCCACAAACGGGGATCCACCTTGGATCCTGGAAACTACCGTCCCATCAGTCTGACAAGCCTTATCTGCAAGGCCATGGAGCGTATTATCATGGAACTTATAAACAAAGACATTGGCAACCTTCAAACACTGGACCCCACCCAGTTTGGGTTTGTGAAGGGCCGATCTTGTCTCCTGAACCTGACTGACTTCTTTGAATCAGTCTCCAGAGCCATGGACAAGGGTAAGGTGGTCCACACAGCCTATCTAGACCTTGCCAAGGCCTTTGACGCCATCCCCCACTCTGGAATCATGGATAAACTTACTAAGTTGGACATTAATCCCTATGTCACCCAATGGGTTGCTAAATGGCTTACTGATAGAACCCATACTGTAAAAGTAGCCGACTCCAAATCCAGCTCCAGACAAGTGACAAGTGGAGTACCTCAGGGTTCAGTCCTGCGGCCGCTCTTGTTTGGCATCTACTTCTCTGAAGTACAGGTCAACACTAAGGGACTCTGGCTAACAAAGTTTGCAGATGACTGCAAACTGAGAGCCATTATTGAATCCCCAAATGATATGGATACTCTACAAAAGGGCCTTACAGAAACAGATGCTTGGTGCCAGAGCCATGGGCTCAAGCTCAATGCCAAGAAATGTATTGTTATCCCCTTTGGGAAAAACATGTATCCATGAATTACCATATAGGTGGCAGTACACTAAACGCAGAAAGTGTGATAAGAGACTTAGGGACACAGGTGGACAGTGGTCTCACCTTCGATAACCACATTGCCACAACAGTCAGGAAATCCTTCTATGTGGCACATCTCATCACGAAGGGCTTTTCATCCAGAAAAAAGGAGGTCATTGTCCCACTGTACTCATCCCTAATTAGACCCATTATAGAATACAACGCCCCATTTGGTATGTACCTCTCAAGACATCTGCAACAACTGGAAAGGCCTCAGAAATACCTCACTAAAAGAATCACAGGCCTAAAGCAGATGCCCTATGCTGACCGCCTTAAAAAACTCCAGCTATACTCTGTCGCATATCGTCTACTCAGAGGCGATCTCTGCTTAACATACAAGGCCATGTCAAACCCAGAGCTGTTGGACATGCTACACTTAAAGAAATCCCAATCCCTCAGAGCTACACGCTCCAGGGATCTAAACCTTGTCATCACAATAAACAAAACATGCTGGAGGGATAGGTTCCTGACCCAGAGACTCCCCAGACTCTGGAATAGATTGCCCATACATGTCAAGCACAGTGCCTCTTCAAGAGGAACCTTGACGATTGGATGGGAGAAAGGAAATTCACCCCAGGGATCACGTCAGTCGCCCTGCTAGACAGGGGTCCAGGAAAGTAAATAATGTGGGAAGAAATAGCCAGGGAATTGTTATGGCTAGGCTTGTATAGGCCCTAGGGCTGATAGCCTAGTACCAACCTATGAACCTATGAACATGTTGGGTATGGTGTTTTGCCTTAGGGGCTGTCGTGAGGCACACTGCTGAGGTGAATTATGTGTTTTCTGGCTTGTGTTTGGAGGTGCAGGTTGCTTGCTTGTCTGCTTTGGAGGGCACTGTTTCTTTTTCAGATTGGTACCTAGTGCCTCCGAATATGTTTTTGTGTATTTATGTGTATGTTTTGCTTGTGTTTGTTTTGTAGATCCATGTGTGACTGGTGGTGTGATGCTAGTGCGTCTCTTCTCCTCTTGACTGTCTGTTACAGTCATAGGTTGAGAGCGCTTAGCCTCCAGTCTGGCTGTGTATTTGCATCACTCACAAGTGTTTGTGTCGAGAGGTAAGAGGAGAGGGTTGTCTGTATACATGAGGCAGTTGTGACATTGCCTCAGGATGCCCAATTCCACCAGATTAACTGGAGAGTACACCTGAAGCTGACCTCTGGACATGCTTGGAAAAGTAAATTTCACTTGTCTTGCGGACAATCGAGGGGCTTATGCTGTATTATAATAGTGCTGTCTAGGTGATTTGGAAAATAATAGTGCTGTCTAGGAGATTTGGACAAGTGCTGATTTGGGTTATGCAAGTGCTGCAATAAGAGCAGTTGATCTGAATGACTTGAGTTGAGACTTGCCTAGTTCTAAGGGAAAATTTGCAGCGCAGACTTTGTGGAGCCAGGAATAGTATACCCCAGCTACCCGACACTGCTCTGTGCGCAAGACCGCGCAAAAAGAGAGTTGCAGGGTTTTAAGAGAGAGAGAGATCAAGGAGTTTTGCAACTCTCTTTTTGCGCAGTCTTGCGCACAGAGCAGCACCAGTTAGCTGGGGTATACTATTCCAGGCTCCACAAAGTCTGCGCTGCAAATTTTTCCTTAGAACTAGGCAAGCCTCAACTCAAGTGCTTCAGATCAACTGCTCTTATTGTCCTATTTATGTTGTAGGTTAGGTTTACATCCATGGAACCGGTGTTTCTGATACTTTTTGTTTTGGAGATGTGTAACAGGTCCATTAAGGCTAGATCAAAGGATACAGAGGCAGACCCAGAGCTGAGCCCAGCTAGTTACGGGCCTTTTTGTGGAGGTAGACTCCCTTATCTTAACTTCTTGGGATCTGTAGTCAGTTGGCTATCCAGCATGTGATGCTGGGGTTAATACACAGTTCAGTGAGCTAGTTTACAATGCCAAAGTACTGTACTGTGTCGAATGCATTGGTCAGATCACAGTAGGCAGTGTGCACCATCTTGTTCTTATCCACTGCTTCAGTGAGCTTCTCCATGAAGTCCACCAAGTTGAGTCAGCATGAACTACCTTTGATAAAACCAAATTGAGTTTAATCTAGTGTCTGTAAGTTTCCTATATGAATTAACATATCTATGACAACCCACAACTGACAACCAGTAATCAAAGAACCTCAATCCTCACCACTGGCAACAGTGGGGGATGTTCACTGGGAGGATAACAGGTACACACACAGTATTTCCAGATGCAACTCTCTTAAGAGCACACAAAGACCACACAGTCAGTCTGGGGATGGTTTCTCCCTCTTCCTTCAGACCCCCAATAAGACTCCCCAATGGCACAGCTATAGAGTTGAGATCTCAGCTGAGTGACCAAGCCAAGACCTCCAGCATCCTCTCTGTCCAACCAGTGCTTGATGTCTCTGCCCAAGTAGCTGACACACACACTCTGAGCTTTAATTTACGCACACACACACCTGGGAAAGGATAGCACAGGTTTACTAGCTACGCCCCCTTCTGCCCATACTATAAGATAGTTACCACTACCACCAGTCACTCCTTATCAGCTACTTTAAGGCCCTCAACAAAGGATGCGTAATCTTACTGTGCAATATTAATACAAATGGTAGTTTAACCAAGAGCAAGGCTGTTAAGAGTGGCCCACACAATGTCACCAAATAAATATGCAAGTACTCTCAAAACTTTATCTCTACACAGATCAGCCACAATGAAAGGTTTAAATATATTTAATAATAAATAAAATAAGACAATAGTAAATATATATTCACAGTGACATCAGAGTTCAAAACCACATGAAATATTTAAAATAACACTGCACACAAATAAAGAAAAACAAAATCTAAACTAAGTTTCACTATATTCCTGACTGTATCTAAGAGAATTACAAACCCTAAAACTTACTAATAGAGCAAGGCAGATGATGTGGTGAATGGTTCTTGTTGTTGTTGGATCCAAGACAGAATGCAAAATGCTCTGTCTCACTAACAGATTCATCAAAATAATATCTAAAATATTACTGCTGGGATAGCTTGCAGAATTACATAATTTCCAGTCATCTAAATTCTAGTTCCCAGGTAACACCCCCCTGCACCCCCCATTGTTGAAGCTGGCAGTACTTAGCATCTTATCTGTAAAAATACTAATACAAGGGCTTTTGCTCAGAAATTTGAAAGATGGAAGTCATAAAACAAGTGCATACTTTCCTGCTTTCACAGCAGCAATTAGTTCACCCTAAAAACAACACAGAAAGCTTCCTAGTACAGACTCACACTCTAGCTGCATTGCAAGCTGAGAGAGAGCCTCGTTATGGCCTAGCCTATAAAAATATTTAATTTCAAACATTTTTCTAAAGTTTGCTGGACTGAGGTTAACCCTCCAGTTTCCTCTGTTAACATACACATTTAAACAGTTACAATAGTGCATGTACATTTCTGTTCTCTTCCAGTAGGGCACACTGTGGACACATTTTAAGCACAAGCACTTTACAAACATCTGTACAAAGCAGTTTCATATACACATGACAAACAGTTCTAATACATTTGTAACACAAGCATCTTATATGACATACAGTTCTAATACATTTTAACACCAGCATCTTGTATAAATTAGTTTAATATTCACAAATGGCATATAATTATTTACAAAATTCCAGCTAGCTGTGCTGGTAGTACCTCCTTTTGTCACAATATCCATGATGAGTCTTTCCACAGCTTTACATTTGTATTAGATTTTACTGATGTAGTAACTGCATAGGTTTTAAGGCTTTCAAATAAATATACACGTTCCTGTGAAATATAATTTCTATTCAATCTAACCCAGCTATTGTTTCTTGGTGAATATTTAATTTTTACATGAGCTCCTGTTACTGAATGCACATTTTCAAATATCAAACTTTCTCATACATGTCTTCAGAAATCTACTCTCTTGTTATATATTCCCTTCAAGGTTCACCTGCTATATCCCTTATTTTCCCCAAAATTCTGTCAAGCTCAACAACAATAATTTTAGGTGGCATATAAAATGCATGCCGGTGTAATACTTCTTCTCCCTCACAAGAACCTCTTATTACCACAAATCTACCATTATTGCTCTTTTTCCTTTTCTACCACTATTGAGGTCCCCCTCATAACCAGTATTATTATTCCTCTTTTTTTTTGCCCCTGACATTCTACTAAATGCCCACCATGAAATTCATATGCTTATTTCTATTCGAGAGTTATCTCGTGTAACATTGCAATGTCTACCCTACACTGCTTAATACAATTCAATATTTTTTACTTCTGTTTGCAGACCATTTGCATTTCATGTTAATATTTACAAAGCAGTTATTCTGATAAAAAGCTATCACTCTCACATATTATGACATCTCCTTTGAATTATTTCCATCTAGCAGCTTCCATCTTGCGTCTTTATGTGCATGAACTGATGACTGGCATGCTAATATGGATTGCAGGCAATTCTTTTCATCTCTATTTCAACCAGTGTCACATTTTCCTAGACTTTTACCTTCAATAAAAACACTCAAGCAAAAAACAAAAAAATATATACTTTTTTTACAAAATTTCCTTTCAACACACAGCAAACAAAAAGTATACACACTTCCCAAAAAGGAAGCCTACCCTGCAAACAGGAGCAGCTGCCACAGATAGATGGCGGCACCCACAGGTAACATTAACTATGTTAATGTGCATGTTACAGCCTGCATGCCCACTTACACAGATTATCCCTTATTTGTAATCCCCTCACAGATGTACAAAGCAAAAAAAAAAAAAAAAAAAAACACAAATGTGCATGTCTTCATTAAACCTTAACTGTCAGCCTTAAGATACACTACACTGGCTACCCTTAAATAAACTAAACTAAGCACTGGAGTATTTAATACATTAAAGTACCAGGGTGAGGCAACTACTTGTGTAACTGTTCACTATTTATGTAACATTCACTGATGTGCCAATATCTCTCTAAAAGTTGATTACATTGTACCACACTGACTCCACTCTAAACACACCATTTCAGTTAACTGTTTGTGACTATCCTTTTAAAAGTTAATTACACTGTACCTTGTAGATTTCACTCAGAACACACTATTCACTTGTCATAATCAATTGCCTGCATCTGCAGGCTACTTATCTTCAGCCTTTAAGCAGGTGCTAATGAAAAAATAAAAGCTATTCACTTTGCAAATAGAAAAAAAAAAAACACTACCATTCTCAAGCTTTAAAAATGCTAAATGGTTTAATGTCTTTTTTGTTTAAAACTTGGGTATAGTTTAGACTAAAACTAAACTAGACATCCACCTTGATTCTATCTATAACACGATCAAATACATAATCTACATGGACTGACTGAAGGCCCTGTCAGTCAGTGTGTCTTATAGGCTGCTGAAAGGCAACTTGTGCCTGGCCTATAGAACAGTCTCGGACCCTGCCCTAATCGAAATGCTACACATCCGAAAGTCAAATGGGACAATATTCACTTGTTCTAGGGATCTTAACCTAGCCTGCAAAATTTACAGGATTCGCTGGAGAGAGGCAGATATGTTTCCCAGAAATTGCCACTACTCTGGAACAAACTCTCAATTCATGTAAAACAGAGCTCCTCAATGACCCTATTTAAGTGTAACCTAGACAACTGGATGGGAGACCATAAATTTACCCTGGGGTGTCACCTATGTCCCTCTTGGATAAGGGCAATCGGTGCTGATCATAGACTCACGCTGCAAAGATAGACCATACAACTTGGTCAATAAGGGAACAAGGGTATAACATGGCTAGGCTTATAAAGGCCCTAGGGCCAATAGCCAAATAACCTCCTATGAATCCATGAATACACATTTAAATCCCCCTCCTGCCAGCAATCCAGGTACATAACATTATATTAACTTGCTTCTTTCCAACCTTTATCTTATTACAGTTTAAATCCTGGAAACATTACAATTAAGAAAAAATACTTCTTTAATATTACTAGCATATACAGCAACCACTGATAAAACTTATCCCACCTTGCATTAAAAATGCCTCTGACTGATTAGTATACAGCGCTACTTTACAAAATAAAATGCAATTTACATTAGGAAACTGTTACACACACAGTTGTTGTTGTCTTTCGGCTTTTCCCGGTTAGGGGTCGCCACAGCGGATTTCCGGTCCGCTAATGATTGGCAGTAGATTTTCACGAACGCCGAGGTGCCAGCTCGACGTTCAACCTTCAATGAAGGCAAACCCATTTACGCACGTCTTTCGAACGCCCACCCAACCGCGGGGAGGACACACACAGTAATAAGAAATAAATACTGTTACTCTCAGTTATTTCTTCAGTCCATCTGGTGTTCTTTTAAACTTGTATGACAAAGTGAGGTTTATCCTTTACAGTTCTCCCACCAGTATAGCACATTCAAACATCAATCTTTTTCAGCCACTCCTTGCAAAAGCACAGCTGACATGTCTACACTACATTTAGTGGGACTGAAGATTTACAGTTCTCCCATTTATTCACTAATTTCATGTTGTTGTTACCCTTCTTCCTGATAGGGTTGCCACTATTTCAAATGCCCAAAGTGGGCCATTTTTTGTAGAAATATGAGGTTTTACAGGACAAAACATACTCATGGACAGTGAAAAGGTCAGAGCTTCACTTTTTTGCCTAAATAAAATGCTGTTTTTGTAACAGTTGCTTATGCTATTTCATGCAAGATTATGGCATTTCAGATACAAAATAACTTTTTTATGCAACTACTAAAGAAATCTTATGATATATATTTTAGTCCTGAAATCTCAGGACATTTGCCATTTTTTATTTTTTTTCCACGGGACACACCTGCCAAAAGAGAGACTGTCCCTCGCAAACAGGGACAGGTAGTAACCCTAATTCCAGATCATCTCAATTTCCCAATACTGATTTCTGGTTTCAGTCCAAGATACTCACTCTTCTGATTAGCTCCTGGGATTTTTCTGTTGCTCAAGCATATTCCTTTGGAACAATTGCAAGTGTCTCTGTGGGCTTTCTTACTGTCAGAAGGTTGAGAAGTAGTTTCCCCTACAGCATAAAGGCTCGCTGTTTGTTGGGTAAATGTCATCTCCTCTCTAGCCTGTGGTGTACATAAAATGTCTTTAATGCCTAAGGAAAATAATTCTGAAGACAGCTGCACACAAACTTGAATCTCAACTGTCTGGTAACACCTCCTGATTGCCAGGATAAACCTATTTCTGTTCTGCCTTCTGTACAGCGAATAATCATTTTCCATAAAAATTCTGCTGTCCCCAATTTTAATTATATTCCCTTCTGACACAGCTTTGTCAGGAACAAGTTGTTCTGCTGGTGTGATTAGTGTAGGTCTTGGCTGCTTTCTGAAGGACAGTTTTAGAGCATACACATGATGCACTCTCTCAGTTAACAAATTCTGCTGCAGAAAGTACAGTTGTGTACCTACCATAAATGTAGATGTTTGAGTGTTTTCACTGTTGCAGTCATTACACTTGGGTTATTCCTGGTGGCAGGCTACCCGCAGTCGGCCTGAATTCCAAAGTCCTGGTCCGGCGTCGGTTGCTGTCACCTCTTCCCTGACATCAGTGCGCCAGGGGTATATAAGATGCCATTTTCTTCAGTTTTTCTTGCCCCAGATGTCAGGTGCCCCCAAGAAGGTCGGCAATGCATATTACTTATAAAAACATACATTAAAATAAACAATACCTTCATCTACAAGCAAATACACCACATAGGTTGTATAGGCTAGAGAAGTCTAGATAAGTCCCAGCAAAGAAAGGGGGATGGTGGGTGGGTAACCTGGACTGCAACAGTGAATACACTCGAACATCTACATTTATGGTAGGTACACAACTGTACTATGTTCATCGTGTTTCACTGTTGCAGTCATTACACTTGGGTTGAATCCCAAAGCTGAGGTAGGGCGGCTGGGTCTAAATAAGATTAGGAGTGGCTATGAGGCCCTGCAGAACTGCAGTGGCAAAGCCTGCTCTGGATTTAGAGTAAAGAGGAAAGTGATGATGCTTGGTAAAAGTGTGCACTGAACTCCAAGTTGCAGCCACCAAAATTTCCTTGGTTTGTACTCCTCTGAGAAAGGCTGCTGAAGTGGCTGCTGCTCTGGTAGAATGTGGCCTAATATTCTTAGGCACTGATTTGCCATGCTGTGCATAGTAGAAACTACTGCAGTGTCCTATCCATTTTGAAATAGTCTGCTTTGAAATAGCCTTTCCTTGTGATCCTGCAGCATATGCTACAAACAGTTGCTCAGTTTTTCTGAAAGCTTTTGTTTTGTCTAAGTAGAAGCATAGCTGCCCTTGTAGTGCAGAAGTCTCTCCCCTTTATTCTGGGGATTTGGATAAAATGTTGGCAAATGAATGGTTTGGTTAAGAGCCACACTGGATACTACCTTTGGCATAAATGTTGGGTTTGTCCTTAGAGAAACCCTGTCCGGATGAAAAATGATAAAAGGTTCCACTGCCATTAATGCCTGCAACTCTGAGACTCTTCTTGCTGAAGTTATTGCTAAGACATAGCAGTTTTCCATGATAAGAATTTTATCTCAGCTGTACTGGCTGGCTCAAAAGAAGGCAGTGTGAGCTTTTCCAAGACGAAGTTGAGGTCCCTTGTAGGTATTGGTGCTCTCCTTGGGGGTCTTATGTTTTTTGCCCCTCTGAGGTACTGTCTTAGCAGTGGAAGTGAGAAAATAGGAGGTTCTGTATTGTAATCAGCTGAAATGGCAGAGGCATGGATCTTAATTGATGAGAAGGATAAGCCTTTGTCCAGCATCTCAGTTAGGTATTGTAAAATCTGAGGAATATTTGGAACAAGTGGTTCAAGTCATTGTGCCTGGTTCCAAGCACAGAATCTCTTCCATTTTTCTGCATAAGATTTCCTGGTGCTGGGCCTCCTGGCTTCCAAAATGACATCCATAACAGCTTTAGAGAGAGGTGTGTTCTGAGTGGCTATATTATTTGCCATGTAGCCAGATTTAAGGTTCTGAGTTGGCTGTGCAGGATCTGATTGTTTTGTTGAGTCAGAAGATGAGGATTTTGAGGTAAAGTCCAGGCTGGGCCTTGAGACAAGCTCTTTAGGACTGGGTACCAGTGCTGGCGTGGCCAGTCTGGGGCAATCAGAATCATTTTTGGCTTTGCTTGTCTGACTTTTAGGAGTACCTTGGGGAGGAGAGGCAGTGGTGAAAAGGCATAAACTGTTAGGGTTTTCCAGCTGAATGATAGAGCATCCACTTTCCATGCTTGTGAGTGATAAATCCTTGTGCAGAATCTCTGTAGTTGGCAGTTGTGAGGGGAGGCAAAAAGATTAATGTCTGGGCATCCCCATTTCCTTGTTATCATGCTGAAGACTTGTGGATCTAGTTTCCACTCGTGAGGGTCCATGAGGTTTCTGCTTAGTTCGTCTGCCAGAGTATTTTTCTTTCCTGGCAGGAATTGTGCCTGCAGATGTACTTGATAGGTCAGTGCTGTGTTCCACAAAGTCATGGCTTGCCTGCAGAGGGGATATAAATGTGTGCCCCCTTGCTTGTTTATGTATCACATAACTGTAGTATTGTCCGTCTTTAGCAATAGTTGTCCTGGATGTAGTAGATCCTTGAAGGCTATCAGGACATTCTGTACAGCTAGCATCTCTTTTTGATTGATATGAAGATGCATTTGGTCCGTGGGCAACGTGCCCTGAATACATTTTTCTGCCATGTGTGCCCCCCAGGCATAATCCGATGCATCTGTTGTTAGTGTCTGCCTGGCTGTGGGTAAAGTGAAAGGCTGTCCCTTGTTGTGGCGACAGGCCAGTGCCCACCATCGAAACTCCTGTTGCAGGCAGGGAATAAGAGTTACTACTGTTTCCAAGCTGTGGCAATGTTGAGTCCAAACACTTTTTAGATACCATTGTAGCTTCCTCATATGCAGTCTTGCATATGGAATTAGCAGGATGCAGGATGCCATGAAGCCCAAAGCCTGCAGAATTTTTCTTGCAGGTAGCTGGGTCTTTGTTGCCATCATTTGAAAGTAATGAGTCAGTTGCCTTTGCTTGTCTGGCGTGAGATAAGCCATCTGGGCAGTTGTATTTAAGCTTGCACCCAGGAATATTATCTCTTGAGAGGGCACTAGTTTTGATTTATTTTTGTTTACTGTGTACCCTAGGCAAATTAGTAATCTTTTTACAAACGCCAGATGCTTTAGTAGAATGTCCTTGCTCTCTGCTTGAATAAGGCAGTCGTCCAAGTAGGGATATATCTGAATTCCTTTTTGTCTGCAAAATGCAATTACTGGTGCCAGGCATTTTGTGCAGTAGATAAGCCAAAGGGCAGTGCAGAGAATTGGTAATGCACTGAGCCAGCTATGAATCTGAGGTATCTTCTGCAAGAGTGTCTGACTGGGACATGCAGGTATGCCTCTTTGAGGTCCAAAGTAACTAGCCAAGCCTTCTTGCCCAGCATGGGTAGAAGTTGCTGCAGTGTCAACATTTTGAATTTTGGAACGTCCAGGAAAGTATTTAGAATAGACAGGTCCAGTATTGGTCTCCAGGCTTTGTCCTTTCTGGGTACCAAGAAAAGTCTTGAGTAAAATCCTTGCCCCTGCTCTTGCTGTGGCACTTTTTGAATAGCCCTCATGTCCATGAGAGCAGAAATTTGTTTTTGTGCCTCTGCCCACTGATTGTGTGGCAGGTCTGGCATACCTTTTGACCTTGGTAGGGTGTGAAAGTGGAACCTGTAACCCTGAGAAACAATATTCAGTACCCATTTGTCCTGGGTGATCATGTGCCAATTTTGCGAGAAAAATGCCAGTTTTCCCCCTAAGGGTGCTGCCAAAAGGTAAGTGCTTGGCATTTGTAGAGGAAAGTCATTGGGACTGTTTCCTATAAGGTTGTGATTTGGCTTCTCCGCCTTTGGGGGCTGAAGCACCCCATTGTTTAGGTCTGTATGAGCCTTGGGGCTCTGATCTGCCTCTTGGGCATCTGTATCTGCCTCTTTGTGGCCTGACACTGGAAAGGACCAATTTTTAGAAGGCCAGTTCCTGCTAAATCTAGGTGGCTGAACCTGTAAGAAATCCTTTACTGTCTGCATAGATTTTGCTTTATCCTCCATTTTCTTTAACACCTCTACTGCCTTAACACCAAACAAAGTATCATGCTGTAATAGAGCATCCAATAATTTTGCTTTAACATGATCAGGTAAACTCTGTTCTTTTAACCAAGCATGCCTTCGAATGACAGAACCTATAACTGCGGCCTCTGCAAGATGCCTCTAATGAATCAAAACCACATTGCAAAGTATGCTTTCCCACTTGTTCAGCTGCATGCAATAAATTCTGCACTTCCTTGTTCTCAGGACATTCAGAGCTTGTAAGCATTTTCTGTTTTAGCAAAGACATTAGGTATTGTTGATATTTAAGCATGTGAAACTGGCAGTTTAAAGCCCTTACAGCTAAAGTAGCAGAGGTGTAAACCTTTTTCCCCCATCTGTCCAGTGCTCTAGAATCCCTATCAGAGGGAACAGGGTTCTTTGCAGTGGAATCCTTGACCCCTTTGGGACCCTGAGAAATAGTTTCTGGATCAGCAGCAGGGTTTTTATAAAGACATTTATGAGAATCTGGAACCCTGTAGTACCCATCTGGCTTAACTGGTGCAGTGGGTAAAGAATCAGGAGTCAAACTGGATTCAGAAAATGCATCAACAATATCTAGTACAGGGGGATAGCAAGAGGCCTGCGCGGAGGCAATAAAAGAAAGTCTCTGAGCCTTTTCTTGGATTCTGAATAATCCTGGCTCTCCCAGTGGAAATGTTCCCTCATAGTGTGCAGGGTTTCCCCAAAAGAGTAGTCCTCAGGAGGAGAGGCTGAAGGGATAGATTCCTCAGCATCAGAGTCCTCATAGGGAGGAAGAGAATATCCCTGTTCTGAAGAGGAATCAGAAGAAATAGAAACCTGGTCAGAAGAGTCATAGTCAGTATCTTGCCTAGGCCTTTTATCAGGAAGGGAATGGGAACCCCTGATCAAAGTAATTAGGTCCTCGGCCATTTTGAGCATCTGTTTCTTTGGCATGGATGACTGTCCAGGAGAATGCTGTACTTGTTTCTTTGTCTTTAAAGGTGTTTTAGACTTTGCCTTGACTGCTGAAGTGGTCTTGATAGTAAGCTGTGTAGGTCTGAAGAACTCAAATGTCCAAAAATGAACCAGTCAAACTGATAAAAAGTCTGTAGAAGACACATCAGTAAGCGGCAACACTCTAATAATAAATTCTTGTTTAATACAACAAAAAACGGACAGTACATTCAAAATACTTAGCGCTTTCACCCAGTTCTATATACCGGGTTTCTTCATCTTCTTCTGAAGAAACCCGGTATAGAACTGGGTGAAAGCGCTAAGTATTTTGAATGTACTGTCCGTTTTTTGTTGTATTAAACAAGAATTTATTATTAGAGTGTTGCCGCTTACTGATGTGTCTTCTACAGACTTTTTATAGGTCTAAAGAACTACCCAGAAGCAGATGCCTGCTCAGTGGCTCCGGACCCATCTGAGGAAATTGTTTCCATAGGCCCAATACCTTGAGTTTCCAGAGGCCTAGCTGTCTCCATGTGGGAGTCGGAGGCAGCCTGTGGCTCTGAGGTAGCGGGTGTCAGGGGCTGCAAAAGCACCTCACTGAAAACCGGCGAATGGCCTAGAAGAGGCTTTGTCATCAGTTTTGGATCTCGGATGCCTGTCTTTTTCTTTGCCCTTGCGCTTTTTATGGACTCTGGTCGTCGGTTGTTCTGACGGCATTATATAGTTAAACCTTCGGCCAAAGTAATGTAAAGCAAAATCGAACAGACACTTAATAGTGCGTTGGCTGAATCTAGCACAAAACCGACAACTAGCAATGTCGTGGTCAGGGCCTAGACAAGGAATACAGTAAGAATGAAAATCATTATGAGGTATTTGCTTCCCACAAGAAATACAATTGTTAACTTTTACTGACATCGGTCTGGAGCAAGAAAAAGTTTCCCCAACGGGGTACTTAGCTTTATTGAAGACTTTGGATATGAAATTCAATTTTGAAAATCTCAGGAGTCGGCCAACCGGCACTTGCGAACTGCTTTTGCTTCGGGCACCGCGCGGCAAGAAAGACTGAATAAAATGGCGTTGGCTGCATCTTATATACCCCTGGCGCACTGATGTCAGGGAAGAGGCGGATAGCAACTGACGCCGGACCAGGACTTTGGAATTCAGGCCGACTGCGGGTAGCCTGCCAGCAGGATAACCCAAGTGTAATGACTGCAACAGTGAAACACGATGAACATCACTAGTCCAGCTGCTTAGCTGTAGTTTCATAAAATTAATGCAGTCTATTCCTTCTAGTTTCTCTGGTAGTATAAATCTCACGTTTTCTTGCATACAATCTCAGGTTTACTCTGTATTACCTATCTTCTAACTGTACTTCTTGAAACAACTCTTCTTGAGAAGCCTTACACTCAACCAGTACTTCCTTCATTTCAGTCTCTGATTTATGCAGTTTCATCAGCTTATCTGAATGGCTACTTAAAGCTTCTTCTTTTTTCCAGTATTTTACCATATGACGTCATATATTCCTCAAGTGCTTGCTTACATTATTTTACTTACGTTAAACATCTCTGAGTACAACTGATTCTGTTTTAAATTACTGGAAGCCAGCTCCTGAACTAAAGGTGCAACCTGAACTGTTTTTTTTGCTGTACAGCTACAAAGTTCTTCCCAGACAGCTTTTTTGTTTTCCTTCTTTCTTGGCTAATGTTTGCTGATTTTCTCCAAATGTCTTCTTTGCTTGCATTCAAACATGTAATTACTAGCCACTAGGCTAATTTTACCAAAACTGACAGGATCTGACAGCTTTTTAAAAAATTTCTCAGTTTTCTCTGGGAAAAGTTCTAATAAACATGCTACTTAGTTGGCCGCATTCTTGGAAGTCTCCTGCCGCAGCAAAATTAATCAATTATTGAAAAAGTATTAAAGCAGTGCCTACTCTTGATGTCAGCCCTACTGTGGAAGAACCATGCAAGACGTCTGTAGGAAAGCCTGCTATATTTCTGGGGAAAAGATACAGTCGTGGCATTTTAAAAAGTTATGAATGGAAAGTCAGGTAGCAGCCCTGCAAATAACACTGTGCAGACAATTTTCTACAAATGCACGATACATTGCTATTACTGTAGTAAAATGTGCGTCTTTTGTGAACATTCTACGACTCGCTAATTTTTGTTACAATCAAAACTGCAAACCATCTGGATATTGTCTGCTTAGATACTGCTCTATCCAATTTTCTTTCCTGAAAAGGAAAAAGAGCTGATCTGACTTTCTCCATGCCATTATGCTATACAAAAAGTACTGTTATGGGTTTGTGCATACTTGGGTAAAGCAAGTTTTCTCCTTTTTAAGGGAAGACAAGTGGGGGTCCAATGGCTTTGTTCAAAACTAATGCAGAGACAACCTTAAGCAAGAAAGTGTAATAGCAAAATATTAGGCTGGTCCAAATGGGAAAGCGTAAGATTCTCCAGTGCAAAGATCAAATACCAAGAAGGTTTCCACTGGTTTTATAGCTGGCCTAAGGTGAAGTATACCTTTAGAGTTTAGCTGTTCTTTAATTTCAATCATTTCTGTAAATGTTTTACTTGCTAGGGTCAACTATGGGTGTTATCACCCCTCTCAGCTCTCAATACTTCCTTAGTACAATTTTAGAATAAAATATGTTGCTTCTTTAGTTCAGGAATTCTTTCGAATATTCCCCCATTTCTCTTTATTGTTTCTATCACTCCGTGAGTTCTTGTATTAAAAGTAGTAATATATCTCACATCACCTATTCTATTATTAACCATTTGTGATGATATTTGTTGGGGTTTAAAATAAGGTTTTGCTGTTGTATCTCTCAGAGTCATTATATCAGACATAGTTTGTTTGAGAAGGGTATTTATCATAGCTTCTTAGTTTAAAATCATTTGCAAACTCTCTCATCTGTGTCAGACATCTATTTTCATTGGTATTCAATCTACTTACCCAAAACTTCTGATGTTTTACTATGCTTTTAAATATACGAGGGGAATACATACTTTGCTGATGCGTATACCTATTAGCCTGCACTGTTTTTCTATAAATATATACTTATAGAATTTGTATGTTTTTAGGAATTTATATAACTGTTACATGATGAAATAGTTTTAATTTGTTCAGATTTTATTGGCTATGAATGTCATGTAATCACTGTCTTTTGATATAAAACAGCTGTTAGAACACATATATGTCTTTGCATTGAAGAAGGGGTCTACCTGAAAGCTGTATGCTCTGCACGTTTTATTAAAGTTTTTATAAGCTTCGAGTGTTTCTTGGTTTGAACTTGTGCTGTGACCTCATTTACTGCAGGAACTTGTCCTTTTGCTTGTTTTTACTAGGAGCTGTGTACCTGAATCTAAAGATGAGTTTTCAAAGCATCCTCAGATGCCTAGAACAGCAGAGGAATTGTAGTGGGTGTGGACTGATCAATGCTCAACAACTCCACAAACCCTTTGTGGAAGTCTGACATCGACATCATCATCATCAAACCTCCTTTTTTCCCTCCATTTTCTAAATGGGGTTGTGGTGCCATTTCAATTGTCACCATCTCTCGCAGTTCAGTGCCACTGTCCTACCTTGACAGTCATGCCTGCCTGCCTGTTGCATGGCTTCTCTCACACAATCCATCAATCTCTTTGATGGATGCCCTTGTTCCCCCTTGCCTTCTTCCTGTCTGTCCTAAATCTCCTTCAACCAAACTATTTTTCTGCACATCTCCGAACCACCACAATCTGTTCTCTTTGACTTTTGCTCCAATGTCCTCATTTCTTTTATCTGTCTCATAGTGTGCATTCTACCACCAGTCTCAGGCACTTCATCTACATCATGTTTTGCTTCCTCAACTATTTTGCCCTTACTGCCCAGGTTTCTGTACCATACAGTGGTATTGGCTGCACCACTATTTTGTAGCTTACTTTCCAGCTTCTTTCACATTCTTTTGTCACACACTATGTCGACACACTGTGCCAGTTTACTGCAACCACTCTGATTCTAGCTTTGGCCTCTTCGTTCTGACTTCCCTTCTCCTCAACCAAGTCTCCCAGATACTTGAAGCTGTAGACCTGTTCCACTATTTTTCCTTATATCTCATTTCTCAGCTTCTAATTTCCCTGATTTGCTACCATTACAATTGTTTTATCTGTACTCATTTTCATCCAGATGATTTCAGTTTTGCATTTCATTCCAATGTCATTTGCAAAGGTTCTTCCTCAGAGTCTGCCTGTAAATGCCATATCATCTGCATACAGCAACTTTGTTGATCTGTCCCTTCTAACCTGTTTACTAATTTAGTCCATCAACAGTATGAGTAGCAGTGGAATCACAACCGAACCCTGATGCACATCCACTACCACAGGGAACCCCTTTGAGAAACTACACCCTTTTTAAACATGAGACATTGTACATAGCCTGTACTAATTCTACCAATGTTTCTGGGATTTTGAACCTCAGCAGGACTGCCCAAATCAGCTTTCCTGGGGCCTTGTCATATGCTTTCTCTAAGTCTAGGAATGCCCAGTTGGACTCGTTCTTCATATCTAGCTTCTTCTCAACTATATGTCTCACTGCAAACATTGGATCAGCTGTGCTGCATCCATCCTCATCTGAAAGCAAACTATTCATATCCCATCTTACTTTTCTACTACTCAGCATATTTATTTATCAATCACCCGCTCCAGAACTTTCATGCAGTGTGAAAGGAGTTTGGCACCTCTGTACTGCCCACAATTGTGGATGCCCCCTTTGTTCTTGTACACCTTATGCTGTACCTTGTTATATCTTGTACACTAGTATGAGTATTCACCAGTCATCAAGGATACAACTTTCCCTCCATATTGCTATGATTACCCTCAGGAGCCATTTCTCCCCTAACTCACCTAACATCTTGATCATACCTGCTGTGACTTCATCTGAGCCTGCTGCTTTCCCCAACCATTTTCCTTAGTGCTGTTCTTACTTCAAGGGTCGGCTACCCCATTCTTATGGAAGATGAAGAATGGCCATAAGGGCATGAAGCTCTGAACCTCTTCTGGATGAAGTGAGGGCAACCATCAGAACCATTTTCCAGGTACAGAATTTCAAGGGAGCAGTAGCTGCCGGTTCAAATGGTGACAAAGTAAGGTTGTCCAAGAAAAAGTTCAGAATCGGCCTTTTAGGTGATTTCAAATGAAAGACGCCTTATTAAAAATTGTGTGACTTCAATTTTAGAAAGAAGCAAAGGGTTTACAGGTATGCAGAGACGGGAGTCAGTTGTGCCTTAATGGAAGAACAGGCTAGTCCACGTTTCATAACCCTGCAGAAGTTAAGACAGGAACAACAGCAAAATCGCCACCCAAAAGGAGTCCTTATTCTTTTTTTTTAAACACCTTTGCTGAGTTAAACACCTTTGCTGAGTTATCAATTGTGACACAGGCAAACTTACATTTATATAAATGTAATTAGACCATATTAACAAGTTCACATTTACAAATATTACAGGGTATATAATGTGTTGTATAATCTAAAAAACATTACATAAATTATTCAGTTCCTGCCTTCTCTTAAACCTCATTCCTCTGCCAAACAATTTTTCTGTGTGTATTGTTCATACAATTGCAGTGTTTTCTATGTAATTTACTCCTACCCTTTTCTAAAGATCACACTTCTTGTTCTTTCATCTCTATTACAATATTCACTATTTCATGTGTAGTTGGTTTAGATTTTGAGTCACATTTTCTAGTAATTGGGTTTTTGGCAGCCACCAGAATTAAACTTAACAAGGCCTTACTGTGTCTAGGCAATTCAGATCCTGTATCCCAGCTCAAAAAATAATTTCCAGTTACACTCATTTGCTCACCCGGTATTCCAGACAAGAGTGCTCTGTAGGGAATTTTTAAAGTCTGCCAACTCATTACACTTCCAAAACATATGATCCCAGTTACCTCTCTTTCCCTTCATACCTCCCTCTCTTTCCCTTCATACCTCCAACACTTACTATCTACACAAGGAAAAAGAATATGGAGTCTGCTTGGGGTATGAAATATCTCTGCAAACACTTTCAGGCAAAAATCTTAAATCTTCCAGACTTTTTTGCATATTTGGGAGGCATACATATGTTGTCCCATTGTTTCTTTGTGAATTGCATATCTAATCCTGCTTCCCAATCTTTTCTGACCTCTTATCATTGATTCCTATAGTTACTGTGCAATATTTTATATGCCCTACCAATTATCCATTTTTATAGCAGCTTCTGTTCTAGATTCAAATAAAAACTCAACCAGTTCACGTCTTTCATTTAGGATTCCACTATCCCTTTCTCTTTGTCTATACTCTTGATATCAATCTCTTATAAGGAAGACAATCGCTAGCCTGTAATTCAAATGTCTTATTGGCCTCTTCCTATTCTATTACACTTCCTTCCCTAATTGTTTGTTTCCAATACCTTGGTTCCTTTGCCAGCTTCTTTCAGCAAATTCCAGCCTCCTCTTGCTGTTCTGTGCACACCTAATTGCAGTCATCCCTATCAGTAAAATCTCCTTTCTCCATTCTGGTGTTGGCTTAGTTCTTAGAATACTTTCTGCTACTTTATGAAAACAATGGTTATTCCATTAAAGGATGTGCATCCAAAATCCAAGTCTTTCCTTATTTCTTGAGCCCCCAGTTTTATAGCTTTCTGCTTGTGCTATGTATAGGAGCCTTAACTGTGTAGCTGTGAAATACTTCTTCAAATCAGGTAATATCAAACGATCCTGTTGTACTGGAAGGATCAAATTACCCCACTTAACTCACGCCCTCTTCCCTTCCCACATAAAATCCTTCAACTGCATTAATTGCTATCCACAGCTTCTCCTCTGGTTGATAAAAATATGACCGGTGTATAAAACCAAAGGGATTAAAAACATTTTCACTGCATGCATCTTGCTATTCAGAGCTTCCGGTTTCTCAGTTTTTGTAATACCCTTTGTTTAGTTTCTTCCCCACATACCTTTAGCTGCCATAATAGAATCCTTTTAAACCATAATTTTATCATGTCCTCATAAATATGGGCATTGCTGAATCAATTTGTGTGTGTGGGTACATAATTTACAGATACTGCTTTTGTTTTATCTCAATTAATTTTATCTCCCGAAAAGACTTGAAACTGTCTCAGAATGTTCCACAACACTACAATGTCCTTTTTTGTTTTTTTTCGGTTTTATCAGGTACAAAATATCATCATCTGCAAATAAAGTCAGCTCTTCTTGATTACCATACCAGTTATATCCTTGAATTTCTGAGTCCCTTATTTTCTTTGCCAATGGTTCTATATATAGCACAAATAGCAAAGGGGATCTTCTGTTCAAACAGAACTTATCATACAGGACCACCCCCCCTCAAATTTAATTTTCACATCCAATCCCTCATATATCCTTCTAATTAACCTTATTATTCTACCAGGAAATGCAAACGCTTCCATTGCTCTACTCAAAATCCCAGCTTACTCTGTCAAATACTTTCTCTGCATCAAGACTCACCAACAGTGGTATTGTCTTACATTCTGCTTCCCTCTTGATCATCATTGTTCTGTTAATGTTGTCAAATGTTTGTCTCCCCGCCACAAAACCACAGAGATCCACATCTATCAATTTTGGCATCATCCTTGCCATTCTTTTAGCCATTACAAACGAACATTTTTTACTTATGGTTTAGAAATGACAAGGGCCTATATGAAGCTGGATGTGATGAGTCTTTACCATCTTTAATTATTGCAGCCACCACATCTTTCTTCGATGATGCTGGTGCTTCTCCTCCTTTTAAAATACTGTTAAACAATCTTCCAGATCTTTATCACTTTCTTTCCCCCAAGTTTCCAAGCTTCCACAGGAATACCATCTATTCCTGGGGACTTTCCTGTATATTGGTTATAAATCACTATTTTTATCTCCTTTCCTCCTATCTCAACTGTTAATATTTGAGCCTCATCTGCCTTTAAACTTGGCACATTTAATTTTTATTTAAACATTTCCACTTATACTTTTTCTTCATTTCCATATTTCTCTGCTTTATACAGATCTTCATAACATTTCCCATATATATCCAATACCTACAGGATCTCCATTTACATTTCCTTGTTATAGGCTCCCAGAGCTTGCTGTTTATTTTTCTTGTTATAGGTTCCATAAGCTCGGCAACAAACTTTCTACTTTCTGCTGTCAGAGCCATTGTGTTAAAAGCTTTTGTGCTCAGGAGGTACTATCAAAAACAGTTGCTTAATAGCAATCTTTCTAAACTCATGCAGGTTATCCAGATATACCCTTATTTTCTCTTTTGCACTCTGCAGTTGTGCCTGTTTTTTATTTTGTTCATAGGTTCATAGATTAGTACTATGCTAACTGCCCATGTGGGACATTTTAAGCCTAGCCAAATTACCCCATGTGAGAATCAAACCCTGCACCTTGTGTCTGTAAGGAAAACACCTTAACAATTATGTCAACTTTTTTTTTGTCTGTCATTATTAGCTTACTGTAACTGGAGGTTCTGCATGTCCTCCCCGCGGTCGAGTGGTCTCCGATAAACATGCGTGAATGGGCGTGCCTTCGCTAAAGGTTGGGCATCAGGCTGGCAACTCGATACCATAAAAAAAAAATCTACTGCCAATCATTAGCGGACCAGAGTTCCGCTGTGGCGACCCCTAACCGGGAAAAGCCGAAAAGACAACAACAACTGGAGGTTTGTGGGTGGGTGCTAGGCTAGCTGTCATTTTGGTCCATTTTATTAAAAACCTAGTCAATTTTCCCTCAAAGGTGAGTGTCAAACCCTGTGCCTTGTGTTTGTCAGATAATCACTTTAGTCATTATTTGTGAGATTCCCTCTATTCTGCAGTACTTTAACCTTTGTCAGTCCCTCTAAATAATCCTTTTTACTTTTTAACCATATCTTTTTCTTTTATTTCTACCCTATTTTTAAACTCCAGTTTCATTTCACCCCACTCCCAAGCTGTATTTTCTGAAGAAATTTCTATGGCTAGGCTTAGTTCTTATTACAGTTTCTGCTACTTTATGAATATAACATTCTGTACCACTGTTATTCTCCTTAAGGCCCTGCATCTAAAATCCCATTATTTCCTTATTTCTTTAACAACTCTCCATCATCATCCCTTTCCACTTTGAATTGTAGCTTTCTTCATGTGTTACTCATAACAGCCTTAACTGTGTAGCTCTAAAATATTCATTATCTGGCGAGCCTAAATCTCCTAGTTCTACTGGAAGAATCACGTTATCCCAGTTAACACCTGCCATCTTCCCCTCCCAAATAAAATCTTTCAACTCTTTATTAGTTTCTACTCAACTTCTCTCTTGGTTGATACAAATAAGCTTGACCTGTGTATAACATTAAAGGGACTAAAATATTTTTACGTTTTTTTTTGCTATTCATATCCATAGGGAAAAGCTTCCAGGTTCTCAGTTTTTGTATCATCTTTTAAGTCTTTTCCCACATACTTTTAGCTACCATAACAGAATCCATACTCCGAAGTACTTTATTTTACCTTGTCCCCATAAATATGGATACTGCTGAACCAATTTATGTCTGGGCACATAGTTTACAGCTATAGCCTTTGTTTTATCTTCATTAATTTTTTATCCCAAAAAAACCTGGAACTGTCTCAGTACGTCCCACAACAGTGAGATATCCTTTTCTGGTTCCATCACGTACAAAATATCATCTGCAAATAAAGCCAACATTTTTTGAACAGATCAATTATATCCTTGCATTTCTGAGTCTCTTATTTTCTTTGCCAATGGTTATAAATATAATGAAAACAACTATGGGTACAGAGGACACCCCTGCCTGGTTCCTCAGTTCAGACACAATTTATCAGAGTGGACTTAGATTTTTACTGTTGATCCCTCGCATATCCTTCCAATTAACCTTACCGTAATCAGGGAATGCAAATGCTTCCATTACCCTACTCATAAAATCCCAGCTAACTCCATTGAATGCTTTCTCTGTATCAAGATCCACCAATAAAAACAGTATTTTCTTACATTCTGCATCTCTCTGCATCAACAAAGTTCTGTTAATGTTGCCAAAAACTTGCCTACCCTCCACAAAACCACAATGGCCCATGTCTATCAATATTGGCAACATCTTTGCCATTCCCCTAGCCACTTTAGACACAAACACTTCATAAAAATGATTCAAAATTGAAATGGGCCCACATGAAGTTGGATCAGATGGTTCCCCGCCATTCCTCAGCTTTCCTCCATGATGTTGGTGACTCACTCCTTTTAAAATACTGTTAAAACCTCACAAATCTTTATCACTTCCTTTCCTCCTAGCTTCCAAACCTCCACCAGACCACCACCTATTCTTGGAAACTGGTCACACACAACCATTTCCATCTTACTACTTCCTTTCTCAGTCATCAGTTGTTGAGCCTCATCTACCTCCAACCGCAGCACACCCAAGTCTTCCAAAATTTCTCCACTGGATCTACTGCCATTTCTCTTGCCATAGACTCCCCAAGTTTGGCAACAACCCTCTCGACCTTTGGATGCCCAAGTCATCGTGATAAAAAGTTCTTGTGGTCTGGAGTTATCAACAAATAATAGAAGTTATGTACTTACCATAACTTGGTATCTGTGTTGATCAATTTCATTATGCATCATGAATGGGTCTTCAGATCTGTCCTTGGATCCAAGACAGCTATTTCCCAGACATACGATCTGTGCCTCAAACTCCTCCCTCTCCCATGATTACTCACTCCTCCTCAAACCCTAAGATCGAGTTTGCTGCCCCTTCTTCAAGATGGTTATCTCAGGGATAACAGAGAGACAGAGAGAAAAGATCTACTGGGTCCAAACTAGGAACCAGTGGGTTCTGTAATCCTCTAGTTCACTCTCAGCTGCACAAGGAAGGAGGTAGGAGGGTGGGAAGTGATGCATAGTGAAATTGGACAACACAGATACCAGGTTATGTTAAGTACATAACTTCTAATCTGATGATGTCCATTTCATTATGCATCATGAATGGGTCAGAGGCCCCAGCTACACAAACCTTGACAGGACCTCAAGGAAGGATATGCCTGAGCACCACTGAACCAAAGGATGTTTTGTTCCTGGAAATGATGTCCAACTTGTAGTGAGACATAAAAGTTATGGGCTGTGGACCAAGTAGCTGCAGCACAGACTTCATCAAATTGGAGTTCTAGCACAGAGCGCTGGAGAGGGTCGACACCGATCTGGTGGAGTGGGCTCTAACTGGATGGGGAAGTTGTATGCCTTGCTGAGAGTAAACTGTGGAAATACATTTTGCTAAAGTAATCTTAGAGACAGCCTGTACCAACCTGTTAGGCGAAAAGGCAATGAGCAACTGCTCTGACTTTTTATGAGGTCTGGTCCTATGTAGGTAGAAACGTAATTGTCTGTGAACGTCCAAAGAATACAACATTTATTCGCCTTTATTAGAGTAATTGAGAAAGAACACAGGTAAAATGAATGGTCCGATTCATGTTCGACTCCGAAGCGACCTTTGCAATGAAGGAAGGATTCGTCCTGAGAGAAACTCTATCCTTGACAAAGGTTATGTACAGTGGTTGAGAAGGCAGAGCCTGCAATTCTGAAACTCTTCTGGCTGAGCCACAAGAAAGGCCGTCTTCCATGACAAATATTTCAGCTTGCAAGAACTAGCACGTTAAAAGGGTTTCTGGGTGAGACCTTGCAGTATTAAAGTAAGATCCCAAGGGGGAGAAGGATCCTTGATTGGAGGTCTTAGGTAAAAAAAACCTTTTTAAGAATAACCAACAGAGTTTGGAAGAAGAAAGGGTAGACAGAAAGCCAACTCCCTTCCCAATGTGGAAATTAGTGATAGTTGCAAGTTGTACCTTTATGGTAGAAAAAACAGGTCCCTCGTGGAAAAGAGAACTCAAAAACATAAGGACATCCAAAATGGAGACTGAAAAGGCATCTATATTCCTATGTGAAGCCCAGATGGAAAACCTTTTCAATTTGCTACAATATACCTTCTTGGTGGAGGGCTTTTTAGAAGCAAGAATAATGTCATAGACAGCACTTCAGCAAACTTACTGGAAGTGGATAAACTAAGCAGTCAGTTTGAGAGACCAAAGATTGGGGATCTGCCATTCTGTCAGATGTGATATGAGATCCTGTCTGGGATCGAGTATCCATGAAAGATATTTGCTGTGAGACTGCAGAAAAGGGAACCATACCTGACGAGGCGAATGAGGGGCAATGTGGATAAGATTGGTCTTCAACCTGCTGGCTTTCTGCAGAACTTTGGGTATCAGGGGGATCGGAGGATAAGCACACAGGTGACCCAGGGGGCAATCGTGGACTAGAGTGTTCTGGGGTGACTCCCCCACCGGGGGAGATCAGAACAAAGTATCTGCTGCATTCATTGTTTAGGGGAGAGGTAAACAGACTGCAGCAAGGTTCACCCCAAAGGTTGAAAATCTCGTTTGTTATTGACTGATTCAAGGACCACTCGTGAGGACTCAAAATGGACCTGGTCAACTTGTTTGCCAGAATGTTGGATTCTCCCAGGATGTGTGTTGCAATGAGAAAGCGGTTTGAAGCAATCACCCATTCCCAGACTCTCACGGCCTCTCTGAAGAGCAGGTAAGATCGGGTACCCCACTTGCTGATATACCATACCACTGACATGTTGTCTGTCAAGACTACAATCATCCTCAAAAGGCAGCAGTCCTGAAAGGCTTGCAACGTGAGGAGTACCACCCTTATCTTCAAGACGTTTATGTGCAATTTGGTCTCTGAAGGAGACCACGTGCCTTGGACCATCCTTCCCTGAAAATGCCCCCCACCCCAACACGGAAGCATCTGTGGTCACTGTGGCCGAAGGAGGGGGAAGGACAAACGGCCTGTCTAGATTAAGATCATCTGTGAGCAGCCACCATTCAGGTGATGTCTACAAATTGGAGTAAGCTTGATCGGGGTTGATAATGGGTGACACTGGATGGACCACTGAACCGCCAGAGTCCACTGGAGAACTCACATGAAGAACCTGGTTACAGGCAACAGAAGTATGACAGCTGACATGAAACCCAAGGCTATCAGAACTATGTGAGCTGAAGGAGATGGCGTGTCAAGTAGGCATTGTAACTGCTACCTGAGAAACGACACCATTTGTAGGGGAAGAGCTGCCACTTGAATTACCATGTTCAATTAAGTCTCGATGAATTCCATGTCCTGGACTGGGACCATCTTGGATTTTGCCATGTTCACTGTGATACCCCGGTGGCGAAACAGGCGTAACATCACCTGAATCGCCAAGAGTGGTTTGATGCCTTGTGAGTGCTGTTAGGAGCCAATCGTCCAGGTATGGAAACCTGGAATCCTTGCAGACGGAGATGAGCTGCGACTACAGCCATGCACCTGGTAAATGCCCAGTGGTAGTGGTGAGACCAAAGGACAGTGCTCTGTACTGGTAATGATCACCCCAAGTCAGAAGTGTAGATATCCCATGGAATGCCTGATATGATAGTACGCATCCTGGAGATCCACCAAGCATATCCAGTTGTCCTTGTGCACGAGTGGCAGAATGGACTATACCGTAACCATGCAGAACTTTGTCTTCTTGACAAAGAGATTCAAACTGCTTAGATCCAAGATGGGTCTAAGGTCCCCAGACTTTTTGGCACCAAAAAGAAGCATGAGTAAGTTCCACATCCTCGTTGTTTGGTTGGGACCTGCTGGATGACTCTTTTTGTCTATAAGTTTTTGTACTTCTAGAAGGGCATTCTCCCTCTGACTGGGTGGCACATCAGGGAAACGCTCCCCGGTGTGGGGAGGAGGAAGGGAAAGGGAATAAAGTAGCATCTAGATATAACATTTAACACCCAAGCATCATTTATGTCTGTTCAGGCTGCTGGGTGCAAGGATAATCTGCCCCTGACTGCCTCCAGAGTAGGACAGTCGAGCAGTGCTTCAGGAGAGATGAAAGGGCTTGTCCAAGAAGGGTTCCCTGAAGGCCTTGTTCTGTGGACCCCCTCTTCCTCTGGGGTGGCATCTACCATTAAATCCTCTCCCTCTGCCCCGGAAGAGCATTTGTCCTGCAAATCAGGGAAAGTCCCTTGGGATTTGCAGAACCACATCATCTTCCCACTCTGTTGGTTCCTGGAAAAGGTCCACTGGGGGAAGCAAATTTGATCCCTACGGCAGAGAGTCTTGCCCTCCTGTTCACTGGGAGTAAGAGTCTCCTTAACTTGAACAAACAAAAAGGAAGTGTCAAAGGGGGCGTTAACGAATGATGATTTGAAGGGGTCCACAAACCCGCACAGTCTCATCCAAGCATGTCATCGGAGGGCTGTGCCTGAACCAGCCACTTGAGAGGTTCCCTCTGCCGCGTGGGAGATTAGCCTCATCGAGGAGTTAGCAACCAAAGCCATAGTATTCAGTATTCAGCTGAGTGGAAACCTTTTTAAAGTTTTTTTCCAACAGCAACTGCACCAGAGACATGGAAAGTTCCTTCACAAAGTCTCTCTCAAGGCGAGTGAAATGCGCCAGATAATTCAATGCTCTCAGCAAAAAAATAGCTGTGGCATACACCTGCTCCCCATGTCTGTCTAAGGCCTGAGAATCTTTGCTCGAGGGGGTGGACAGTAGAGCTCTTCTTGGAGAGCTCCTTCTTGGTAGCTGCTGACACCACAGTGGCATCAACTGGGAACCTTTACTCCAGAAAGGATGACCCTGAAGGGGGCTTAGGTACTTAGCCGTGCACTTTAGGATTGGTTCCATAGTGTCGGGCTCCTATCAAGCCCAGCGGGTGATGAGATCAAAAAGCTGGTCCACCGGTAAGGTCACCTAGGATGTAGATGGTCCCATCCTGAATGCCCCCAGGAACACGAACTCCTCCAAGGAAGGGGGTTGGGACAACCATCCACCCTATTGTTTACGGATTTCTAAGATACCTCCAAAGGAGATATCATCGGGTGGAGAGTGGGGAAATCCTTCCCCTTCAAAGTCAGTGTCCACTGTTAAAGACTCCAAGGGGGAATCAATGTGCTTCCTCTTGCACAGACGCTTCTGGGGGACCTCCTCCATGGGGTACTTGGGGGTGGACTCAAGACAGGGGAACCCCTTGCTGAGGAGTTGGCTCAAGGCTCTCTAGGAGGGGCTGACCATGGATTGGATGGACAGGAGCAAAGCTTAGAAAGCACTGCTCTTGAGGAGTTGAAAAAGCCCTCTTTGCTACCTAAAATGCTGAGGATGCCAGGGGAGCCTGACCCCCCACTCTAGAGGCCGAAGCCTCTAAAGGAGAAAAAGACAAGGCCACCCTGGATCTGACATTGCCAGAAGGCAACGGGCCTGAGCTATCAAAGGCAGAGGCCACCAGAGGAAGGGATGGCTCCAAGAAGGACAACGTCAGAGCAGACACCAACTCTAAGGATCCCAGACTCACTCTCCTCTTGCAGAATCAGAGCTGAGCCAGTCTGGGACACCACTGGAGTCAGGGAAAGGAGTATTCCATGACCCAATGCCAGTCCACTCAGATCACCAGGCCCTGCAACTCTGAAGCCAAGAGGATTGGAGGAGGAGGCTGAGGTACCGTGAACAGAGCTCTCACGGATCCAGCATGGGTCAGAGAAGGCAAAATCCCCAGCTGGATCTGGGCTTTGAGGAAACTCCTCATCTGATCGATATCATAAAGAGAAAGGCGAGAGGACAGGGAAAAATGTGTTGACCTCGCCGGTGATAAGTTAAGGCTGGGTGGTCTGAGCAGGGGCGGGTGACTTGCTCTGGTGTAGAGTAAGACTCCGAGACCTGCGATCCTGGTGGGTGTGACACGAAGTCCACTCCAGAGACGAAGAGCTATGGATCTTAATGACCTCCAACAGCCCTCAAAGGCTGCTCAGACCCAAGGTCAATGGAGCCAGCAGAGTGAGAGGTTTGGTCGGAGCTGACTCCCCAAATCCATGGAATCTCTTGAATCTGGACAGAAGGCAACAGCAGACGGATCTGATGGGGATGAATCTGAAAGCTTCCAATGTTTTTCAGAAGCAGATGTCTGTGGGGAAGTAGGGGGGGGGGCTCGCTTCTTTTGGGAATGAGTCTGGACTCCAGAGGAGGGAATAAACCCTATAAGTATGAGCTTGTTCCTCTTGTCAGCAAGGGGCTCAGGGACTAAAGGCGGAGCAAATGTCGCATGGCATCTCCAAGTGCCCCAGATCCAAGCAATAAACACACCTCTTGCGGGCGGCAGATTGGGAAATCTTATGCCCACAAGAGGCACACCTCTTAAAACCACCCACACAAACATGCACTCAGACATTAGACACACACTAAACTACCAAAAAACAACTATTCTACAAAACTTAAAGATAGTGGAAAAGCTCTTTTTTTAAGGAGAAAAAGAAGACAGAGAAGATAGGGTAGAAACTAGCTTAAAATGTGAACTTTAGGTCAGGTTTTTCACTATTTACGAGAAAGTGAAAAGTTAAGACAAAAAATTATGAAAAACTATCTACACTGAAGAGAGGCTCACAGTCGCATCTGTCTATAATGGTGGCAAATGAGATCTGAGGGCTTGAGGAGGAGCGGTGAAAAATCATGGGAGAGGGAGGAGTTTGAGACTTGGATCATATGTCTGGGAGATAGCTGGCTTGGATCTGAGGACAGACCCGAAGGCCCATTCATGATGCATAACGAAATGGAAAATATCAGATCAACTGCCAAACAAATTTCTCCAAACTCATGACCACCACCAAGGCATTCCCTTTGCCCATTTATTGTACATTTTTTTATATTTTTTCCCCTAACAGATTTGTTTAATTGAATTGTGCAAGTTATAGGTCACATTAAAGGTGGGAAAAGTTTTGAAAGGACTTATTGTGGTCTCATTTTTTATATCACAAAACCTGGCATTTTAACAGGGGTGTGTACACTTTTTATATCCACTGTATGTCACATTTTATAAGAATTTTTGTTTTAATAAAATCCCTCAAAACCAAACATAACCCCATAACCTGCTAACTTAATGCAAACACACAACTATGTACAACTTCAAATAATGAAGTTTAACCTCCTAACAGGAACATATGTGCTAAATAGACACCTGCTAACACAGGCTCTAATTAACCTGAAACTGAGACTATCCATGCTAAGACGCATGTTACTGCCTTGTGCTTCTACTTAGACTCTGGAAAACAGGAGTACTATTAATTGCTGGAGGAGATCCAGTAGTGGTGGAAGAGGAAACAAATAATGGTGTCTGCCCTTTTTTTATCTTTACCCCCTCATGTGAAAACTTCTTTCATGTTTTCAGAAATCATTAACTTTTAGCCATGAAGAAACATGTGTTCTGTCGCCTGTCTCCATGGAAAGATGAAAAAAAAGAAAATGTAGTCCTCGGCTGCAACCTGAAAGACAAGTTGAAACGTTTATTGCTAAAGGAAAACTTTTCATTATATTTGGTGTTCACTTATTTACTTGCTTCATCTTAACATCTGTTATCAGATTAAGTCAAGGGGCTTAATCCAGACATTCAGCTACTCAAAAGTAAAAGAAAAGATTATCAGCTCTGCATATATTATACTGTATTTTTATACTCCCCATCTCCCACATCAAGAGCCCATGACTACAGTCTATTAGCTTAAACATACTTTTCTCTAGCTTTTCTTCTCTTTTTTGCAACGCAAAGCTTACATTTCTTAAAACCAAAAGAGGACAGAGACAGAGAGAAGAGGAAGAAAAAATGCATCTGTTTACTTTTGTAACTTTATCACACACAAAAACTAAAAATATTTTACAGAAATTTTACTTGCAGTAATTCTTTTCCTTCCTCTTCCCCTCAGAGACCTTCCAAACATTAATGACAGTGAGACAAATGTTTTTCAATCCCTACAAGTTTAACATCAACAAAAGTTCACTCTTTCCACTTATCGTTATACAGCTATATTTCACAAATGCAATTGATGTTTTGCAGTGTCACATTTATTCACTAGGTTCTGTGTTGCTGGTAAGTCTTCCTGTTCATCTCCATCTTCCAACTCCAGATTCCGGTTTAATTCAAAGGTACTCCTGATTCTTCTGGTCAACTCCTGTGGTTTTTTGCTGTCTCTCAAGCATATGCCTTTGGAAGACTGGAAAAGGTTTCACTAGCAAAGCCTCTCCATGTGCTTTACTATCAGAAGAATAAGAAGCAGAGTCTCTTTCTGCTTGATAGCTCACTTTTTGTTAGACAAACTTTTACATTTTTTCCTTAGTATGTTCTGTATTAAAAATGACTGAATCCCGAGGAAAAATATTCTGAAGACAGCTGAATACACCAGTTTAAATTTCACACCTGCCTCTCAACATTCCCGGACTACTGGAATAAATGTGCTTCTCTTCTGCTTGGTGTACATGCGTCGTAGCATAGATAATCATTTTCTACAAACACTACTGTCTCCAATTTTGAATAATTTTCCCTTTTGCAACAGTCTTGTCAGGATCAGCCTCTTTTAGCTGGTAGGATTGCATTTTTTTTTTGTTTTTACTAATAAAGGTTTTGGCTGCTTTCTTGTGGCCAGGTTTGGAGCAGACACACAATGTGTCCTTTCAATTAACAGTTCCTGCTGTGGAATACCACTAGTCCAGTTGCTTTTTTGTGCCTTCATAAAATTACTACAGTCTGCTCCTTTCAATTTCTCTGGTACAGCAGAACATTTCAGATTTTCTCTACATGCTCTGTCCGTTAATTCTACCATTTTTGAAACATCTCTTCTTGAGCAGTCTCATACTCAGCCAGCTTCTTCTTCATTTCAACCTCTAATTTTTGCACTTTTATCAGCTTATCTGAATAGCTGTTTATTTCCTCTTCCATTCTTTCCAGCTTTGTGTTACTTCAGCTGATACTCTCCCTCCAATATTTTGTTGTATTCAGCACTGAGCATGTTTGACTTGTTTTATATTACTGGAAGCCATGTCTTGTACCAAAGCTGGAGCTTGAATTCCTTTTTGCTGAACAGCTGCAGGATTCTTTCCAGCTGGTGTTCTCTTTACCTCTTCTAGTTCATTTTATTTCAGGCTCTCTTAGTTTCTTCTTTGCTGGCATACAGGCACTGTACTTACTAGCCAGTAACTGAATTTTATTCAGGCTGACATTACTGGCTGTTGTTTTTCAGTTTCTGTACACTGGGATAGGTGAAGTTAAGTTGTTAGTCAGTGTGCAGCCATCTGTGAGTGCCCCCTCACATCTAGCTTTGACACTACCATTAGTTAATGAATAAAATCTCTGAATACGGGTAAAAGGAAATTAGTGTCTGAAGCAAGGAACAAAAGAAGAGTCAGGCATCTTTATTACACTTGTTTTGTGCCATTCCTGTCCTCAAGCATCTGGAGTTTGCACATCATTCTGTAAGAGCAAATTCTGGACAGCTGAATCTCCAAATCAATTCACTGAAGGGAAGGGCAATTTTGAATTCTACGGACCACTGAAAAGGTATAGCTGCACCCACACCACCACTAAGACTACCTGGCTGCTGCTCATCTTCCTGGCTTCCACCAGGTACTGCAATGCCCACCATCCTAGAGAAAGGAAAGTTGACCATCGTCTCACCTCTTTCCTCCATCCAAGACTGGGAGCCAGTCCTTCAGCATGCAGAGTGCTAAAAGAACCCAGTGTCACTGGGAAGAGCTTTCTCTATGCCCCACCTGAGCAGCTTACACTTATGGCATGCTTGTGTAGCAGCCTCACTAAGTGAGACTAGCTCAGCCCTACAAAGGGTCAAAAAGTTTTGAGGATGGCCTTGCATATACAAATGGATTGGATTAATCTGTAAAGATGCATTATTCCACTTTCAGTGATGAGCTAAACTGGCCAAATGACATTAGTCTTGTACTTCTGACTTGTTACAGTAAAGAAAAATGGACTGAATCTTCTAATTCAGGTGTAAGAAATCACAGCATTTGTTTTTCTGTAAGACACTACTACATGATCACTGACAATTACTCACCTGGAAACTGCAATCACCTATTAAAATGTTGTCACTCAAAATTTCAAGGGACTACACACTGTAAAAACAAAATGAAAACTCCAGCAAAGCTAGAACTTCCACTGAGTGACCTTCCAAACCTCTTGTATCAGAGGCACATGGGATATATGCAAATGATCCTTATGAACATTAGGTGTTTCATTGGCAATTCAAGGGACTACACACTGAAAACTTCCAGAAAAGGATCGGAAATGCAGAACAGTGAATCTTGAACCTAGCTCTTCTCCTTTAAAGCCTCCCTGCACACCTTGATGTGGGAGGCAAGCCCCCAAAAATACAATATATTAACTCTGAGATCACCATAGCTCAGAGAAGAGAGAATATTTTAAGAAATGGTCATCTCGGACTTAACATAATCAAGTCCATTTTTTTCAGCAACTCAGTCTCCATGTTTCGAAACTCACTCTAGAAGGTCCCGACATTTTAAATGGTTACCATCTGTGACTCCTCAGGAGCATGATGTATAAAACATCTAGCTTGTTTACAAAACATAGATAAACTTTTCTCTCTTTTAATATAAGTGAGCAAGACTGTAGCTGATAAAAAAAATATTAAAATTCTAAAAACTAGTTTAGACTGCAAATAAAAGACTGTTCCCCCATTTTTAGAACACAGAAGTAGATGGAGAACAGGAGTAAAAGCCTGCCTCTAGATGATCTTTTGCAACATAATAGATGCCACCAGAAAAAAAATGACTGGGCCTCTGTTACTGTTTTGGACAACTAAAATGGAAATAGCTGGAAGAAGCCAAGATACTTCAACAGACCTTGTGGGATGATTCCTAAGAGCAAGTCAATTCCGCTCCATTTCATGTTTAAGGACTGTGAGTGGATCAAAGGCCAGCAGACAGCATTTTTTTAACCTCCAAGTTTCATTTGATGAGCAATGGACATTTGAAAAAGGAGAAGCCTGAAGCAGAGGCTTAATAATAAACAGTGGTGCTCCTTAAATTATAGTTTTTCCTTGACCTTTTTTGTATGTGAAACATATGCTTTCTGGGCCTTCTGCCAAAGACACTGCAATTTAAAAATGCAATAAAACAAAAGCACTCCTGAAATACTTCAACCAGGATTTCACACCAAGGAAACATTTTTTCTTTAACACCACACTTACGAAAAATGAATGCAATTGTTGGTGAAACACAAGACTGTGGATTCATGAAAAGCAGCAAGACAAGGGCACTCCATGACTTAGCTGACCTGAATGGGCTAATGTTTAGGAGAGTGAGAAAGAAAGCAAACTACATCACCCTTTGGGGACCTTCACAGAAAGGGGCTGTGGCTTGGCAGCCATGGTCTGAGATCAGTGAAAGGATTAGAAAGACAAAGCATTCCAGTAAGAGACTTTTACATTACAGGAGCCTTGCATATTTACCAATTCCTTAATTAAATACTCTGAATTACATGTGTAGACATCCTATGATAATGGCTTGCCATTTTCTAAAATATGTTCCTCAAAGTCCTTTGCGCCCTGAGACCAAGCTCTGCGGACTTCGCCCAGAAGCAGACACACACTTGCCCACTAAAAAAGAACATCTGGCTGATTCTGCTGAATCTATCCCCACTCAGATGACCCTCTGAAAGTAGTAGTATACTGCAGAGGTAGATAAACTGACTCAAGTCAACAGGCCCACAAAAGAATGAAATTATGAACATTGGAGATGCATGTCTAAAGTTTTTTTTGTTGTTGTTTCCTTTTCACCAGATTAATTACATTACTAAAATGTACCCTGTATTCTTGGAATTGTATTCATTCTGAAGTCAACTGCATTGTTTATTGTCTACAGTACCTGACCTGCAATCTTTTAACTTTTTTTTTTATTTCATTCAACCTTGCTGCAGACTTCAGACTCCTTTGTTGCCAGCTCCCTATAGTCCTATCCTCTGCAGTTCCTATACCAAAGCTAGCTCCTGGGTGTGATCCACGGAAGAAGGGTCTCCCTTCCAGATGAGGTCCAGCCCTAGCAAACCTTCTCCGTGAGCAGCCTCTAATGGGTATGCACTTGCTGGCACTGCAGAGTGGGACAGGCCAATCACTGCAGAGTGGGACAGGCAAATCAAGGTACTATCATACTATTTGATGAGGGAATTTTAACTACCCCTAACGCCACATCTAGCATGCCATCATAAGCAGGCTGAGCGGTCAATGGGAGGTGTAATCTGAGCATGTGCCTTGTCTCGAGTCCATAGGGCAGCCTCTCAAACAACACCATTTCTCTGAGCTCTAGTCCCTGCCATGGCTCCATCACAGAGATGCCCAGCAAAATCCCACCCTCCTTAACAACGCAGGCATTTAACCTGCTAATTAAACTTGAGTCACCTGAACTGCAGTCTGGGCTTCACGCTATGCCACTGGGCTGGTCTCATTAACCTACGTCTCTCAAGTGCAAATACGAAGCTGCACAAGCAGTCATTTGTGCAAATGGAAACAACAAAAGTACAGCCAAAACAAATGCTAAATTATTACACCTCAAAAACAAGTTAGAAATAAAGCAGTCTAAGATTTAGCACATTTACTATTGTAAATTAAAATGTTTCAATTACAATTAATTAATATGTATGAATAAAAAGTTATTTTAATTAGTTTTCAAAAAACATACATACCAGTCTAATAAGTTCTTCCTTTATAAGCCTGGTGATCTCAGCCTTGGCTTTTTGTACAGACAGCTCATTGGCACCTGGAGAAAAATGAGCTACATCTATTGAGGTTGTTTACATACATTATGCAATTTTTCAAATAAACATGCTATTAATTTTCAGAAAGATGATTTGCAGGATACTAAAAATAGAGTTCCAGGCATCTGCAATTTTGTTTTAATACTCTAAAACCCGTAATCAGGGAAACAATCTATTTACTTATGAAATTATTCATTCTAAGCAGTGCTTTTATGTCTTCTAACTCACACTTACAAAACATTTTCAGAAACCAGCTGACATCTTGGGATCAGATGTTTGTCCTTTATCAGGTTTAATTAAAGACAGTTCAGATTTCAAACATTTAAAGATTCATTTATGACTTAAACAATTTTCTATGCTAAGGTTGTTCTATACAAGTTAGTCATGCAATTTTTTTAACACACAAAAATGGGAACCACAAGCTGACAGCAGGAATCCACCTCTGTGTCATGTTCTATGCCAGGTATGAAGTTCTCATTCATAAAATGGCAGTTTTATCACAAGCGGAGGCATGATGAAAATGTTCCTTAAGTTTAACACATTTCATTGCTAGAACAGATATTTTGTTGATCCACATCTATTCACAAATTCTGTACTGTGGCAGTACCTACCTTTTACAATGCATTGTGTTGCATAACAGCTTCTGTTATGCCTTCACTGGGACAGCAGTTCATACCAAAAGATCTCTTTCTGGATTTGCAAAATAAAGTAGATCAGTTTTTGCTTTCAATTTTCTCTATAATACCATACTTTTTCTCTCTGCAGTTTACTACTTGATGATAAAAAACTTCTACTGCCTTTCCCTGTTTAATTTCTCCAAGTCTTTTGGGTTTCTAATACCATGACAGGAATGGACCCAATTCCTAAATCAAAGAATGATTAAAGTTCTTGAATTTAGTATTGTTTCTATCATTGATGTTATCCAAAAGTACTCTTTAAACCAAACAGAAACTTTGCAGAGTGGAGGGTGTGAAGTTCACTCCTTGAAATATGTTATGTACCTAGTTCACTAATAAAAGTTGAACTGTAAAATATGAACTACAAAATAATATAATAAAATAGTAGGTAGTCCACAGCTGAGTTAAAAATGGAATATCCTTTATTGAAAAACACAAACAAGTGATCCTAGATGAGTATAATGAAAAGCATTAAAGACATTCATTATTTATATATAATCAGGTTACTTGGAGCAAGGGAGTGGTTACAGAGAGTGTTTCTGTTAAGAGCAATAAAAGTATTAAACTCATTCCTTTAACCAACTCCCCCTTCCCCCTTAACACCACAGTGTAAACGGAGACTATGCTACCTTAGAACTGAAACTAAAAAGCTAGAGGCAAATTAAAATATACAATATAAGAACAGCTTAATAAAGCTAACGTACTAATCCAAACTTTAAGAAACCAACTCACTAACAAAATGACTAACAAAAAGATCTACCACTAGACCTCTAGCAGAATAAATATTAGTAACTTATAAATTGAAACACTTAAAGACTGCTTTTGCACCAAATAAATACTTCATCAGGTTTGTGTGCAATACACATCATAACATTAATGAACATGTGTATAAATCTAAAAGTGAACACCTAAATAGGCTGAAAACCATAGCTATAATTGCTAAGGTGGAAATACAGTGAAAAATGTTAAAAATGAAGCATTAAGGACCTAAGTGCATAACATATTTCAAGGAGTGAACTTCACACACTCCACACTGCAAAGTTTCTGCTTGGTTGGTTTTTGACCCAGTATAGGTTGCATACTGGGTTTTCTGAGACTTCGAGGGTTACCATGGATTTTTCTTTTTTCCAAAAGTACTCTTCACAGCACCTGCAATGTGCCTAGACCTGACCCCTTCTGCAATTCATATGGAGTTACATGTAGAATCAGTCATTACAGATTCAGTCTTAAACCTTCCCTTCCTTCCTTTTTTTCTGTTCCTTTTCTTTCCATCTTTGTTGTTCTCCAATCTCTTACCTCTCACTTAACTGGCATATGCAATGGACTACTTCTCTAGTTACTTGCACTATGTTTGTAGGAACTGGAATTGTTAGAAGACACAGATGCCTGAGGATATCATCAATAAAGTCAACTAAAATTGTGTATACTTTCCTTTATACTAGAATACTTAAAAACGGAAAAAAATGCCACTGCAAATTAAAACAACCACTAATGTATTCCCCTCCATAATGCAAACTAAGAAAAGTGAACAAACTTTAAAAATGTTTGCACCCTACACTTGCAATGTATGAGCTTTGCTCACAACTCAGACTTACAACAAATAAAAAGTGGTGCGATACGACCAACTAATTAACAAAAATTTTAAAAATTTGCAGACAGATACAGAATAAAACTTTCTTCTTTATTCATACTCACCGCCATGTTTAGCTAAACCTACTCCCAAAAGTGGTTTACATTTCTTACCCCATTCGGCCTCTATGTAACTTGTTTCACCTATCAGGTGGGCAGGATAATCTCTGGAAAGAAACATGTTGGCTACAAGGTTTAACTCCCTACCAACATCCTCTTCATGTGAAGTCATGTGGGCTACTCTTATACACTTCCCTTTAACAATACTTTTCTTCTGGCTTAATGGATGACTACAAGTCCAAGCAGGAGTTGCTGAAAGTTGGCGTCCTGAAAATAACTGATTTGAAACCCTGATCAGTGTGACAAAAGTGTCCAAATAATTGATTACTATTCTGTTACAATTAAAGGTAAATGGAAAAAAAAAACAGAAGTGCTATTCAAAATAAGTAACAAAATGTTTCTCTGCAACTTGGAGAAAAAGTACAAAGTGCAAAAAAAAAAAAAAAAAAAAAAAAAAAAGAACATTTTGTGTTTTCTCTAAAATAGCACAATCTTTGGGGAAAAAAATAACTCCAAAATGCGTAGGGGCAAAGCCCCAAATGGGGTGGGGGCTTAGAAGGCTACCACCTGCAAAAACATACATACATTCCAGTAATTCTAAGTTAACTGTTGCAAAACGGACATTATTTTTGTAACTTGCATGAATGAAGATGCTTAAAGCTTCAAAGAAATATCTTTCTAGTTACACATCCAAAGCTTTTATCAAACAATTTTGACAAAATAAATGTATTTCAGGTAAATGTAATTCCTGCAAATATAATGCACCCAAACTATATACGCAAGGAACAATGTGCTTGTTTATTCTATACCCTTTGCAGATATATGATCCTCTGACCCTCAAGATGGCTTAAGAAAAAATTTAAGTTGCTTTTCAGTGGCTCCTCTATGATCAATGCAAACACATTGAACAGACATTAGAGGCAAGTTGTCTCCATACCTCTGAGGCAAGTTTTCCCCATACCCCACACCAAGGGCTAGGTAACCCCCAAATTAATAGAAATAACTATTTGGTGGCAAAACCTTGTGGAAAGTTTAAAATAACTTTATTTGATCACCCATTCAATTTATCAAGCTTAATAATAGTTCAAGAATCACTGGAAGTGACTTAAAGGCATGTATGCTTACCTTAACACCACCCATATCCCTGGATCTAAAGTTCAATAACATCACTAGAAAGGACACTCCTACAAACTACTCAGCAAATCTGTAGCAAAAAGAAAAGTGCCAAGTAAACTGAAGCTTTTACCTTGAATAAACCAACCATAACAGTGACCACAACCCAAGGGATTAGAGCTGTTGTGGTCAAGTTAGGAGCCAATTGTTGTGGTCGAGTTAGGAGCTAACAGTAACTGTGAATATAACTATAACGTTATTCAATTCTAATGCCAGCATAAGGCTTACTGCTACAATTAGAGTTAATGTTGTGGAAAACCCACTTACAGTCTTTAAACATTAGGTGTACGGTTATGATCAGAGTTATGAAAAAAAGCCTAACCTGTGAGCAAGTGCAGGATACAGATTTGAGCCCTGAATATGACCTGCATAACTCTGTTTCAATCAGTGTCTCAAGCAGTGGAGAAGCCAGCCAGGAAGGGATGAGATTGATCGTTTAACACTGGCTCACCCTTACTGGAGGGAGAGGTTAATGGATTTCTACCAAAGGAGTGCCAGCTAGGGGAAGGCCCAAAACTACAGCTAATGCACTACGGACATTGGGTGAGGGGTTAATAAAACCAGGTTGGGAATATGGAGCTGTATTTCTGCATACCCACAGTGATACTGCTTTTCCTGTCTGTATCATTTTCTTAACGGGCAGTGTCAGGAGCATTCAAAGGTTTGCCTGATGCCTAATGGAAAACAGTCAGTCATAGTGGAAGACAGAGGCACAAAAAATGGATATCTGGTGTAAGTTCACATAACCTGAACAGGAGAACTTCCACTAAACATTAGGAAGGAGATGTTCACCAAGCAAAATCCTACCCGATAGGTTTGCTTAGCATCCTTGATCAAAAGTGGCTAATTCAACTGGTAAAACCTCTCTGGTTCTACTTGAGCAACAAAGGGTTTACATACATACTAAAATCTACATTAAAAACTACTGACAGATACTTATTTTTTAACACATTTACTCCTGGGTTCTACATGTTATGTTAATATATTCAATTAAAACAGTATGAAACAATACAATACTGTTTCAAGGTCAGGCTCTAGGACATTGCAGCCTGTCATTCTTTATAATATGCTTCCCCATACAATTAATCAAGAATGCTCTCAAACTTTTCTCAACTTCTGTAGTTCTTTATGCCAACAGATATTTTACTCAAACTATCTGTTACTCTCTTAAAGAGCCAGTTGATAGTTTTCTTGTTTTTCTTGAATGTTCTTTTTTTTTCCAAATGTCTCTATTAAATTTTCACATATGACAAAGGCAATCTTACATTTATACAAATGAAAAACATACAAAATGATACCACTTTAGTTGTAAACAGTTTACATCACAGACACCACTGAAACAACTGTAGTTGCAAAAATTATACATTTTTTCCTGAATGTTCTTGAACACAATGTGCTTGGCATTTCCTCTCTTTTTTTTCCAAGTCTGGGCCTCCCCCAAAGACCTAAAATCGATTCCTGCATTTGTGCCTATAATTTACTGAGACAAAACACTAACTTAATAGCCTGTCCACATACAGTATAATTTTAAAACCTTTAATTATCTTTTTGCACTCCTTCTCATACAATCTTTTTTTAAAACTATATGAGAACCATAAAAATGCTGTATTCAATTTTAGATCGTATCAGACAATTATAAAGACAAATAATTAACAACAATATCCCTTGACTTTATAAACCCAAAGCAGTCTATACTCTTGGAACATTCTTTTACCTGATTATCTATGGGATGGCCAAAATCAAGTTCGTCATCCACCCATACACCAAGCTCCATCAGCAAAAAAAAATGTTCAGTCTCCTTGCTGCCTAGTTTATAATCATACTGTAAATGTCAAGGATTGATGTTCACATATACCTTAGTTTTATCTGCACTGATTTTCCTAGCCCAGTTACACAATTCTTCTAAACAATGTTGGAGTTTCCTTTGGTAATCATTAACTCTCATTTACTAATCTAGTTTTAGATCATCAGCTTATAAATATCAGAAAATATTTGATGGAATCTTTGAATTACAAATGTACAAACTGAAAAATGAGGACCCCAATATCAATCCCTGCAGCAGCCTGCTATTTTGTCCAACAATATTCCCACGGCAAGATTTGTACACAATCTGCCACTTACGGTTTTGTAGTCATGCCATTAACTACCTAACCAGAGATCTAGATATACCCATGTTGATTATTTTAAAAATTAATAAACAGCAACAAAGACCAACAGTGCACAAAAAACTAATAACCTCCAAAAGCACTGCAACGAGGAAAAGCAATGCACCAGACAGCCCAGGATAAAATCCAAAGTTTATTGACATAAAACGTGACGAAAATACAACACACGTTTTTCGTCTACAACTCGGACTTCTTCAGACAATGAATAACAGTTCACACTCATAATATATATTAATTGGAGTGAAGCAATTAATTCAAAACTCCCAATGGAGAAACTTTCTCATGAATAATTAATAACATACAGATAGACTTTTTAACACAAGAACACACCACTCCATTAACAAAATAAATATATCCTCAGTAAAAACATAATGTACTTACCTGCAAGTTTAAAAAATGCATAGAAACTCTATCCATGGGTGAGGAGGTGATTGGGAGACCAGGTTAGAGTATAGGGAAATGATCTGGCAATTAAGACTAGATGCATGTAGTGGAAAGGGACTAAATGACCATATATCCATAACCCCGGCATTAAAATTATTGGCAATGGACCCGAAGAAATGTAAAATGTAGAACGAATAACGATATAGGGAAGTCTAATGAATGAATAAATAAATAAACAGTTTCGTTTTTAATTCTTAATTTTAACAATCAACAAAACATTTTTAACATTTTGATTATTAATAATTCATTGAGTTTTAATATTTATAGTTATATACATAAATTCCTATTGATCAATTACACAGCCTTCTTGTTCATTCCATTTAATCTAGATATTTTAATATTTATTTATACATAGGTCTTTTAATACTATATATTATATATATTACATATATATATATATATATATATATATATATATATATATTTATATTTTTTATATTTTTATATTAAATTATATAAATTATATATATATATTTTTTACATACATTTTTCACATTTGTACATATTTCCATATTTTCATATACATTTTTATAGATGTACAGAATATTTTAGTAATAACAATAATACAATAATATTTATAATTAATATCAACTGCTGCTTTATGGTTTAAAATGATAGGTATTTATGTATTTTTGTAGTCTTTTGGTGTTGTGTATCGTATTATTTATGGTGTTTTGAACTTGCATTATAGTTTATTACAGTTTATTAAATGTAATGTCTCAGGCAGTGTTGCATAGACTTTTAATTGAAGCTAGCCCATTAATTTTGTTAGTAATTGATTGTATAATTAAAGAAATTGTTTAATTTTCAACCAATGGGTTACAAACATTGTGATATATAATGTATGGATTGTTAAGGGTAACTGGATTCTGAAGAAGTCTCCGTCAAGGAGATGAAAGCGCTCAATCAGTTACCTTTGTCTTTATGTATTTAACGTTTTTTATTTTACATTAAACATATTCAAATATCAGTTTGACATCGTTCATTTTGGATTATAACAGCAGTTTGGTTCATGGGTAAAGGGACAGCCTTTATTGTGCCGGAGCAGCGTTGTGATTAGCTGTGTTTTGTTGTTGTTGCAACTTTCGGGTTGTGTGGTTACTACTACTGGGTTATCTTTTACTTTGGATCCTCTTGTCTGTACACTGGCTAGAAAACTACAAATATCAAAACTTCTGTGACCTTAGTGCTTTGGTAGCATGCACTAAAACTTTAGTTCAAAGGTTTAGCCAAGGCATGCCTTTATATATTCAAACATATGTTTGTGACATCATCCTGTCCAGAATTTTTGGCAAAATCCAGTTTGCCAAGTCATATAATTTCTGAACCCATTGCATTAAAACTGAGTTCTGAATACTGTAGTAATGTGGGCTCCTTCCTTGATCGCTACAAAACAATAATACAGAAAACTCAGTTTTTCCCCCAGTTTTGATGTAGTCTAAAATGTCCTTTTATTATTTAATTTTTTTTAATAATTCTTCCTCACATTTTTGTTGATCACATTTTGCTCTAGATTTAATCCGTCTATCTAACTTGCTTATCGTGGCTTTCAGGAACCTAATCTTTCCTGCATTTCATTTTTAAGTAATTTATTTCTGATCTTAAATTCCTTGTCCATTTACTGTACCACCAGTATAGAGAAGAAATGTTTTTTCTCCAGCCTAACCTGCTTTTCCTTAACTTTAAATTTGAAAATGGATTTCTTCAAGACATTACATTTCTACATAGTATTTTTGCCAGAATTTATCTCTGAAAGGAACACCTTTTCAAATGTTATTGTACTTAGAGTTAGCAAGTAAGATAAAATGTGATGTAAAGTCAGTGTTATTGGGAATAGGTGATAGGGTAACAAGAAATACTAGCACCACAAAATGGCTGTTGCCATTAACAGCTACAAACGTAAACTGTGGAGTAAATATGTCCAATATATTAGTTCCTTGTGTAGGTATGGTAACAGTTTAATTTAAAATGTTCTCTCTAGAGAAGAGCTGAAAGTCTTCTTTAAACTACCTGAGAAATATTATTTTCTCCATTCTGTTCCATGCAACCCCCAATCCCAAATTACCATTCCATTTTGTACACCTATGGAGTACATGAATGCAACCAATTTCTTTAAATCATCAATACTGGATTTGCAAGTTTTATACCCACCAGCCAGTGGAATACAGAGTCTACCAACAGTAACAGTCACACTAACAAAATCTATAATGCTTTATTTTCAAAATATGTATTTCCATAACATTATGTCCCCCCACTAAGATCATGACACCACCTTCTAGTCTATTTTATTCCTATGACATCTGAAAAAGAAGCAACCCTCAAAGATTGGCCATAAATTTGAATCTTTCTGCCAGGTATAAGCTATTATTGCTACTTCAGTATTTTCTGAAAATACAAGATCTTTTAAGAGAAAAGACTGTTGCTGTACTAGCTCTGAATGTTTGTAGTCAGAATAAGTTCCCCATGCCCAAGTCAAACCTATGTTCCACTTAGTCTCCTGAAAAGTTTGATTCAAGTTATTACTGATCCCCAGTATATCATGCCTGAGAAGTATTTTTCTTGCTTAGTTCTGATGGTTTCACTCCTTTCTGAGAATGTAAGAGCCTTGAGATAGGCCTGTGTGTGGAATAAAATCCCAACTACTTAACCTGGGCAGCCTTCTTTAAATATGAGACCATTTTATATATATTACAATGGTGGGATCAAATCAAAATTTTTTTGACATTAAAAAAAAAAAAAACAGAAACAAAACCTGAATGAAACAAACTACATTTAACTTTTGTTATAATGGATTGTCATGGAAATAAATAGTGTTTCCAATGAAATGAAGAGATAGTAATGACCACTAAGTGATCTTTAGCGGGGGGGGGGGGTACTAGTCTTTCAATACTAAGCTGCTGCGTCTGTGGGAAAGGTTTCTGCACTGGCACAGGACTTCCTCTAATGACATTCCCAGCTCAGCAAGATTCTGGATTTTGTTTTGCATTTGCACTGTGTGTGTATGTGTGCGCGCATATGGGAGGATGCCTTCAATGCTGGCACACATAGCTATATCACAGATCAAAAAAGGACTATTGCATATCCAGCCCCAGCACTCCATCGTTTGAGTTCTGTGTACTGAGCAAATACAAATGGAAAGGCAAAGAAAAAAAATAAGAGTATAATGACGTGTTTGGCTGACTTAAAGGAAAATCCATTAACAGATGCTACATGCAGGGACTGTCCAGACCTAGGATGAGTATGATAAGCACACAATGCAGAATATCTCCTCATAGCAGGTATATATTTGACTTCAGAAACTTCCAGTGGGAAACTCTTGGGAAGTACCCCCAAACAATAACATACAAATCTTCCTTGGATGTTAGATCCACATGAAGAAAGAAAGCAAGCAAACTCCTGAAACACTGAGTTGCCAAATGAGATCCCCAACTGAGGGATCACATGGCACAAATGTTCACAACGCAGACATTTTTAAACAAGCCCTAGAGGCAGTCAAACGTCTGACAGAGTAGACTTTACAAACAACAGTTTCCAAAGGTCTATCTGGCTGGTGGCAAAAGACAGTACAGTTAGCAATCCAAATGGGTAAGGTATACTTACCCACTACATGTCCATTCTTACCTTAGGCAAAGAAGAGCATCTACTGTCTTCCTGAAATGATGCACCCTTGTCAAGTAAATCCAGAGCTGGCTATGCCCAATCAAGGAATGAAAGGCTCTTTGCCACTTGACTCTGCCCCCAAAAAAGAAACCACAGAGATAACTGGATTGATTACAGATAGCTTTTTTGACTATTTTAATGAAATGCGAGTAATGGGCAGATGCTTCTTGTGGTGGTGAACTCTTTGTACATAAGAGACTGCAGCACAGAGATCATGTAAGCAGAGCTCATGCCAACAAGAACAGAGTCTTTCAAAACATTTATTTTACATCCACTGAAGCGGGTAACTGAAATGGATGACTGATGAGCCTGCCAGCCAAGAGTTCAAAGTGCAAAGAGAACATTCTTCAAAAATAAGCGAGGACAAAAACGACTGTTAATCACTTAACCAGGCTATGCTGGACCACATTTCTGTTCTGTTCTCCATAACGTCATGGTGGGCAGAAAAGCAACAGCATGCACTGTATCCCACAGCAGAAAAGAATCTAGTCTTAACTTCACTTCTACAGCTGCTAGATCAAAAAACTTCAAGTGGCACCAAATGCTTTAGATTCAGCAATCCACTCTTTTGAGGATCCACTTTCCTTAAAAAACAGCCTTCTAGAACTGCAGCATGGGGAATAATAGGACTCGTTTACCACTGCATAGATCTTGCCAAGTGCCCAACATCATATTAACAGAAGATATTTGGTGTTGCAATGGCTTTGAAGCTACTGAAACATCAACATCCACTGCAACACTTACAGCATTAGACGTGGAAATAGAACTGTGAAGACAATGACTACCATAAAGTCAAAGAGAAATAGGAAGTCATAAGGCTTCAGCATCTGTTGTACCTTCAAACAAGGCTACCAAAGCTACAGCTTCCTGGACCCTCTCCATGGCCAAGAAAGACTGAAAGGAATGACTGTCCAACTCTGGACCAATGAAGGCACTCTTGTTACATGAAATCAGACAGGGCATCTCCCAATTTATAGAGAACACCTAGGAGCATCAGCAATGGTAGTATTCAAAAGCCATGGATGAAACCAGAGTTCACTGACAGCGCTGTAGGAGATAGTCCTTCAGGTGAGGGAACAAGAAATTCCTTTTTCTGGTAAAGGCTTTGCCATCATTGTCAGTATCTAGGTAGACATTCTGGTTCAAGAAAACAGACCACACTGCAACACCTTATACTACAGTCCACCCATGGCAAAATGAAGGAACCTCCTGTACAAAACTCTCACAATGAAGTGCCAGTGGGTGTCCATAATGTTCAGCAATACCATTTTGAGTGTAATGAAGTAACATGATGCCACAAAGTGTCACCATCTAGAACTTGACATAACAGATGCACTCAGTTAGTAAGGTTCAGTGGGAGACAGAAGTCTCTAGCTTCCAATTAAACTACAAGAAAGAGGAATTCAACCCCTGGTCTCAAACAAGGTCTCGGAAGCCTCTCTGACAAGCAGAATCTGGCTTCCTCAAAAAAGTTATCCACAGATCTAAGAGCTCTCACATATTACTGTCCAAAAACAAGTCACAAACCCCTCAATCACTGATGATGGTTCTCCAAGCCAAGACAAACTCTGGGAAATGACCACCCCAAACATGTAAATCCCAGGCCTACTGTTGACTGAAAATAGCTGGGTTACTTTTCCTAGGGACCTGGTGGGGAAAGCTGGAAGACACAGAAATGTCTGATGCTTGGGGCCAGTCCTCATTTTTATTATTTTTATTTTACATTTGTTGACCGGGCTAGTCTAACTGGATACATGTCCATTTTCAGTAGAGGCCCGAGGAGATAAGCTCCAATACAGATAAATGAAAAGCTTAGTAATCAATATATAAAATAAGACTAAATTAAAAAAATTCATATAAAACTAGCAGATTTCATGTACATAAACACAAAAAATAATAGGAAAGATAACTAAATAGCAGAATTAATTATATATAAAGAGAAAAACAATATTGCTGGTTGAACATATTATTCTGTGAAGACAAACAATAAATCTTGTAGTGCCAGAATGCTTCTACTATTCAGTATGCAGTTATAGGTCATTTATAAATAGAAAGACTAAGGTGTAGAGGGGAGGCAGGATATGTATAATACATAATGTAAAAGGAAGAAAAACAAGTATATTTTTCAGTAGGAAATGTAATTTTACATGAAGTCTCCTCCTACAGAACCACTCTGGCCTAAAAGAAGGATCCCACTTTTTTTGCCATACAAAACAGTTACTTTATTGTTCAGCTGTATTTTAACCACAAACATGAAATGCTTGCATTACAAAAAAGAAAAAACAAATGCTCTTCAACCTTTTTTTTTGCAGAGCAAAGAAAAGCACAGATATACTGTCAGGAGATTAAGAAAGCAGTAACTGTGAAGAACAAAAAGGGACTTTTTACAACAAAAAGTCAGGGTACATTTGCTGAAATTAATTAGCCTCAGTGAGGTTGCTTCTGGTTTCAACATCTCATCACCAGCTGAGCCATTTCTTCACAAATATAAAGATGGTGGCTTAACAGAATTCAAGGCCTACAAGACTGCATCAATGGCAGGCATATGTGGAGAAGATTGTGACTGAACGCTAGCCTTCTGCTCCTTCATACTATCTCAAGGCACTGTCATGGGATCAAATGAAGAGATCTCGCCGCTGACCCTTCGGCTGGATACCCTCAACAGCCACAATCTTGAGTGAAATTAAGTGACTCCTAACATTCTCTATGTATCTCTGGACTGAAATGTCACAATGGAGTTCTAACATTATGCTCATTGCAAAGACATCAGAAAACTGTTGGTAAAAATCCTGTCCTTAAATGGTTTAAACTCCATAAATAATGAAAGAATGAGAGAATTTTTTCATAATGAATATTGGGATCACTGTCTATATGCAGTATATGCCTGGTTTCCCAATGTCTGTCTATGGATAGTGGCATCTTAAAGTGAACACAAATACATACATTAAAATACCTTTGACCTTTTATCCCAGATCATCACTGAAGTCAGTTGACAATCCTCCTTAACAAATAATAAATAAAACTAAGACCTGAACTGCAAAAATGGTGGAAACTAACTGACTAATGCATGTGCTTGGCATGCTCTCCAAGCCTAAAGTACAGCAATCTGCTGGAAACCTGTAGGAGGTTCATGCATCTCAGAATGTTAAGTTGACTAAGAAGAAAGGAGATGCAATGACGATAGAATAACAAATCCCAAAAATTCTCAACTGCTGAAGGTCGTAAATTAAAATTTTGACTGCCCCAATTTGGTTACGAAACTGCAATCTCCAGAAAATTGTTGCAATAAAATAGAATGGACTGGAAGACTGATTATGTAACAGTTGTGAAAACATCATACAAAACAACAATATGTAATTTAAAAGGACAGCAAAAACATACTTTGTGCAGTTTACATGGTCTACAGGTCTAGCTTTCCCCAGTGACATATGTTAGTCAGTTCACATTAGGGTCAATTAACAAGAATGACTTGGTAACTGTAAATCTGGACAGTACAGTAATATACAGATAATGTAAAGCTTACCTGGATGTTCCTATAATAAGTCAGTCATCCAATTACATAAAAGGAAACCTTAACAGGCCAGTATTATAAAAAGTCTGGCACTACTGCAACACCTTTGAAATCCATCTCTGTCATGCAGTGCTAGGCACTACAAATACACATTTGAAAACAAGATACTGAACTCTCCAAGGCAGTACTATGCTCTACACTGTTTACACTCTGTCTAGTTTAATTCAATTTGTATACTGCTATTATACTGTCCAGTCATGTTCTTAATGCCTACAGCCAAGCCCAGGCCTAAAAAGGGTCCATAGACCAGTTCACTTACTCAAGTTTTCAAATAAATGTTAGGAGGATGATAGAAAAAAATTCCACACTGATCATCAGAATTTGAAGTTGAACTTACTAGGGTCATACAAGTGAAGTATGTGGAATTAATCAACTGTCAGTATGATTTGGATACACAGAGCAAAGCTGGTGTGATGGAAAAACCTGCGAACTATGAAAACAATAAAGCAAAACTTGATTCACCAAAACAACAGGCCAGGGTAGGAAGAATGTGTGAATATGAGCACATCTCAGCCAAAGTCAAAAACTGGGGAAGCACAATGGTTAATATTCTTAATTTACTCCATCTCACGGCAATTTTTTGCTTGGCAAACAATGGTTGGGGATCTACGGATTAAACCACAGGTGGTTTGGTTGGACCAGGACTCAGCAAATGTATTTAGTAGAATCCCCTCTTCAGTGACATACTGCAACTTGATTTTTTTCGGACTGCAGAATTTCATGAGTAAGGGATTTTTACTATTTAGAGAAGCAAGGCTGTGGGGGTGCAGGGGGTACTGACCGCCTGTAAAAATTCTTTTGCCAGCACTACTGGATAAACTCAACATTTGACAGCAAGGTTTCAAAGTTCTTCAGGTATGTATTGTGTTAAAAATGCTTTTTATGCATGACTAGTAGCTAACACTAGTAAGTTACTACGAATCCTAACAGTTGCAGTGGCAAGGCAGTAAATTCAGCATTGTTTCTGATCAATAAGAGGCACGGACTTTGTGAAGTGATTCTCAAAATAGTCGTTAAAATGCTGCTGCTAATGCAACAGCAACAGCTAAAACGACACACTGAAAAGCACTGAGTCGGACTTCTCAGGTAACACAACATGCTCTTCCATCTCAGTCATTGGGACTGATGCCCTAGAAAACACACACTGGCTAGCTTATTTACTGTATGTTGGTGACCAAGTATTACTGGTCCAACTGACCTTTTTAGGAGACACTCAGGAAACCTTCTCAACATACCTCTTGACTGTACAGACTTTTGCAGAATGTCTAGATTTTTTTGCCTCATATGTTTGGTCTGTTTTTCATAAAATTGTGGTTTTCAGGCAAATAAGTGGCAAATCACTAAAGACTGAAGTTAGAAAATAATGACAGACATTCGAGTTTCAGACTTCATATCATTCAGAAAATTCATTCTAAAACAAAACCTATTCTACAAACTAAGCTCGTAAGAGCAATATTTAAAAACTGTACCTATTTGTGGTCCTTTGACCGGATTTCTTGCTCTAAGAAGTTGGGAGGTATGCTTCTCAGCTATCTAGAATTTCCCAGACTGTTCACATTTTTGTTTCCTACTTTTGGTCTGTCCCTCATATAATTTGCATTTTTTTGGCAAATTATTGTGCAATACAGCCAATAAATAATGACAGATATTTGAGTTTCAGACTTTACATCTTTATACATGGTAATGCAAAACCTGTTGTTCTAATAACTCTAAGTTATGGATATTCTTAAAACCTGTCCCTGCCCCCATATTATTTTTTGTCTTTGTCCAAATTTCTTGCACTAAGAAGATGACAGGTATGGCTTCAACAAACATCACTGCTGCAAAAAACTCTGGAAGACCACTGTTGCTAGTGAGGAGGGCTTTGTATCAGAACACTACCCCCACCATCATTTCTGCGCAGAAATGAGCATGGCAAAAGTGATTGTCATGGCAATGTGTTCAATGTGGCATGTTAATCATGTATGATTGCAAGCCATGCAGATTTGCCATCATGAATATTCATTATGTGGTCATACTGTGCCATTTTCTTTTTTCTTATTTTACCAAAATCACTTTCATAATAGTTGCACAGTTGCATATTACAGAATAGTAATCGCTTTTGCAGGGGGGCAAGCCTCCGTGCACCCCCGCACACCCCCATTACTTAAATATACCAACTCCGAGATTGCACTACTTTGAGGGAAAATGGTAAACTACGCTACAGTTAATTAGTAGTTGTACTTGTTAGAAGAAAAGTACAGTTTTTAGGCTAATTCTGTAGTGCAGCATGCACTGGAACTGCATAGTACTTAACAGCAAAGCTGATGCTCTGCATACCTCAGTATTTAACTATTTCGACAAACGAACAATTCAATGTTTTGATAATTCATATCGCGGGCACAGATCTTGTCATGTTTATTCACATGTAAATCATGTGCAGGGTTTGGGCGGTCCCTTGCTAATGCGCATCTGGTGAGGTAGTTTCCTAATACAAAGCCGTGGGGAGAACCTAACTATAGTACTGCTGTTAAATTCCTCCCAAAGCAAGACTATTGTCCAGACACAGTTGTGGTTTACTTTTTCAAAGCAACTCAATTTTACAAGCAGTTATATGTTGGATGGCTGGGTAAAGTATGCAGATGGTCCCAAATGAGACAGTTTAAGGAAAGACAAAATAAAGAAAAGATGCTACTTTAAGCAGTACTGGCAAGAGAGGTATTTTTGGGAGGTAAGCTGAAATCTGTCCAAGCAACACCATAATTCAAACTAAGTGAACAGATGGCTTAAGCTACAGCAGTAAAGCAAGCAAGCTTTATATCCCTCATCAAGTAGTCAGGCAAAAAAAAACATTAACACTACCAGGAAAGATCTCAGAATAGTACATGTCTAGGTAAACAACAGTTAAAAGCAGTTTTTTCCTGGACTGTTTTGGAGGGGGGGGGGGATCACTCTTCTTGGTATGATAAACTCACATGCCTGTAGGTGAAGCCATTTTGTCAGAACAATAAAACATTTACACAGTAATTTACAGAGAAGTTTGCACAGCTATCTAGCACAGGTCAGATTAGGTGATTGGTTGCTCCAATGTTTCTCCAGGTTAGCTGTGTTGTTTATTAGCAGTACATTGTTAAATTTTAATAAAAGGCATCAGAGTACTAAACACAAAGAAAGTATAGATGTGAAGTTGTTCAATCTCACCATTCATTCTTTACTGATGGGTTCGGACCCGATCCATCGGCTCAAGTATGGCCGTATGCAAGGCTCGTGGTCTTCCAGCATCTCGAGGCCAAACCCATATCCCATGATGCACTGTGAATTACCTCAGATCTAGTTTGCCACGACATCTGATCGGAGGTTCCAGTGCAAGCTCGGGCCAGTACTATTTTCAAAACATACATATTAGCAGTTATTTCTATAAAATTGTTGCTACACTCTCTTAATTAGTTTGGTAGGTAGATCGTTTTATAGCTTCTTAAAAGCTCCCCTTTCCCGTGTGTGATTAGTAATATTTCATGTATCGGCCTTGTGTGTTTTGGCCTATTTTTTTTCTGCTGTAGTTGTTAGTATATATGCATATTATATATGCATATTATATATATACATATATATATATATATGCATACATATATATATATATGCATATATATATGCATATATATATATATATATATATATATATATATATATATATATATATATATGTGTATATATATATAGATATATATATATATATGTGTATATATATATAGATATATATATATATATGTGTATATATATAGATATATAGATATATATATATATATATGTGTATATATATAGATATATAGATATATAGATATATATATATATATATATATATATATATATATATATATAGATATAGTTTTTCCTATTATTGGCCTTAGTTTAGTAAATGGTAGTTAACTTTCAATTCTTATCAGGCTTGTTTTTTCTGTGTGAGAGTTCAGAGTCTAGTAGCTTACTATTATTTGGTGTTACATTTTTCTTGGGCTCCTTTGTGTGTGTATGCTGTTAGAGCCTAGGGTATTGCTGAATAGCTTACTATATTTTGTGTTACATTTTTCTTAGACTCCCGTGTGTGTGTGTGTGTGTGTGTGTGTGTGTGTGTGTGTGTGTGTGTGTGTCTGTATGTATATGTGTGTGTGTGTGTGTGTGTGTGTGTGTTGTTAGCGCCTAGTGCATTGCTGATTATCTGCTCTGTGTTTTTCTTTAGTGGCATAATGGCGGATGACAAACACCCAAAGTCTGGTTTTAAAAAGTGCCCAGACTGTGGTAAAAAAATGTCGGTTATGGATGCTTAGGAGCTGTCCATTTACGGGAGTCTTGTGCCATCTGCCATTCCTTTTCTTTGAGTGTGTTACTAGAGAGGAAAAGGAAATTGGTGGATAGGGGCTTGTTAAAGCATCCCTTTCAAGAGCCTATGAGTGACCAGGATGTGGCCAGCAAGTCTTCCAAGTCCTCCAGATCTTCTGTGGAATCCAAGGTCTCTAAACAGTCTAAGAAATCTAAAAAGTTGGAGAATTCTGCGACATCGGCTCCAAAGACCTCGGAGCTGGCCCACGGCCTTGGAGCCGGTATCCAAAAGGCCTCTATCTCCATTGGTTCAGTGGGCACCGTTGGTGCATTCTTCTAGGTATTCTGTCAGCCTATCGGATTTGGATATGGATCGATTCGTGCAGAAGCTATAACAGGCACCAGGCCTTGTTAAACTGTTGTCAGCTCTGACCCAAGCGGCTTTGGAGCCGAAGACCACTACTCCTGCCTTGACTACTCCTCCTCCGAGCCTTACAGACCTTCGGAGCCAGAGGAAGCAGACCTGTTGATCGTGGAGCCTTTGGAGCAGAGACCTGCTCCAGTGTCCTCAGCTCCATCCACTCTGAAGTCCTTGGTGCCGACCGGGGACTCTAGGAGCTGAGATTCTCCAGTTGGATCAGAGGTGTATAGTCAGACTGACTTGTCATTGCTGACTCTTCCTCTCGGAGCTTCGGCTCGGATGAGCTCGGCTCCTACCTCTGGCTCGGAGCCCACGGCCTCGGTGCAGGAGGGTTTGGCAGTTCATTCGGGTCCGTAGACTCCTTCACATCGGAGCTGTGGTGCCTTCAAGGCCATGAGGAGAGCCTTGTCCCCCAAGACATCCTCGACTTCAGGCCTTGCTTCCTTATCCCCCAAAGCGCCTGTGTCTGCTTCCATCGTCCAGGCTAGGCGTAGAGACACAGAACCTCAGGTAGCCCCACAGGGTGCCCCCTGTTCTTCTGAGACCTCCCCAGAGGCTCTGACTGAGGAGGTTCCCAGGAAGAGATTGTGCAAGAGGAGACATGGACTCCCCACAGGAGTCTTTAACATCTGACACTGACTTGGATGAGTCAGAAGGGTCCCCCTCAGAGGATATCTCCTTTGCTGAGATACTCGAGATCCTTAGGCAGAGGGGAGATTGGCAGTCCAAAAGCCCTAATGAGGATGATTCAGTTCTCCTGAAGGCTTTCGGGTCTCAACCCTCCACCTTTTGGGTGTCTCCGTCCTTCGATGAGCTCATGCAGTTGGTCTCTCGGAGGGCGAGAGATTCACCGGAGTCCATGGAGCCTGTTCCTTGGAGGCCTAATAAGTTTATATCAGCTCTACCAGATAAAACCTTCTTGTCCAAAGGAGTCCCTGTTGATGCCATGGTGGTGGCGGCCACCAAAAAGTAAATGTCTGAGACTTCCTCGTCTATTCATCCTCCTAATAGAGAGTTTAGGATCATGGATAGATATGGGAAATGCATGTTTAGTTTAGTGACTTTTACTCTCTGCTCACTCAACTACTTAACCCATTTCACTAGGTTGCACAGAGATCTCCTTAAGGAGTTGGGAGATACTCTTCAGGGTATTGTAGCTGCAGGGGCCTCTGACAAAGTTGCTGCCCAGCTTGCTACCCTAAATTCTATTGTCAACTCATCCATGCATCTCATATCCTATGCAGCTGATGGAATGAGTAGGGCAGCGGGTACAGGAATCACTCTCAGAAGACATTCCTGGATGCGCTTGTGTTCCGTTGTGGAGCCCTTTAAGTCTTCTTTCGTAAACACCCCTTTTGATGGCTTATCCCTTTTTGGGCCTAAAGTGAAGGAAACTTTTACCAGGTGTGAACAGGAGGGAAAGACTTTGTCTGCCGGAGTCCGTTTTTCCACCACTACTCGGCCTTATCCAAAAGGCCAAAGGGAAGGAAAAATGTGGTTCCGGAAAGCCCAAGGAGCCTTTCAGGACACACGTGCTGAACCCCCCTCTCTGGGCAGAGGAGGGGGTAATAGTGGAAGACGTCGCCCTCGTGGCAGAGGGGGTCCGCAACATCAGGGTGACAGAGATCACGTCTCTGGTCAATCCTACCTGCACTCCTGAAAGGAGGCCCGACTGTCCTGCTCTGGAGGCAGTCGGGGGGTCGCCTATCTTTGTATCCAGTTGCCTGGCAAGAAATAACAAAAGACAGCTGGGTACAAAGTATCATTTCCAGAGGGTACTTCATACCATTTGCCGCCACCCCCCACCCATAGGGAGAATCCTGGACGTTCCACCCAGTTACAGGGAACAAGCAACCATAGAGGTCCACAAGTTGCTAGAAAAAAAGTGTCATACCATTTGCCGCCACCCCCCACCCATAGGGAGAATCCTGGACGTTCCACCCAGTTACAGGGAACAAGCAACCATAGAGGTCCACAAGTTGCTAGAAAAAAAGTGTCATCCGGCCAGTCCCAGCAGACCAAACAGGATCTGGAACTTACTCACGGTTCTTTTTGGTTCCAAAGAAAACAGGGGACCGGAGACCCATTTTGGACCTCAGCAGACTCAACCAATATGTGAAGAAAGAGAAGTTCCGGATGGTCATGCTCCAGTCTATACTTCCCTTCTTGGGGAAAGACAATTGGATATGCTCGACAGATCTCAAGGATGCTTACTACCACATAAAAATGGTCAGGCCATCCAGAGATCACCTGCATTTCCGACAGGGAGCCAATCATTATCAATTTTGAGCCCTGTCCTTTGGACTCACTACAGCCACCAGAGTGTTCACCAAATGCATGGCAGTGGTCACGGCTCACCTGAAGCATCTAGGATTCCACGTGTTTCCGTACTAGACGATTGGCTCTTTACCGCCACCAACAGGCATCAACTGAATCAGGCACGGGAATACACTCTGGCACTCTGCAATCATTTAGGTATTACAGTCAACTCAGAAAAGTCTGCCTTGTCGCCATCTCAGCATATCGTTTTTATCGGGGCAGAGCTAGACACTTCAACCACCACTCTAACACTACCAATTGAAAGAATCTTCCTTCTTCGTCAGCATGTCAGCACATTGGTATTGAAAGAGAGAGCACCAGGTTCAAAAGTTCTGAAAGTATTGGGTTTGACAGCTGTAGCAATACTAGCAGTACCATTAGCAAGAATGCATATGCGGATTCTTCAATGGCTGTTGTTCATTCAATGGCCTTACCAGGAACTTCCAATGGATCATACGATTTTGATTACAAGCTCTTGCAACAAAGATCTCCAGTGGTGGTTGACGTCTCTTCACATCACCATAGGACACTCCTTTGTTTTACCCCCTCCAGTAGCCACTGTGACCACGGACGCTTCTCTGATAGGGTGGGGGGGGGCATTTTCAGGGAAAGACTGCCCAAGGCACATGGACAGATCAAGAGTCACATTTGCATACCAATGTTCTGGAGATGAGAGCAGTACTTTTGGCGTTGCAGTACTTACAGGACTCTCTTCCCCTAGGAACGATTGCAATTCAGACAGACAATAGGTCAGTACTCTGGTACTTGAACAAGCAGGGGGGAACCAAGTCTTACCCCCCTTTACTGAGAAGTCCTCAGAGAGTTTGGCAGTGGGCTGTTTCCTCCCAGTGCTTTCTGTTGGCAATGCACATACGGGGGAGATCCAACATGATAGCAGACAAACTGAGCAGGGCAATCTTGTTGCCGCATGAGTAGTCCCTCAAGAAAGAGATTGCGGACAGGATTTTCTGCAAATGGGGCCAGCCTTGCTGCGACCTTTTTGCCAGCCACATCAACATGAAATGCAGAAGCTACTTTGCCCTGATCCCTCCTCCAGGATATGTCCCGAGAGACGCACTCATACATGATTGGCCCCTGGGTCTCCTCTTTGCTTTTCCACCAATCCCACTGATACCCAGAGTTCTACAGAAAGCAAAATCCCTGGGAAGGACCATCATTCTTATAGCCCCTCATTGGGAGGCAGATTTGGTTCGCATTCCTTCAACATCATCTCTTGGAGGATCCCTGGATTCTGGACCCAGTTCCAGACCTTCTGACACATCCGTCGGGGGACCTTCATCCTTCTCTGTAGTCAATGAAGCTGACAGCTTGGCTGCTCCAGTTCCCCTCATAGCCAGGCTACATAACTTCTCCAATGAGAGAAAACAGATCCTTTTGTCTTCTCACAAGCCATCCACTAGAAGATTATATCTTAGTAAGTGGAAGAGATTTTCCATATGGGCTTCTAAGCAGAACACTAATCCTTACCAAGCCCCCTTGACATCCATACTAGAATTCTTGACTATGATTTTTAATAAAAGAGCGGCAGCCGCAACAGTTCGGGTTCATTTGGCTGCAACATCTAACTTTCATCTCGGGATTGATGTGCTAAATATGTCCCACAAGTTATTCAATGCCTTTCTCAAGGGAACATTTCATATGAGACCTCCAGTGAAAATTCCCTATTCTCAATGGAATCTACATTTTATGCTGTCTCATATAATCCTTCTCCCATTTGAACCAGCATCATCTTGTGACCTTCAATATTTGTCGTGGAAACCATTTCTCTGGTGGCTATTACTTCTGCCTGCAGAGTGTCAGAACTTCAAGCTTTATCTATCAGCCCTCCTTATTTGATTTTTCATGCTGATAAGAATATCTCTTAGGACAAACCCCTCTTTCTTGCCCAAAGTTTGTTCAGAAACTAATATCAACCAAGTCACTGAGTTACCAGTTTTCTTCCCTAATCATTTCAATAAGTTGGAATATATGCTGCACAAACTTGATGTTCACAGACAGCTCAGATTTTATTTGGATAGAACAAAAGATTTCAGGACATCAGACCAACTATTCGTTTCATTCTCTGAAGCCAGAAAAGGTAGACTAGTGGCTAAAACAACTCTGTCTAAATGGTTATCTGATTGTATTACCTTTGTTTACTCAGTTGCTAATATGCCTTTGCAACACAAGACTAAAGCTCAATCAACAAGAGCAGTTTCTACATACTCTGCATTCCAAGCCAAATTGCCCCTTGATAACATTTGTGCAGCAGCCACTTGGTCTAAACCTTATACCTTTATCACACATTACAAAGTTGATAAGGCCTCCACGGACATGGCTTCTTTTGGGTCTACGGTTCTGAAGAATGTACTCCTGTGAGCCACCCGAGATTGATGGTGCTAGGGATGCTAGCCATCAGTAAAGAATGAATGGCAAGATTGAACAACTTCACATTAAGAAGTTATGTACTCACCATAACGTTCCATGTGAGTTGTTCATCTCACCTTCATTCTTATGTCCCTCCCTCCTTCCCCCTCCTGGCTGATAGTTGACCTAGAGGTTGGTCTCATCCTGGTTGCTCAATTCTTCTTCCTCTCCATAGGAGGATAGCTCATTTACATGGTTATAGTACACACAGCAAACAAGACCTGAGGTAATTCACAGTGCATCATGGGATAGGGGCTTGGCCTCGAGCTACTGGAAGACCTCGAGCTTTGCATACGGCCATACCGGAACCGATGGATCGGCTCCGAACCTATCAGTATTTATTTTATTTTTATTTTACATTTGTTGACCGGGCTAGTCCAGCTGGATACATGTCCGTTTTCAGTGCTGTCCCGTGGAGAAAAGCTCCAGTTAAAAACATGCAAAACATCTATAAAGAAGGACTGAAAAATAGCCTAACATAGACTTAAGAACAATAAACATAAAAATTCAGATATTTGAGAACAGTGCTAAGATAGTATATTACAGAATCAGAATAAGTAATTTTACTAAAAAAATTACTTTAAAAACATGACTGGAACACAGATACATAAAAATGACTAAAAAATGACTAGAACAAAGATACATGGTGAGAGGTACTCTGGAATAACAGAGTTAGGAATTAAGAAAGGAAGAAAAGTTTAAAGAAAGTTACATGGAGAGTTATAGTAGAGAATATTGTATTTTGAGGGTATCAGATAATTAGAAAAAAATGTTTAGTCAGGGTTGTTGCAAGAGCATAGCCAGTGGTTAGAGAAGAAAAGTTTGAGGTTAGCTTTAAATAGTGGGAGAGAAGTTAGGGTAGTAAGGTCTTGTGGTAAGAGATTCCATATTTTGCCATTTGAATTAGAAAATATGGAGTCCCCAGCTAAGTTATTTGATAAGGAAGTATGAATCAACATTTTATTAGTGGAGCGTAGATTCCTCAGGTTATTGTATGGTTCTATGAGGGTGGAGAGCATTGGGGTGTTGTTGGGTTGGTATAGGGCTTTGTGGGCAAGTAAAGAATGAAGGCGAGATTGAACAGCTCACATGGAACGTTATGGTGAATACATAACTTCTTATTATGTAAAGAACTTAACATAAATCTAAATATTCAAGTAGATCCACTGCAGCGCCCCCCTTCCACAATTTCACCCTCCCCTAGGGTTTCAGCTGAAGACACTGCAGCAAGAGCATAGATACATTAGTAGTATAAAGAGTACATTGGCCATTGCCATTTTCAAATCCTTCTTGCCTCCACAAAACCCAGGGAAAAGGCCTCAGTGCCAGAGCCCTAATGATCCACATAGTATAGTCTCCACTCCAAAGGACCTTAATCCCCCTTTTGTGGCAATGTTAAGAAAACTGCTTGATTCTGAATAACGCCTTAAACATAAAGGTGGGGTTGGTATGCAGGGATACCCTGTCTTGATGAAAGACTAGGAGAGTTTCTTTACACATCAAGGTGTGGTGCTCAGAAATCCTTCTGGCAGAGGTAATGGTTACCAAACACACTGTCCTCAAGACATGTATTGGAGGATGGGATGAAGAAGATGGTTTAAGGGCCAGGATGAGTTTTACTGACACAAAGTTGAGATCCCAAGGTGGAGCAATTTTCTTCCCTGGTATCCTAACGTAAATGAGACCCTGGAGGAAATGTGTGACTTGAGGTCTGGGGTAATGAGGGCGATCCAAAGAGAGGCAGGCTTAAATAAGCAAAGCATACACTTCAACAGAGGTGTAAGCTAAACCCAATTTGAAAAGGTCTGACAGATATCCCAGGAGCATACAACTTTAGCTTTCTTTGGGTCAAGATCTCTGAAGTGGCACAAAAAGGAGAATCTTTTCCATTTAGGTAGGCATATTTTTGAGTTAGACTTTCTAGCCTTCTTCAGGATACTTTGTGCCTACCTGGAATCAGGGTATCACCATCCAATCTGTCACCTTTAGAGCAGCCAGGTTTGAGTGTGGCAAGGAACCCTTATTTAAATTAGGAGGTCCACATGCAGAAGCAAAACTCTGCATTTTCCACTTGGTGGTTGACACCCTCCCCTTCTAATAGCAGGATGTCAGTGGCATAAAAGGTTGTCAGATGGCACCATCTTCAGGTCATTCTTAACCTTGACTGTAAACATACCCAAGCTCTAAAGCATGACTTGTTCTGATTTGTCCGATACCTGTGCTAGGGGATAAAGTATGATATGTTAAAAAGGACCTAAGGGGTGGTGGAAGAAGGCTGAATATGGCCCAACCACCCCAACTCTAGAGAAAGATGAGAGATGGGGGCAGAAGGGAGGAAAGTGGAACTTCAACAGCGAATCTTCTAACATCTACACTTATGATAAGTTCCTAACACAACTGATTTAAGTTCTTCAAAGTTCACTATTGCAGTACTGACTCGAGATTTCTCCCACAGCTATAGCAATTTGGGTGGCTGACTTGTGACAGGACTAGGGAGACGCTAGTTCTTACAGAACTGCAGAGGCGAATCCTGCCCTGGCCCTGGATATTAATCACAGGTTGTAAAGTCTGGCAAAAGTGCAAAGGGAGGACGACGATTATGCTTCCAAAACTGCTTGAGTAGAGAACTTCCTAAAAAAGGCTGTGATTGCAGCTTTTGCCCTGGTAGTGTAGGTCATGAGTGATGTAAGGCTAGATTAACATGGATGAAGTAGGAAAAAAGAAATCCATTTGGTAATGGTCCATTTGTTTACTGGTCTTTATTCATTTCCCTTTGCAAATACAACAAAAAGCTGGTCTGCTCTTCTGTCTGATTTTTATCTTGTCCAAGTAAAACCCAAGTTGCCTGTGTTCAGTGGAGTAGTGGAAAATCTTCTTGTCTTTGTTATGCGTGGATGGACAGAACAACAGTAATGTACTTCTAGGTTCAGTGAAAGTTAATTTACAACCTTGGGCATGAAAACAAGGCTACTATGCAAAGTGACTGTATCCTTGTCAATGACCAAAAATGGTTCTTTACATGTTAAGGCTCACAACTCTAAGATATGGCAAGCTGCAGTGAATACTACCATGAAGGCAGTTTTCCATGGCAACATCTTGATGGGGGCAAAGGCTGTTGGTTCAAAGGGTTGTAGTGTAAGTTTTTACAAAAAATTTAAGTCCCATGGAGGAGGCAACTCCTTCCTGGGCAGTCTCAAGTGGAGGACTCCTTTAACAAACTATTTCAATGGCAGCTGACAGTAAGCAGGAGGATTTAGAGGCAACAGAAGTAGCTTAGCATATATGACAATCCTTTTTATGATGATCTGAAAGGAAACCGAGGACCTCCAACAGCAGAGTTGGGATGGGCTGTTTCAGTGAACGAACCTTTTCTACTTAGCTATGTAAGATTTTCTGGTACTGCATTTTCTGGCCTCCCTTAGAATGTTTACAATACTCTCAGAAAACACTTATCTGGAAGGTATGAGCAGAGATCATCCATCCTGCCAGATTCAGGATCTTCAGGATTGGGGTGTATGACAAACCCTATATTCTGAGACAAGAGGTCTACATACTGGGGCAGCACCAGTGGTCTCTCTGGTCATGCTCAATAGGTACAAGACCCAGTGTTGCCTTAGTCAGAACAGGGCTATTAAGCTCATTCTTGGCCCGTCCTCCATGATCTTTGTATTGCCTGGAATGAAGAACAAGAGGAAAAATATACAGTACTAGACCTGCCCAAGGGAAGGAGAAAACATTAGTCTCTCCGGGCTCCTGACTGCAAGACCCTAGAGCAAAATTTCTTAAGTTCTCTATTTTATGGAGAAGCAAAAAGGTCCATTTCTAGCACACACCACTTGTGAACAAAGTTCTAGGAATATTGCCCTTTTCAACATCCATTCACTGGAGTCAAGGCAGGAACTGCTCAAATCAGACCATCTAATAAGGCAATTCTGTTATCCTGGAATGCACTAGGATATTATAGTCGAGCCCGGACTCCGCACTAACTCTCAAATCTGCATGGCTAGTCTGTACCAGCAATTAAGAGCGAGTGTTGCCCTGTTTGTTTACATAGCACATGACTATGGTGTTGTCTGTTCGAATTGAAAGGGCCCCGTTTGCCAGCTGTTTCTGAATGTTTGGCTGGCCAAGATCACTGTCATTATTTCTCTTATGTGGATATGCCTATTGGACATCCTTTTGTCTCAGACATCTTGTACTCTCAGGTCCCGAGTGGGCTCCCAAGGTATCTGTTGTCAGTAACAGGATACCAGTCTCTAGTCTAAACGGAATTCCCTTGTTAAGCAGAATATTATCTGTCCACAAAATAACTCCTCCTTTATACAATGGAGAAGGGGGATGTCTACTTGCAGTGAATGAAGATGCTGATATCAACAGTTCTTTAGGTACCAATGGAGTTTTCTCACATGGAACTTGGCCATGAGAACCATTAAGACAGAGAAAGCCAAGTAGCTTAGCAGCCTAAGTAGTTCTCTGGCAGTTATTGTGCTGAGATGGTGATCTTGTTCAAGTGCTTGGACAGACATAGGAATTTTTTTCTGGGGTAGGAAAGCTTGTTCTGCAAAGTCTAAGTCTACTCCAAGGAAGGCCATCTGGGTGGTAGGAGTGAGACAGGATCTCTAGAGGTTTAGGGATAGACTTACCCTCTGGAGAGGGTCAGACTGTAATACATAGTCATCCAGGCAGGGATAAATGTGCACAACCCTTCATCCTGCAAAATGCAATCACTGGGGTCAGGCATTTTGCAAATACCAAGGGGCGTTGGAGACAAGCTGAAGGGCAAGGCATAAAACTAAAAATGTGATTTTCCCACCACAAGACACAGGAACTGCCAGTGACTCTGAGTTATGGGGATATAAAGGGAGTATTTGTAAATCCAAAGTTACCATACAGGCACCTGGGAGAACCACGGGTAGTAGTCTTTGTAATGACAACATTTTGAACTATGGTACTAACAGGAGTCTGTTTTATCTTGACAAATGCAGAATGGGGCTTTTTTCTTTCTTTCTTTTCTTGACAAAAGAAACAGCCTTGAATAAGACTTTGACAAAAGAAGGGGGCCTTGAATAAAACTTTGCCCCATATGTTCTAGTATCAACTCTTATGTAACCCTGCAGTAGGAGACTTTCTATTACAATACAGTATTTCACTCTGAGCTAGTCGGAGGAAGGGCTCTGAGCTAACTAATCTGTGATACATAACATTAAGTATCCTGTTTTTTGCTTATTTCTGAGTTATTTATAGCAGTTTTATTTTACTCACTGTGTGTGTGAGGTATTAACTAGAATTTTCTACGATTGTTAAGCATCTGGTTGGGTTTGTTTGTTCTGATTTCTGTTAGGAGTGCATCATATAACTTGTTTGCATTTAAAAGCATTCTCTAGAGTCTCCTTGATCCGTTATCTGTTTAAACATTTCTGCAGTTTTTTTCTACCTAAGTAGTGTTGGTAGTGAAGCATTGTCCATATTCAGGCTTGTGTTTTGGGCCTAGTTGTTTGTTAGTTGAGACTGTGTATCTGAGCACATGTTCCAGGCCATCACAGCTTAGCCAAAGCCAGTATAACATTTCAGTGAGAGTGAATTGTTTGTGGTCATTGGATGACTGGGGTTGCCTGGACTACACCTTGGAGTAAGCACCTCACTGGTTCTTTCAAGCTTTTTTTAAAGTTGTCTCAGGTTTCAACTTTGTTACTTAAGAAGTCAGCTTGTGAGTGTTTCTGCCATTTCACACTGAGCTAATCGGAGGAAGTTGGAGGAAGGGCTCTGAGCTAACTAATCTGTGATACATAACATTGAGTATCCTGTTTTTTGCTCATTTCTGAGTTATTTATAGCACTTTTATTTTACTCACTGTGTGTGAGGTATTAACTAGAATTTTCTACAATTGTTAAGCATCTGGTTGGGTTTGTTTGTTCTGATTTTTGTTTCCCACCCTCCGTCCCTATTGGTATCCTGGTTTTATACTTGGTGGCTTTGCAGTTGCCCGCCCCTACTGTAAATTTGATCTGGGACACTCCTCCCAGTCTAGTGTCATTACCTCATTCTACCTAATCCAGGGTGAACATTTGAGAAGGCCAACCCAGTTAGCTTCTGCTCCTCCTTTCCCCTTTACAAAAAAAAAAAAATATTTTCTAAGCTTGTTTCCTGCCTTTCCTGTAAGTCGTCTAGTCCAGATACAGATTTGCTGTATCCAGGACTGTTTGTAAGCTTCTAAGCTCCCAAGACTTTCTGTGTTGGAGGGAAGCCTTCTAGCTTAATTTTGTTTCTTAGAACTAGCCAGTTTTCTAGTTTCAGCACTCAAATCTGTTTCTTTGAGCTCAGCACTTGTTCAGACCTCATTGTAAGCACTAAATAAGCTACAAATTACTACAGCACTCAACTTTCCTCACTTGTCTAGAGGAAAACAGTTTTTAGTACTTAATAAATAAGCACCTATCCAGGCATGTCTAAGGGTCAGCTCCCGGTGTCTTCTCCTGTCTACCTGATGAATCTGGGCATCTTGGGGCAATGCAGCAATTGCCTCATGTACACAGACAACCCTCTCCTTCTACCACCCAACACTACAACCTGTGAGAGATGCACTTATATAGCCAAACTGGAAGCAAAGCTCTCTTCACCCAAGACTGAACTAGACAGTCAAGAGGAGAAGGTAAACACTTGCACCACACCACATTCATCACATAGTCTCTCAAAACCTACACCACCAAAACACACACATAGAAACACAAAACACACACCTACATTTGTGGAGGCTCTCAAAAAAAATCTATCCAAGCAACAGGGACCTCCAAAGCAGAAACGCAAGCAACCTCCACCCCCCCCCCAACACAACCCAAATGACACAGCCCACAAACTCAGTGTGCCATTCAACCACAGCCCATAAGGCATAACAATGTACCCAATACTCTAGTGATAGGTGACTCTATAGTCAGGCACACTGATGTTCCACTCACCTGGCTAAACAAGGAGAAAGTTACTGTCAGCTGCCTGTCAGGTGCCTGGATCCGCCATAACGTATGCACTCAGGTCACTCCACAACAAGTACAAATATGATTCTGTCATTGTCCATGTTGGTGTGAATGACCTGAGACTTACCTCCCTGGACTACATGAAAAGAGACATGGAGGAGTTCTCCAATCTTGTAGCCCAAGCAGGTATGACCCTAGCCCTGAGTAGCATCCTGCCATCACCCAGAATGACACCACAGTACAAGGACAAAATGACTGACTTCAACAATTGGCTAAGCTTCTGGTGTCATTCTAAGGGGATCCAGTATCTGTCTGCCTGGGATGACATGATCGCAAACCACTATGCTTTGATAGAGATGGCCTGCACCTGTCGCCCTTGGGATTCCGGATACTGGCTAAGGCTCTTGCCACCCCTATAGTGCCTTTTTTTAGGCAAGATTCAAATGACAAATTCACCACCGTAACAGGTACAAGCAAGCAAAATCTGAGGGTAATGCTACTTAATGCTAGAAGTCTAAACCTCAAAATGCACTCACTCGAGGCACTCCTTAAAATGGAGAACATCTACATCTGTGCAGTGACAGAGACCTGGTTCAAGGCGCCAGAGAGCACCCCTGCATTACCAGGCTATAATTCATATCACACCTTTCTGCTACCTAACCTGGACCGAAGCACTAAAGGCAGAGGCATGTCCATATTCATTAAGGATATCCACACCTCCAGGCTAGTTGCTCAGCATAATGCATCTGAGATTATCCAAGTGCAACTAACTCTGGGCAAGACTGCAATCCAAATTGTAGCTTGCTACAGATCCTCCACCATGTCCCAGGATTCTCACTCCCATTTCTTGATACACTGGAAAATATTATGGTACAACCTAACACCCTAATAACGGGCGATTTCAACTACCCTACCATTAACTGGGAAAACTACTCATTTACCAACTCTTGTGCTCAATGTTTTCTGGAATACATAAATTCCAACGCCTTGGATCAACTTATCCACACCCCCACCAGGGGCAGCAATATCCTAGACCTGGTCATGACCAACATGGGCAACTGGTGTTCCACACTAGAGGTCAATTCCTCGTTGGTCAGATCCGACCACAAGCAAATCACCCTAGACATCCATATCCCACTCCCACCCCACATTAGGGAAACCACAGTAAAAAAACTTCTCCAAAGCCAACTTCACACTTTTTAAGGCAGAAGTGGCAAACTTCACAACACCCATGCTGATGGACAATAGAGGTATGACTGCTGAATCCTATACAATTGCACTTTATAAGCACTTACACAAGTGCAAAGATTGTGCAAACCCTAACACAACCAAGATGCTATCCTCCAAAAAAGGAAGCCAATCTGGTGGTCCCCTGCTATAAACAAACACTATAACAGAAGAAAAAAACTGTTTCAAAAAAAGAGTAAAATCCCATGATTGGAAGAACTCCATGGTCAGCCTCAGTAAGAAGCTGAGATCCCTCATAAAATCCTCCAAAGCTAATTACGAAAACAAAATCGCCACTGATTCTGAAGACAACCACAAAGCATTCTATAGCTATGTCAAGAATCTCAATGGCAACACTCAGATCTGCTCTGAGTTGCAGCACAATGGCACTAAATATGCAATACCAACTGATATTGCCAACATCCTGGCAGATAGGTTCAGTGCTAAACTTTACCCCCTCTCTCATCCCCTAAAGGGCCCATCTCTATACTGAAAGAATGCAAAGCTCCTGTAATCACAGCTGCACAGGTAAAAAACACACTCAAAGCCTCCAGAAATACCGACTTCTCTTGGGAAGGGTTTTTGGGAGACTAACTACCTGCTTTAGGATTTCCAGAATTTCTCCAAATAAGATCGTCGGGTGGTGATGATCTTATGGACACTTCCCCCTCATCAAAGTCCGTATCTTCTGTGACAGACTCTTCAGGAAAGTCCAGGTGCCTCTGTTGGCACTTTTTCTTCTGGTGAACTTCTTTGGCAGGATGCTCCAGAGAAGTGTCAAAGAAATCAGTATATCCTACAGGGTATCCTGGAGATTAAATTGGGCTGGCTATCCCACTGGCACAATTTGGTTGAGGCTTAAGGTGCAGAGACGGATGAGCTACGGCAGTCGCAGCTGAAGGAGGCAGAGAAGTCCGAACACTAGGAACAGAGAAAGCTCTCTCTCCACTACTTTGAATGCAGAGGAGAAGACCAGCAGCTTTGAGAAGACATGCTTATGGGTCGTAAGCTCCCTCCACCCTGAATGCGGACTACTTGAAGAGGGAATTGAAGTTGATCTATCGTCAAGGCTCTCAGGGGAAGAGATGGCTTTGGAGTCAACTGCAACAACTTGTATCAACCTCTGACGCTACAGTTTCAAGAGTCATCCAGCTAGAAGTGCTTGTTACTGGTCCACTCTTTGGATCCAATGTGAAGGAGTCCAGAATCTTCAGATCCGATGGCTTCAAAACTAGTGGTCAGATTGGAGGAGACGACAACAAGGCATGGTTAGTACTAGTAAGGGTCTCCGGACTCGATGGGGTCAGAGCCAAAAGGACCCTCATTTGAATCTGCACCATGAGGAACTTCCTCATCATCCTGTCTACATCGGCTTCAGTCAGACTTTTGGAAGAACGTGATGAAGATGCTGTTGATGAAGGTCTCGAATGGTGATGCCTTGAAGACCGCTCAAACAATGGGGAAGGAAGTGTAGAGGAAACTGGATTCCAAGCCAACAACGGCAATTGGATCAGAGGTGATTTTTCTTTTCTAGTCTTCAGATCTGAAGGGGTTGAATCCGAAGTCTTAGATAATTTTGAAGGAGGTTTGGAACCCATTACTAAAGAAGTGGCTGGGTTTGAGGAATGCTTCCTAGAGTTCTTTTTATTGGGTTTCTTGTGGGTTTGAGCCACAGATGATGATGTAGATTTAGAGGGGAGTAAACCTCTAAGTATTAACTAGTTTTTCATGTCTTTAACTGCACTAGGGGTAAAGGCCTTACAGATATCACAACTGGAGTCAAGATGCATTGGACCTAAACAAGACATGCACTTGGAATGCATGTCAGACAGAGGTATCTTGTGGCTACAGGCCATACATTTCTTGACAGAGGAAGGCTTTGCAGACATTATTCTATAGTGAGGACAAACTATATAGAGAAAGGACTTTTTTAAAGGAGATAATGAGAAAAGAATGCCAACAATGGTAAAAATTAAAATGTGCTAAAAGTACACGAAGAAAAAATAATAACAATGGTAATTAAGGTTACATGAGTAATGAAATAATTACTGGAAAAAGGGAGAAAACACTATAAAGTTATAAGCACTATCAAAGCTATAGAATACAAAATTATAAAGATATAATAAATTCTCGCAATAAAAAAAATTGATAAACTCAAGAGTAAAACAGTGACCACGTCCATACGATAAGGCGGCAAACCAGATCTGAGGCATGTTAGGAAACTAGGGCATTATGGGAAAGTGAAAAGTGCGCGAGTTTCATTAATTTACGAGCTGGTAGAAGCAGCCTAGTCAGATCCAAGGATCGGACCAAACCCAAGAGTTGAGGAATGAATGAAAATTGACATCAGATATATTTATACTCTACTACTTTATTAAAAGTATAGCTCATTTCCTATCTCAACATTCTCATCTTTTGCAACAGAAGACAACAATTTAAAAGTTATGAATCTTATTGCAAATTGCTGCTCTTCAATTTACTTAAATTAGTTCAAAATTGTAATTACATTGCAGCCAATAGTTAGTATTTAGTATCTTACTTGTATTCCACTGCACTGATGTTTTACTTCCAACTTTCCACTTCCTTACCCATGTCAACTAATCAAGAGGTGCAAAATGGCGTACTTGTCGCAACATTTCAAATAACCTTCATTAATACATAGCATGTGTTGTCTAAAATTAATGTCTTTAACACTTGACAATATCAGCAAAAAATAATGCTTCTATAAAACAGACTAACTTATTTGTCCCCCCATTTCTCTATCCCCTTCCCACAACTTGTATATTATATTGCGAGTAACATCTTTATTGATGATCTTGTTGCATTCATTGTTAAACTAAATAAAATAAACATAACACAATAAAATTAATTTTATCAGATCAACTATTTTATAAAATACAAATGGATATGTCTCACCTCTTTCATACTAAAAGTACTTTACCATATCAACTAAATAAATAAATATCTGGGGTGGTGCTATGGGGTGAAATGAACAGCTGAGTCTTGAACAGTGACAAAATGACTATGACCAGGTATATGGGCTTAGTAATCTCACGCTGGTGATGATCGCTCTCATCAGCATGTCTGTAGAAACATGTACATGCAGGCAGAAAGCATAACAGACCCAGTGGTGATAAAAAGAAGTTATGTACTCACCATAACGTTCCACCTGAGTAGTTATACTTCATTTTTCTGCAACCTGTGGGTATTCGGATCCATATCAGATCTGAGCCGGCAACTTTACAAGCATCTGCTCTGAGTACCAAGCTCCTCCCCCTTACCCATAACACACCACCATCTCCTGCCTTCCCTCAGATCGAGTTTGCTGCAACCCAAACTAATCAGCAACTCAAACTAGAAGAAACCATACATGATCATCAAATGAGAAGGTTTGGGGGAAGGAGGGTGGGAAGGGGTGGGAAGGTTGCAGAAAAATGAAGTATAACTACTCAGATGGAATGTTATGGTGAGTACATAACTTCTTTATCTTAAGTAGTTAACTTCACTTTATCTTCAACCTGTGGGCCCTCCCCAGCTACTCAAACCCCTGGGAGGCCCTCATGGAAGGATATTCCTGAGCACCGCAGAGATGAACGATGCTCTCCCTCTGGAGATTAAATCCAACTTATAATGAGAAATGAAGGTATGTGACTTAGCCCAAGTTGCTGCTGCACAAATGTAATCCAATGACACCCTAGACCAGAAAGCAGAAGACGTCACCATAGATCTGGCAGAATGAGCTTTAACAGGACCAGGTGGAGACAAGCCTTTGTCTTTGCAAATTTGCAAAATTCATAGCGTAATCCATATAGCTAAGGAAACTTTAGAGATGGCCTTACTCAAAAAGGGTTTAGAAAAGGTCACAAATAACTGGTCAAACTTACGGAAGGGCTTTGTTCTGTGTAAATAAAAAATGAAGTTGTCTATGAACATCTAGCAAATGCAGTTTATATTCACCCTTGTTCTGAAAATTTGGGAAGAAAACAGGCTGGTTAACTGTTTGATTAATGTTTGATTCAGAAGCCACTTTTGGTAAGAAAGAAGGGTTTGTGCGGAGAGAAACCCTGTCCTTATGGAAGATCAAGTAAGGGGGCATGGCAGACAAGGCCTGAAGCTCAGAAACCCTCCTTGCTGAAGTAATAGCCAGTAGGAAGGCTAAGAACTTTAAATCTACTGATGCTGCAGGTTCAAAGGGGGGAGTAACTAAGGCCTGAAGAACCAAGGTAAGGTCCCAAGGAGGTACGGGGTTCTTAACTGGAAGGCGCAAAAGAAAGGTACCTTTAAGAAAAGCCTTACACAATCTAGAAGAAGCCAAGGCAATCCTGTTCTCGCCGACATGGAAATTTGAAATAGATGCCAGTTGCACTTTCACAGTGGAAGAACTGGCCCCTTGCTGAAAAACGCTGGCTAAGAAATTCAGTACCACAGATACAGGGGCCATAAAAGGATCCAGCTTTCTCTGGGATGCCCAAATAGAAAATTGTTTCCATTTACTGCGGTAAATCTTCCTAGTGGAAGACATATGAGCCACCACTAGAAGAGTTTTTACTGAAGATGAAAGACCGGGAGTCCTGGCAATTAAGGGAACTGGAGCAACCAAGCTGTCAGTTTGTGGCTGTCCAGGTTGGGCGGACAGGTGCCCGAAGGATGAGAAATGAGATCCTGGCAGGGATCTAGAATCCAAGGAAGAGCTAGAACATCAGACCAGAGGAAGGGGAACCAAACCTGACGAGGCCATAACGGGGCAATGAGGATCAACTTGCACCCCAGTTGGCAAGCCTTCTGAAGAAACTTCAGAATGAGTGGTAAAGTACAGTTGTGTACACTTACCATAAATGTAGATGTTCGAGTGTATTCACTGCTGCAGTCATTACATTTGGGTAATCTGCTGGCAGGTTGCCCCCAATCAGCCTGATTAACAAAGTCTTGGGTCCTGCGTCAGTTGCTGTCCCTTCTTCCATGATGTCAGGTCGTCAGGGGTATAAAACATGCAGCCGACGCCATTACATCAGTTTTTCTTCCCCAGATGTCAGGTGCCCCCCTAATGTGGAGCAAATAAAATTAAAAAAAAAAATTATACCTCCAACCAAAAGCAAATACACCAGAAAGGCTTTTAAGCATAGTAAAGGAAAGTAGAGGTAAAGCCAGAGAAAAGTAGAGGGCTGGAGGGAGAGTAACCAGGACTGCAACAGTGAATACACTCTAACATCTACATTTATGGTAATTGTACACTACTGTACAATGTTCTTCATGTTTCACTGTTGCAGTCATTACATTTGGGTAGATTCCCAAAGCTATGGTTGGGAGGAGGAGTTTATACAGCATTAGGGCCAGTTATAAGGCCCTGCAAGACAGCAGTGACAAAGCCAGCTCTGGATTTAGAGAAAATTGGTAAATGATAATGCTTGGTGAAAGTATGCATAGGACTCCAGGTAGCAGCTTCTAGAATATCCCTGGAAGGAACACCTCTGAGAAAGGCTGCAGAGCTAGATGCAACCCTGGTGGAGTGAGATCTGATCCCCTGGGAGATAGGTTTTCCATGGTGCTTATAGCAGAAATTAATGCAATGGCTTATCCATTTAGAAATAGTTTATTTTGACATAGCCTTCCCCTCTGCCCCTGCAGCAAATGCTACCAGCCATTGTTCAGATTTTCTTTGAGATTTAGCCCTATCCAAGTAGAATCTAAGTTGTCTGTGCACATCCAAGGAATGCAGAATCTCTTCCCCTTTGTTCTGTGGATTGGGAAAGAAGGTTGGCAAATTAATGGACTGATTAAGAGCCACACTGGAAACCACCTTGGGCACGAAGGATGGATTGGTCCTGAGAGATACCCTGACCGCATGAAAGATGATGAAAGGCTCCACTGCCATAAGGGCCTGTAATTCAGATATCCTTCTAGCTGAAGTGATTGCTAAAAGGAAGGCTGTTTTCCAAGAAAGAAATTTTAAGTCTGCAATAGCAGCTGGCTCGAAAGGAGGTAAAGTGAGCTTCTCCAAAACAAAGTTAAGGTCTCAGGCAGGGGTAGGAGCTCTCCTGGGTGGTCTCAAGTTTTTTGCACCTCTGAGATACTGCTTGAGCAGGGGATGAGAGAAGAGGGGTGGTTCTGTATTATAGTGACCTGAAATAGCTGAGGCATGGATTTTAACAGAGGAAAAAGACAGGCCCTTGTGAAGCATCTCAGTTAAGTATTGCAAAATCTGAGGTAAATTGGGCGCTGCTGTGCTCATTCCTAAAGATTGGTTTCAGGCAAATAGTTTTTTCCATTTGTCAGCATAAGATTTTCTAGTACTAGGTCTTCTTGCCTCCAAGATGACATCCATCACAGGTTTGCTGAGGGATGATAAGGGTGAATTTAAGTGATTAGCCAGGCTGCAAGGTTCAATGTTGAAAGCTGAGGGTGCAGAATTTGGTTCTCCTGCTGAGACAGCAGGGAAGGGGTCTGAGGCAGGTGCCATGGAGATATTTGCGACACACTGCGCAGAAGTGGGTTCCAGTGTTGGCCCGGCCAGTCTGAAGCAATCAAAATAATTCTTGGTTTGTCCTGTTTGACTTTTAGCACAACTTTGGAGAGCAGAGGCAGAGGGGGAAAGGCGCAGATTGATGGGTTTTTTCAGCTGAAGGACACAGCATCCACTTTCCAGGCTTGTTTGTGGGGAGTCCTTGTACAAAACTTGTCCAACTGGTAGTTCTGGGGGGAGGCAAACAGATCTATGTCTGGGCTCCCCCATTTGCTTGTCAACACATTGAAAATCCATGGTTCCAGTTTCCACTCGTGTGGGTCCATGAGTTTTCTGCTTAGTCCGTCTGCCAGTGTATTCAAATTGAGCTTATAGGTGCACTTGCTAGCTCAAGGCTGTGGTTCCACAATGCCATGGCTAGTCTGCAGAGGGGGTAGGAATGTGTACCCCCCTGCTTGTTTATGTACCACATAACCGTGGTGTTGTCCATCTTTACCATTAGTTGTCCTGGAAGAATGTAGACCTTGAAGGCTGTCAGAGCATTCTGTACAGCTAACATTTCTTTTTGATTGATATGTAGGTGCATTTGATTGAATGCACTTCCCTGCTAGGTGAGCCTCCCATGCATAGTCTGATGCATCTGTAGCTAGGGTTTGGGTGGCAGGGTGAAATGTGAATGGCAGTCCCTTGTTTTGGTGGCAGGCCTCTGCCCAACATAGGAACTCCAGGCGTAGGCAAGGTATGATAGAAATCATTGTTTCCAGGCTGTGACAATGTTGACTCCATAGACTTTTTAAGTACCACTGTAGTTTCCTCATATGCAGTCTTATATGCAGTCTTACATATGTAATTAGAAGAATGCAGGAGGCCATGAACCCCAAGGCTTGCAGTATTTGTCTTGCAGATAGCAGGGTTTTTGTGGCCATTTGTTTGAAGTAAGTTACCAAATGAATTTGCTTCTCTGGCGTGAGGAAAGCCATCTGGGCAGTTGTATTCAAGCTTGCACCCAGGAATGTAATCTGTTGAGAGGGTACCAGTTGTGATTTCTTTTCATTTATGGTGTACCCCAGACAAGTTAGAACCCTTTTTACAAACACCAGATGATTTAGAAATATGCCCTTGGTTTTCTGCCTGAATTAGACAATCGCCCAGGTATGGATATATCTGAATATTTCTTTGCCTGCAAAATGCAATAACTGGAGCCAGGCACTCTGTGAATACCCTGGGCGCAGTAGACAAGTCAAAGGGCAGTGCAGAAAACTGATAATGCAAGTAACCTGCTTTGAAGCGTAGGTATCTTCTGCAAGATTCCCTGATTGGGATGTGCAGGTATGCTTCTTTTAAACCTAGAGTTGCCAACCACGCATCTTTGCCTAGCATAGGCAGTAACTGGTGAAGAGTCAGCATCTTGAATTTTGGAATGTCCAGAAAGGTGTTTAGAGTAGACAGGTCCAGGATTGGATGCCATGATTTGTCTTTTCTGGGTACCAGAAAAAGCCTGGAATAGAAACCTTGTTCCTTTTCCCCTTCTGGTACCGGCTGAATAGCCCCCATGTTTAAGAGGGAAAGTACTTGTTTTTTAGCCTCTGCCCACTGATTTGGGGGCAGGTCTGGCCATCCGTTTGTTGTTGGCAACGTGTGGAAATGATATCTGTATCCCTGGGACACTATATTTAAAACCCATTTGTCCTGGGTTATGAGTTCCCAGTTCTTTGCATGAAGAGCAATCTTTCCCCCCACAGGGGCGGATAAAAGATAAGTGCTTGGTAATTTTAAAAGGAAGTCATTGAGACTGTTTACCATAGGGGGCTGGTCTTGTTATTTTCAGATTTGGAAGTGGAGGCCCCCCACTGCTTAGTTCTGAGAGCCCCCTGGGACTGAAACCTGGGGTTTTTGGTGTGTCTGGGTTTGACTTGAGAGGATCTAGAAGGAGCTGGAAAAGACCAATTCTTAGCAGGCCAGTGCCTACTAAATCTTGGAGGTTGTACTTGTAAGAAATCTTTAACAGTTTGCATAGATTTAGCTTTATCTTCCATCTTTTTTAGAACTTCTTCAGCCTTATTGCCAAAGAGGAGCATCCAACAATTTCGCTTTGACATGATCGGGCAAAGATTGCTCCTTAAGCCAAGCATGCCTTCTAAGCACAGACCCAGTAAAAGCAGCCCTGCAGGAGGCCTCTAAAGAATCAAAACCACATTGCAAAGTATGTTTTCCAATTTGTTCAGCAGAATGCATTAAATCCTGTAAATCTTTATTTTCCACACAGTCAGGAATCAACATCATTTTCTGTTTAAGAAGTCCAATGATATGCTGTTGATATTTTAACATATGAAATTGACAGTTTAAAGCTCTGATTGCCAATGTTGCAGAAGTATAAACCTTTTTACCCCATCTATCCAGCGTCCTGGGGTCTCTAACAGAAGAGGTAGGATTTTTAGCAGTAGAAGCCTTAATGCCCTTGGGCCCCTGAGAAATGGTTTCTGGATTTGTAACAGGATTTTTGAAAAGGAACTTATGGGACTCAGGAACTCTGTAGTACCTGTCAGGTTTACTAGGAGCCAGAGGCAGGGAATCAGGGACCATACTGGATTCTGAATACACATCAACAATGTCTAGTACAGGAGGTATAGCCAAAGGCCTATGCTGAGGTAGAAAAAGGAAATCCCTAAGCCTCTGTTTTGAATCAGAAAATTCCTAACTTTCCCAGTGGAAATGCTACCTTAAAGTATGTAAAGTTTCCCCAAATGAAAAGTCCTCAGGAGGGGAAGCAGAGCGAATGGAATCCTCTGCATCAGAATCCTCATAAGTAGGTATGGACAAATCCAGGTCATTAGAAGAGTTAGAAGAAACAGAATCCTGATCAGAAGATTCATAAACAAGCTCAGCCCTAGGCCTCTTGGAGGGGAGGGGGGGTTGACTACCCCTGATTAGAGTAATTAGATCTTCAGCCATTTTGATCATTTGTTTTTTACGCATAGGGGCCTGAACATGCGGGCTGGGCATCGGTTTTTTAGACATAGATCGAGATTTAGGCCTTAGTAATGAAGGCGGTGTCGATTTAATATACAAGTCTGTAAGTCTGAATAAACCCTCAGAAGCCGGTGCCTGCACAGCGGCTCCGGACCCATCCAAGGTAGAGACATCCACGGGATCCATAGGTGAAGCATCTCGCGGCATACCGGAATCCAAATGGGTCTCAGTACAGGCATGCGAATCAGAAGTAGCGGGTATCAGGGGTTGCGAAAGTGCCTCACTTGAGTACCGGCAAACTGGTGACTGGCTTAGGAGAAGCATCGTCGGCAGTTTTGGACCTCGGCGGCCTATCTCTGTCTTTATCTTTAAGTTTTTTTGGAATCCTAGTAGTCGGATGGCTAACCAATGACATTTCTGGATAATTAAACCGAGAACCGAAATATTTAGAGGCAAAAATGTACCAACGATGGATGGTGCACTGATTAAATAAAGCACAAGACCGACAGCAAGGTACGTCGTGGTCAGGGCCTAGGCAAGGAATACAGCATGACTGAAAATCTTTATGAGGTATTTCCTTTCCACAAGTAATGCAATTATTAACTTTTACTGACATCAGTAAGGAGCAAGAAAAAGTTTCCCCAATGGGGTACTTAGTTTTAAGTTGAAGACTTCGGTTCTGAAACTCGGAAACAAAAATTTCAGGAGTCGGCCGACCAGCACTTGTGAACTGCTTCTGGCACTGCATGGCAAGAAAGACTGATGTAATGGCGTCGGCTGCATGTTTTATACCTCTGATGACCTGACGTCATGGAAGAAGGGACAGCAACAGACGCAGGACCCAAGACTTTGTTAATCAGGCCGACTGGGGGCAACCTGTCAGCAGATTACCCAAATGTAATGACTGCAACAGTGAAACACGAAGAACATCGGGGGATAAGCGTACAGGAGCCCGGGAGGCCAAGCATGTACTAGAGCGTCTCGGGGGGGGGGTCCCCTGGTGAGGGGATCAGAGAGAACTCGTTGCACTTTGCATTGGAAGGAGATGCAAAGAGATCGCAGTATGGCTGCCCCACGCAAGGAAGATCTCCTCCGCTATCGACTGCTTCAGAGATCACTTGTATGGCATTAGAATAGCCCGACTCAATTTGACCACTAAAATGTTGGAGCATCCCAGGATATGCATTGCAATCAGAAACCGACTGGTGGAGATCACCCACTCCCAAACTCTCATGACCTTACGACACAGAGGGTAAAATCTGGTTCCTCCTTGTTTGTTGATGTACCAGACAACAGACATGTTGTCTGACTGAAATGCAGTAGTCCCCAGAGGAAGAACAGTATGGAAGGCCTGCAACACTAAAAGCACTGCTCTCATCTCCAGTCCAGTGATGTGCAATCTGGTCTCGATCTGGGACCACGTGCCTTGGACAGTCCTCCCCAGATAATGCCCCCCCCCCACTGAGCTGGGAGGCGTCTGTGGTCACTGTGGCTTGGTCTGTGGATGGAACAAAGGGGCGTCCCTCTACAATCTCCAGAGACTGGACCCACCAGAGAAGTGACGCCCTGCAGGCTTTGCTGATGTGAATAGGGTATTCCATGGGGAGTTTCAGCCAAGACCACTGTACAGCTAGAGTCCATTGTAGAACACGCATGTGAAGACGCGCACAGGGGAGGATAGAAATTGCTGCAGCCATAGGGCCCAAGGCTCTGAGAACATCTGCCTCCTTTGGTAACCTGGGGCCAAGAATCAGTGATACATCAGCCCTTAGACTCTGGACCCTGTCTGGAGTTAGAAAGACTTTCAACTGAAGGGTGTCCAGCCATGCCCCGATAAAGTCCAAGATCTGTACCGGATTCAAGAGTGACTTGGGAAGATTGACCGTAATCCCAAACAAGGCTGCAAAATCAATGAAGTCGTCTCTGGCTTGGCAAAGAAGATGCTTGGTGGAAGCAGAGAGGAACCAATCGTCTAGTTAAGGGAATACCTAAATCCCCTGAAGCCTCAGGTGAGCCGCTACGACTGCCATTACCTTGGTAAACACCCTGGGCACTGTGGTGAAACCGAAGGGTAGAGCTCGGAACTGGAAATGAGTGGCTCCCAGCCAGAAGTGAAGGAATCTCCTGGAGCTTCTGTGAATGTTGATAGGGAAGTAAGTGTCCTTGAGATCTATCGAGCAAATCCAGTCGCATTCTCGAAGATAAGGTAGAATGGACTGTAGGGTGACCATCCGGAATTTGTTTGATGACAGCTAGGTTTTAAGGTTGACAGGTCCAGAATGGGTCTGAGGTCCCCCGTCTTTTTTGCACTAAAAAGAACCTGGAGTAAACACCTAACCTGGACTGATCGGGGGGACCGGTTCGATGGCTCGTTTTTGAAGCAGCCTGGAAACCTCTAGCGCTGATGTCTCCCTTTGAGCGGGTGGAACATCTGGGAGGCACTTTGGCTGGATTGGAGGGGCAACAAATGGGATGGTGTAACCTTTGGATATTATTTGAAGCACCCAGCGATCTGCAGTTATGAACTCCCATGCCGTTGGGTGCAATGATAATCTTCCCCCAAATGCCTCCAGAGTAGGACAGTCAGGCAACCCCTCAGGGCTACTGTGCGGGCCTGTCCAAGAAGGGCTCCCTAGACCCAAAGTTCTTTGGACCCCCTCTGCCTCTGGGCCGGCGTCTGTAGAAGCTGAGGCCGAGGCTGTAGAAGAATCCAAGGCAGATGCTGGAAGCAGACTTTTCGCTACAAGTTTGGCCTTTCTATCTTTAAGGGCCCTTGGATTAAACTCTGCACAAATGCTGCACTGGGCGGGCAAATGTGCAAAACCCAAGCAAACAACACACAGAGTGTGGCCATCTGCTGGTGAAAGCTTATGGCTACACTCTGTGCATTTTTTAAAAGTAGGTTTTGGTTGTTCAAACATCCCAAAAGGCAACAGCCACCACACCTAGACACCCACACACACTACCTGACCACTCACACAATAAGGGAAGGGAATAGCCTACACAAAACTAACTCACAATATCTATAAACTTTTTTTTTTTTTTTTTAACAAACAAAAATGACAAACTAGCATTGGGGGAGGAGAAGGGGACTAACTGAGAAGACTCACTCGAAACAAACCCCAAAAAGTACTTACAGTAAACTTTAAAGTTCAGAGCTGCGGAGATCACGTTGCTGATGCACGAAGCGGCAAATGAGATCTGAGAGAAGGCAAGAGATGGTGGTGTGTTATGGGTAAGGGGGAGGAGCTTGGAGCAGATGCTTGTAAAGTTGCCGGCTCAGATCCAATATGGATCCGAATACCCACAGGTTGAAGATAAAATGAAGTTAACTACTTCAGATAAATGCTTACATCAGCATCAAGGTCCAGGTTAGTTTAAGGCCGTAGCATGAATGCCCTCATTGCCAGTTTGCCAGCAAGAATTGAAACCACATTCATGGCTGCAAGGATGATACCTCCCCCTCAGTTAACTATGACCAGTATGGGGAAATTAATGGTTTCAAAAGTGCTACTGGGAATCTTGATAGTCAACAGGTACGTATAGAAACAGCATATAAAATGAATTCATCTCTGTATGCAACTGTCATATTTATGAGGCACTCAAAAATCTGCAAGACAAAAAAATATGCTTCTGCTTTATCTTGCTAATAATTACAAAATGCAATAAATGTCAAATTCATTGTTAAACTAAATAAGCTATAATAATATAATTAGAACTTTAAAAAACTTTTTAGTGTTTTACACCATCACACATTTCAACTGTAAATGTTAGTGTCTTAAACAATGCTGAAAGTAATGCTTTAGCTGCAGGTGGGAAGTACAGGTAATAAAATCTCAACATCAAATACAAAAATAGCATGTGAAAGCCACTACCCATTGTACACTACACTGCTTCAAATCAGATAACGCACTGCTTCAAAGATGCAGCTGCTGCAAGTTACTTTCACCAAACACAAAACAACTGTCCCCATAAAAGCAGCACAACAATCTCACCAAACATCACATCTGAATCCAAACAAACCACTCTTGCCATCTACACAAATCCAGACAGAACCATACACAACAAACCAAGTAAAAGCAAGAGATTTTTTTTTAAATCAACATTACACTTCAAACACCAAAGGATAGTAAACTTCACACACCACCATTTACCAAACAAACAAAAAAAAAACACCCAAAGTGCCTACCAAATCACAATTCAACCCATACAAATGGCTAAGCTATAAATAAGCTATTAAAGATGGAATCAACCACATTCAATCAAGAACACAAATACAACCTAGAACACCACCCGGCAAATATCACAATCCAAATAATCACTCAACATATAAGACAGGAAACCTTTGCATAACAGTAAGCAGAAACTAAATCAAAACCCCTTTTAACTATAAAACTACATAAAATATTTGTGTTACTATTAAAAAAAAACTAATAAGAGGCTTAATTTAATTTGAAGTAAATGTAATACTTAAAGTTGTACAAGTATCTATTATTAAGATAACTTCGAAAGTGTTTTAAGCAAGAAAACTTGTAGCAAACATTAAATCACTCTCCGATATAAATTTTATAACTTAACTAAATTCAAATACTTGAAACAGAAATTATAAGGATATTACTTTCTTCTCTTTTTAATTATGATACTGAATTCCAAGATATTAAAAATATACTTTCCATAAACCATATGTAAGAAAAAAAAAGATAAGTAAACATATCTTTCTCTCTGAGCTTTCTTTTATTTTCAATAATATTTTTATTGATTTTCCCATTCATATCACAACATTTCACAAGAGTAAATACAGGTTTTATACAGTTGGTACATACATCAATAACACTTGAGTCATACTTACACTATTTACAAGAATGCTTTCAACACTTAGTGATATTACAAAAGATAAAACCTTCTTTTTTATTTGCATTACCCTTCCTATCAAGTACTACTACATCTTATTGTGGGTGATAATTGTGTATATTATCAATGCAATCCCTATTCAATGATTCATGCAAGTATAATGTTGAAAATTTGTTCCCAAAGTTTCAAACTCATATGTTTTTGGCTATGTTTATTTAATATGTAATTGTGAGCTAATATATGTTTTATCGCTAAAGTCCTAAAGCTGTTCCATGAAAGCATAGATGGTGTTAACCAGTTGGTTACTATGTAAAGTTTTATTAATAAGAAAATATTTATGAGAATGGATTTCTGTTTTTTTGATAAATTATTTGGCGAGATATGTAAAATCGTAAATTCCCAATTGAGTGTTGACATTTGGTAACCCATTTTTTGAAGTTGCAATTTCAGTGAGTTCCAAAGTTTGAAAACACATTTACAACTCCAGAACATGTGCAGAAGGTCAGCTGTTTCATCTTTACAAAGTGGACACATTTGGGAGTTTTTGGGGTTAAATTTATGTAATCTAAGACGTGTGTAATAAGCATTATTATATATCATGAGTTGGGTAAATGTTAGTTTTTGAAGTGTTGTGGATTTTATAGTTAAATTAATTGCTTGCTCTATTCTATGGTTGTCTATCAATGGTAGTTTATCTCTCCAGTACTTAGATATGAGTATATCATCTTGAAATTTCAGCTCTTTTATTAATTTGTATGAGCATGATATAAATTTATTTTGTATAAGAGTTTGCTATAGTAGGTTACATTTCCTTAGATCATCTTTATTTATCTTAGTATCATTCAAATAACCTATACATAATTCTTTAATCTGTCTTAGAATCGACAGATACACCTTTGGAAGGCCCATCTGAGTTCTTATTTCTTGAGCTGAACAATTTAAATATGGGTATAAATCTTGTAGTGTGATATGAGTTATAAGTGGAAATTTTTTCAGATCTATTAGCTGATTATTAATTTTCAAGTTAGGGTTTTTGTGAATGGGCTGTAGAGTCATCATAGTTGAAAAAGATCCATTGTTTTGAATAGGTTCTGTGTTAGTAAAACAGAGTTTTTGAGGGGTTCCATTAAATTATGTGTTTTGATATTTTCACTATTTAAGAAAGGTAGCGCTTTAGGGTTTATATTCAAACTCTGAATATATTTAAAGTTTAGTTTTACCCAATATGGAGACCAACTATTTTCTTGTGAATTGTAATTTGCAATTCTTAGTGTTCTATTTGCATTTACAATCAAGTAATAATATTCAAAATTTGGAAGGTCTAGTCCACCTTTACATTTTGGTGTCATCAGTTTGTCATATGAAATTCTACATTTTTTCGGATCCCAAATGTATCTAGCGAATTCAGTGTGAATTTGCTTAAAAAATTTCTTTGGTATTAGTAACTGTGAAGACATAAAAATGTATAATAATCTAGGCAAAATATTCATTTTGATAATTGAAACTTTTGCTAGTACTGATAATTTTAGATTTATCCATCTTTTTAGATCAAGTAGAATGTGGTCCCACTTTTGTTTAATGTTATTAAGATAGAAATTTTTATTATCTGTGGAGAATATAATTCCTAAATATTTAATCCTTTCTTCAGATTTTATTTGACCTATCAGAGGTAAAAGTGAGAAGGGTTTTGGTGATTTTAACGGAAAATGTTGTTTTTTTTTGATATTTTATAGTTTGATATTGAAGAAAAGTCTTTAATAGCCAACAGTATTTTCTCAGTGTCTGAGACTGGTGTTGTGCAATATATATTAAGATCATCAGCAAAAGCTGACAAGGATATTGTTGTGTTAAATATTATTGGAGCATTATGGTATATATTTTGTTTGATATATAAGAATAAGGGTTCTAAATATAGGTTAAACAATAAGGGAGATAGAGGGCATCCTTGTCTAGTACTATTTTTAATTTGTATTCTATTAGACCAGCTTTTATTTATATATAGTGCTGTATAAGGATTGTTATATAGTACTTGCAGGGTTAGAACAAATTCTTGAGGAATATTAAAATATGGTAAAATTTGTAGTAAAAATTTTATGTTAACTCTATCAAAGGCCTTCTGAGCATCTATAATCAGTGCATATATGTTTAGGTTATAATGATTAGCATAGGAAATTAATGTGTGTAATGTTAGTGTATTGTCACTGGTTTGTCTAGCTGTTAAGAAACCAGATTGTTCATTTCAGATGATTATATCTGTAATTCTTTTCAGTCTGTTGGTCAGAATAGATGTTAAGATTTTGGTATCTAAATTAAGTAATGATATGGGTCTTTAGTTGTCCGGGTTCTGTAGATCAGTTTTTTCTTTAGGTATGAATATTGTTTTGGATGCAGTAAAGTGAATGTCATTAATTTTATTTTTCATAATATAATTTAGTGTATGAGCTAAAATTTGTGCCACCGCACTATGAAATGTTTTATAGAACTCTGTTGTGAGCCCATCAGGGCCTGGAGATTTATGTGGTTTTAATTTTTTAATTGTAATTATTATTTCGTCAATGGTTATTGGTTCTATTAATTCTCTTTTCTGTTCCTCATTAATTCTCGGAAAATTAAGTTTCTGAAGAAAATCTCTACCATTTTCGCTTATGTTTAAGTGTTCTTGTTCTCCATATATTTGTGAGCATATGGTTTCAAAAATGTTGATAATATCCTCAGTTTTTGTATAACTTTTGTTTTTGTATAGTATTTCAGCAATTTGAGATGGTGTCTTAGACTGATTGATGATTCTTGCTAGAGCCCGTGATGGTGTTTGAATATGGTTAGCATAGTTTGCCAGAATTTTAGTTTCTTGAAATGATAGATTATTGTTGTGAATCATAAAAAGGTCTTTCTGACATTTCAATAGATCCTTTTCCGTTTGAATGTTATAATTTTTAATTAGATCCTGTTCTAATGATTTACTTTTAGCCTCCAATTGCTGAATTTCTTTAATTTGGATCTTCTTATAATAAGAGGCTTTTTGAAGAAAAATACCTCTTATTTGAGTTTTGATTGTCGCCCATTCAATATCAGGAGGGTGTTTTTGTTTTCCTAAATTGGTTATAGCTACTTTAAGGATGTCTTGAACTTCCTGAATTATATCCCTTTTATTTAAAAGATTAGGGTTTAGCGACCAATTATAACCCCTTATAGGTATGCTACTTTTGATGTTTTTAGTAATGTTCAAGGTTATTTTGGAGTGATCGGATAGAAACAGAGTATGCACTGATATTGTGGGGTCAAAATTATTCAGCTTTTCTGAAATAAGAAAAAAGTCAATTCTCGACCACATTTTATGACAACTTGAGTAAAATGTAAAGTTATTTGGATTATCTGGGTTGTTACCGTAAGTGAAAGGGTCATATATGTTAAAATCATATTTGAGTTCACTTAATGAAATCACTGCTTGTTTGTTATATGCTGCCTGTGGACTTTATTTATCTTTCTTAGGATTTTGATATGCATTCCAGTCTCCTCCAATTATTATGTAATGGTTTTTATACTGATTTAAAATAGGATACAATGAGGCAAAAAAAGAGTGTTGGTTATTACAGGGCGCATATAGATTAAGCAGTAAAATAGGTTTATCATAGGTAGGAGTTGATAGGGTTACATAGCACCATCTGCCTTCTTTATCTGTTTTGGATTCCAGAATTTTATCTTGATACTGATCTTTAATGATTATAGCTACTCCTGCACTGTTGGTTCTACCCTCGGAAGCTATAATTTCTCTTATCCATTTTTTTCTTTTTATTTCTGACCATTGTTCTGTAGTTAAATGAGTTTCTTGGATTAATATGCAACTTGCTCTCACCTTCAGAACTACATGTAAAAACAGTTTTCTTTTTTTGATGTTTTGGAGCCCTTTAATATTCCATGAATCTATTTCCCACATTCATGAAACTTTCTTTTTTGTAGTAGTGGTCTTGAATGTTTGTGTAACTGTGCTGGGTTGCAATTATTTCTAAGAAAAATATGATACGAAAGCATTCTTTCATTCCTGTCCCTTCTCTGTGCCTACCCACTATACTCCTGGACCAGGAATTAAACAAGGCCGGTCCCGATTTAGATTCTGTAAATATTTGCACTCTTAGTATATGTATAACATGAATTTTGGTATTTGAAAGGTGAGGAAAATGTAATAGCCCTGAAACATCTACCCTAATTAATACAAAGTCTAACCCACTCATTCCCTAATAACACTGCTTTAACGACCGCACCTCCTTATATGAGCTTTGAAATGAGTTGTCTAAAATTGCATAAACTTTTTAAACCAGACCTGATCTTAATTTAGCACAGGTCACCTCTTTCTAATCTACTTGTTACTAATAGTAATTGAACTTTTATCAACTTTTTAACTCATATCTCAAGGTTATTAACTGATTATGTTTATATAGTAAAGTCCTAGCTTGACTAGTCTTAGATTTTGTGTGGTTCTTCCTCTTCTGTATCCTAGACTGCTATCCCTAGTTATTATTTCCTTATTTTATGATGGTATACAAACTGAAAATTATAGGGATCTAAAACTCCTAGCTCCCACCAGCTATAATACCCTTGTTTTGTCATATTTTAACCTTGGGTGTTCTCGTATTAACAATAAGAGTCTTAACATCTCTTCATTTTCCACCCATTCTATACTTAACAGTTATTTTTAATTACCTATAAGACTCTGATGTATCTTATAGTGAACCCTATAAGCATACAATACTGTGTGATCAAGTACCTCCATTTGTACAAACATTTAAGTGGGTACCAAAATAGGTATGTAAATTTTCCAATACTGGAAGCAATACTTTCTGTTTATAGATTTTTAGTTTATGCATCCACTTTAGTAATTACTTGTGCTCTTTTCATCTAATAATGTTTACATACAACAATAAATCACAGTTTTTGGATCTCTCTAGTGTAAATATGAATTTGGTAACATTAGAGCTATTTGGTGATAATTATACCCAAAATACTATCCGCTATGAGACAGTCAGGTTAGAAATTTAACATTGCTAGAACATTTTAATTTATTCCACAATACTGATTTCAGTATAATCTTATGTAAAAAACAAACATTAATCTGTGATGCTCAGCACCAATTTATAATGCACTGAAAAAATAAGTAATTAAGATTGGATACTCTGAGCTTTCTAATGTTTACAGAAGTCTTCCAACCATTTTTTACTGCATGCCTCTTTAGGGGAGTGATGTTCCAGTCAACTTCTTCTGTATTTCCAATATTTTATTCTTTTGAATGCAAGAAATAGCATCTCCCAAAAAATCTAAAGTTTTTTTGTACATCTGAGACAGATTCTTATTCTTGCCAAAAATAACAAATGAGCTTTCATAATACACATTTTCATGTCTTTCAACAATGGAATATATGTTCTTCTTTTTGCTACCACACGGGATGGGTAATCATTATCAAATCTGTTATGTTCCCCTACTTTTACACGAGAACTGGACCAGCCAAACTTTAGTACTAAAATCCTTGTCTCGACTCAAAACAGTCTTGACAATCAGATCTACGGTATGAAGTGCTCTTTCTGGAAAATGAATTGGACAAAGATCTATGAGCTCTTTCAATGTCAAAAGAAACCACTTCCAGCAGCTTCAGGTGACAAATTGTCAGAAAGTTCACCATATTGTCTTTTTCACATCCTTCTGGTATAACATACATTCTAACATTATTCCTTCTTGATCTATTTTCAATATCATCCAGTTTATACAAAAACTTCTTAGTTTGTTTGAGAATAAATTCAATATGATTCCTCCTGTTAATCTGCCATCTATGTCACAGCTTCTTCTATACTTGAAATCTGAAGTATTTTAGTCGAACCATTTCATTAAGTCAATTTTTTTGGGTTTTTTTTTTTTATAAAATCTTTCTTTTATAGTGTCGGTCTTGGTTTCTTATTTATCCATCTTCAAAGAAAAGTTCTGAATGTTAAGAATGGAGTGCAATTATTTCTTAACTGACACTTCCTAAGAAACTGATTTGAATGGCTCATCTAGTAGCGGTTATATTACCTTATATAGCTATAGTATATGCCTTGATTCACAGCAATGGCAGCCAGCAAAAGGGTTTCATCAAAGGCCTCACATCCCTGAGACTCCAGAACAGATAGCTGTGAAAACACTTCATTGGGAAATGCATATAACTGCCAAGCAGAGGTATTGGAAACTGACATTACATGCCTGACAGTCTTTCCTTTGACTGTTTTATCTAACCGCTTCTTCAAGGGATGATTGTGGTGGGGAATGAACTGAGAGACCCTATGGCAGTACAACTCAAGGCCACAAGTTTCTTCTGATCTAAACAGTTTTTCAGGGAACACTCCTTTCTCTTAATACTATTTGCCATTAATCTGAGATAGACAATGCAAAACTATGAATTATGCTCTGTGTCTAAAGAAAAATATTAAAGTATGTTTGCATGGGATATGTCTACGGAGAGAAAAAAAGTTATGTACTCACCATAACGTTCCATGTTGGTAGTCCATCTCACCCTTCATTTTTACATATGGGTTCGGAGCCAATCCTCGGCTCCAACTCGGCCGACTTATAAACTCGAAGACTTCGGGTTGGCTCATGCTCGCTAGAAGAAATAACCAAAACAGACAAACCAATACTAAAGGGTCTCCAACCAAAGATAACCAAAAAATTAGTACCTCCAGATTCTTCTAGGATGGGGGCAGGAGGGCGGGTTGGTAAAAATGAAGGGTGAGATGGACTACCAACATGGATCGTTATGGTGAGTACATAACTTCTTTATGTTGTGTAGTCCAATCTCACCTTCATTTTTACGTATGGAACAGCATCCCTAACGCCTTATTCTTGGAAGGCTCACTGGAAAATACTCCTGAGCACCGTGGAGCCAAAGGATGCTTTAGCCCTGGAGGCTAAATCCAATTTGAAATGTAAAATAAAAGTGTGAGGGGTAGCCCATGTAGCTGCTGCAGAAATATTATCAAGTGGGACCCTGGCTTGAAAAGCTGCAGAGGTAAACAGAGACCTGGTAGAATGAGCCTTGATCTTGAAGGGTAAAGGTCTGCCCTCCGAATTGTAGACAAAGGCTATGCAACTGGAAATCCAATTAGATAGTGTCACTTTAGAAACTGGTAAGCCCAATCTGGATTCAGAAAAAGAAATGAATAATTGATCTGATTTCCTAAATTCCTTGGTCCGATGCAAATAAAAACGTAGCTGTCTATGAACGTCTAGCTGATGAAACCAATATTCAGCTGCATTACAGTGATTAGGGAAGAAAACTGGGAGTTCTATGGATTGATTTAAAGTGGCGTGAGAACAAACTTTGGGAACAAAGGAGGGGTTAGTATGCAGTGAGACTCTGTCATTATGAAAGATCAAATAAGGTAGCTTAACAGATAAGGCTTGTAACTCCGATACCCTTCTTGCAGATGTGATAGCCACCAAAAACAAAGTCTTCCAAGACAAAAATTTTAATGAGGATGATTGAGAAGGTTCTTAGAAGCAGTGTAGGGATCTAAATTAATTTTGGATGCGCAAATAGAAAATCTTTTCCATTTACTGCCATTTAGTCTCCTAGTTGAAGGTTTATGGGAGGACATAAGGATATGTGACACTGAGGAAGATGCATCGTGAAGCCTGACTAGGGATGGAATTGGAGCAGCCACGCTGTCAATTTGAGGGAGTGGATTGAGGGATGTAGCGAACCTGACATGTGAGTCAACAGATCTGGAGCTGGGTCCAGAATCCAAGGATCGTACAGAAGAGGCTCGAGGAAGGGGAACAAAACCTGACAAGGCCAGTAAGGAGCAATGAGGATTAACTTGCATCCCAGCCGTCTGGCGTTCTGAATCACTTTGGAAATGGAGGAAAAGCATACAGAAGATCCAGGGGCCAATCATGAGCTAGAGCATCTCTGGGTATCTCCCCCAGAGGGGGAATGAGGGAAAAATAGCTGCTGCATTTAGCACTGACTGGACTGGCAAAGAGGTCGCAGTAAGGCTGTCCCCATTTGCGGATAATCTGTTCCGCTATTTCGTGTTTCAGAGACCACTTGTGAGGCAGTAGGATCGCCTGGCTGAGCTTGTCGGCTATCACGTTGGTTGTCCCTGGAATGTGCGTTGCTACCAGAAAGCACTGGGAAGAAATCATCCATTCCCAAACTCGCATGGCCTCTTGACAGAGCGGGTAAGATCTGGTACCGCCCTGTTTGTTGATATACCAAACTACCAACATGTTGTCTGTTTGCATCGCAATAGTCCCTAGAGGAAGAAGGTCTTGAAGTGCTTGCAACGTCAGGAGCACCGCCCTCATCGCCAGAACACTGATATGGAAGTGAGCCTCATGTTCTTGCCATGTGCCTTGGACAGTCCTGCCGAGATATTCCCCCCCCACCCGATCTGGGAGGCATCCATGGTCACAGTGGCAACGGGTTAGGCAGGAACAAAGGGGGTGCCCGTCGTCAACTGGTTGGGTGCTATCTACCAAAGGAGTCCTCCTTGCATGACTCTGTCAGCAGAATAGGGTGATTCAGTGGAAGATATTGGAAGGACCACTGGGAAAACGGAAACCACTGGAGAACTCTCATGTGCAACCTAGCTAATGGTACTAATAGGATGGTGGATGCCATAGTCCCGAGGAGCTGAAGAACCCACTTTGCTTTGACCTTACCCAATGGGAGAAAGCGTTGAATTTGAATGATTAAATTTTGTGCCCTTTTTGCGGGGAGACGAGCTGTCATGTTCACTGTGTCTACCTCTGCGCCTATAAAAATCACAGATTGAGAGGGCAATAATGCAGATTTTTCCCAATTTATGGAGATCCCTAATTGAGCACAAAGTTGAATAGTGGCGTCCCTGTTTTGGAGAAGTAGATGCTTGGTGGGGGTAGTCAGGAGCCAGTCGTCCAAGTACGGAAACACCTGGAATCCCTGACGTCTCCGGCGAGCTGTCACTACTGCCATGCATTTGGTGAACACCCTGGGGGCTGTGGTGAGACCAAAGGGCAGAGCATGAAACTGATAGTGACTGGCTCCCAGCCGGAAGTGTAGATGGCTCCTGGATGCCTTGTCCATTTTTATATGGTAGAAGGCATCCTGGAGATCTATTGAGCACATCCAATAGTCTTTCCCTAACAAAGGGAGTATTGACTGCAGTGTTACCATCTAAAACTTGGCCTTCCTCACGGATTCGTTTAATCTGCTGAGGCCCAATATTGGCCTCCAGTCTCCTGTTCGTTTTGGGACTAAAAAGATCTTGGAGTAAGTTCCGGATCCTATCTGGTCTGCTGGGACGGATTGGATGACTCTTTTTAAGAGCAAGTTGTTGATCTCCAGTTGCCTGATCCCTGAGATTGGGTGGTACATCTGGGATCTTCTTGGGAACAAACGATGGAAGGGAAAAGGGTATGACAAAGCCTCTGGTAACAACTCTTTGTACCCACTTGTCTTGGGTTATACTTAGCCAGGCTTCTGGATACAAAGAAATGCGACCCCCGACCGGCCCCAGAGAAATGCAGTCGAGCCCCACATCAGGAACGCTGATAAGGCTGTCCTCGAAAGGAACCACGACCTTGTTGGTATTGCAGACCGTCTCTGCCTCTAGGGCGATGTCTCCCATTTCCTCCTCCTCCTCTGCCTCTGAAGGAGGGTTCACCCTGTATGTCCGGAAAGACCTTCTGGGACTTCTTGAACCACATTTTACCACCCCTTTGACCTTTAGGGTATGGTCTAGAGGGAACAGTAAAACGTACTCCCACGGCAGAGAGCACCTTTCCTCTTGCTCACACTAAGTGAGTGTGTCCTTCACCTTAGGTCCAAACAATGAGGAACCATCAAAAGGGGCATTGGTGAAAGTGGACATGAGCGGTTCCGCAAAATTACACAAGCGCATCCAGGAGTGATGCCTTAGGGCAACTCCTGAACCCGCTGCTCTACTCGCTCCATCAGTCACATAAGAAATAAGCCACATGGAGACGTTAACTATAAAATTTAGGGTGGACAACTGAGCAAAAATCTTGTCAGGGACTCCTTCAGTACATGTACCCTGTATAGAATCTCCCAACTCCTTAAGGAGATCCCTCTGCAATCTCGTGAAGTGAGTGAGATACTTCAACGATTGAAGTGTAAAAGCCGCTGAACTGAAGACATGCTTCCCATACCTGTCCATCTGTTGAGACTCCTTATTCGGCGGATGGACAGAAGAAGTCTCAGCAAGCTCCTTCTTAGTGGCCGCTGCCACCACCATGTCATCTACGGGGACACCTTTGGACAAAAATTATTTATCTGGTGGGGCAGAAAGAAATTTGTTGGGTCTCCTAGGGGCTGGCTACACGGCATCGGGAGTATCCCACACGTTTCGACTAACTAAATCCATCAGTTCGTCAAAAGGCGGAGACACCCAAGAGGCAGAAGGTTGAGACCGAAATCCTTCAGGCACACTGACTCCTCATCAGAAGGGTTAACAGCGGGCAGCCGCACCTCTGCTTAAGGATCTCCAGGATGTCCACGAAGGAGACATCAGAGGATGACTTGGGGGACCCTTCTGACTCCTCGAGGTCAGTGTCAGATGTCAAAGACTCATCCTAGGAGTCAACACGCTTCCTCTTGCATGTCTTCTTTCCTGGGGGGTTCCTCAGAAGGGCATTCTGGGGAGGTCAAGGAAGATTGGGGGCCACCAGCCGGTGGCTCTTGAGGCTGAGGGTCTCTGCTGTCTCCGGAGAGAGAGTAGGGGCTGAGACCAAAGTGGGTGCCCTAGGGGGGAGATAGTGCCGGTACCTTTGGTGGCAACTGGTGACTTGGACAGTATGCTCATCTCGAATGCCGATATCTCTGGTCTGAGGACCTCTCCCGCTCCAGAGAGACCAAGGATGCCATCGACGCCAGAGCTATTGGCTCCGAGACAGACGCAGGGTCCGAACTCACCCTAGCCGAAGCACCGAGAGGGAGACTCGGAACCGAAGAAGACAGATTCCAACCTTCCCTGTCGGCGCCGACCGGAGAGCTTCGGCCCCTGGACACAACAGATGACACCAAAAGTGTCGGAGTAGAGCTTGGCTCCGAAGCAAACGCAAGTGGAACTGGAGCCGAGGGTTCCACCAATGGCACCAAGCCCTGCGACTCCGACAAACCAGCTTGGCTCGGAGGAGGAATAACAATCGAGGGTATAACAGGTTTCATAGGCTCCGGAACAGACTGGGTCGGAGCCGACAATTTAGAAAGGGCAGACGACTTCAACAGTCTCATGACTACCCTCTCCACATCTTCATCTGAAAGGCTCCTGGAAGACTTGGAGGACATAGTCGGGGATCTTGATCTTGGAGGAATAGCAGGTTCCATAAATTCAGTGGTCAGCTTCGACACACTAGGATCCGACCCTGTTACCGCAATGTTGCTCTCAGTTGGCTCCGAAGGCAGTGGAGCCGATGAGGCCGATTTTGCCACTTTAGGAGGCGGCTCCGAGACACCAGGCTGTGCCAGAGAAGGTCTTTTCGAAGACTTAGCAGATTTAGTGGACTTGGAAGAAGAGAAAGAGCTAGACAAGGCTTCCTCAAAGGAAGGTTTTAAAAGACCCTTTAGAATTAGCTTGTTCCTTCTCTCCTGTAACACTCTAGGGCAGAAGGCATGACAAAACAAGTAAGTCTCTTGCAAATGGATGGCCCCTAAGGAATAGACACATAGACCATGACCATCCATCAATAACATTTTTTGGGAGTACTTCATGCATTTCTTGACGCCCGAAGGCTTGTGCTCCTTAACCTCTTTAGACATTCACACAGACGAAAGAAGAAAAGAGAAGTAAAAGGGGATCACTAGGTCCTCTAACTTAAACAGGCCTAGCCCTGAAGGAGGAAGAACACCACGAGGACTAGGTCCTCTAACTAAAACGGCCTAGTCCAGAAAAGAAATGGACAGCTAGGTCTTCTAACGTAAACAGACCAGTGAAAATTCACACACATACAGAAAACCCTGAATCTGCTAAAAGATTAACAGAGGAAGCTGAAACTGGAGTTTCGAACAACCAACTCCACCACCGTAATAATCAACACCAGTGGATAACCGCCAAAAACCAAACAGCGCTACAAAACTGTAGACTGGAAAAAAACACTAGCGTTATTAAGCTATCCGCACTAATAATAAGTATGAAACTGGTACAGAGGATACCACAAAGCACAATAACAGGCCCAAGGCCAACGCTTGCACCAAAGGGTGCAAAGGAGCTAATTAGTAACCTACACTAACAAATGGCAAGGCAACAACAATTGTACTACACTAATATATAAATTTTGAAGAGGATTTTAAACAATGTAAGCAAGAAAAAGTTAACACTTAGCCAGAGCCAAGAGAAGCACAACCAAACTCGTCGACGAGGCAAATGAGATCTGGGGTTTGTACTGGTGCACTATGGGATACCTGCTTAGCCACGAGCCAACCAGAAGTCTTCGAGCTTATAAATCGGCTGAGTCGAAGCAGAGGATCTGCTCCAAACCCATACGTAAAAATGAAGGTGAGACTGGACTACACAACATCATCTGCTTTGAGCAGACACAGCCTAATACAGTTGATTGGGCATCCAGCACTATTATACAGCAATGGTAACAAAATATAACAGTGATAAAAAAAAGTCTTCCATTGCAGAGTATTTTTCTGACTATACTCTGGAACAAACCAAAGAAAAACAAGATATAGATACAAAAAGCTGATGCATATGATGCAAAACTTGAGGAACGTCTAAAATAGCACAGGTGGACACCATCTTTACATGAAAAATGTCCTGACATCTCTAAAATGCAGACGTTCTCCTGAACTGGAAAGGAAGGATGCTGACCTCTTGAAGTTAGGCTAGACATTAGGCCTTCTATGTTTTAAGTCCCATGATAAGAACTACTGCAGCAGTGAGCTACATTTAAACACCCATATTTTTTTTCATCAATATGTTGTTGGTTCACACTGAGGTGTTTAACCAGCAATGGACATTTAGGTAGGTTGTATGTACCTTCCACACCAGAGATTAAGAATCTGTTGTAGTAGTCTGGAGTTAAAAAGACCATCCCCTGAGTGACCAACACCTGCTGGGACTACCAACTGAATTCTCTCTTTGTGAGATCGATGAGTGGTAGAACTGCAGTGTTATTTCCAGAGACTGCTCAAGTATCCCTGAATCATCCTTATGTAAACACAGCCAATGGTGGCATCAGAACAGATGACATGAAGCCCAGTGCTTTTAGGCATGTTCAGATTGTTGTGCGTCTCCTCTTGGCAAAGTACAAGGAGAGAGAAGAGTCCTAAATGGAAGGCCTTCCCCCTAGGCCAATGACAGCCTCCTTGCTCGGGTTTCCAGCAAGGGCTGGATTACAGCAAATTCAAGGAAAAATCCTAGGTTCATCAGGCAGTGGAGAGTGCACTGCAGTAATGCTTGTACCTCCCCAGGGTGGAAGCTTGATGTAAGCAATCACCTATAAAGAGGCAGGTCTGAATTCTTCTGTTACTGAGATCAACAAAAGTGCTGCTGTTCTGCTTAGTACAACAGACCAATGTCAGTCTGGAAATTTCAGATTTACAAGCCTATAAATTCTGACAAATGTCAAACTTAGTACACAAGTTTACATATGTGAATGAAGACTGATAAAGCACATCAATTCTAAACTGAAATCCCTATGGGCTAAAGAGGGATGTGTAAACATTACATGTAGTACCAGCTGAAGACATTTCCTACCAATGCCTCTTACATATGGGAGTCTTGTGCACAAGCAAGGATTCATGGAACACTGATGAAAGACCACTGCCTTCTTTACAACTGCAGAGAGATTTCTGGGGGGAAAAAAGCTGACTGGGATGAAGAAGGGTGACTGGGAAATAAGCCAAATATGATTTCTTGCCACAATGATCCTCCCCAAAGATGACCTTTGGAAAACTCCTTTGGGTAGAACAAAGAAAAATGGCAACAATCGGTCCCTCACCAAAAGTAACAGCAGCAGCACCACCTAAAGTGCCAATAAAAAAGGAAACCAGTACAGGTGATATAAAGAGAAAATATAATAAAAACACAAATAAAATCACAAGAGCCACATCCAGGAGATAAAAGCAAATATTTTAGTGATATCAACAGAAACCCTGCTTCCAACAACATGCATGAAAATATCCAAAGTCATATAAAGAATGGATAATTCCAGCCCCGACAATCTTCTGGCAGATGATAAAACACAACAGGGAATAAGGAAGGTAGGTAGGAACTTCTACAAAACCTGTGATTCCTCTTACTCAAGCATCTACAGTTATGGTGTGTGTCCTCATACAAATGCACCATGTAAATAAAGATCACTCATCATCATTAATCCCCCTTTCCCCACTTTTTAATTTATTTTTATTTTTTTATTTAATGCATTTGTTAACCGGGTAATGTCTGACTGGGCCAAGTGCCCATTTTCAGTGGAGTCCCAGGGGGGAAAAAAAAGGTCCAAAACAGTAAGAAGAACTAACAATAATAATTATAAACAAAACAAATAGTACAAATTCAAATAACCTTGTGCAGCAACAAAAACTATTGTAAAAAAATATATATAAAATATGAATTCAAGTAAGAGTGCGCACATATATTTATAGTGAAGCATTAGAGACACCAAAACCATTACCAGTGCATGTACACTTATGAGCAAAGGCTCATATGAACTCGTGTCCAAAACAGTGCGGCAGTAAGAAGTTGTTACATATCAGCAATTTCTACAGGGGATTCTGGTGTTGTTTCAAATGTCACTCTCTCTCTCTCTCAGTTCAAAGCCACTCTTCTACCTTCTTCAACGGTTATAGTCATGCAGGACTTTCACAGGTCTTCTCTTACACAATCTACCCATCTCTTGTCAGGATATCCTCATCTCGGCTTCTTTCCATTTCTCCCACAATCTTTTACAAATCATATTCTGCTTTCCATCATATGTGAACAAAACACTGTAATCAGTTTTCCTTGATATTCTCTGCAATTGGAGCTACTATGGCTTCTGCTCTGATGTCCACATTCCATCTGTCCCACAATGTGCATGCTACTATCCCCATCTTGGGCACTACATTATCATCACCTCAAGCTTCCTCTGCTGCTCTGTCCTCACTACCCATTTCTGTGTCACTGAGAAGCACTGGTTGAACCATTATTTTGTAACATCTTACTCTTCAGCTTATGACGCTCTTCTGTCATACATTACCTTGATATTGTGCCATTTGCCTTTAGCTTTGATTTCCTCATTTAGACTTTCCTTCTCCTCAACCACACCTCGCAGATGTCAGAAATTGTTAACCCTTTCTATCTTTCTTCAGATTTCAATTTTCAGCTTCTTCTAATCTCACCAATTTGCTGCCATGACCACGGTCATCTTTACTCAGTTGTATTGCATGTGTCTTCAGTTTTGCATTCCAGTCACCCCCCCCCCCCCAGAATGTTCAAGGTCTTGCCAGTACCCACCTTTCGACTTTACCTCCTTTGTCAAGGAAAGTATAGTTGTGTGAAGTCTTACCGTAACAGTAGATATGTCTCTCTTCACTGTTGTAGTATTATTTACTAGCGGGATTCCCTGCAAAGAGTAGCCCAACATCCAGCCAGTATACCAAAACCTTAGGAATTTATAGACATCGTACATCACACGTGCTCCCCACTCAAGGCGTACGGCATAAAGGTGACATACGGACATACATACCTCAGAACTGAATAGCCCCAGGAGGAACAACAGTCCTAGGAAGTAGGAGGAATATGTGCATCCAGAAGGAGAAAAAGGAAACGAGTAGAACAGAAGAGGGAGGAGGGATAAAGCGAGACAATACTGCAACAGTGAAGAGAAGGGCATCTACTGTCATGGCAAGACTTTACACAACTGTACTATGTCCTTCCATATCACCGTTGCAGTATTCTTTACTAAAGGAAGAGTACCAAAGCTCAAGAGGAAACTTTGGAAGGAGTAAGGCCTAGAAGAGCATTCAAGAAATCCATGCAAAACAGCTCTGGCAAAGCTAGCTCTTGCTCGGGAAACAACTTCAATTTGTAATGCTTAGTAAAGGTATGGACAGTAGTCCAAGTAGTAGCCTCAAGGATGGAACTGATATCCAATCTTTTGAAAAAAAGCACCAGAGAAAGTCAAAGCCCTGGAAAAAACAGCCTTTACAGAGGCAGAAAGGCTTTTCCCATGAAAGGAATAACAAAAAGAAATGGCCTTAGAGATCCATGAAGAAATGGTTTGCTTAGAAACTTAGAGATCCGAGATAAAAGGAAATAAAAAGCTGCTCAGACTTGTGAAATGCCTTCATCTTTTCTAAATAATATGTGAGCTGTCTATGCAAATCCAAGGTGTGAAGATCCTTCTCACTAGCAGACTATGGACTACGAAAATTAATGGACTGATTTAGAGACAATTCATTAACCAACTTGGGCATAAAGGAAGGATTAGTACGAAGAGACACCCTGTCCCTTTGAAAAACTAAAAAAGGAGGAACAGCCATAAGAGCCTTGAGTTCATTCTTCTTAGATGAAGAAAGGGCAAAAAGAACAGTCTTACATGTACAATGTGTTAAGGAAGCTGAAGCCGCAGGATCAAAAGGAGCCTGAGTCAATTTTTCAAAATGAAAATTAAGGTCCCAGGAAGGTGGAATAACCTTCCTGATAGGTATGATATAAAGGATGCTTTTTAGAAATTGCTTGACCTCAAACCTAGAGGCCAGAGAGGAGTTAATGACAGACAAGCAGAAATAGCTAAAAAGTGAACTTCAACACAAGAATATGCTAACCCAATACGGGACAATTCTCACACATAAGACAGAACCCAAGGGATCGCTACAGAAAGTGGATCCTGGTTACGAGTTAGGCATCAAACTGAAAATTTCTTCCATTTTAACATATAGGATTTCCTGGTAGTGGGTTTCCTCACCTCCTCCAGAACCCTAAGAATGTCATCAGAAAAAGGATGCCTAAAAGGGATCAAAACCCTATCACTCACATTCATCAATTAAAGAGTGGAAAAATAAGGATGGATGAAAGATCCCTTGTCTTTAGTGAGTAGGTCCACCCTGTGAGGTAACCTGTGGTGACTGTCCTTGGCTAGGTGCAGAAGATGACAGAACCAATGCTGTCTCGGCCAAAAAGGAGTCACCAGCAAGATTTTGGGGGAGTCCTGCTCTGTCTTGATCATTACCTTCAGAATCAGTGTAAGGGGAGGGAAGGCATAGAGAAACATCCCCAAGAGGGAGGCTCTGTATAATGCAACAGTAAAAAGAAGGATATCTACTGTTACGTTAAGACTTTGCATAACTGTACTATGCCCTTCGTTATCACTGCAGCAGTATTAGTCACGTGGGAGATTACCAAAGCTAATGTAAAGGATGGGAGGATGAAGAGGCAGAGAAGCCCTCCACAAACCCATGAAGGACAGCTCTGGCAAATCCTGCCTTGGCTCTGGAAATGGCATCCAACTTATAACATTCAGTAAAAGTGTGGACAGAGGGCCAAGTAGCAGCTTCAAAGATGGATCTGGCCCTTGTCTTTTGCTGAAAAGATTTCAAGCTTGCAGAAACTAAAGCACTGATGAGGACTCCCTACAGCCTAAGGAAAGTAAACCTATATTTTTTGTCTGTGATACAGCTGCTTTCTGTTTTACCTCCTCCATTTTGTTTTCTGTTTTAAGAAATCCGCTTAGCCTGGTATTTTTGTTTTAAATGTCAGATACACAAATTATCTAGGCTGAACATTTCAAATGTTTTTTCATTGGATAATTGTTTCTTGAATGATATTAAATACATAGTGAATTTCTGGCCATTTGTCCTTTCCTGAAAAGATTTCAAGCTTGCAGAAACTAAAGCACTGCTTGTGCTTCCCACCCACCTTCCCTTTTGCTGATCTGCTTTTTAAACCTGGTGATTTTTAATCTGCCTACCCTTACTGTAAATTCAGCTTAATAAACTCTTCCCTTTCTACACTGCTGCTGATGCACTCATTGATTTATTTCTCTTTCCTTTTGCTGGTATCGAAAAAGTACATTTTGCCTCTCATTGTCTGTTCTACTGATTTACTTGATCTGAATTCATTATCTGCGTAGCTGTTGGATATAGTGTGTTTTTACACTCAAGCAAACACTTGCTTTTACATCAGGAGGTCAGTGGATTTTCCATCTAGTGCACTGCGAGGTAGCCTGGACTGTTTAGGTTGGTGAAACATTTCAGATTTCTGCATTCAGCTTATCTTGTTTTTAGTGCCTTTATAAATTCTGTACAATTGAGTGGCTTTTGACTTATTTATACAAAGCAAAGTACTTTTACTGAATAATCACACTTTTATAAGCTGTTTAAAGTACACTGCTGTATCTGTATCTAAGTTTGTGGCAGCATTTGTTTTCTTCCAAGTTTGTTTATGGTAGCATTTCACTCTGGACACTCCTTTAGCATGCTTTTGCATTGGGAGGACTGGGATTGTTCGTCTGGTGGTGGTAGGTGCTTGTCTGGTCTGTCTGAGTTGGGAAACACACAAAAGGGCATTATGTATGTTTTGCACTTCTCTTATATACTGTGACTGTACTTCAATAGTTTCAAAAACACTGCACTGTCAATGCTGCTGCCTTAAGTAGTTAACTGCACTGTTATTACACTGCATCTGTTAGTTGTAGGGCTGTTGTAGGTAGTTTGTGTGGTCTTGTTACACCAGCTTTTTTGTGTTCAAATAGTGAAATGCATGGTAGAGAAGCTGAAATGATGTGTGAACTACTGAAAACTGTTTTAATATATTCATTTTTGAAAGTGAGGTCTATAATCAAATTTCTGGTGTGGCTATGGGTTTGCCCATAGCCAATATCTATGCTAATATTACTCTCAGTCAATGGAAGGAAAGATTCATCTATAATTGTCCCCATGAATTTAAGTCCAAAGTACTATAAGCGCTTTGACGACAATGTTTTTTTTTTTTAATTTGGGGTGGCAATCAGCTAGAGCTAATGAATCTTGTGCAATATCTGAATATTATAACTAGTTTTTTGAAATTTAAATTGAAATTTTCTGAAGATGAAATTTGTTTTCTTGATGTAAAGCTGAGAAAAAGTGAAGATACATGCATATTTAGAAAAGAAGTTCTAGTAAACAGATACATACACAGAGGTAGTATGCATGGCCCACATATTTTCAAAGGAATTATTACAAGTCAACTGTTAAAGGTTAGCAGACTTAATACCGATGAGGAACAAATGAATGAGATGTTATGTAAATTTAAGCCAAGAGAATATGATGAGCAATTGTTAAATACACTTAGGTTAGAAATGTTAAATGAGAGGCAAGGCTTGGTGATACCATTTTTTTTAAAATGTGGGTTTATATACAAATTCTGGCACTTGACCTGCCAATCAAGCTTGCTTATGATATACTACACTTACAATAACAGAACTAATGAAGTTAAAATAATTATTTCAAAGAACTGGGTTATACTGGAGACAATGCCAGAGTTAAAACAAATCATTGGAGATAACTCATCAATTCGAAATATGAAAAAATATTGGTACCAATGCTCTAGCAAACCATATTAATGAACGAGGATCAGATCATGAATTTTATTTTACAGTAATAGTTATTGTACGTAAAAATGCAAGCGGTGGTAATAATAATAATATGCTTGAAATCAGTGAATATAAGTGGATCTTGCTTTAGCAGGCAGACTTGGAACCTGGGATTAATACTGCAGTGAGTCTCACGCCTGTTCTTCGGAAGAAACAAATGTATTTAAAATAATTTAAATTAATATATGAAAGGAATTTGTTTGACTTTATGGTGTAATGTTGATATACTGTTATATACAAGCTGGAACGTTTTGTAAAAGTTTTATATGCTTATTTTTTAATTCATGATTAATTAATTGTAGGTGTAATGAGATTGGAGGCTGCATCACGTGATCGTATTTGAAAAGTTATATAAAGGAGTACTATTTTTTTTTTTGTATTGATTTCACAATGAGGAAGGCTGCATACCCAAAGGTTTTGTGCTTTTATATGATTAAACAATTGGCATTTCCAGAGTCTTGAGTTTTTGTTCTGGTACACTTGGGCTTTGAACCACCTACTCTACATTAAGGTGTTTTTTTCTGGGGGTTCCTATCAGATGACTGAAGACGGATTTTGTCGAATGCGACTTGGTCGAACTTGAAATGTCGAAAAGGCAAAATGACGAAGCGGCATATAAGCGAATTCTTACCCTGGGAAAGAAGTCGCTTGGCCGCTTCCGTCACTTTGCTATTTTTTTTTCGGCACTGTAGTGCGATCTCGGAGTTGGTATATTTAAGTAGGGGGGTGGGGGGCACAGCCCCCACTTTATGCAATGTTTTAACGTATTTTTTCTTTTTTTTGGGAACAGCGATTTTTCCCCTGGGAAAAAAAATCGCTGTTCTGGTTTTTCGATGTCTTGTGAATTCGAGTTCGATATAACAATGTTCGATCATTTGAACGTTCGCTGTTATCATTTTCTGCACCCTTTTGGCAGAAGTGTGCTGATCTACTGAATATAACTGTTTTACTGCATTAATTTATGCCTTTCTAACTTTTTTCAGCTTGTGCCTGCTTCATTATCTACACTTGTTTTGCACTGTAATATTGCTTAGATAGCATAGACTAGATCCAGACTTGCTGAATCTAACCTGCTTTTTATACAACTGAATTCAAATCTGGCTATTTTACATTAAGTAAGGCTCCCCTGCACCCTTGTGGCAGAAGATTGTGAATACAGACCCGTATGAGCTTGGGCTTGCTGGAGGATGGATCATTGTGTGATTTCCTATTGGCAGACAAATTTAAAACATTTACTTTTGCCTGTATATAAGCCTCACGTTTGCGTGTAGCTTAGCCAAGCACTGCACAATAGGGGGTTAGTGGCGCCCTGTATAGTATCAAACTCCTAGAAACTTTTTCCCTAGACGTTTGTCAGATGAACCCTCCAAAGCTTCCCTACTGTACTGCAGGCAACTCAGCTGAGCACTACACAGCATCACTACACTCCTTCACACCAATCCTTAACAGAATAAATCCCTTTGTTTAGTTAGTTGAATCAGTCCTAGAGCAAAAGCTAATCCAACTTGCCCACTCCCCAACTAGCACTTACGGTTTAGCCTGCTATAATGGACAGCCAGTTTCCCAACATTTCACTAGCTACCCTGATTAACATGGGCATCCTAGGGCAATGTAGTAACTAACTGTCTCATGTATATTGACAACCACTTGCTCCTAAAGCAAACAAATACAGTATATGTGAGAGATGTAACCATACCATGAAGCTGGAATCAATCCTCTCGTGTGGCAACAAAGACAACAAGCAGGATGTCAGCACACATACCTCTCCTTTCACATAAGACAAGGTCAAGTCATATAGACCCACCTATGCGGAGGTATTCATTAAGTGCCTACCACTGGACCAGAGACCTCCCAAGCCCAAACAGATCACATACTGCAACACGAACAGACCCCACTTCACACAGCAGTACACAAGTGTCTCAACAAATAAGACCCTAAGGCAAAATACCTCAAAACAAAATGTCGTGGTCATAGGTAATTCCATAGTGAGACACACAGATGTCCCCCTCACCAGGGTGGACAAGGAAAAAGTCATGGTTAGCTGCCCATCAGGTGCCAAGATCCATCAAATCATGCATGCAATCAAGTCACTCAACAACAATTACCATTAAGACACTGTCATAGTACATGTTGGAGTGATTGGAGCGAATGACTTGAGACATACCTCTCTGGACTATATGGAGAGAGACATGACTGAACTCTGATTATGTGCCACAGGCAGGTATGACTCTAGCACTAAGTAGCATTTTACCTTCACCCAGGATGACACCACAATACAGAAAAAAATGACAGACTTCAACAATTGGCTTAGCTTCTGGTGTCAATCCAATGGGATCCAGTATCTGTCAACCTGGGAAGACATGGTCGACAGAAAACACTGCTTTGCTAGAGATGGTCTTTCACCTGTCTCCTCTAGGCTTTCAGATACTCCCCATAGTGCCTTTTGAGGCAACGTTAAAACAAAAAAATTCTCAATGTAAAGAAATCCATTCGAGACAAACTCAAGGTTATGCTGCTTAATGCTAGGAGCCTCAACAGAAAACTGCACTCCTTGGAAGCAATCCTCACCTTGGAAGATGCTGATGTCTGTACAGTCACTGAGACTTGGTTCAAGGCTGCAGGCAACACCCCGGTCATACAAGGCTACAATGGCTTCCATACGTTCAGATAACAAAGCAAATGTGAAAGAACCAAAGGTCAAGGTGTATCCATCTTCACTAATTCCAAATACAACTCGACACTGGTTAAACAGTACGACTTTCTACAGATACTCCAGGTACAATTAAATATAGATAAAACGCCCTACCACAGCATCGCTAGCTACATGTACCCCACCATGAACCAAGTGAAACACTGACTACCTGGACTTGCTAGAATCACTCCCTATACAGCCAAACATTTTGGTCACGGGAGATTTCAACTATCCTTCCACAAACTGGACAACATACACAAGCAGAAATGTGATTGCCCTGAGGTTCTTGGACTTTGTTAATTTAAATGTTCTGGAACAGCTAGTTTGCACCCCTACAAGGGGCTCGAATGTCCTGGACCTGGTATACACCAACATGGGAGATCACTGCACTACCCACTGTGTGTTTCCCTCCCTGCTGAGATTAGACCATAAATCTCTCTCTTTTGAAGTAATGATCAGACTGGATACCTCCACAGCAACAAATTTAAAAATTTTTCCAAAGCAAACTTCAGCGTACTAAGCGAGGGTATAAAAAGTTTCAAACCCCCTGCTAACACAGCCAACAATGACTCCTGTGCTGAGGAGTACACAAATGCCCTGTATAGACATTTAAATGACTGTACAGACTCGGCTGCACCTGTCAGGATCAAAACCAGGTCCTCCCAAAGAAACAGACCACCCTGGTGGACAGCAAGTATAAATACGTTACAAAACAAAAGGAAGAAACTGTTATCCAAGAACAAGAGGGAACGTACTTACCAGAGGAAGAATACCTTCCAGAGCTTGAACAAACAAACTGGATATCTTGTAAAGTCCTCTAAAGCCAATTATGAGGCTAAATTAGCATATCTAGCTAAAGACACTCATAAGGCTTTCTTTAGCTATGTCTGAAATCTTAAAGGGAATGCCCAGCTATGTGCCGAACTGACTGTGGATGGTACTACTTGCACTGAACCCAAAGAAATTGCCAACCTGCTGGCAGACAGATTTGGTGCAAATTTCACCCCCCTGTTCTCAGCAGACACACCCCAAAGCATCCTTGTCACCAGTCCACTACCCAGCATCTCCAAAAAGCAAGTAAAATCTGCCCTCTCCAAGGCCAAAAACACAGCCTCCATGGGACCAGATAACATCCCAGGCTGCTTACTAAACAATCTAAAACAAGACCTATCTGAACTGCTTTACACTCTTTTCAGGCAAAGCTTGTGCAGTGGCTTTGTTCCAAACAGCAGCAGTAATCCCCTTACACAAAATGGGGGGGGGGGTGTCCATCAACTGACCCTGGGAACTACAGACCCATAGGCCTAACCAGCCTTATCAGCAAGGCCATGGAAAGAATCATCATTTTATTTATTATTGATTAATTTGACATTTGTTAACCGGGTTGGTCTAAAAGAGCTCAAGCCCATTTTCAGTGGAGACCTGAGGAGAAAAGCTCCAAATACTTGTACAACTATATAAAAATAAGCAAAGTAAAAAATAAACACAGACCAAAACTGAACAATGACAGGATGTAACACTTTACAAATTATAAACATAATTATGTGACATACAATAAACCAACAAATGAGAAGTAACTTTATACATGTTCATATTACATAAGAAACGGGGGGTAAAGCTGTTTAAGCTTTATCATCATGAAAGTGTTTGCAGGTAAAACTAGTAGGGCAAGAAATTAGGAACAGAAGGAAGAGGAAGGGTTTATGTGGGGTCATGACAAGGGCATATCTACGATTTAGCTAGAGAATGTTTGAGTTCTTTTTTGAAACCATTGGAGTGTGTAATGCCATCTTATGTTGCGTGGGAGTTTGTTCCAATTATAAGATACTGAATATTTGTATAATACTTTACCAACAGTTTTATTGGGTTTGTATACTTGTAGAAGAAGTTAGTCTGTGCTACATAGTGGGCGCACAGGGGTGTAGTATGACAAAAGACTGGATGGGGGGGGGGGGGCAAGCTGAAGATTTGTTGAATAAGAAGCGAGTTACGTGGAGTTGTGAAAGTTGAAGATGATGGGAGAATTCAAGCCATTGTAGGTACTTTAGTACCAAGAAGTGGTGAGAGGAATGCAGTAGGTTTGCAGCAAATTTTGCGATTTTATTGTGTGCCTGTTCCAGCTTAAAAATTAAGGAACACAAAGTTTGTAAGGACTGGAGCAGCATTGAGAAGGCTTGGAAGTAGATAAGCTTCAGCCAAGGAGAGTTAAGAGTTAGGACTTTTTTGTCCTATAAAGGAGACCCAGTTTTTTTTTTTTTTTTTAATGGATTGTTGGAATTGGAGGTCAAATTTTAATTGATCATTTATCATTCCAAGTAATTTTGTGTGTGATTCTACATTAATGACAGTTTTATTTAAGGATGAGATGGTAATGGTGGGTTTGAGATGTGAAAGTGATTGTGGGAGAAAGAGTGAAAGTTTAGTCTTTATAGGATTTAAAATAAGCTGATTTTTGGTGAGCCATCTTTCTAGAGAGAGGAGAGTTTTGGGGAAGAGTGTAAAGTTGAGAGATACTTTCAGAAGAAGAGATGAATGTAGAATCATCAGAATACTGAATAAAAGTGGAGTGATAGAAAGATGTATAGAGGTCATTGGTGAAGATGCTGAATTGGAGGGGTCCCAGGATGGAGCACTGGGGGGCACCTGTATGGATGGGTAGGAAGGGGGAGCATGAGGAATGCCATCTGACAGATTGAAGTGCGTCTGAGTGATAGCTGGATAACTATTCAAGAGTGGAAACTAAGAGATTAAGGTTGGCTAAGAGTTTAGAATGGGATACCATGCTGAAGGCTTTTAACAGGTCTAAGAATAAACATGAGACAGGTTTGTTATTATCACGGGCTTCAGCTACTGTACGAGTGAAAGATAAAAGGGCTGTAGTAGTACTATGGTTTGGATGAAAACAATGTTGGGTAGGTGTTGGAAAGTTTTCTTGAATAAGAAATTTGAGCAGATAAGTGTGTATACATCTTTCTAGGATTTTTGATAGAAGGGAGAGAATAGCTATGGGTCTAAAGTTAGATGGATCAGTGGAGTTGCCTCCTTTGTGTAGGGATATTGCATAGAAAGACTTCCAGCTATCAGGAACAGTGTTCTTCAAGAACTGATCTATTGATAAGTATAGAAACTGGATAGGCTACAGAGTCAGCTGCAAGTGTAAGAAAGAGCAGAAGGGAACATCCCTTATCCCCTCTGGCAAAGAAGTGCCCCCCCCACAAATTACATTATAGACAGCACCTCCGAAGCTCAAACACAGTGGTGTTTCAAGGACCTTAACAACAAGGACACAGACAACGTCCAAACTCTTGACCCGACCCAGTTTGGCTTCATTAAGGGCAGGTTTTGCTTATTAAACCTGGTGGGCTTCTTTGAAAATGTCACCAAACCCCTGGATGAGGGCTAAGCAGTACATACAGCCTATCCTGACTTAGCCAAGGCCTTCAACACAATCCCTCACTCAGGTGTCATTAAGAAACTACCCCAGCTGGGGATTAACCCATATGTCACCAGACGGATAGCAAACTGGAAAACAATGCCATTAATAGGGGCTATAATCAGTTGGTGTGTGGCGGTTTTTGCTCATTTATTCATGTGGGTGTTTGGATTACAACAGGTATTCGATTGTGAACCCCTTTGCATCAACAGTATACTGCTTTTGGGCTCATTGGCTTACTGGAGAATCAGGTTTGGGCTTTGCATATTAAGGGAAATATTTTTTCTGATACAGTTCTCATTTAAGTAGTTCTGATGGTTCGATTCACATTTTGGATATCTATGGTTGATGACCATTTGCTATAGAAACGTTATCAACATGGCTTGTAATTATCTGGCGTGTTTGCTTCATTCACCCAACTGGGACAATATTTTTGGGAATTTTGATGGACTATAACGGAAATTGCATCAGGAACACTTTCGCATCAACAGTTATTACGTCTGGGCTTGCTGACTCAAGGGCAAACCTGCCTTGTGTACTGAACATTTATATTTTGATGCAGTTTAAACGTTTTTGGTGACTTTACCTACATCATAGACATTTACTGTCGAAGACATTTGGCTATAGTCGTAGTGCTAATCAGCAGCTCGTCATCATTTGGCTTTCATGGTTCATTCTTTTCTGAAATTTGGGATATTTGAATTTGATAAGGAACATTTCATGGACTAATGGTCGGTCATGTTTGGGTTATTTTGATTTATGGGACAATCCGGTTGGAATTGTGTACAGATGGAGATATTTTCATTTTTATGAGTATCTTGCTTTTTCACTAAAGACAACATTGGTATAATTTATTCATTATACATTGCTTGTTTGCGATATTTAATTCAAATCATTAGCTACTCATGTTCTGGCTGTATTGTTCAATTTTCAAAGGGTGTTTGTAGGCTCATGTCTACTAGGTTCATTTTGTGTGTCTTTTTGAGAAACTATCTGAACAAACAGATGTGTCTATACGTGAAAGACAATATTGTCACAACATAATCTAAAGGATAGGGCATTTATATGGACTACTCTAGGTTATAAGTTTGGCTTTTTGTGAACTAGCAATTGACAATACTTATGATTTAAATATTATTATATTTTCTATCTGCTCTTGTCCAATATATTAACATCTGAATAGACCCTAGTGGTCAATGTGTTTATTACAGGGAGCCTAATTTGCATTCTGATATGTTGGTACATTGATTTTTCTTTGAATGTATTTGGGGCTTAAAACCCCTATACATATACATATATAGAACAGCAGCACTAACCTGGATTTTGGATTTTTCAACACAAAAGAATATGGGGTGCTCAAATATATGTATACATAAGCTTTTTGTTAACAACTGAGTTATTAATTATTACCACTTAGTTCTCTGTAATGAGTATAATATAACTACATATGAACATTGCATAATAAGAAGTTATGTACCTACCATAACGTTCCATGTTAGTTGTCTTCTCTCGCCTTCTTTCTTGCTTGATGGGTTCGGAGCCGATCCCTCGGCTCCTTCTGCACTTGCTAAGCTCGAGAGTCACTTTTACCAGCTCGAGGCAGCCCCATATCCCATGATGCAAGCGGGTACCAGATCTCGTTTGATGACAAAGGGCAATAGCACCAAGCATAAACACTTCCCAAAGGAAGAAAGAAAACTTACAGGATGGAAGAAGGACCAGGTCTGAATGGTCTTCAGCATAATAATTTCTTATAACAAGGTCTGTCCAGGCCTGGGGAAGGAGGAGGGTCGCAAGAAGAAGGCGAGAGAAGACAACTAACATGGAACGTTATAGGTACATAACTTTAATGTTAAGTTGTCAATCTCGCTCATTCTTGCTTGATGGGGCAGCCCCTAGCACCTCTATCCTGGGTGGCTCAATGGAACAAACTCTTGAGGACTGTAGAGCCAAAACTGGCTCTGTCCCTGGAGGCCAAGTCCAATTTGTAATGGGAAACAAAGTGTGAGGAGGGCCCAAGTGGCCGCTGCACAAATAGTGTCTAAAGGAAGTCTAGCTTGAAAGGCTGTAGAAGTAGCTAAGCTCCTAGTTGAATGTGCTTTAGGTTTTGAGCACAGCTGTTTTCCCCTGAGCAGATAAATTTCAGAGATGACCGAAGAAAGCCATTTGGACAAGGTCACTTTAGAAACAGGAAGGCCTTTTTATTATCCGCGCATAGGAAACAAAAAGTTGATCAGATTTTCTAAATTTTTTGTTCTGTCCAAATAATATCTAAGTTGACGGTGGACATCAAGATAATGTAGTTTTGTTCAGCTCTGTCTGTATAGTTTGGGAAAATACAGGAGATCAATGTATTGATTCAAATTGGTCTTTGAAGACCTTAGGCAAAAAGGTCGGATTAGTTCTCAAAGATACTCTGTCTTTGTGAAAAACCAAATAGGGGGTCGAACCGACAGAGCATGAAGTTCAGACACCCTCCTGGCGATGTAATAGCCACTAGGAATAAAGTTTTCCAAGAAAGAAATTTCAGGGAACAAGAAACAGCTGGCTCGAGGGGGGAAGAATCAAGGATGTCAGCACTAAATTTAGATCCCACTGAGGAGGAGGATTCCTGATTGGAGGCTTTAGTAGGAAAATTCCTTTCAAGAAGGCCCTGCAGAGCCTATGGGACATAATATTATGATCTGCGACCCGACATGAAAGTTGGAGATAGCAGCCAATTGAACTCTGACTGTGGAAGAAGAGGAGCCTGCATGAAAAATCTCTGCTAAGAAATCCAGGACTGCCTGAACAGGGGCAGTGAAAGGATCAATATTCTTGGCCTTAGCCCAATAAGAGAAAGCTTTGGATTTGCTTGTATAAATCCTGCTGGTACACGATTTTAACCAGGCTACTATGATGTCTCTAACTGGGTTAGAGATCAAAGGAAGCCTGGCTAAGGAAGGAAGTGGAGCAACCATGCTGTGAGGTTGAGAGAAGGGATAGACCGGTGCAGCTGACGGATTGGTGAATCAGAAGATCTGGCACTGGGTCCAGATGCCGGCTGCACCAAAAGGTGATGACGGAGGAACGGGAACCAAACTTGTCGAGGCCAGTAAGGGGCAATGAGAATCAATTTGGCTCTCAAAGCGGTAGCTTTCTGGATAACTTGAGGGATCAGAGGAAATGGAGGAAGGCATAAAGAAGTCCCTGGGGCCAATCCTGGGTCAGAGCGTCTCTGGGGGATGGCCTGGTAGAGGAAGAGACAGAAGAAGTCTGGGCATTTGCTGTTTTGGGAGTAGCAAAAGATCGCAACATGACGACCCCATTCCAGAAATATCTCTTCCGCTATATAGATTGCTTGAGAGACCACTCGTGAGGCATGAGAATAGCTCTGCTCAATCTGTCCGCTACAATGTTGGTTTTCCCAGGGATATGCGTTGCTACCAGAAACCGATGAGAGGAGATCACCCATTGCCATAGTCTGAGCGCTCGACACAAGGGGGACTTGGTTCCGCCCTGTTTGTTGATATACCAAACTACAGACATGTTGTCTGTGTGGACTGCAATTGTCCCTACGGAAGAAAGTCGTTGAGGGCTTGCAATAAAAGCACTGCTCTCATCTCCAGGACATTTATGTGCAGATGGTACTTTCGAACGGCTGCCACGCCCCATGAACCATCCTGCCCTGATAATGACCCCACCCGATCAGGGAGCATCCGTGGTGCATCCGTGGTGACAGTGGCTATCGGGATGGGGGTACAAAGTACCTGCCTTGGTGAACCTGAGGAGATGTGATCCACCAAGCAAGATGATCTTTGCAAGTCTGTGTCACCAGAATCTGGTGACGCATGGAAGTTGTTGGTACGACCACTGTGTGAACAGCATCCACTGAAGAAGGCGCATGTAGAATCGAGAAGAGTAATGGCCGCAGCCATGAGGCCTAAAACCTTTAGAACCATTCTGGCCTGTACTTTCTTGTTGGCCAGAATGATCCTGACATGACTCTGAATGTCTGAAACTCTTTGATCTGTAAGGGTAGCTGACATCCGAACAGTGTTTAAGTTAAGCCTATGAAAGTAATAGACTGGCAGGGCGATAAGGATGACTTTTCGAAGTTGATCGAGATGCCCAAATGAGAACAAAGACATTGTGTAATCCCTGGCTTGAATAAGCTGATGCCTGGTGGTGGCTGACAGGAGCCAGTCGTCGAGATACGGAAACACCTGGAATCCTTGACGTCTCAGGTGAGCCGTGACCACTGCCATGCATTTGGTGAACACACTGGGGGCTGTAGTGAGACCAAAGGGCAGGGCTCTGAACTGAAATGACTGGACCCCAGCCCCGGAGAAATCTCCTGAGCGTCTGTGAATTTTGACGTGATAGTACGATCCTGAAGATCTATTGTTAATATCCAGTTGTCCTTCTGTAAGAAGGGCAGAATTGACTGAAGAGTGACCATTCGAATCTTGTTTTCCTCACAGACTTGTTGAGTCTGCTGAGATCCAATATTGGTCTCAGTCTCCGTCTTTGGGGACCAAAAGAACCTTGTAGATTCCGGCTCTGAATGGTCTGTTGTAACTGGCTGAATGGCTCTTTTGCAGTAGTTTTGAGACTTCTAACTCTGCAATTTCCCTTAGACCGGGTGGTACATCTGGAAGGAAAGAGAAAGGACTTTCCTTGAAAGGAATTATGTAACCCTTGATATGATAAGCTGTACCCATCTGTCTTGAGTGAGGGAATGCCAGGCTTCTGGGTACAGTGATAATCTTCCCGACTGCCTCCAAGGAGGGACAGCCGGGCAACATCTCAGGGATGCTGAAAGGGCTTGTCAGAGAGGCCCTGTTTCCTGGTTTTGGACCCCTCTGCCTCTAGGCGTCTGTTGTTGTTACCCCTCTGCCTCTAGGGGTAACCAACCACGTGAACGGCGTGACTCCTTGGGATTTATGGAACCACATTTTGCCACCTTTCTGTCCTTTGGGGTAAGGTCTAGAAGGGGTGGAAACGGACTCCTACAGCAGAAAGAGTCTTGCCGCCCTGCTCACACCTGGTCAAAGTTTCCTTCACCTGAGGGCCAAACAAAGCTGACCCATCAAAGGGAGAATTTGTGAAGGACGCTAAAGGGATCTGCAAGTCATAGCCGCATCCAGGCTTGGCGCCTAAGAGCCACACCTGTACCTCATGCCTACTCGCTCCATCAGCAGCATATGATACCGCATGGAGGAGTTAGCAATGGAATTAAGGGTTCCTAGCTGTGAAGCAATTTTTCTTGAGCTCCTGCAGCTGTAGGATCCTGTACTACTTCACCCAGCTCCTTAAGGATATCCCTCTGGAGTCTGGTGAAGTGACATCAGTAAAGCATAGCAAAGGTCGCTGAGGAAAACATCCGCTTACCGTACCTATCCATGGGTCCCAGAGTCTTATTAGGAGGATGGGTGTACGGAAGGATCTGTTCTTGGTGGCAGCAGCCACCACCATCAGCGGGGGCATCAGCGGGACACCCTTAGTGAGGAATTGCTTGTCACAGGGCAGTGATAAATTTTGAAGGCCTCCTAGGGACTGGCTCTACAGAGTCAGGAGCAGCCCACGCCTTCAGGCAATAACCTGCATAAGGGGTCGGGCGGAGACACCCAGGAGGTGGAGGGCCGAGATCCAAACGCCTAGGTATACTGACTCATCCTCAGAGGGATTATTGGTGGGCCAGTTTCCCTCTGTCTAAGGAGTTCTAGGATGTCTGAGAAGGAGACATCCTCAGAGGATCTTGGGATCCCTCTGACTCATCAAAGTCAGTATCTGAAGTGATAGACCGGGGGAGTCTACGTGTTTCCTCTTACAAGTCCTCTTCCTAGGAGGATCTCCCAAACATCAGGAGAATCCTCGGAAGAGGGGAAAATAGAACCTGAGGCGGAGGATCTCTGGGTCCTGTAGCAAGAGAAGTAGCAGAGATGTCAACAGGCACTATAGAGGGAGGAGCTAAGGAACAGACTGCTGGTTGATACCAGTGGCCAGCACATCATCTCTGCTCCCCTCCCAGGCAGGTCGAGAGACCCTGTTCAAGAGCTAGGAACCCAGGGACCACCAAAGGGAAGTCTCGAGGCAGATGTCGAGCCGAGCTCACCAATGCCGAGGCTCCAAGGGAAGAGCGGTTCGGACAAGGGTCCATGCCACTCACCTCGGAGGAGACCATGGAAGCCCGGCCACGAATCCCTCTAAGGAAGGTCTCGAAGAGGAGATAAGAGTAGAGGCTGAAGGGACAGAATAGGGTATCTGTCCCTCAGCCGTAGCAGTAACTATTTCAAGACCCAAACTCCAAGCTCTGGGGTAGAGTTGAAGGAGGAACTGCTAAACAGGATGTGGACCAATAGTCGCCTGTTGAGACGGACTATGTAACATTTGGGCCAGTGCCTGTGACTTAAGTAATCTACTGACCACTCTCTAAGTCATGGTCGAAAGCCTGGATGATTTTGAAGATCGGCTCCGATGGCTCCATTCCGAGAGGAGATAGGAAGAGCCGAAAGTATCGGAGCCTGATATACCTCCAGAAGGAGACCCCCACTTCTTCCTCGGGGAGCCATCGGAACCGATGAAACTATAGAACCCGCCGGACGACAATTTTTATGAGGAGCAGGTAGCCTCGATGTGAACCACAAACCTTCGGAGCCGACAGGTAGCCTGGAGTCATCGGCTCCAGCCGGAGCCGATACAGCCACAAAGTAACGGTGTCAGAGCCGATCGGGCCGACACCGATGCCTGTGCCACATGGTGGTCGGAGCGATCGGATACACCGGCGGTCGATGCAGAATCGGCACCGATAGCCATCGTGCCGAAGGCTTGTTGTTGTGATCGGGCCCCAGCCGAGCCGATCTCGACTCAGAACGGCCGAGGCCGCAGGCTTTGACACAGAAGCCTGGGCCTTGGAAGACTTGGCGGAGCCCTCCATAGGCCCTGAGTATTAATTTTCTTCTTTCCTGCTGGACTCTCTGGATGAAAGAATGACAAATAGCACAGAAGTCCTGAAGGTGAAGAGGCCCCAGGCAATAATGGCAAGAGGTGTGACCGTCTGTCAGACATCTTCTGACAGCACGAGTCACACTTCTTAAAGCCTGAGACCCTTTCTTTTGACATGGTGAAACACAAGCACACACACACACCAGTCAAAGAGTTTAAATTTAAATATACCAAAAAGGTATAATTACAAACACACACACACCCTAACAGGGGGGGGGATGGGATGGGTAAAGTCTGACTAAAAAAATAATAAGAGACAGACAAATTTCTGTCAGAAACAGTTTAAAACTAAATAAAAACTAACAATAAGGGGTTTTTAAGTCAAAAGGGGCTAAAATAGCGAATTTGTAAATCACTTACCAGGAGCTGGTAAAAGGAGGACCTCATAAGCGAAGCGGCAAACGAGATCTGGGTACTTACCGCCTTGCATCATGGGATATGGGGCTGCCTCGAGCTGGTAAAAGTGACTCTCGAGCTTAGCAAGTGCGCCGTCTGCGAGGAGGATGGCTCGAACCCATCAAGCAAGAATGAAGGCGAGATTGACAACTTAACATCCAGAGGAACGTAGCAATGTGTATTCCAGGCTTTCGGGTTTAATACTGGTTATTGTCACCAAGCTTTTGTATAATAACCTTAGGTGACTGTGATTGTGGATACATCTAGCAAAGGCTATTACTGCTCATCCCTATATTTATATTTTTACTTTTGAATAACAGACAATTCAAGTACAAATAGGAGACTATTACCTCCCTCTTAAAAAGCAGGGACGAACATAGCTTTGCGATTTGAAATTTACTGGACACATTGGAATTGCTATGGTTATACACTTTGGCTACTATTGTTCTTCTTGAATTATTTACACACTGATCTGACCTACTACATACAGCAGTGGTTATATTACATTATAATATACATCATATTTGGAACCGTTTTGGTTTTTATATTTGAGCTCACTTATACTCCACTTTTCTGGAAAAAATCTTACTATTCTTAGTGGGAACTATACCCAGTTATACATTTTTTTCACAAACTGAAAATAACACTACAGATATGGAATTGACCAAGATTCTACAAGGGATTGTCAGCGGAGAGAGATGATTTGGAGGTTTTTGGACTAGGACCTACCAATAATACCAACATTGGGTTGGACTCTCAGGAGCCAGATAACATATGTATATCCCAAATTCAAAAATTAAGTGCAAGAGGGGTTTACGCACCAATGTCTGGCATCTCAGACTTTTTAAGGCTTATCAAGCCAAAGGGATGTCACCTAGAGGCCTCAGAGTAAGAATTCAACCCTTAGTAGCCAATATAGATATGGAGTTGGCCGAACAATGGGCGTTGGCCCAATAGATAGCCTTGATGGGATTTGTTGAGGTGTTGGTTGCATACTATGAATGCTCTATTGATATGGGCATCACTGAGGTAGCTAATATTTGTGAGGATACCAAGAAATTTGAGGGCCAACTATCTTATATGACATGTCTGAACAAATTGAGTCAGGAACTACTTCAATTAGAACAGCAGCTTAAGGAGAGAAAAACACAAATTCCATAGAGATATGGCAGATTATAATAGGGGGAACCCTTTCAGCAACAACAAACATGCCAGATTTGACAATGTGAACAAGAAAACACTGAAATGCAAAAGACCAAGGTTCATCCTTAAGAAACCCAAATTATCTTACAATGGGACATCTGGTGATGACTTCTTCAGTCATGAATGTAGATGTACGATATACCACAGACTTCCCGCTATCTAAATGCAGGAATTCTCCAAACACTTTAGAGGCAGGACAAGGATGGCAGGGAGAAAACATACCACACATAGACAACATAGAGACCCTTCTCAGATTGATGACACAGAAATAATTGAAACTAACAATGTGTTAAATATTTCATCACAATCTTTGTCACAAGCACATATTCATTTGTTAAATGAAGGGTTACATTTTATACCTGGATTCTTTGTGTCAGAAGACTGTTTTTGCACAGGATGTTACATCCTTTGTCGGTTGTTAAATTTGAAATTGCATTTTGACTCATCCATTAATTTTGTGGAGCAGGATTTATTTAAGTACCACAAATCTAATTTTATGCCCGCTATGTAACACAGTATCTATACGTTTCAAACGTCTGTTCTCAAAGATCTACATTTTCATTTCAAGGAATCCGGGCTTATGCCTAAAAACCTCTCAAAGATTGAAATACAGACAATCCAGGACCTTACTAATAACAGAGACTTGGTCGTTTTGCCTGCAGATAAGGGAGGGGCAGTGGTTGTTATGGACTGGGCCAAATATCATGCTGAAGCAGAGAGACAACTCAACAATGGGTGTTACTATATGCACATGCCCTTGGACCCAAGTTCCAGTTTCAAGAAACAAACTGATCAATTTCTCCAGTCTGCAAAGGAGGAGGGCATCATATCTGATTCCACATTATACCATCTGACAGTATCAGATCCAAGTAGCCAATATCTATATTTACTGTCCAAAATACTTAAAGATCTTTACCATCCACCAGGCAGACCTACTATGTTGGGGTGAGGCTCCATTATGAACCCCTTCTCTCAGTTGTTGACTAAATACTTGAAACCTTTGTTGAAATGTGTTAGGTCCAGGATCCAGGATACAACCCAATTTTTACAGGTAATCTCAGACATGCAATTGGAACCCAGATGGTGGTTATGTACTCTGGATGTATCTGCTCTATACACTAACATTCCTCATTGGGCTGGGTTACAGGCTCTTGAACAATGGTTATTTAAATCTGAACTCTATCCACCAGGATTTAGTACTTTCTTGATATGTCTTGTAGATCATGTTCTTCCGAAAAATTCTTTTTACTATCAAGACAAATGTTACTGGCAGGTTCAGGGGACAGCTATGGGAGCATCCTCTGCCCCATATATGCTGACCTCTTCATAGCTTTCGTAGAACAACAACTAATTTACGACAGTAGCCATAATATATACTTAGAGGAAATTGACATATGGAGGTGTTATCTTGAGGATTGGTGGATGGTTTGGAGATCTGACAATGAATATCTACAGGAGTTTGTTGAATATCTAAATAGTGACAAGTGGGGAATAGAATTCACAGTCAACTATGATGTCCAACAAATTACTTTCTTGGATGTCTTAATTATTAGAAATACCAACAATGCTTTAGACACTCAGGTTTATTGCAAGTACACACAATCTAACTCCCTATTGCATGCATCCAGTTTCCACCCACCACATATTACTAGAAATATACCCAAATCTCAATTTCTTCGCATGAAACGTATATGCTCATGAGTAGACAAATATGAATACTTCAAGGAGGACCTGACCAGAAGGTTTAGAGATAGAGGCTACATAATTGCTAACATCTTAACTGCCAGTAACTGTGTGTCAATGTTAGACAGGAATGACTTATTGACCTACAAAATTAAAGAACAGGGTAGACATACGGATATTCGCCTTGCCACCATCTATGGGAGGAATACTAACATATTATTAGATAGCATCCAGAGAAATTGGAATATTCTTTTAGCTGACAGCAAGCTATCTGAGATCCTTAATGATAGGTGTCTCATTTCATTTCGGAAAGGGAAAACTTTAGGGTCCCATTTTAATCATTACAAACATGGCCGGAAACAAACTCAGGACTAAAGTCAATGTACCTTGACAGGTGATTTACTTATGACATTGTCATAAGTTGGTTAAATCTAAACAATTTACTAGCAGGAACCCAAGCACAGTTTATGACATCAATTTCCTAGCTAACTGTGGAACGGATTGGGTGATTTATCTTGCTACATGCACCTGCTCAGTCTTTTATACTGGGCAAATGTCTAGGCCATTGAAACTAAGGATTTCTGAACATTGTACTGACATCAGAACCAAAAGAACTAGCAATGCCCTATATAAGTACACACTGATACACCACGGTGCAAATTTCAGATATACAATCATTGATAGGATTGTTGGTAATAGGACAAATAAAGCTGGATGTCACTCTATATTGAATGCAAAATAAAAAAAAGTGGATCATTAAGTTGGGTGGTTTATTTCCACCAGGTCTGAATGAAAATTTCTGAATAACCAATGAGCTCCATTTTTGTTGATAGGTCACTGTATAAATGGATACTAATCTCATGGAAATCTGATTTAGATGTTACACTGATGAAGGCTAAGTGATTTTTCAGCCGAAACTGGTCTGATGGAGTTTCATTAATCATGCTTTAATAAAGCAACTGGTATATCACTGTCTGCTGGCCTTTGGCTTTTGAATTTAGCAAACTGGCTTACCAACAGAATGCATACTGTCAAAGATAGGGATTCCACCTTCACCTGTAAGACCAGTTACCAGGGATGTACTACAGGGATCTGTGCTGGGCTCTCTACTATTTGGAATCTACTTCTCGGATGTCCAGGTGAAAGTAGGTGCCCTGTGGCTTACCAAGTTCCCAAAGACTGCAAATTAAGTGCAATCACTGAGTCCCCCAACAATGTTAAAATATTACAAAAGTGGCTAATGCAGACTAATCATTGGTGGTAGACTCATGGTCTAAACCTAAATGCAAAAAAGTGCATCATTATTCCCTTTGGCAAAGAAGTGGCCAATGCAAACTACATTATAGACAGCACCCCCCTAAGCTCAAACACAGTGGTGAGAGACTTGGGAACACAGACTGACAGCAAGTTAAACTTCAATCACCATGTCTCCACAGTGATAAGGAAAGCCTACTACATTGCACATCTAATAAATAAGGGCATTACATCCAAGACCAAGGATGTTATAACGTCTCTATACTCGGGTCTATATCATATGAGCAAATCGCACAATCTGCGAATGCTCATAATATCGAATGTACCGGACCTCAAACTTCCTATTGTGGGGGGCTGCACCCCCCGCTACATATATATTCCAACTCCAAGATCGCACTACAGTGGGGGAAAGGGCAAATATCCCATTCTTCACTGTACTGCGATCTCAGAAAAAGCACTTTGAGGTCCGGTATGTTCGATATTATGAGCATTCACAATTTGTGCGATTCGCTCATATGATATAGACCCCTCTATACTCGACCCTCATTAGACCACTAATTGAGTGTACAATGTTCCCTTTTGCATGTACCTCACCAGACACCTGCAACAACTGGAGCGACCGCAGAGGTTTCTACCCAAGAAAAATTGAGGGCCTCCACAACATGACCTACACGGAAAGACTGAAGGCCTTGACTCTGTATTTTGTATCCTACAGGCTGCTGAGAGGCAACCTGTACCTGGCCAACAGAGCGACCTCTGATCCTGCCCTAATGGAAATGCTGCATGTCTGCAATTCAAATGGAACAAGAGTAACTTGCTCCAGGGATCTCAATCTAGCCTGCGACAAACAGAACATGTTGGAAAAAGAGATGTCTCCCAGAGATTGATGCTCCCCTGGAATAAACTCCCACTTCATGTGAAGCAGAGTTCTTCAATGACCCTATTTAAGTGAAACATTGACAACTGGATGGGAGACCACAAATTCTTCCCAGGGATGGCACTTATGTCCCTCAGGAACAGGGACAGTCAGTCCTAATCACGGATTTGCTCTGCTAACAATGACCATTTAACCATGGTCAACTACGGAACAAGAGTATTACATGGCTAGGCTTAAGACCCACTGGCCATTAGCCTAGTAACCTCCTATGAACCTATCTAGTGTTAAAAAAGCTCCTGAAGAGGCTACTGTCCTTGTAGAATAAGAACAAACTGAATTAAAAAGCTGTTTACCATGAAAGGAATAACAAAAAGTGGCTTTAGAAAGCCAGGAGGAGATAGTTTGCTCAGAAACTGCTAAACCCAACATCCTGGTATGAAATGAAACAAAAAGCAGCTGAGATTTGTGGACAGTCTTAATCCTACCCAAACAATATCTGAGCTTCTATGCAAATCCAAAGTGTGAAGAACCTTCTCACTAGAAGAGTATACAGAAGAAAAAAAAAAGAAGGGATAGACTGATTAAGAGATAACTCGTTGATCACCATGGGCATAAAAGAAGGATTAGTACGCAGAGACACCCTGTCCCTATGAATCAGAGCCTGAAGTCCAGAAACTCTTTGAAGTAAGAGCAACCAACAAAATAGTCTTCCAGGTGCAGTATTGCAAAACAGATTAGGAAACAGGCTTGAAAGGAGCACAGTTAATTTTACAAGGGCAAAATTGAGATCTCAAGATGGAAGAACAGGTTTTCTTGGGGGCTTGGTTTAAGCTCAAAACAAGATGCCAATAGTGCTCTCAAAGGCAGACAAGTAGAGATTACTGACAAATAAGCTTTAACAGAAGAATATGCAAGAAACAAAGGACCAACTGAGACACCAAACAGAAAAGTTTATTTAAATATACAAAGGTTTCACCACAACCCTAAGATTGAAAGTTGCAAATAAGAACAGACAAATTTCTGTCAGAAACAGTTTTAAACTAAATAAAATCTAATAATAAGGCGTTTTTAAGTCAAAAGGGGCTAAAATAGCAATTTGTAAATCACTTACCAGGAGCTGGTAAAAGGAGGACCTCATAAGCGGCAAACAAATCTGGGTACTTAGCCTTGCATCATGGGATATGGGGCTGCCTCGAGCTGGTAAAAGTGACTCTCGATCTTAGAAAGTGCCGAGTCGGAGCCGAGGATCGGCTCCAACCCATCAAGCAAGAATGAAGGCAGATTGACAACTTAACACCCAGAGGAACAGCAATGTGTATTACTTTGGTTTAATACGGGTTTATTGTCACCAAGCTTTTGTATAATAACCTTAGGTGACTGTGATTGTGGATACATCTAGCAAAGGCTATTACTGCTCATCCTATATTTATATTTTACTTTTGAATAACGGACAATTCAAGTACAAATAGGAGACTATTACCCCCCTCTTAAAAGCAGGGAGAACATAGCTTGATTTGAAATTTACTGGACACATTAATTGCTATGGTTATACACTTTGGCTACTATTGTTCTTCTTGAATTATTTACACTGATCTGACCTACTACATACAGCAGTGGTTATATTACATTATAATATACATCATATTTGGAACCTTTGGTTTTATATTTGAGCTCACTTATACTCCACTTTTCTGGAAAAAATCTTACTATTCTTAGTGGGAACTATACCCAGTTATACATTTTTTTCACAAACTGAAAATAACACTACAGATATGGAATTGACCAAGATTCTACAAGGGATTGTCAGCGGAGAGAGATGATTTGGAGGTTTTTGGACTAGGACCTACCAATAATACCAACATTGGGTTGGACTCTCAGGAGCCAGATAACATGTATATCCCAAATTCAAAAATTAAGTGCAAGAGGGGTTTACGCACCAATGTCTGGCATCTCAGACTTTTTAAGGCTTATCAAGCCAAAGGGATGTCACCTAGAGGCCTCAGAGTAAGAATTCAACCCTTAGTAGCCAATATAGATATGGAGTTAACAATTTGGCCCAATAGATTGATGGATTGTTGAGGTGTTGTCATACTATGAATGCTCTATTGATATGGGCATCACTGAGGTAGCTAATATTAGTGAGGATACCAAGAAATTTGAGGGCCAACTATCTTATATGACATGTCTGAACAAATAGAGTCAGGAACTACTTCAATTAGAACAGCAGCTTAAGGAGAGAAAAACACAAATTCCATAGAGATATGGCAGATTATAATAGGGGGAACCCTTTCAGCAACAACAAACATGCCAGATTTGACAATGTGAACAAGAAAACACTGAAATGCAAAAGACCAAGGTTCATCCTTAAGAAACCCAAATTATCTTACAATGGGACATCTGGTGATGACTCTTCTTCAGTCATGAATGTAGATGTACGATATACCACAGACTTCCCGCTATCTAAATGCAGGAATTCTCCAAACACTTTAGAGGCAGGACAAGGATGGCAGGGAGAAAACATACCACACATAGACAACAATCTTCTCAGATTGATGACACAGAAATAATTGAAACTAACAATGTGTTAAATATTTCATCACAATCTTTGTCACAAGCACATATTCATTTGTTAAATGAAGGGTTACATTTTATACCTGGATTCTTTGTGTCAGAAGACTGTTTTTGCACAGGATGTTACATCCTTTTGTCGGTTGTTAAATTTGAAATTGCATTTTAACTCATCCATTAATTTTGTGGAGCAGGATTTATTTAAGTACCACAAATCTAATTTTATGCCCGCTATGTAACACAGTATCTATACGTTTCAAACGTCTGTTCTCAAAGATCTACATTTTCATTTCAAGGAATCCGGGCTTATGCCTAAAAACCTCTCAAAGATTGAAATACAGACAATCCAGGACCTTACTAATAACAGAGACTTGGTCGTTTTGCCTGCAGATAAGGGAGGGGCAGTGGTTGTTATGGACTGGGCCAAATATCATGCTGAAGCAGAGAGACAACTCAACAATGGGTGTTACTATATGCACATGCCCTTGGACCCAAGTTCCAGTTTCAAGAAACAAACTGATCAATTTCTCCAGTCTGCAAAGGAGGGGGCATCATATCTGATTCCACATTATACCATCTGACAGTATCAGATCCAAGTAGCCAATATCTATATTTACTGTCCAAAATACTTAAAGATCTTTACCATCCACCAGGCAGACCTACTATGTTGGGGTGAGGCTCCATTATGAACCTTCTCTCAGTTGTTGACTAAATACTTGAAACCTTTGTTGAATGTGTTAGGTCCAGGATCCAGGATACAACCCAATTTTTACAGGTAATCTCAGACATGCAATTGGAACCCAGATGGTGGTTATGTACTCTGGATGTATCTGCTCTATACACTAACATTCCTCATTGGGCTGGGTTACAGGCTCTTGAACAATGGTTATTTAAATCTGAACTCTATCCACCAGGATTTAGTACTTTCTTGATATGTCTTGTAGATCATGTTCTTCCGAAAAATTCTTTTTACTATCAAGACAAATGTTACTGGCAGGTTCAGGGACAGCTATGGGAGCATCCTCTGCCCCATATATGCTGACCTCTTCATAGCTTTCAGACAACAACAACTAATTTACCAAATAGCCATAATATATACTTAGAGGAAATTGACATATGGAGGTGTTATCTTGAGGATTGGTGGATGGTTTGGAGATCTGACAATGAATATCTACAGGAGTTTGTTGAATATCTAAATAGTGACAAGTGGGGAATAGAATTCACAGTCAACTATGATGTCCAACAAATTACTTTCTTGGATGTCTTAATTATTAGAAATACCAACAATGCTTTAGACACTCAGGTTTATTGCAAGTACACACAATCTAACTCCCTATTGCATGCATCCAGTTTCCACCCACCACATATTACTAGAAATATACCCAAATCTCAATTTCTTGATGAAACGATATGCTCATGAGTAGACAAATATGAATACTTCAAGGAGGACCTGACCAGAAGGTTTAGAGATAGGGCTACTAATTGCTAACATCTTAACTGCCAGTAACTTTTGTCAATGTTAGACAGGAATGACTTATTGACCTACAAAATGAAAGAACAGGGTAGACATACGGATATTTGCCACCATCTATGGGAGGAATACTAACATATTATTAGATAGCATCCAGAGAAATTGGAATATTCTTTTAGCTGACAGCAAGCTATCTGAGATCCTTAATGATAGGTGTCTCATTTCATTTCGGAAAGGGAAAACTTTAGGGTCCCATTTTAATCATTACAAACATGGCCGGAAACAAACTCAGGACTAAAGTCAATGTACCTTGACAGGTGATTTACTTATGACATTGTCATAAGTTGGTTAAATCTAAACAATTTACTAGCAGGAACCCAAGCACAGTTTATGACATCAATTTCCTAGCTAACTGTGGAACGGATTGGGTGATTTATCTTGCTACATGCACCTGCTCAGTCTTTTATACTGGGCAAATGTCTAGGCCATTGAAACTAAGGATTTCTGAACATTGTACTGACATCAGAACCAAAAGAACTAGCAATGCCCTATATAAGTACACACTGATACACCACGGTGCAAATTTCAGATATACAATCATTGATAGGATTGTTGGTAATAGGACAAATAAAGCTGGATGTCACTCTATATTGAATGCAAAATAAAAAAAGTGGATCATTAAGTTGGGTGGTTTATTTCCACCAGGTCTGAATGAAAATTTCTGAATAACCAATGAGCTCCATTTTTGTTGATAGGTCACTGTATAAATGGATACTAATCTCATGGAAATCTGATTTAGATGTTACACTGATGAAGGCTAAGTGATTTTTCAGCCGAAACTGGTCTGATGGAGTTTCATTAATCATGCTTTAATAAAGCAACTGGTATATCACTGTCTGCTGGCCTTTGGCTTTTGAATTTAGCAAACTGGCTTACCAACAGAATGCATACTGTCAAAGATAGGGATTCCACCTCCACCTGTAAGACCAGTTACCAGGGATGTACTACAGGGATCTGTGCTGGGCTCTCTACTATTTGGAATCTACTTCTCGGATGTCCAGGTGAAAGTAGGTGCCCTGTGGCTTACCAAGTTCCCAAAGACTGCAAATTAAGTGCAATCACTGAGTCCCCCAACAATGTTAAAATATTACAAAAGTGGCTAATGCAGACTAATCATTGGTGGTAGACTCATGGTCTAAACCTAAATGCAAAAAAGTGCATCATTATTCCCTTTGGCAAAGAAGTGGCCAATGCAAACTACATTATAGACAGCACCCCCCTAAGCTCAAACACAGTGGTGAGAGACTTGGGAACACAGACTGACAGCAAGTTAAACTTCAATCACCATGTCTCCACAGTGATAAGGAAAGCCTACTACATTGCACATCTAATAAATAAGGGCATTACATCCAAGACCAAGGATGTTATAACGTCTCTATACTGGTCTATATCATGAGCAAATCGCAATCTAATGCTCATAATATCGAATGACCGACCTCAAACTTCCTATTGTGGGGCTGCACCCCGCTAAATATATATTCCAACTCCATGATCGCACTACAGTGAGGAAAGGGCAAATATCCATTTCTTCACTGTACTGTGATCTCAGAAAAAACACTTTGAGGTCCGGTATTTTCGATGTTATGAGCATTCAGAATCGTTCCATATGATATAGACCCTCTATACTACCCCCATTAGACCACTAATTGAGTGTACAATGTTCCCTTTGCATGTACCTCACCAGACACCTGCAACAACTGGAGCGACCCGAAAGAGGGTTCTACCCAAGAAAATTGAGGGCCTCCACAACCCAAATTTACCTACAAAACCCGGGAAA